>NC_044337.1:14163984-14802494 GCF_007399415.2 Gopherus evgoodei | reverse complement strand
GGGAGAGAGCATCACCCATTGGCGTAAGTAATCCACCTCCCCAAGAGGCGGTAGCTATGTCGGCGGGAGAAACCCTCCCACCGGTTAGGTCCGTAGTGTAGCCCACGCCTCTGTCTTGAATATCAAGTTTTAGTTTCCCCTTCCTGAGCTGGCACCAGGGAGCCCTTTGCTTAGATTTGCTCAGACACTTGGTCAGAAAGACCCAGAGAGTCATGCAGCTCTTACAGAGACAACGTTCGACTTTACTGCTTCCAATGTTAGGCTCCTCCCATTCCTTCCCCCCCGCCCCGCACCCCTGCCTCCCAAACACCTACGAGCTCAGATTGGGGAGAGGACCCCAGCTCCAAAAGGAAGGAAAGAGGGAAAGTGTGTAACACTGGGGAGAAACAAACCATTCATTCATGCGCCTGGCAAATTATATATATCTGTAAAATCCAGGCAAAAAACTGACTCATTAGCTGTTCCCTTAGTCACAGTCTCCAGTGGTAGCCTGGATACATATGCACACATTGAGACGTTAGAATTGGCCGCTTTAGGAAAAGATTAGTTTTAAATAGACATTCCACCTCCTGCCTTCCCTGCAACCCAGCAACGTACCCGAGGGACGGTAAAGAATAATCACCAAAGTTCTTAATTTGTTCGCTGGCACGTCTCCACTGACCTCCAGTGAACCTGTTTTATTTAGAGATTCCAGGGGGAGAAAAAGTTGCTTCCAAGCCTGAAAGCTCTGACCCTCTCCTCAGAGGCAAGTCAAGTGGATCTTTATGTGCAGTTTTCTTGGCAATATTCATAAGATTTATTATTATAATAGCAGGCCTTGGCAATCTGACAGGGCACATCCTCAGAGGAATGCAGAGCCCTTCACAGATGTGAATTAAGCCTAACCTTATGGAAGGGCTGTCCCCATTTTACAGATAGGGAAACTGAGTCACAAAACGAGAGGTGAAGTGACTTGCCCACAAACACTCAGTGAGCTCATGGAAATGGAGCTCTGTGGCCCAATTTCCAGAGGTACCAAACAGCTGCAGCTCCAACTGGGTTTAATGGGAGCTGTGGAGGCTTTTCAAGCTCAGAAAAATCATACCACTGAAGTCCTGACTCCCAGACCTCTGCTCTGATTATGACATGTACTGCCTCTCTAGTTCCAATACACCAGTAGTAACAAGCTTTCTGTACAGTAGGGGAGAACAGCATGACACTCCTATCCCTGATATGAAGAAGGTCATATGAAGAAGATCAGGAGCTTCCTTATTCTGTCTCACAATATAACAACAAGGGGACATTCAATGAAAACGAAAGGTGACAAATTCAAAACTGATTAAAGGTAAAATGCATTCCCAGAATGCACCATTAGACTGTGGAACTCATTGCCACCTGATGTAACTGAGGACTAGAACGTAGCAAGATTCAAAGAAGAATTGGACATTTCTATGGCTAATAAGAATATCCAGTGACAATAATGATGAATGCTCAGACAAAGTGTTCAAAGGGACAGATATCCTCATGCTTCACGATTTAAGCCAATTTCTAACCATGACGATTAAGACAAGACTTTCTTGGAGGGGGCAAATTATCCCACATCTGCCTACTTTGGGGGTTCTTGCAACTTGAGAAGCCGCTGGTGCTGACCACCGTGGGTATGTCTACACTGCAATTAAAAACCCGCTGTTGGCCGATGCCAACTGACTTGGGCTCACGGGGCTCGGGCTAAGGAGCAGTTTAATTGCAGCCGCGGGTGTTGTAATAGTAATATTATCTCTGTATAGTGTTGGGAATCAAATCTCTGACTTTAGGAAGAACACAGCCTCGTCTGGCTGGCAGGCTGGCTGAAGACACTTCATTGCCAGCAATGTGCACTGACACTCCTGCTCCATTCACAACCTCAGCAGCAGAGTCTGAAATAACAAGGCTGTCACATACCACAAGGGTTCAGATTACAATGGGAAAGGGAGAGATTTCCCTGGGGGAAAGGGCGAGAAGATCTGCCATTTCTCATCAGTGAGCCAACCCCAACCCGCATAGCCCACAGCCAGCCAGAAGGATTGCAGGGGAGGGGGACTCAGGGAGACCTTCCTCTGCAGTTCAATACAGGAAGCTCCTAAGTGCAAAATCCAGTTCTATTTTAGATGACTGGTCACTTCAGCCATGTTGTGATAGCAGATGCGCATTCATTCCAGCCGCTGGCCCCGTTCCAGGGAGCCCAGAGTTTGGAGCACGATCCAAGCATTACACAGTATGCTGCAGAAATAACCTATTATAGGGTTGCCAACCCTCCAGGATTGTCCTGGGGTCTCTAGGAATTAAAGATTAATCTTTAATTAAAGACTGTGATGTGATGAAACCTCCAGGAATACATCCAACCAAAACTGGCAGCCCTCCATGTAAATGATCTCTGCTCTCCCCTGGGAGAAGTTCCCAGCCCTTAGTTCCTCTTGATCCTGGCTACTTCTCTCACTGGCCAATCTGGGTGTGCAGAAAGGTTCACCCAGGCTGAGCACACGTGTGATTTGCATGTCAGTGGGCTCTGCTGATCCTCTTCAATGAAGCACAAAGAGGGGGAAGCTCTCGTGGCTGGAACAGCAGGAACTGCCAATCAGGACTCATGGCTTCTATTCCTCTCCATGTCAATGAATTTACTGCTTCAGTGAACTGTTTTCCCATCTGTAAAATGGGGGTGTTAATAGTTCCTGGTCTCAAAGCAGGGGGTGGTGAAGACTCATGGTTGTAAAGGATTTTTGAGCAATTTGGTTGAAAGGGGCTTTAGAAGAGCAAAGAGTTGCCCTATTCTAAGCGCTCCCCCTCCCCCCCCGCAATAGGCCGGAACCTGCATTATTAAGGCTGGAAATGAACAATGCGCTCAGATCCCCTCCACTGAATGGTACATGGACCCCTCAGCAGGGTGTAGCTCTACATAGCCCGAGAGCCACATGGAACCCACAGACAGTCCTAAACGTGGCCATGGCCACACACTTCAGAGAGCTGGGGAGGAAGGCAAAGATAATCAGCTGCATTTTTTTTTCCTGCTGGCAAACAAGCAATTTCCCTTCTCCTGCTAAGGCAAGGGAGAGCCCAGTGCAGCACAAGCTAACATGGCTGGGTGCATTCAATTCCGACACACAAAAAATACTCATTTCGATGCAAATGAGGTGCAGCCCTCCAGCTCCGGGGGATGGCCGAGGTGTCAGACTCTCTGCTCTCAATGCCACACGGACACGCACAGCAACCTGGCAGCTCCCATGCAGTGCTACAGGCGCAGCCAGTTAGCTGGTGAGAAGCAGACTAGGAAGCTGTGCTCGCTTTAATTATTTTTTTTTTGGGGGGGGGGGGGAATCTTCCCCACCCCACCCCTGATTATTTTGACATTCTACCCCAGCAGGTTGAGCTGTTGTAAGAACCCAAAGACACTGCAGTCAAGCTGCCACATCTCCTTTAGAGGAGGGCCGGAGGAAAGGGAAGAGGTCCCCCTGTGGCTCTCTTCCCCAAAGCAAGAGCTGTGTGGAGAGGGAGACCCTGCAATTGCTGGGACGGGAAGTGAGTAACCAAGATGCAGAGGCCTGTGACACCCCTTCCTGTTATGAATAACAACCTAGGCTAGAACCCAGCTGTGCTAACCCAGTTCGGACCCATTCACTTTGGCTGGACAAATTGGGCTAGGAAGAGGCTGAGTGACAGTGAAGTTCAATTAGGATGACCAGATGTCCCGATTTTATAGGGACAGTCCCGATATTTGGAGCTTTATCTTATATAGGCACCTATTACTCCCCCACACCCCCATCCTGATTTTTCATACTTGCTGTCTGGTCACCCTAAGTTGCACAAGACTCCTTAACTCCACAGAGCCTCCCATTGATGGTGCCTGGAAGCGAGACAGGTTTCTCTTCATTCCCCCTCTCCTCCTCTCTCATGTCTCTCCTCTCCTCCCCCCCCCCAGCTTGGCTTTATGTTTCTCTGGGTTTTCCTCCCCCAGGACTAGCTGGCGGTTTGCTCTGCACCCTGCACCCACTCAGGTTAGGCAGGCAGAAGCCACTGCAGTGCCCTGCGCTACAGAGTCACTGTATCAAGTGTGGAGGAGGGAAATCTTCGGGGAGAAGGCACCACCACGCCCTCACCGGCGATGCCTCCTGACACACGCTACGTGAGGGGCGAAAAGGCGCTCGAGTCCAGCTCGGAAGGGCGGCCAGGGGCTGCGGCATAACCCGCAGGAGCACTGCATCTCGGTGCCACCCGCCTGTCGCTCGGCCAGTCTCACCTCCCCTTTCCGTGCTGTTGCCTGGCATGCTGCAGTGAGGTAAGCGGCTGCAATCAGAGAGGGCTGCTAGGGATGGATGCCGGGATGCACAAAGCCAGCACGGTGAGGACAGCTCAGCTGGCGACCTCCAGGGGATCAGTCTTTCACAGAGGCAGACAGCAAGAATCCCTAACCTAAGGGTGCGCTCCTCCCATCTACCCCAGCCCACTTGCTCAAGAGTTTCTGAGTCAAGAAAGCAAAGAGCACCTATCACACCGATTATTACACCTATTAGCAGGCCAGGTCAAGGCTCTGACACCACAGTGATGGACGCCAATATAAAAAGCTGGTAGGTTGGGTGGGCTCAGACCACTTCAAGGGTTGGACTCTCAAAAGCGCTCAGTTGTGGCCAATCTCTGCTCCCGTTGGAGCACAGGGAAGCTTTCCTACTGCCTGCAGCGGGAGCAGAGTTGGCCGACATTGAGTGCTTCAGCAGGCCCCCCGTCCCCTTAAGCTCTCTGTACTATTTGCTTTAGCTCTTCAGTAACAGCTGGGCGCTAGGGGCCAGTGGGAGCAGGAGCCTGGCCTAGTGCCCACCGGGCTGGAGAGGGAGAAAGTTGGGGGGCCTTGGACTTGAGGTGTGAGTAGTGCTAAGTGACTTGGGGTACAGCTACATGGAGCATCCATGAGCACTACAGGAGTGTGACGTCTAAAGCACACTCATGTACAGTGCATTAATTGGTCCATGTAGACTCTGCTGGGGAGCATTCGAAGTTCTCTAGTGCATTATGACATAATGGTGTTTCAAACAGCACTGTGCTAAAGCACACTAGGGAAAACTCTGAGTGTGCACCAGCAGGGTACACACGGACCATGTTAGTCTGCTTTAGAAACCACACTGTGTAGCGCACATGACCCCACTATATAGATAAGCTCTTAGTCTGTCCGTGCCTCAGTTTACCCATCTGTAAATTGAGAACAATGCTCTCCTAATTCACTCACATCTGTAATACGCTTTAGGGTCCTCATATGAAAGGGGCTATAGACCTGCATATGTCTTCCACTTATATTCAACTATTCCCAGCTCTGGGCACTAATACAAAGCATTTTAAACACACAACACTAAAAAGGCACCACAATCATTATTCCTATTACTGTAGCACATAGGAGCCCCGGTCACAGACCAGGGGTCTCTTGTGCCGGGTGCAGTGTGAACACAGAACAGACAGTCCCTGCCTCACGGACAGGACAATCTTATTTAACAATAAATTCTAGCATGTTCCAGTAATGGTTTTTCTAGGCTATTGCAAAGTCACGGTATATTATTCCTCTGACACTGCAGCCTCGCGCAGTCTCACAAAATGGCTGAACAATATTGAATTTCAAAACTGTTCCACACCCAAAGAAAAGGGGGGACTGATTTACTGCAAACCCATAAACCCAGTTTTAAGTAGCTCGAATTCTTTAGGTCAAAATTATTTGCCGGACACACGCTGGGGTCTGCTGCTCGGAGGTGCTGGGCCAGCTGAAGTCGGTGGGAGCTGTGGGCACTCAACCCCTCTGAAACCAGGCTCGGGGTGCAGGGTGGGGCCAGATTAGGCACCAAAACTGGCAAGTGTGGCTGTTACTCACGTTCAGGGCTCAGTAAAAGCCAGTGATTTCTCACTGCCCAGCCCTCTCTTCACTCATGCCTTGGCAGGCCCTGCTGCCTAGAGCAGGTCACAAATGGCGTAAGATGGCGGGATTTTATAGGTCAGCCTTGTGCGCAGCTCCTGAACAGATAGGAGGCCTTTGTACCTAGCTGAATAACCTGCAGCTCATTTTTGGCACAGCTCCACCATGTATCGGACGGTGAAAGCTCTCCTGGAAGGCAAGCCCCTGAAATTCTCAGTGCTTCCCTCTGCACTGCAGTCCTTTTGTTCTGTGGCGGCTGAGTGCACTGAATTCTGATTAACCGCCCTGTGCCGAAGTACGACGGCATGATGTCCCGATGCACGCCGACTCGCTGCTTCGGACAGAGCCTGGACCTCTGACCTACACACAAAGGAAGCTAGGTCATTGGAAACACCTCAGATAAAGTTCCCTGTCCCACTCTTTCATGCTTTGTGGATCTACACTGGAGAGCGGCGGGGAGCCTACTTATCCCACACCTGACACACCTGTGAGCTGCGGATCACGCCCACAGCAATACAGTCTGGGATAGATTGTCACTAAGGCTAAGATTTTATCATGGAGGTCATGAAACTCACAGAATCCATGACTTCCAGGGACCTCCGTGACATTTTTGTTTCAGCCCTGGGTGGTGGAGCAGGAACTATCAGCCAGCGCCTCCCACCCCCTGCACACAGCTCCCAGCCACCACGGGCAACGACGACCCCTATAGCCCCAAGCTGCCACGGCGGACAGCAGGGACCCCCGCAGCTCCAAACTGTGGTGGTGGGGTGACCCCACAGCTTCCAGCCAGCGCAGGTGGCAGGGGAAGCCCACAGATTCCAGTCCTGTTGGGGGTGCAGGGAGGAACCCTGCAGATCCCAATTGCCCAGGGCGGACCCCACAGCTCCAAGCTGCTGCTGGTGGCAGGGGGGATCCCACACTCTCAGCCATGTGCCGGGGGACAGATCCTGGAGCCCCACCAACAGTGGGTGCTGGACCTTCCTCCTTCCCCATTTTGTCATAGTTATTTTTAATAAAAGTCAGGGACAGGTCACAAGCTTCCATTAATTTTTGGTTATTGCCCATGACTTGTTTGTAACTTTTACTAAAAATAATCACAACAAAATCTTAGCCTTACTTGTCACCAAGGAGACTAGGCACCTCCTGGGAATGAAGAAAAAGTCTCTTCAGGGATTTTCCTTCAAAAGCCTAAAGCAGATCTGTGCTTTTTCTCTCCGTCCGCAGCATGCTGGGCTCTGATCCAAAGACAACTGATTTTCAAAAAGATTCCAGAGGCGATCCTGGTAATTGCAGGCTGGTGAGCCTACCTTCAGTACCAGGCAATTGGGTTGAAACTATAATAAAGAACAGAATTGTCAGACACAGAGATGAACAAGATGTGTTGGGGAAGACTCAATATGGCTTTTGTAAATGGAAACCATGCCTCACCAATCTACCAGAATCCTTTGAGGGTGTCAACTAGGGTGACCAGACGTCTCGATAAAATCGAGACCCTCCCGATATTTAGGTGTTTGTCCCGCGTCCTGACCGATCTTCAGTCGGGACGCAATTTGTCCCGATATTTCGCTCCTCCAGCAGACTCCCCCTCCCTCCCCCTGCATGCGTCCCGATATTTTTTTCCTCTCCTCTGATCACCCTAGTGTCAACAAGCATATGGACAAGAGTGAATCAGTCAATATAGTGTACTTGGACTTTCAGAAAGCCTTTGACAGGTCTAACACCAATGGCTCTGAAGCAAAATAAGCAGTCATGGAATACAAGGGATGATCCTCTCATGGATCAGCAACTGCTTGAAAGATAGGAAACAAAGAGTAGGAATAAATGGCCAGTTTTCATAATGGAGAGAGGTAAATTGTGGGATCCCCCAAGGATCTGTACTGGGATCAGTCCTATTCAATATATTCATAAACGATCTGGAAAAAGGAGTAAACAGCGAGGTGGCAAAAATTGCAGACAATAAAAAATTACTCCAGATAGGTAGGTCCGAAGCAGACTGCGAAGAGTTACAAATGGATCTCACAAAACTGGGTGACAAAATGGCAGATGAAATTCAGTGTTGATAAGTGCAAAGTAACGCACATTGGAAAAGAGTCTTACAAAATGATGGGGTCTATATTAGCTGTTCTCTCTCAAGAAAGAGATCTTGAGGTCATTGTGGATAATTCTCTGTAAACATCTGCTTAGCGTGCAGTGGCAGTCAAGAAAGCAAATAGAACGTTAGGAACCATTAGGAAGGGGATAGATAATAAGACAGAAAATATTGTAATCACACTATATAAATCCATGGCATGTCCACACCTTGAATGCAGAGTGCAGTTCTGGTCACCCCATCTCTAAAAAGATATATTGGAATAGGAAAAGGTTCAGAGAAGAGCAACAAAAATGGGCAGTGGTACGGAACAGCTTCTGTATGAGGAGAAATGAAAGATTGAGACTGTTCAGCCTGGAAAAGATGACCAAGGGGGCATATGACAGAGAGCAATAAAATCATGACTAGTGTGGAGAAAGTGACTAGGGAAGTGTTATTATACCTTTCACATAACACAAGAATCAGGGGTCACCCAACGAAATTAATAGGCAGCAGGTGCAAAACTAACATAAGGAAGTATTTCTTCACACAACACACAGTCAACCTGGCAAACTTGTTGCCAAGGGCTGTGGTGAAGGCCAAAAGTATAATTGGGTTTAAACAAGAATTAGGCAAGTTCCTGGGGGATAGATCCATCAATGGCTATTAGCCAAGATGGTTAGGGATGCAATCCCGTGCTCTGAGTGTCCCTAAATCTTTGACTGCCAGAAGTTGGGATTGGATGACAAGGGATGAATCACTTGATAAATTGCCATTGTCTTGTTCATTCCCTCTGAAGCATCTGGCACTGGCCACTGTCAGAAGATAGTATCAGAGGGGTAGCCATGTTAGTCTGGATCTGTAAAAAACAACAAAGAGTCCTGTGGCATCTTATAGACTAACAGATGTATTGGAGCATGAGCTTTCATGGGTGACAAAGTGAGTGTTCACCCACGAAAGCTCATGCTCCAATATATCTGTTACTCTATTTGGTGCCACAGGACTCTTTGTTGTTTTTGTCCGACGATAGGATACTGAGATAGATGGTACATTGGTGTGACCCAGTCTGGCCATTCTTATGTTCCTATTACCAGAGCTGGAAGCTTGGGTGAAGAGGGTCCTTTAGGAACAAAATGCACCTGGATCAGTTGTATTTGGGAGGTAGATGCTCCACAGGAAGGAACACAGGATTTGGGCTCCCAGATTCTAATTCCTGGCCCTGCCAATGACTCACTTGGACAAGTCATTTCAGCCCCGTGCATCAGTTTCCCCATCCATAAAATGGGAATGAGGCTCACTCACCTCCCGCAGGTTAACATTTAGCACAGCACCTTAAACACATGGAGTGCAATACACCTGCAAAGTTACTTCAGAGCAGAACCCCCAAGCAATCTCTGCCTTCCTAACCACTCCTCTTTCATGGGCAAAGTACTCACTGATAGTACGGGGTACTCGATCAAACAGCCATTAAGTCTTGTGCGATCAAGAATTAAACACCACGTTCCATTCAGAGCGTGAGCACAAGGCCCAGCCTGCCTTAAAGCCCAGCTTCTTTGGACATGGTGTGACGTGTCATTCCATATTCTTTATGAAAATATGCTTACGATATGAATGCGATATAACTGAGATGTACTCTAAGCAAGATGGCTCATGTGAGTATCGTTGGACAGGTTATGATGTACTGAATGCGATTATCCAATGTGTATGCCTGTGTCATTTCTGTATCTGAAGTTAGGAATACTGACTATGTATCTGCATTTCAACTATGTTATTTTGGATGACACCCACTGATAACACCTCAGGTACAACAATGGAAAAGCCAGACAGGGCAGAAAGGCCCATCAGCAAGGACAATGGACTGTGAAAAGTTTGGCCTTCCTGTGGACGCTCCATATTGCCACTGATTCATGGACACTGTGATACTACAGCGTCAGATGGTCTTGTCACCTGATACTAAAACATTACCTGGGACTTCGTGTAACTTTCCACTGTAAGGGAAGCGGGGGGTCAAGTCTGGGGAACAAAGGATTCCCACCTTATGTAAATCCTATTTAAGGGTAGGATGGAAGGCAAACAGGACTCCTCCTCTCCATGGCCTGTCGGCCCAAGAAGAAAGACTGCAAAAGGGAAGGCAAGGGGGGAGTCCAGACTGAGACGGGTCCAGTCTGAAAAGGAATATAACTGGAATTCTGAGCCACAGAAACTCTGCAAACTGCCTGCAACAATATCTAGGGTGAGAAATACTACTGGTAACCAATTTCTTTAGTGAAACCAGCTTAGTTTGCATGTTTGATTTCATTTGCTTAGTAATCTGCTTTGTTCTGTTTGTCACCCCTTTTACCACTTAAAATCTGCCTTTTATAGTTAATAAAATTTGTTTTGTTTATTATTAAACCCAGTTTCTGTAATTTCAGGGGGAGAGGTAGGGGAGGTGAAGTGTGCACACCTCTCTCCACATTGTGGGAAGGGGTGAATTTCATAATGTATCTTTGGGTCTGCCCTCCAAGGGAGGTGGACATCTGAGTCTTGAAAGAAGTCCCTTAAACTGAGTCTTCCCATTCACTTGCATGGGAGTCAGATCAAGCCCTTAGGCAGGGGAGCAATAAGGATAGGGGTGTTTACATAAGGAAGAAGCCAAAGCATCAGGAAGCTAAGAACCAGCTGATCTGTGACAATTCCTAGCCTTTAGAGGTCTATCCTCCCTGCTAGTGGGCCTGACTAGTTCAGCAGAAGGCCAGTTTTGTGCTAAGAAAGAGAGAAAATTGTCTCCTCTCCGAGGAGCGGTGTATGAGCATGTGAATCCCACAGCACTGCTGCCTACTTCACATCCAGCCTGCAGAGACAATGAACCTTGGCTCTGAATGCTGATGCTGTTGGCTCGATCTTCCCTTTCCTACTGACATAGCGTGGGGCTAAATTCTGCCCTGATATACACCCCCCTGCAGCCCGATTGGTCTCAGCAGGTTTGTACGGACTGGGAGTGAGGCCCACGGAGTACAACGCTCCGTATAGCATTCGAAAGGCAGCATCCCGTTCCATTCACGTACAGCATGAGCTGTCCAATACAGGTCAGCCAGGCCACGACCTCCAAACACAGGGGCTTTAAACATCAAACACTTAAAGCCAGGCCCAGGCAACTGCACTCTTAATTTTCAGAGATACTGAACCCTCGCAGCTCTTAAGGATTCCAGTGGGAGCTGCAAAAGCTCAGCACCTCTGAATGTCAGGTCCCTTTGGTTGAGGTGACTTGATTTGGGTGCCTGACTGTAAAGTACTCAAGGTCTGACTTTCAGAGGCAGTGGATAATACCTGCATCTCCCCTAGGATGCCAGCACCCTCTAAAACAGACAGTCATTCTGCAAGGCTTCCAGTGACAGCGGATCCAGTGCAGATGGTCTGCACCAGGAGACTCTTTGACAGTGTTGCTTTATAGCTTTCTGGCTTATTGAGTGCTCCCTGCGTGCTCCAGACCCTCCATTGACTGACCCATTGAGTGCACAGACAGAAGCAGCCGCAAACAGCCAGATTCCCGCTGCTTAACTCAGACATGCTGCCTTTAAAGGCATTGGTTTGTTAAGAAGCTTTATAGCACTTTTCTACTCTGGAAAGTGCCTACGCAAAAATGACACCTACTTACTCAGCAGATCCCCGCATACGGACTCACAGCTAGTTACTTCTGTGACTTTTCACTTTGAATAGCCCTGCAGAACTAATACAGCTACAGGACAGGGATCTGGATTCCATCTTTTCTCAAGCAATCTGAACAGGATTGCTAAGGAAGCCAAATTCTGCCCTCAGTTACTCTTGTGCAGGACTGCAGAAGCTGGAAGGGAATGAGTCTGTGGAGGTATCACGGGAGATGTAATCTGAAGCTGAAAGCATCATGCAGGTGTGAGGAACTGCTGGAGATTATGCCAGGCTGAGTTTTTCTTGGTAAGGGATCTGATCCTGCCAGCCTCACTTCACATCCAGTGGTACCAATGAGCAGCCCCATTGGAGGTATTACCTAAAGCTGGTCAACATTTTCCTACTTTCAATTGGTCATCAAAAGTTCAAATATCTAGAAGAAAAACCCTGGAGGATGAATTTTACAACAAAAATGGTCAAGAAAAACATTCCCGTTTTTTTCACCAGTTCTAGTCCTACCCGTTGTGAATAGGAATGGCAGAACCTGGGCCCCAAATGAGTATCTGTTCAGGAGCCATCAACGTAATGAACATGGATCTACATGGCAGAATCACACTAACTTCCTTTTTTCCAGCTCTTTCTTTTGTTGATTATTTTTGGGAGGAGACATTTCACCATGTTGCAGGGCAAGAAGAGTGCTCTCTTGGCTAAGAGCACCCCGAATCTAAGGATGTGTCTACACTGGGAACCTGACCCAGAACAGCTACTGCAGAGTGAGCAATTCCTACAATGGTTATTTTGGAACAACTATAGACCTTTACATTCGCCCTCTACCTCGTTCTGGAAGAACTTCCCGGGTAGACCAGCTTTAACTAGTGCTCTCAGGAGCAAATTGGCCCAATGTAAGATCAACAAGCTGGACCATTAGTCTACAAAGCATGAACTCCTGTTTATCGTCTCTCTCAATATACAAGAGCGCTGCACTAAAGATAACACACCATGCTGGAAACTGAAGTGCACTTTAATTGTGTTTCTCTGCTCTCCACTGAGATTACAAATGTTATTATTTACAGTCAGATATGAGGCACGCAGGGCTCCATAGATGTAATGGGCACACAATGGATAATCGCCTTGCTGAGAAATATCCCCTCGGGATGTATTTTGTTTAGTGTCCAGATGCCTTGTCTTTAATCTGCCCCACGCAAGAAATTAAAATCCCATGATCCCAGTCCGAAGGAAATCTCAGAAAAGGAATTCTCCTCAGCTCTGGAAGCACAATGGGTTGCTGAATGCTACTGAGAACTGAATTACCATAATCCAGTTTGGCTGGTGTGATACTGAAACAGAATTCTTCCAGCTATACATGCCAAAATATCTGTTGAGTTTTAAGCCACTCAGCAGGATGCAAGAGTTTTTAAAAAAAGAAGAACAAGGCCTTTTCCACCAACATGCCTTCAGTACACACATGGGGCCTGGCTGCCAGAGTTCCTGAGCATTCTCAACTTCATTTCATGTTCATGGGAGCTGCAGGTGCTCAGCACTTCTGAAAACTAGGTCTCATCATCTTTCCTCCCCCATCCTCAACCTAGAATAATTGCCACAGTGGAAGGGCTGCACCAAGGTCCTGATCCTGTTACCCTTATCCAGATGACAAGTCCCCCTTGATTTCAGTGGGACTGCTTGCAGGAGTAAGGGCTGGAGGATTGAGGCCCACTCTCAAAGGAATATTCAAATGTTGCCCCCTGGGCTATGGTCATAATCCTTTCAAGCCAAATGCTGCAGTAAGGCTGCTGGTATCCTGCTAACCGGGAGATCTGGTTGCTCCATGCAAAGCACAACCTCTCATGGCTTCTGTGCTCAGATGTCAGGATGCTGAGAGGCCTTATAAAAACCAAGATAGTTTCCCAGGGGTGCACGTATCACCTTCATTAAAGAGACACACTACCACACTCACTCTCCAACCGACGCTCCTGAACCTTGATTCTCATCCGCATTAGGCTTCATTTACCATGACAACCCGCAAAATGAAGAGGGTGCGATATCCACACGCTGCACTGGCTTTAAGAGGACAAGAAAAGCTCTTTTCGTTGCTGGACCAAATTCAGCATGCCACACACAGCAGTCAGGCTGCACTGCGTAATTTAGGTGGGTTTTCAAGATAGTCTGCTGATGAGCCAGCTGCCATAACCAACATGTTACAGGCATTTAAAGAAATGCCAAGGCAATGGACCGGATTCTATTCTGGCTTGCTCTGCTTTTACACCCATCTACACTGTCTCTGGCTTTGATGGGATGGTTTCTGATTGCTGCTGGAGAATCAGTGCCTGTGTATTTATTCCATGCAGGAGCTAACCCATCAAAGCTAGAGAGGGTGCTACGACAGGGCTTGGCAAGCTCCGTTTTTCGCTGATCACTTGGTTCCATTTCTTCCTTCTGCTGGAAGCAGATGGAATTTGATTTTTCACCTTTACCCAGAGCCAAGAGCGATGGGCTCTTGCACGTGCTGCTAGTGGAGGTAGAAAGGCACAAGCATTGCCGCACGCCACGCGTGCTGGGACACGATGTGCAGAACTAGCACAGCCGGAGCGGGATTTATGGATGGTGCTGCACCACAGGAAAGCCCTTCAGTGGTGTTAAGAAACGCTCGCTCTCCCTTCACATTTGTCACTGTCTCTCACGCCTGGGCAGCCTCAGAAAGATTTCAGAGCTTGTTCGAACGCAGAGGTGAGCGTGTAACAGCATCAATGTCAGCACTTGCTTTGGAGGCAAAGCTCATTTATCTGGAAAGCTGCAGCAGAGAAAACCTGCAAACATGGGTTACAGTTTTTTTTCTTTTAAGCTGCTCCATTATTTATGCCGCCCTCCAGGAGTTTTAAGGCTGCCTAACATGCAGCATTATCCAGCTATTAAGCCATGTAGATTGCTCTTAGAGAGACTGCATCTGCCAGAGCCCCCAGATCTTCAGGGCTTTATGTCACAATGCATCGTATGCAACCTGACAGGGAGGGAAGGACAGGGTGGGTGGGCTCTGCAAAATGAGACCCCCTTCTGCTACCAACCCCGGCTAATGTTGCCATCACATTTGGTTCTGCAGCATAGGGGGTGTTTGCTGCTGTCTGAATTTACTTGCTCTCAGCCCCCCAAAAACCCACTCTCTCTTCCCCCACATACACACAACACACCCCCTGTCACATTCCACCCCATCCCAACCCATTTGAAAAGCATGTTGCAACCACTTGCAGGCTGGGATAGCTGCCACAATGCACTGCTCTCTGTGGCCACGGCAAGAGCTGCTAATGTGGCCACGCCAGTGTGTAAGCAGCTGTCAGTGTGGACAGACTGCAGCGCTTTCCCTACTGCACTCTCCGAAGACTGGTTTAACTCAAAGCGCCCTGCATCTGCAAGGGCAGCCATGCTCTCAGTACAGAAGAACCAGGCAGCCAAATAGCTGCATGCAGAGCCTGGTGCCTGAACGAGGCAGAAATGGATTATGGGAAAGATTGCTGGGAACAGGAGCCACGCACTGAAATGACTTGGGTATGACTCTTTTGTCTCATGACTCCTGCCTTTGCATCTCTGTTTAGCCAGCTTCCCAGACAATACAACTCTGAAAAGAAACGGAGGCAAACACACGCATACGGTTACACAAGGTGCACACACTCAACGCAGCAGAGAGAACTGACTTGTCACTCAACGGCTGCATGCACACGGGCGCTCACGGGAATCAGAAACACCAGGCTGGAAACTCACCACTGCTGCACCTCCTTCTCTGTAACTGAAAGAGAAAAGAAGACAGACAAGGGTTAAGCCATTTGGAGTCTTTTCCGCTGAGTTTTTTCATTTTAAGCTGACTGGTTTCTATAGCACAGGGGACTAGATTGCAGTGCACGAGGACCTTTCTGGGGAGAAAATGCCTGTTGCTAAAGGGCTCTTTAATCTACTGCACAAAGTCATCACAAGAACCAATGGCTGGATGTTGATGCTAGACCATTTCAATTCAATAAGGCACAAATTTTTAGCAGTGAGGGTGATTAACTACTGGAAAAAACTACCAGGGGAAGTGGGGGGATTCTCCATCTAGTCTTCAAATCGAGACTGGAGGCTCTTCTGGAAGATGCTTTAGCCAACCAGAATGTACTGTGCTCAAACTCAGGGTAACTGGATGGAAGTCTGTGGCCTGTGATATACAGGATGTCAGACTAGATGATCAAACGGTCCCTTCCGGCCTTCAAATCTTTGAATCTATGAGTATTTTTGCTACCTTTAAGGAAGCTTATTACATCATATCAGTTAGCAAAACTTTCTGGGCCAGATACTCAGCTGATGCAAACTGGCAGTTCCACTGGCTTACGTTGTGCAGCACTGATTCATGCCAGCTGAGGATCTGGCCCGATTTCTCCCCCTCTTGCAGCGTAAGGTGAGGCTGATGTAGAGGAAGGCCACTGAACAATCAGGAATTTCTTTCCAATGCATCTTTTGCCATGACACTGTACGTTAAAAGTACCTGCTTCTTCTTCAGTCTCAACACATAAACACATACACTCCTACAGACAGATAAACGGCTTCCTTCCCCATCTGCCAACATGCTGACTTTAAGAGCTGTCTGTTTGCACCAGGTTCCTTCTTACCTGTTGTCTTAAATGCTATTGTCACACTTCTTCCCTGCTTACTAGCTAAATCTTCAAAGAAAGTGCTCACTGATGGTTTCGAGATCTTTTGATGTCTTTGCTTGTCATACTTCTTCTTCTATTAATCTGAAGCTTCAGAACTGACTCCCTCTGGGTTTTTAATGAATAAGCTTCACACAGCACGTGTGAAGATTTCATTCCTTTTCTTGCCTTTCTCCCACTAGTCCTATTTTTACTGCTTAATTGTCATGCGGTCCTTTTTAGCTGCGCCCAGCGTTCTGCAGCTCTCTCGCTGCAGGTAAATACACTTAAATGATACGGCTTCTACCACAGCACAGGGGCAGAGAGGAAGAAGGGGCTTGTGGACAGAAGGGTTCTATTCCTGGCTTGTGTGACCCTAGACAAGTCCCTTAGCCAAGCTGCGCCTCTGCGTTTGCCCATGTGAAACACGATGGAGTTAATACTTCCCTTACCAGACTGGATACTAGGAAGTTTAGACTTGAAATTAGACGAAGGTTTCTAACCATTAGAGGAGTGAAGTTCTGGAACAGCCTTCCAAGGGGAGTAGTGGGGGCAAAAGACATATCTGGCTTTAAGATTAAGCTTGATAAGTTTATGGAAGGGATGGTATGATGCGATAGCCTAATTTTGGCAATTCATTTGGCAATTGATCTTTGATTATCAACAGGTAAGTATGCCCAGTGGTCTGTGATGGGATGTTAGATGGGTTGGGATCTGAGTTACTACAGAGAATTCTTTCCTGGGTGCTGACTGGTGAGTCTTGCCCACATGCTCAGGGTTTAACTGATCGCCATATTTGGGGTCGGGAAGGAATTTTCCTCCAGGGCAAATTGGCAGAGGCCCTGGAGGTTTTTCGCCTTCCTCTGTAGAGCGGGGCACAGGTCACTTGCTGGAGGATTCTCTGCAGCTTGAGGTCTTCAAACCATAATTTGAGGACTTCAATAACTCAGATATAGGTTAGGGGTTTGTTATGAAAATGGATGGGTGAGATTCTGTGGCCTGCATTGTGCAGGAGGTCAGACTAGATGATCATAATGGTCCCTTCTGACCTTAAAGTCTATGAGACTGTGTGAGGGCTAATGCACTAATGCTTGTAAAGCGCTTTGAGTTCCTTGGATTAAAGAAGACCATTATTTTGTATCGCGGCAACACCACACCCAGAGGCTCCAGTCAGGGATCAAGGGTCATCATGCCAGGCTCTGTATGCTCTCGGAACAAGACAACACCTGCCCTCGCTGTACTTTATAGAAACCATTCATGGGGTTTTTAGCATCAACCTGAGGGAGGGGCTTGCGTGGCGCTCGGGGGGCTGGGCTTTGGGAGGGGCACCGTGGCGCTAATGGGGGGGCGGCGCTCTTTTTTTTTGCTTGGGGGGGCAAAAAAGTTAGCACTGGCCCTGGTCAAGAAGGCCTAGTTGAGCCCTTCCCCACGACAAGAACTTTCCTTGTCACCAGTTCGAGCTTGGCTGACATCGGAACCTCTGCATGGCTGTTCAGTGCCTTAATGAGTTAACGGTCACGCTCAGCCAGCATCCTTGCCAGCAATGAATGAACGAGACTGAACGGCTGAACCACCTAGTCAGTCCTAGCACTGAGACACAATGGCAAAGCTGCATGAGGGACGTTTAGGCTGCTGCTGTCTATGCTGTACCCATTCGGTGGGTAAATAGGGAATCTCTCTGCAACATGAAATGTTACACACGCTAAATTCATTCCAATGAGGGGCCTATTTACTTTCCCAGTACCTCACGTTAGCGAAGAGATTTCCTGCAAAGCAGCTGCAGGAAAACTTTACTATTAACACATCCTGAGCATGGGTAACTTAATAATATTGACCAAGTTCTGCTTATTTCCTGTAGATTTGCTAAGTTTGGCCATTTAAACACAGAAACTGGGAGAGAAAATTCAGTTTAGCTGATATTAACTCTTAATATTGGCCACTTGATAAAACTAACAGGAAGAAAAAAATATATTATTCAATTTCCTCCTAAACCAGACAGCCAGAAAGTGGAAGTTCACCAAAAGGGTGATTCTCAGGCACACAGACCCCACACCAGCTGAGGCTTTACATAGTGACATGGAGTTTTGACTGTGGTTGCAGCTGTACTGCCCGCCCTGAGGGCTCAAGAGTCCTGAGACCAGCTCCACAGAAATCATGAGATTGGCTAGAAACATTTTTTTTAATTGGAAGCTGAGACTCACAATCACGTGACTCCAGGAGCTGGGGGTTTAAGAAAAAACACCCAGTAACATTAGAAATAAGTGGCGAGAGTCTGCACCACAGATGGAGTGGAGCTAAGCATCTCTTAAGGAACATCTGTTTGGAGCTATTATTGATGGGCCAGGAGACAGCTGTCTAAATCTCAGAGGTGCCCATACGTTTCTATCCCAAACCTGGGAAACACAGTCATGCACATCAAGGTCTTTTTAGCAGGAATAAGCTGCATTTCACCTTTTCATATTCCCTCTTCTTTCACCATCTCCTGTCTCCTGCAAGCATCCATTAAACTAGTGGTTCTCAACCAGGGGCCCGGGGGGGGGGGCGCGAACAAGTTTCAGGGGGTCTGCCAAGCAGGACCAGTGTTAGACTTTCTGGGGCCCAGGGCAGAAAGCCAAAGACCCACCACATGGGGCTGAAGTCCCGGGCCCTGATCCCAGCCATCTGAGGCTGAAGCTGAACTTGGCTTCGTGGGGGGGCCCCTGTGGCATGGGGCCCCAGGCAATTGCCCTGCTTGCTATCCCCAATGCCGGCTCTGGTTTTAAACCAGTTGTGGCACAGGTGGGTCGTGGAAATTTAGAGCATGTTGGGGGGGGCCTCGGAAAGAAAAATGGTTGAGAACCTCTGCGTTAAACTGAATATGCAGATACAAGACAACTAGGCCCTCGATCATCAGGCCAGAGCCACGACAGTGCACTCTGAGCTCTCCCCACAGCCCCACTCTCAGGAGTGGAGAGGGTCCAACACGTGTGATTATGCATTTTGCCAAGGAGAAGAAGGAACGTTTTCCTGCATACGAAGCCTGGGACAATATTCTTCGGTTTTCTCGTAACGCATCTAGAGTTACCTAAATTCACATCTTTAGGGGAAGGACCCGGTTACTCAGGTAAGCAAGGTCATGTACCAGGTGGCTGAGGTACTTCACTGGTGCCAGGACCTTGTTGCACGCTCACCCTCTCTTCTGCTGGTGATGCAGGGAGCCAAGGGATTGTGGCTACTCCAAGGCACCAGCAGGAAGCCTGGTGCCAGGAGGCTGGCTGAAGAGGGAATAGCCTTGTTCGGTCACTGCCTCCTCATCTCCCGTCTATATACTAATACCAACAACAGCAACAAAAGCACTAGGGCTGAAATTAACTAGGATAATGAGGCAGAGTGGCTACATGTGGCTCTGTGAGCAGCTGATAAAAATAGAAACTCCAAGATGCATGAACAGATGCCATTTATCCTGAATGGCGAGACACCCAATAAAAGAAAGCAATTTTCCATCAGAAAGATTTATAATGTGCTTGGCAAGAAGCACCAACTGGAGAAGGTAAGGGCTGGCATAAACACATCAGGGCAATGGAGACAGCAGCATACAAGACATGGCTCCATCAGGATGCTGTTGGCAAGGGGGTTCCAGAAGCCCGTTACCAGCTGCCAAAGGAAAAGTGGGCCAGACCCCCCTCTGGTATAAATCACACAGATCCACTGGCTTCAGGAGAGTGACGCTGATTTGTGCAGGCTGAGGATTTGGCTTGGTGACTTTCCTTTGGTGCACAGAAGTCCTATTCAGGATTAGGGCTCCGTGCCGCCAGTCACTGAACACCCTGTCATAACTTTCCTACTCAGATCTGAACCTTAGAGTTCAGAACATGAGAAGCTAGCGTGAAACCTCCAAACTTAATTACCAGCTTGGATCTGATATCGCTGCCACCAGCCAGAGAATTCCAGTGTCTGGCTCACTCTGGTCTCCCCAAAACCTTCCCTGGGGAACCCCAAGACTCAGATTCCTTGAGTCTCACGACAAAGGGAAATAACCCACTTCCCTTCCCCCTCTTTACCTCCTCCCAGATTTCCCCGCCCTGGGTACTCTAGGAGATTCCCTGGCTTCAAGTCCTTGAAACACAAGTACCGAGAGATCAAATCTCTCTCTCCCCTCACCCAGAGGGTATGCAAATTCAGGCTTAGTAAATCTAACACAAAGAGATTCTCTCTTCCCCCCCCCCCGTCTTCTTCCTCCCACCAATTCCTTGGTGAGCTGCAGACACAATCCCCTTGAGTCCCCACTAAAAAAAAAAATCCACAGGTCTTAAAAAGAAAGAAAAAGACATAAAATGGTCTCTGTATCAAGGTGACAATATACAGGGTCAATTGCTTAAAAGAAAAATGAATAAACAGCCTTATCCAAAAAGAATACAATTTAAAACATTCCAGCAACTACACACATGGAAATACACAAAAAACAATATAAACCTATTGTCTTACTATCCTTGTACTTACAACTTGGAAACAGAAGATTAGAAAGCCTGGAGATAGAGAGATCACTCTCAGAGCCGAGAGGGTCACCGAACCAAGACAAAGAACAAAAGAACTTACACCCAAACTTCCTTCCACCCAGTTTTGAAAGTATTTTGTCTCCTGATTGGTCCTCTGGTCAGGTGTTTCAGGTCACTGTTTGTTAACTCTTTTATAGGTGAAAGAGACATTAACCCTTAGCTATCTGTTTATGACACACCCACTCAGTGAAAAGATGGGCCCTGCCCCACAAGGCTTATAATCTACGTGCTTGTCTTCACTGCAGCCTTAACTCGAGTTCTTACTTAAGTGTTGTTCCGAACCCAAATCCCAGCCACACCCACAAACCTTTTGCTCAAGCGTGGCGGTGCTTCACACCTGGGCTAGCGGGCCCGTCTGCGGGACAGGCTAATGCCCAGTGCTGCCAACATTCAAGCTGCTAACGTCCCCGCTCAGCAGTGTGGATGCAGGGTAAGCAGTTTGGATGCCAGTCCTCCTCCTGTGCTTTCCCACAATTCCCCCAGCCCATACTTCCTTGCCATTTACCGACTCCCTGCTTCTGCACGGGACGTCACCTACTGGTCCTTATACACCGGGGAGACTTTTAACAGCTTGCTGTTCCGGCAACAATCCCACTGTGCTGCTACAGAAACAGAAAGCTGGCATCCAAGAGATCGTCCTCTCAGCGGGCTGCCAGCTGGGAGAGCATGCCAAGCTGGAACCAGGTTACTAAGTTGCTGGGTGAAGACCACTTTCCCGCAGGTGCCAGAGGTGAACAAATTCTCCCAGAATACGCTGCAAAAGAGTTCATCTTAGTGAAGCACCAAGAACTGGATGATATGCCCCTAGAAGTCCGAGCATGCCAGGCAGTGGCCACACACGAGTGCCAATCACTGGGTGACATCCAGACCCAGCTGAAGTTAATGGTAAAACTCCTACTGACTTCAATGGCATCAGGATTTCACCCCGGCCCACGCACCTTCAGAGATCAGATGCAATGTGAGCCAGTTGAGGGGCATGGGCCAGAATGGAGGCTCCCAGAGCACAAGGCTCAGGGACAGTGGGAGAAGAACAATGTATGTTTTCACTGAAGAAGCTTCTCTAGACTTGGAAGTCCTGCCGCCACTTGGGAAATTCAAATGCAGGGAATATTGGCACCTGGGCTGAGGGGCGGGAGCTCTGCTTCAGGAACACAGCAGGAGGGATTTAACGCTGATTTCAGCAGCAGTGTCTAGCAGGATGGTCAAGAAACAAGCACAGTAGAGGACAGAGAGGCCTGGGCTTAATGAAGTCAAAAATGACACAGTCAGAGAGAGAGGCCTTGTCGACATGGGAGAAATTGACCTGTATCGCTATTCTGGAATAACTCCCCTATGTGGATGCTATTCCGGAACACAGCGAGCTATTCCAGTATAGCTATGCTGGACAATTTCCCTGTGTAGACAACCTCTGCCCCTTGGATCTAGCTGTAAGGGTGGGATGAGCGGAGCTGTTGGGCCAAGAAGAGCCTCCAACATTTGATGTGTGGAGGTAACAAGTAAGCCAAAGTCGGCCCTGTCTTATACCCCAGTGAAGCACCCCATGTGCCCAATGCCCATTAGATTTCATGCTGCAGGGGCCCTGTGCCCCAGCTGCAGTTTCAGACACCTCTATCGTTTCCTTTGCTGGCGCCGGCAGGCGCTGTAGGCGTTCAGATCGCTTGTTTAGATGCCTTCCTGTGGATTTAGGAACCCTAGTTTGAAAATGTTGGCCTGATCCTCTCACAGAGAATCATGCATCCCCAGGGCAACCCAAACTGGGACTCATCTGAAAGGACAGGTCTGAAAAGCAGCATGAAGGCACCACTGTCAATTACAGGTTAAAGGCGTTTAATGCTTCAAATGCTGCAGCGCAGGGTTAACTCACCAGGAAAGACGCTCCCCCAGCACATCCACCACAAACAAGTACCTTGAGCAGCCTATTGAGGGGGGAATATGAACCATTATCTCCATCTATCCAGCTACTTACATGGCCTCCCTTACTGCCCTATCTGAGTGGTTCACAGCCACTAATTACGTCTCCCCTTTGTCCTATGAGGGGCTCAGATTATATTCAGAGGATGACAATAGGAATAAATGATAAAATAACCCCAACAATAGGGGGCTGTAGCAGGGTAGTTACCCAGCTCCTGCCTGGAAGGGCTTGAAGCAGCCCTGAGAGAGGTCTGTGGCAGGGAAAGCAGCTCATAGGCTGATTGGGGAAGCAGCTGCAGCTGAGTCACGCCCCAGTCAGGCCTCAGCTGGCCCTATATAGGAGGCTGGGAGCCAGGAGCTCAGCAGTCTCTCTCTAGCTGTAGAGGGAGAAGGACCTGGCTGCAGGGACTTGAGTGGAGCAGGGCTGGGGAAAGGCAGAAGAGCTGGGGAGGCTCCAGCCTGCAAAGCCCCAGGCTGCAGCCTAGCAGGAGGGTACTGGGGGTTGCAGAGAGCAGCCCACGGGCAGGCAGAGGCAGCAGGTCCAAACCCTCCTTGCCAGTGATGAGTGGCTTATACCGCAGTCTGCCCCGGAGAACGGGGGCTAGTTGGTGACTGGCAGTAGCCCATGACTGGGCAAGCTGGGGATAGAGGGTTAGGGGTTCCCTAGGGTGGGGAGACCCTGAGATTGTGGGGGTATTCCAAGGGGCAGCACCCCAGCCTAGAAGGGGCACTGGGGTCCAGGAGGGACTTGGGTCCAGCAGCAAGTGGGACACCGGCCTGCAGAGGGCGCACTGGAGGCTGGAAGAGCTAATTCCCTGGACAACCAGCAGGAGGCGCTGCAGGGGGTGAGTCCCATTGTTACAGGGGCCTTCTGTAATGAAGCCAGGGAGGTGGGGACCAGGGAGCAGAGCACAGGATGAGGATGGGGGTAGGGGGTCAGCTCAGACTACCCAAACTTATTGCTCTCTAGCCTCTCTCTCCAACTGCATTTCCTCTGAGATTCTATTTCAATCTCGGCATCAGTGTTTCAACTCCAGCAGGAAACAATTAAGAAACTTGCTCTTTTTTTAGTAAGGGGAAAATGCTGCTAACTACACACTCCCGTTGGGTGGGCAGGGAGAAAGTGACGGAGCAGAATCCCCGCTCATCTGGCTCTCACTCTGGGATGCATGCAGCAGCCTCCCCAAACCCGCTGAGCACAGCTGGTGGGAGAGGCTCTCGTGAGTGTCTGATGCTGATAGACTGGGTGCTCCGGGTGGTGACCCTGTCAGTGCTTACCTAGTGGGAGTTGTGCATCTAAATCTCCTAAATTATATAGGAATGGAGCCTCTAAATCCCTTGGGGTGACTTTGAAGAATCTCTGCCTACAACATCAACTCTACTAGAAACCAGTGTGCCCTGCTATTCTATGGTAAGTACAGATATGGTCCCTGCACTGGGGACCCATACGTTATGTAGACGGACAATACAAAACATACTGGGAGACCCAGAGAAAGCTTCTTCCTAAGAGCTTTTCTAACACACACAAGGGTGATAGGTTGTGGCTTGCAGCTTCTTTTACCTCTGTGTTTGCTTGGGCCACATTCTGATCTCAGTTACAAGGGCAAAAACCTGGAGGGATACCACTGGAAGTTAGTGCCCTTGCTCCAGCTCGCACCTGGTGTAAACAAATTCCTGGCCATCTGGGGTAAATGAGCTCCAGGACTCACTCCAGTTTGCGCACAGCTCCCGATCTAGCCACTGACCTTCTCGTATTAGGCAGGGGGGCTGAAATTCTGACCTGGAGTGGAATACTGTTGAGCCAGCCCATTCTGCCATGTCTCTCTGCTGCAATGAGGCACCCTGCATAGGTGCTGCATACACAGAGGTAGCGTGTGCCAGACCCTAGGGTGGAGACAGTGTGTAACAGCAGGCTGCAAACCAAAGGGAGGAATATGCCCCCTCTTTTAAGCAGCTAATTAACCTTGGACTTGAAGGTTTCCTCTGGGCTCTTGAGAGGGGAGAGGGAGGTTTAACAGGCTCAAGGAGAGGAGTGGCCTTTCCTCGCTGGCTTCCTTCAAAAGCTCCTGCCTCTCTGATCCCAGTGGAGGGGCTGAGCAGCCTGAACTGGCTTTGAAATCCCTTCCCTCTAAAGAACAGCGATTTGGTGGGAGCATGTTCCGAAAGAAGGCGAGTTTGGTGACACACAGGGCAATGGGGGCTGTGCTCTAGGGCAGTGGCTCTCACCCTTCCAGGAGTCTGATTTGTCTTGCATACCCACAAGTTTCACATCACTTAAAATCTACTTGCTTACAAAATCCGACCTAAAAATACAAGTGTCACAGCATGCTATTACTGAAACCTTCATTACTTTCTCATTGTTACCATAGAATGATCAAATAAATCAACTGGAATATAAATATCATGAGTACATTTCCGTGTATATAGAGCAGCATACGCAAGTCATTGTCTGTAGGAAATCTGAGTTTGTACTGACTTTGCTAGTGCTTTTTATGTAGCCTGTTATAAAACCTGGCAAATATCTAGATGAGCTGATGTACCCCCTGGAAGATCTCTGCATACCCCAGGGGTACACTGAGAGCCACTGTTCTAGGGGGTGAGCCTGGAGCTCTCCCACTCCCATGGAGCTAGGTCTGAGCACTGAATAACATTCGGCCTTTTGTGTATTGCTAAGGGCTCCCCGCTCCCCCTGTCTCTTTGCTCCTAGGAAGCTTTCTCAGGGTAACAGCACGCTCTGCACTGCTCCCCACTGGCCTCTCATGGCCCCGTCAATGTTAGGCAAAGAGGAAAGGAAATGCAGCGAGTCGCCCTGGCCAGTGCTGTAACGAGGGCGCGGAAGGTGAGAGGTGCAGAAAGTCTCTCATTTGGCGGCAATTCAGCAGCAAGTCCTTCCCGGGTTGCAGCTCTGCGTGGTTAAGGATGAAATCCTGACTCCACTGGGGCCAGTGGGAAAAGTCTCATCAGTGCAGGAGGCAGAGCTTGAGGGCCCCTTTGCAACTGTGGGACAAATTCCCACCAGGAAAAAGGACCATCACAACCACCCCCACACCATCCATGCCAACTGCCAGATGCCCCTCTACCCAACTTCTCCAGGGCAGCATGGACACTTCAAAACAAACCTCTACCAAAACAAAACACTACACTGCACCTACAAGTCTCCCCCTGGGGTGAGCAGGAGAGAGAGCAAGCCAGAAGTGACAGATGTTAGGCACTTAATCCACATCTGGAAAATACAACAGTGACAAGGGTAGAAGAACCTAGATGGAATACAGCAGAGGATTTCACCCCCTGTGGGTAAAACCCCTCCAGGAGGAAGTAGGGAGAATTCCAGGCCTGTTCTACACACTAACTTGCACCAGTTTAACTAATGGGGTGATTTTATACTGGAGCAACTGGGTGTGTGGACACTATTTCAAGCTGGCTTGTTTCATTTAACCAGCCTTGCGCCAGTAAATGTAGAGAAACAAGCTCAACTGATAAAACCAGTTTAAAACCGATATAAGAGCCACACACACAAAAGCCACACCACTTTAACCAAGTCAATTGCAACTTTTGTATATAGACAAAGCCTTAAGAGAAATCAGTGACAGAGTCAGAAATGTGAGCTCAGGCCTGGGAAATTACAGGGCATGGCCAGAAGAGACAGTTCCTCCCCCCAGTTTATCCGAGCAACTGGAGACCAAATCTGGGAGTATAATCTTAAACCTCTCCCTCTGAGCAGCACTGAGATGTCACTGCCTGTGCTCTCCTACTGCAAAAGAGCTTCATTTCCACTCTGCTTCACCCCCGAACCCAGCTCTCTCATATAAAGCAGGAGAACAGACAGGATAAAGGAAGTTGGCCCATGGATTGTGGGATACTTTTGACGGACTCCCAGGACCCGAGTCGGAGGGGGGGGAGGGAGTTGCATCTACACTGCAAAACAATTGGTTTGTACTCTAGGTCCTTGACTTGAGTTTGAACCCTCCATATCCACAGTGAACTAGGACCCCAGGTCCAAGTTTGACAGATTTCTGTGTAGACAGAAAAGGGGGCGGGCGGTTGAGCTCAAGCCTGAGTCTGAGCCCCAGCTTCCACTGCAGTGTAGACATTGCCTAGGAGACCTTAATTCCAACCAGAGCTCTGCAGACACTGAGGCTGAATCCTTCATACATTATAACAGTGGGGAAGTGAATGGGTTAAACTCAACGAGCCGCAAGACCATTGCCCCTGAGGGTGACTCTATTAATCCCAATGAACCCACTGGTCTTGAGCCAGCCAGTCATGAAGTTCAGCCATGCGGAGGGACCCTGCTGTGCCCCTCAGATCCCTGATTCCCCGCATCGGCAGAGGCACAGCACACGTGCCTGCGAATTCAGGTATGGCAAGAAACTGGAGGATGCTTCGCCTTTGGCGGGTGAAAGCAAGCCCAGCACCCCGCTCGCTGCCTGTAAGGAAGGTGCGAGGGGGGGCTGTTGGAAGCCTGCCCGAACACAACTGCAGAGCAGATGACGTCTGCCCCCATGTCTTGCCCCGGGAGCATTTCTGTAGCTGGCTGGCACATTCTGTTGGCGCGTGCATGCCTTGCCACACACCCTGCATGTTTACCGGCACAGCACTGGCGGCATTAGAATGCAGAGAATTTCCACTGCACCTTCAGCATGAATGAACTGAACCTTACACAACACAGGGGGGAAGCATCATCCCCGTTTTACAGATGGAAGCCTCAGCACGGCCGAGGGACTCTTCTGCAGTGACCCAGCTCAGCAGCGGCAGAGCTGGAGACTGAACGCAGGACTCCTGGCTCCTAATCCTTTGCTGTAACCGCAAGGACACGCGCGGCCTCTCCCTTGCCCCTCATGTACACAATAAATCAGAAGACGACAGCCTAGCCTCTGGTTTCACGGGGACTGTCCCTCTCTCAGGGAGGCTTGCAGATGAGAAACTGCCTCAAACGTGAAATCAGGTATTAGGAATGGCAATATACAAAAACCTGTAGGAGAACACTTCAGTCTCCCTGGACACACAATAGCAGATTTAAAGGTATCCATCCTGCAGCAAAAAAACTTCAGGACCAGACTTCAAAGAGAAACTGCTGAGCTTCAGTTCATCTGCAAATTTGACACCATCAGCTCAGGATTAAACAAAGACTGTGAATGGCTTGCCAACTACAAAACCAGTTTCTCCTCCCTTGATTTTCACACCTCAGCTGCTAGAACAGGGACTCATCCTCCCTGATTGAACTGACCTCGTTATCTCTAGCCTGATTCTTGCTTGCATATTTATACCCACCTCTGGAAATTTCCACTACATGCATCTGACGAAGTAAGTATTCACCCACGAAAGCTCATGCTCCAATACATCTGTTAGTCTATAAGGTGCCACAGGACTCTTTGCTGCTTTCTCAAACATGAAGCAGATCCTGGGATGCATCGCAGCCTCCGTCACAATACAAAACAGAGCCCCCTAACACGTGCATCCCAGCTTGTGTACACATGTGTGAGAATGAGGATGTGCATGGCGGACGGTGCATACTCTTAACGAGGGAGGAGCAGGGCATGCAGGCCAGAGAAGGATCCTGGCTCTGACTTCTGCCACAATGAAAAGTGCTGCTTTGCGCCACTCGCCCTGACGGAGTGCTATCAAAACAGATTCATAGCACAGCTCCCCTGCCCAGCCCCTTTCTTTTACTGTACTTAAGATTAATAGGAGCAGCCATCAGAGAAGCCCAGCGTGTACAGTCGAGAACAGAGGCGCATCTGCAATCACTGCACAGCTAGGAAAGGATGCCGCAGTAGCCAGAATAGCCTCTTCCATTTTCCTATCTCCTCAGCATCTTCAGCCATTAACCCAAACTGTGCAAATTCCTGACAGCCCAGGCCCAGCTTGGTTTGTGACCCAGCCTACTGGCCAATGAATCCCTTAGAGTCCCACTGTAACACCACAGCAGGTGGCTTGGGGCAGGCTAATAGTAGTGATCAAAGCTTTTCCTGAAGGGTTGTAGTGACACTGTCCTGACTGCCTGGACTGAAATTGACAATGGTCTCCAGAGGCAGAATGTGTTAATATGCAGCCTGGAGCAATGCAAAGCAAAGCACAGCTTGCTGGAGAGACCAGTGACAGTTTTATGGGCCGGTCTCTGGTGAGCCACCCGGGACAGAAATAAACACTGTATATCACACAGGGGGAGGAGAGCTGGGAATCCCAGCAGAGTTTTCCAGGGACACACAGTGCTTTCGGCCTAGGTGCAATGTATTGAGCCTTTGCATTGTGTTATTCTAATCGTCACCTTGGTATTTTCTCTCCCACTTCAAAAGAAGCTCTCCACAATAATAAATGCACTTCCACATAATGTTTTTCATTGGTACCTCCAAACACGCTGTACAAAGGTGAGGAAAGAATTATTAGCCCATGAGCCTTCCAGTTCTACACTGCCATGGTTTTCCAGATATAGGGAAATTAAAGAACAGGAAGATTAAGTAGCTTGCTTAAAATCACAGAGGGGCTCCCTTGCAGAGCTGAGAACACCGCCCAGATCCCCTGACTCCCAATCCCATAAGCACCCATCACCCAAGGCTATCCCTGCCATTTTCAGGCACTCACCTAAAAGCCCCCAGAGGGTAACAGCTTTCAGAAAGCAACTACCTGAGCTAGAGCCTGCAGTCTATTAGTGGCCCACCAACCCATCCAGTTCACCCATTTCTACATTTAATTTGTGAAATAGGCACTAGAGAGGTAGGGAGGTAGATGGGTGGGCAGGTGACCTGGTCTCCTTTCAGTGCTTCTCTACGCCCTGCTTTTGGGGCAATTGGGAATGGAGTGACACAGAACCCCTTGGGGACATACATTAGAGCAGAGGTGCTACCTCACTCCCACACTGCCATACTACCAAGCCCCAGCAGTGTGGGTGGGCAGGCCCTGGCTCCTAATTCTGAGCACAATGAAAAGGTGATTAATGGCCATCTGGGCAACACAGCAGATGGCTGGACCACCTGATCCTGTATACACCCAGAGTGAGACGGCGCACACAGGGCAGAACTGCTTTCAGGAAAGGGAAACGCACACTGCGTTCCTTGTTAATCACGTCGTCGTTTAACACTCTCTCCTAAACAAGCCTTCCCCTAAACAGCAAGTCCTTTCCCCTTGGAAGAACGCAATGACTGTATCCCCCGGCCAGGTGACACATCACATTTTGGGCTTGAGTCTCTAATTACAGAAGAGGAGATGACTGTTAAGCCAATCACTGGCTAACCTGGAGGGGGTTTAAAGCGGGAGGCACTGACTTCAGCTCCTTGTCGACCTTAATTTCCCCAGTCAGCTTGCTTTCGGGTTGTCTCATCATTCCCACTTCTGCCCTGGAGCAGCTGGTGCTAGCCAGAGCAGTACGGACAAGATAACGCCAGGAGCGTCTTGTAAACCCAGCTTCTGCTGAGCGCTTCCCTAGAGCAAGATGCCATTAACCCTCCCACCTCTTCTCCCCTCACAGATCGAGCTCTGAGAAAGAAACTCCTGCAGCGCCTGCACCCATTTCCCTGCTGCACGATTAACGCTCTGCTAAGATTTATATGGCCACAGCCTGTAAGTGACTGAATGTACCTGCAATTACAGATCCTGATCCAGATTAAAGCATCTGAGCTGCCTTTTTCCAGCGCCCAGAACCTGGTCAATTTTGTGCTACTCTGACTCAGACTGATCAGTGATGCTAATAAATGACCCTGCCGCAGCAGCAGAGAGCTGCAGCTAGCAAACCTGTAAACCTCTGAGAAAATATCAGCTCTCAGCCCCAGGCTGTGGCTGACAATGCTGGAAAGATACTCGGGGGGTGGGGGGAGGATTGGGGAAGGGGGAAGCTCTCAGCCCCAGGATGTGGCTGACAATGCTGGAAAGATACTCCGGGAGTGGGAGGAAGGGTTGGGGAAGGGGGAAGCACCACACAGGTCTGCTATGCCCTTGGGGGAAATGGAGACAACTATCACCCACCAAGCCCCTTCAACCCCAGGTTCTCTTCTTTCACTCACTCCCTATGCCAACCTGCGATTACTCAGCACATTCCAACCTGCTTCTGTGTCCTGGCAGTTTTCAGACACATTCAGTTCCTGTAAGCTTAGCTGGCATTTGTTGCTGTGCTTATTTTCCCCTTCCTCCTGAAAAATCAATGATCAGCTAGCTCCTCAGCTGAGGTGTAAACAGCCATAGCTCCACTGATTTACCCCAGCCAGGGAGCTGACCCTGAGCGGCTAGGGACAACAGATGGACTCAGACCAGAGAATAAGACCCAAACACTCCCATTCGTATTAGAACCCAGAGATCTGAATCAGCCACTATGGGGGGATTGGATCGCAATGTGCAAGGGATCTCATTTCTTCAGTGAATGCAGCTCAAGATGGCGGATGTCTCCTGGGATCTGCTGATCTAACACAATTTCCATTTTAGGGGCAGGACCTCGGCTCATGTCAACTACTCAGCAGACTCTAGTGGCCTCATACCCACGCCAGAGCCCTGATCTGGCCTAACATTAACCAGGATCTGAAGCCTCCCTCCTGAGCCCAGCTCCACGTGGTCGTGAATGTTCTGTATAGGACTGGGAGCAGTACATGTGCCAAGGCTCCAGGCTTTCATTCATTGTGGGAAGACTAGCAAAGGTATTAGGCCACCTAAAGGAAACTACCCTTCCCTAGTTCTATTAGACTCCCTTGGCCTCTCTCCCCATCTCTATTCTTGTTAACCAATAGACAGACTCTGCACCAGTGTAAATCCAGAGTGACTCAGGTTTTAGCTTGCCTGGTACTGCTTCATGCTGGCCAATGGCTAAAATTCATCCCTGCTGTAACAGAGACTATGAAGTTACAGCAGGAATTAAACCTGCCTTGAAATTTCTTACCTGCTACCATCAGAGTTCTTGCTCACGTGACATTGTACACAACTGCCGGCCAGATCCTCTGCTGATTTAAACTGGCTTTAATGGGGTGGTGCCACTGGACACTAGCTAAGGATCTGACCCAAAGGTTCCATCCAGATCAAGGTGTCCAACCCAGTGCTTAATTTGTGCCAGGGCTTGCCAGGGCTGTGCCCTGGCACCTCTGGGCTTGGCAGTTCTTAGCCCCGGGGCCTCTGGGTCTGGTACTTCAGAGCTCCCCCCCCCCCCCCGGTGCCTCTGGATCTGGTACTTCAGAGCTCCCCCCTCCCCCAGTGCCTCTGGGTCTGGCACTTCAGAGCCACCCCCTCTCCAGTGCCTCTGGGCCTGGTAGTTCAGAACCCGCCCCCCTCCCGGGCACCCTTGGGCCTGGTAGTTCAGAGCCCCCACACACACACACACCTCTGGGCTTGCTGCATCAGTTATGAATGTAAAAAAATTGCTTGAGCCCTGGCACCTCTTTCATTACAAATTAAGCCCTAGGTCCAGTCTAACAAGGTTCTTGTTTTCTCTCTCACTAGTACCACTGCATGCACACATTCCTCTCTCTCAGCTTGAGAACTGTTGCTGTGCACCGTAAAACAGCTGCTTTGTGCAGCCCCCAGGGATGCGCATTCTAGGAGTGGGGATGTCGTGACCCCTATAAAGAGCCAGCGTATCAGCTTGTTAAGTGTGCAGAGCACACTGGGAACCTTCGAGAGGAAAAGCACTGACTAAATGTAAGATTATGCTTCATTATTAGCCCTATAGGCATGACTGAGCCGAAGCCCCTGCTATGTTCTGAAGATGTCGTCCTAGATCTCTAATACAGCAAGCAGTCTAGTGGCTTCTGTGTCTTTGTTTTCTCTTACTCATCTCAAAATAACACCAGGGCATCAGGGAAAGGATGACTCAGGCCTGGGCAATAGGACATAGACGTTTTCACCTGTAGGTTAGTGGTTTGAATCCAGCCCAGACTGGGAGTCATCTGATGGTCCTTTAACAGCTTGTGTCAAACAGGGGGCTACAGCGGACAAGTATCCACAGCACAAAACCCCACTGATGGACAGAAGGAGCCGAGTGCCAAGTGACATATGGCTGTGGAGCCATATAGAACTGGTCCCTCCAAGGAGGAGGGATGTCAGCAGAGCATCACTGAGGAGACTCTGGAGATAAATAAAGGGGTTTGGTTTCCAGGGCTTTTCATCCAGCACCTTCCATGAGCAACAGATTCACATAAGTGTTTAAAGAATCGCAGACTAGATCTCTCGTCAGCTGGTGTGCCGGGGGGCGTGTCACAAAAAGTAGAAGGCAAATATAATATCTGGATTTCTGGAAACTTAAAAAAAAAAATCCAGGCTGCATTTCCCTCTGAGCAGTAGCCTCAGTCATTTCTGGTAAAGCCTGCAGAGTGCCTGCAATTTACTGGATCTCGCCAGCTGGGGCTGGTCCCATCACTTCCCATCAGCTCCACTTCCAGGAAGAGCTGAAGTGAAGTGGCGGTTAAGGATGTCCCAGCTAAGGGGAGCAAGGACTCTGGCTTTGGGTTCCAAAGCGATGACTGGCCCCAGCTCCAGCTCATGATTCATACCCTCTGTCTGCAGTGCAGCCTGCAGGTCGAATGTTCCGTCTCTGCTCCCACAGGGCCACTGCGACGCTCCAGCTTCACAAAGCCAGCGCTCCATGTGCTAGCTGTAGCACAGAGGGTTTTGCACGCAGTCCCCTTTATTCTTCCCTGGCCTTGCCCCAAGTAGGGTTTTTCGCAGCTGTCAGTCACTAGGCTGTTTCTTCTGCTCTGCAGGCTGCATCCTGTCCATGGGAAGCCCTGGACTCTCATCCCCTCCTGCCCAACTCACAGGAGCCCACTGAGCATGTAACTCAATCAGGGCCCTGAAATCAACCTCGCTGCCAATCTCTGTCCAGAACCAAAGAGCAGAGCTAGTGTCCCTGAGCCAGGTAGGGCAGACAGAAGCAGTAGGTCTGCATCCGAGCCCTGTCAGGGTCAACCAGAGCCAGGGTCCCCCTGCAGAGTTTAGTTGCTGTTGAGTGTTGACAGTTCTCTTGGGGTGCAACTAGAGAGAAGACACTGCCTGTGCCCGGAAGGGTTCTTATGCTGCAACACAGATAAGCCAGGGAATGCAGAGGGGCTGTGTGGAAGCGAGGTGGAGGATCTGTGTGGGGAGGTTAGGGTGGAACCCAGCCACTGCCCGACAATTATTATTGCTCTGCACAGAAAGCAGCAGAAATTATACTGGAAAAATAATGGCTCACTGCTCCCTTTTCTCCCTCCCTTTTGCTTTCTCTTCCTAGCCCAGGGGCACAGCTGTCTCTCCATCCGACAGACAGCTTCCCCCAGCCTCCCTTCCCAACACAACTGGCACAGACAGCCACGGTCACAACATGAATCCTAGCTCTGAACCTCAAGCGCAGGGCAAGAGCAAATCTCGAGGGTGTCCCGGAGCAGAGATGCTGCCCCAGCCTGCCAGGGAGAAATCCCAGGTCACTCTGCATCACTAACTACCATACTGGTGAACCAGCCGGAGGGGGCGAGGGGGCCATGTCTGAGCTGGCCTCCATCCAGTCACCCTCAGGGGCTTGTATCATCTATTTTTACTGCTGTAGGGAACTCTCACCAGAATCAGCCCTAACCCAGCATCTCTGAGAGGATCTCAAAGCACTTGCAAAGTTCGGGCCATGGTTCTCTGTTACCCTACGTCGGGTGTAGTCATTTGCACCAGTGACAGGCACTGCTGACCCAGAACAGTGGGGTTCAACACCCACTTTGCACTGGTGTGAGGGGACTGCACAAGGAAATAGATCGGCTAGAGACTTTCATGTCCTCACTGGGCAAAGGCTCTCCCCATGGCACAGGTGGAGAAATGGAGGCCTAGAAAGGTCCCCAAGGTCACAGTGACACAGGACTGGAACTCAGACCTCCTAACGTCCAGCCCCTTGGTCCAAATTTGACAGTGCTTCCTCTACGTGCAAAGCGAGTCTTTCCTAGACTCACCATTCCCCACACCCTCCCCCAAGTGCTTATCCTGCGGAGTAATAAAACCCTCGAAAGCTGGTCATGCTGCCCTCCTACCACTCCCTTTGGGTATATCTACACCACAAGAAAAAACCCATGGCTGGCCAGTGGCAGCTGCCGGGCTCGGGATAAGAGGCTGTTTAACTGCAGGCTCTGGCTCTAGGACCCTGTGAGGTGGGACTCTGGGAGGGTCCCCAAATGTCTACCCAGCAATTAAACAGCCCCTTAGCCCAAGTCAGCAGCATCGGCCATCCGCGGGTGTTTAACTGCAGTACAGACATACCCCCTGAGTCCTCAACCACCAGCAACAGAGCTGGTGAACTTAGGCTGTAAAATTGCAAGGAGGCAGGAGGGAGGCATCTCAAAGCCAAGGCTCCAGCCCAGGCCCAAAGATTTACACCGCAATCCTACAGCCCCCAGCCCAAGCCCGCTGACACAGGCCAGCGGCAGGTGTTTAATTACAGTGGACACGTCCCCTTTGAGATGTCACTCCCTCTTGGCTCAGTATCCCAGCAGCGATGCCATGGGACCAGCCCTGGCTGAAAGCTACGGGTTCACATGGGTGTCCACAAAGGCAGGACTGGGCTCAGAGAGGCTGCATTTCGAGTGAGGGGTGTATAACCTGGGGGGAATGACCTAGCAGAAATAAGATCCAGCAGAGATCAGCAAAGTCTTACAAGGGGCAGAAGAGAAAGCAAAGAATAAAAAAGCAACACCCCCTCCCCATACACACACACACACCTGGGGCTGACCCCACACAGCAGGGCAGATCCCTGCTCGCTCACTATCATTATTCCTATGGCAGCAGCCCCAGAGCCCCAGCCCAGCCCAGCGCTCCATGGGGCCAGGCTACATGAGCACAGGAAGATACAGTACCTACCCCAAAGAGCCTGAAAACTGACCTGACAAAAGGAACGAGCATTATCCCCCTTTACCAGCTGGGGAACCGAGGCCCACAGAGATCAAGCAATTCACCCAGGCTCACACACAAACTCTGGGACTCTCCGGGGGCCCCGCACACCCAGTTGCTTGTTGCCCCAGCTGCTCTTATAGCACCTGCCGGGACACTAGTGCAACAGAAGAGCGAAGGCAAATGCATACTTAACCCCTTGTTTGCCAGGGCTCTGTTACTGTCCCAGGGCACTGACAGATGCTGTAGTCACACCAAGCCTTCTGGCAAGCAGCGGGGTCACCACTTGCTCTGCTTTCCTCCAGGCTGCAGAAGGTGCTCCCAGCAGCTGCTCTCTGCAGGGCAGGCCCATATGCAGAGAGAGGCCAGCTGTGCCTGTGTGTAACTATGGGTACTGCAGGGAGGTGAGCGGGGATTCCCCTGGCACCAGTGAGGGTAGACGAGTAGGAGGTGGGGGCCAGTGGAAGGAGAGGGTACTGTGATTTAAAGGAAGACACCTCCCTCTCCCACCCACCCCCCAAAAAATAATCCCACTGGCAATGTAAAAATGGGCTCTAAAGCAATCCCTCAGCAGTAATCACAAGTGGAAGGGACATTTACCAGCCTGAAATGAATCAATATTTATCCCTTGCAGCAAACAAAAGCAGAGACAAGTGCTGTAATCAAGGTGGCAATCGGTTTAGAAATGGAAGCCCAGCTCCTGGCAAGAGACAAGCAACGCCCGCAGGAAAGGGAAGGGCAAGGGGAGCATTAATGAAATGATGGATTGTCCTGGAGTGAATGACGGCAGGTTCCTCCCGCAGCCATGGCAGCCTGGCTGCAGCAGTTGTGTGTACTGCTGAAGGGCTGACAACTGGGATAATTATTTCATCCAGGGCTGCACTCTCTGCAGAATTCAGTTTCACCTTCATTTTCTCCAACACCAGGCATTTCGTGTGCAAACGTGTCTCCCCGCAAACAGCATTAGCTCTAAAAAAGCATGTGTGTTATATAAGATCACATTGTTAATCCGCCTCTGGAAACAGGCATGTGCTTGCACAGCTCCATGGATGTGCACACAAGGAGAGGTGCATTTATACCTCAGTAGCACCTAGAGCCCTCCAATGAGATCAGGGCTCCATTGCGCTAGGCCCTGTACAAACACAGAGTGAAAGGTGCCCCAAAGAGCTTACAATCTTGATAGACAAGTATTATTCGCTGTTAAGGCTGCGTTTTAGTCACGGGTATTTTTAGTAAAAGTCATGGATCGGTCACGGGCACTAAACAAAAAAATCACAGCCCGTGACCGGTCCATGACTTTTACTATATACCCCTAACTAGAACTTGGGCCCGGGATCCCCGCTGAACCTCTTTATCCTGAGTCCCAGAGCTGTGCTTTTACCCCAAGACCAATCTTCCTCCCAACAAACAGCTGCTCTCTGGGAACTACAAAATGCCCTTGGGACTCCCACTAGCACTCACTCCCACCTCGGCAGCTTTCTGAAAGATCATTCTTTTAGGCTAACATTTTCCACCTCTGGGCTCAGCCCCAAAGGCGAAGTGATCTGGAAATTCTAAGCCAAATCCGTTCAGCCATTCTTGAGTGATTCACAGTTCTGCTGTAAACCTGTTTCTTGGTATTAACAGTTCTTTGTGCGCACACAGCTGAGAGGATAGGCTTTCTGGCTGAGATGCATGCCGGATCTCAGTTTCTCCATCAATACAATGGGGAAAACAATAGCTATCTACCTCCTGGGGGCAGTGTGAGAGTTCATTCATTATGTACGTCAGGTGCTTTGAGATCCCCACATGGAAGGCGAGTGTCATTCGTTATTATGAATCCATTGACACCATGAATCTGGAGGTTTAGGGCTGGATCCTGCAGCCAGTTACATTCCTGCAACTGAACTCTCAGGGGCTGGGCAGATGTAACCAGGGGTTGAACTGGGCCCCTAGATTTCAACAGATTTTATTTGACTCCCCTGGGTTTTCTGTTCTTCAGGGGAGGTCCTGCCCTCATGTGCTGCTCAACAGCCTCCCACCGACCTCAGGGAGAGCCACACAGGGCCTAAGCTGGGCCTTGCCAGGTTTGGGAATCAATCATCTGACCCTAGAGTCTATGAGTCTATCTGATGTCTCACTGAGGCTGTGGCCAGTCAGAAAAAAAGCCACCACTAGGATGCAAACCACCAGTCATCAACTGTTTCTAACGAGGTAAGTCAACTCCTGAGCCCAGCTGTGGCCATTTGCACGGGGCGTCTCGGAGACAAGCAGACAAACGGCCTGGATGGAATCCTTGACGCTTTTCGAAGGAGCTGAGAGTTGGGCATCCAAATCCTATTGAGTTGGGGGCCTCCAGATCCTTTAGTCTCCCTAGGAAAATCTCAGCCTCGGTCTGATGAGCTGGATCCTGTGTCATTTCAGACCACGCTGGCCCCAGAACCACACTGACAGCTTCCGAGGAAGGAAAGGACTGCACCACAGCTCACTAGGAAAGCGCTGACCCAGCCTCCCTGCCACAGACAGGTCTTGAAGGAGCCTGGGGACCGCTGCGAAAGCAGAACATGAAATGAATCAGCGCCAGAGCTGGCTGCCAGGGTGTTTGCTTCCAGAGGGAGCTTAGTTTTAACATATTTAATCAGATCCCTTTCAAAGGTAATTGAGGCTTTGTCTGCACGAGATGCGAGGGTGCCAGATCTCCAGCAGTGGTGCAGCAGCAGGGCTAGCAACAGGGGCAGGCAGTGAGTTCCGACTCATGTTCTGGGCAGATTCTCAGGGGACAGTAAAGAGAGAGGTTGGGTGAGCCTATGGATCAGGCACTGCACGGGGACTCTGGAGACATCTCCCACTGTTAACTCAAGAGGCAGAAACAGTGCCACTTGGGGTCCTGTTCTCTCTCTGCGCCTCAACTTCCCCATTTGTAGAATGGACATATATAGTGGCAGGGATGCCAAGTGTTGTTATTAGACTGTATGCACGGGAAAGCCTTAGGAAATCCAAGTGCCTCCTACCCCCACACAAGGCCCATGATTCAGTGTGCCACCTTCCACCCCCTATTCTCACTCCAAATTCCTGCATCAGGTCTGCTTGGGGGCACAGAGTGAGTCCAACAAGGGGAGATTAGGAACAGGTGCATCTATGGCATCAGTGAGGGGGGCTACTGGATGGGGAGGCAGGAGCCTGTGCTGTGCCCCACCCAGAGCTGTGATGAATGGAGAGACACCACGTTCTCAGCAGTGCAGAGTTTGGAGCACAGCATGTGACACTAGACTAGAGTGTGGGCAATGATCCTCATGCCCCTGCCCTGGTACCTCTGGGCCAAAGATTTCGGGCAGTGGCAGCTCTGGATACAGGGATCTTGAGAGCTGGGGGGCTGTGCCTAAGTGGAACTCAACCCAAAGGAAGGCTTTTCTGATAATCTGGCGCAGCACCAGCGTTCACTGGGCACTCAACGGCGGCTTTGGGGGCTACCACATTCTCACAAGTTAATCATAATAAGCACCCCCCTTACCTCCTCCCCAGCCCAGAGCCGTCCCCACGGCCATGCTCCTCCATGTGGAGGGTTAAACAGCAGTCCAGAGACCTGCCTGCCCCCTCCCACCCCAACCTTTTGGCTTAGGGGGGAGTCAATTCCAAGTGGCGCTCTTGTGAGGAACACACCACCTGGGGCTGCTCTGCCACCATTCCCCCATAATCCCCCCGCCCACACACCCCTTCCCCCAGGCCACAAGAACTCGCTCTTGTTAATCATTGATTAAGCTCATTAATTAGCGTTTCCCAGGCAGCGAGAAGAGCAGATAGCAGGGACGGCAAATTCATTACTGCCTGGCAGGAGAAACTTGATTGAAATCGAGAAGGGAGGGGGGAGTGGAAAGGGGCTGTTTTCCCTTCACACAGGTCGCATGGCATGGCTGGAGCAATGGGGAGTGAGGGGTGGGTGCAGCCATCGTCCTGTTGAGTAGTTTCATGAGCCTTCCAGGGCATTGGCCTCTTATCCACCTCCCAAAAGGAGGACTTGCTCCTCCAAGGAGCCAACAAGGCTCAAGATGCAGGAAAAGCCAGTTTCACACCCACTGAACCGGGCGTGCAACAATTATTGTCTCACATGCAGACTGGCAGGGAGGGGCTGGGAAGGGAGAGTGCAGGCCCCGGAGTCCATTGCAGCTGAAGGCCTGTTGCTCAGGGATGCCCAGGACTAGAGGTGGGTGCTGACGTCAGGGGTGAGAGGAGTTTGCCGGCCTCACAGGATCACAGCTCATTGCGGAGCTTTTAAAGCAGGCAGGCCAGCTCAGAAGGGAAGGGAGAAGGAGATGGAGCTCCCTGTGAGTGAAAAATAGGAAACATGTCAGGGAGGCTCCCTGGGCCACGTCCTAGGCCAGCAGGGTCTGTCTGTAAAGCTCCCTAGATATTCACACAGGGCAGCCATCTCCTCACACCCAACTGTCTCCCAGGTTACTATGGCAGCCACCAGCAGGAACTGAAGCAGGGACTTCTGGAGCGAAACACCCAAATCACCAAAAGGCTCTGTAGCTGGGGCTGTATCTCATGGCCTCTGTGGATTAGGCATGGGGGGGGAGGGCCCATAACACACAGCGACCAGTGGGTCACATTATATTGTACCATCATGAGTGACGTTGGTGCCTTAAAATTTCCCCTTCTACAGCATCGTTAAGCTGAGCGTCTTAAAGCCCTTGACAAACATCATCCAACCTGTGAGGCGTTATTCTCATGCTACAGATGGGGCAACAGGTGGCAAAGTGACTGGCCCGAAGTCATACAGTGAGTTCAGTTGAGATGAGAACTCAGAAGTCCTGGTTCCTGGCCTCCTGCTCTGGAATAGACAGTAGCACTGAATGCAAAGATGGGGGCTATGCAGACACCGAAATGAGATATTGGGAGCAACAGACCTAGTTTATTTGCTGCTATACGGCACTTTTCACCCAACAATTGCCAAGCACCTTACAAAAGTGAGTTAGCATCATTAACCCCGCTTCACAGGGAGGCCAAGCTACTTGAGAAGTGGCCCATGGCAGAGCTGGAACTATTGTCTCCATCTCCAGTGGGCTGTAACCACTGCACTGCACTGCCGCTAGCCAATGCTGCTTCCAGCCTGGATCTGGAACATCTAACTATGAATGTTCTCCTGCAAAAATGAATTAACGGTGGAGCAAGCTAGAGACACAATGCAGGGTGGGCCAGCCCCAAGTGACAGCATTCACAGAGCAGTGGGTCTGCACTGACTTACCCACAGTTAGATGGCACCACCATTGCCTCTTATGCAGCCCATACTCAAAGTCGCTTAGGTTGGGTATGTCTGCCGTGTAAAAAAGGTGTGTCCTTAACACGGGTCAGCTAACTTGGGTTAAAAAAAGCAGTGAAGACAGAGCTACTTGGCTTTGAACTCAGGTGAGCCACTTGTGTTATAGCCCACAGGGCAGTCTTGGGTTGAACCTGAGCTGCTAACCCATGTTAAACACCGAGTCACTATGTCTTCACTGCTGTTTTAACCTGAGTTAAGGCCACGCCTTGTTTTTCGCAGTGTAGACATACCCTGTGTGATCCTATCCCCGACACTGGCATCCTCTATCATGCCAGCTAAGACAGTAGCCAGCCCCTACTGGTACATCCTCACTGCAGCTGGGAGCCAGCCTTGGACCCTGAGGGCAGGGACAGGCTGAGCTCACATGGCCAGCCTAAGCGTTCACCGGTGCTGCAACGGCGCAAGCCCCTCTAGCACAAGCCTGTCTAACCTGGCTGGGAGGCTCCCTCCCAGCCGCAGTACAGACATATCCCAAGACTCTCCTGCCACGAGACATCCACCAGGCACCCCCTCGGAAGAAGAATCACGCTATCCCCTCAATTTTTCTCACCCGCCAGGCAAGTCAGCTGCCTCTCTCAGGCTCTTCTTGAGCCCTTGCTTAAGCACGGACATCGCAAGATGTATACACATTTCAGTGCATAACAGACTGTTGAGTCTGCAATGGGGCTGGCTGGATGTAACTGAGTGCAGACTTTGGCCCTGTTTGCATCATATAATGTGCACTGAATGCTACCCTCAGGGGCAAAGGATTTTCAGGATGATCGGAATTAGTTACTATATAGCCCAAGGGAATGTAGCAGTTACAGGCACTCAGCAACCTGCAGGACTGGGCCCTTAGATTACTAATTATCCTCGTTATTTATGTTACGGAAACACCCAAATGGCCCAAGCAGGATCGGGGTCCCTTGAGGGATTAGCACTTGTCTTTTAGGAGGCAAACCGGCAGCCCAGCTTTATGCCAGCTTCTTCATGTACATAAGCAACCACAAACGCACCATGTGACTGCACAGAGCCTACAAAAGCCCCTTTCATACCATATATTTCATACCAGTTCCTTGGGTTTTATAAGACAGGATGTACATAACCCACTGCAACCCAGCGTCCTGCCAGGACTTGGTTGTGATCATTTGAAGGGGATTCTTTAGTGGGGCTGCGGGACACAGGGAGATTGCTATGGTTCTTTCTGGCTCCTAGATTAATCTGTCTTGGTGCCTAAAGCCTGGCTCGAACTAGCAGTCTGGGATCAGCATGCTGACTACACTGCCTATGAGCAGTAAGTTACAGCACTGCGAGAGAGACTCCTTTGACCAGGGCAAGAGACTGTCTCATCTTCGGTGGGACTCTCCTGATGCAACCTGGAGACCTACAGAGAAACGCTTGTTCTTGAAGGGAAGAGGATGTAAAGTGGCTGGAAACATCTTACTTGAGAAGCCATATTTGCTAGTTGGATAAAGATGGCGGGAATCTCCATCCAGGAATGCATGACTCAGTTACACAAGATGAGCCTTTAGTAGTATTAACTGTTGTCTAGTACAATGATTCTCACTCAGGGTACGTGTACCCCTGGGGGTACGCAGAGGTCTAGGGGGAACATCAGCTCATCTAGATATTTGCCCAGTTTTACAACAGGCTACATAAAAAGCATGAGCAAAGTCAGTATGAATTAAAATTTCATACAATGACATTTATACTGCTCTCTATATAAGCCCCGTGGTTTTCAGTTTAAACCAATTTTTACTGAAAAAATCCTGGGTTTTACAAAAAGTATTAGTTTTTTTCCAATTTTTATCCTACTTTTGTATCATTCAAATATATTAAAAAAATAACTTGTTTTATTAGGAAAATATAATCCATTGCATTAGATCTATGTATTATGATAATACATTAGTCTGTGTGTATATGCAAAGCAGCCTGTTGAAGTAAGGCTATTGTGACAAAGTTCCTGGGGATTGCAGCTGTCTAGAGTGCCTCCTGGTACAGTTGTACAACAGCTACAACTCCTTGGGCTACTTCCCCATGGCCTCCTCCAAACACCTTCTTTGTCCTCACCACCGGACCTTCCTCCTGAAGTCTGATAATGCTTGTACTTCTCAGTCCTCCAGCAGTATGCCTACTCACTCTCAGCTTCTTGCACACCTCTTGCTCCCAGTTCCTCACACACACTTCCTCTCCTCTGGCTCCCTGGCTCTCCCTGACCTAACAGGAGTGAGCCCTTATAGCATCAGAGGGGCCTTAATTAGAGTCAGGTGTTTAACAACCTCACCTGACTCTTAGCAGGTTAAGTAGAGTCAGGTGTTCTCATTAGTCTGGAGCAGCCCCTGCTCTGGTCACTCAGGGAACAGAAAACTGCTTATTCAGTGGCCAGTGGATCTCCCTTCTACTACTCTGCTGTTCCCAACTGGCCTAGGTCCATCACATTATGTATTAGTCTAGAAAATACACACAATAAACAGGCCCCGCACGCAAGCTCTGAAGTGCGTGCGCATCTGAACATACTGATGTATTTCACGCTCACCACGTACACATTTCAAGCTGTTATCAAAGAACGGTTTAAAGATCTGAGACACTAAAATGGGAAGAAAATGAAAATCTGTATCAGAATACGTTTGAGAACACAGGAAGTATTCAAAAGTTTTAAAAAACAGAACAAAACAACAGGCGAAATGGATGAAGTTGAGTGTATGTGCTGCAAATGGGATGGCCCAATTATTAAATGTAAATATTTATAGGCTAATACTTCTAAGTCTGCAACAGTAAACTGTTTATTCTACTGAAAAGTTTTATTTGGGGATTAGAGATATATTGTTTTCTTAAAATCAGAGGTGGCGTGTTTTGAGTTCTGTTATAGATCTGCAGCTAACCACCTTGAATTCCATTCATCAAAGGATTAATATACTGAATACATTTCCCACCTGTCCTTCCATCCACCAGAATAAACCCTCATATTTACCCAGAAAAATTAAGAGTTTTTTCTATCAATTTTCACTTGTTTTTGTTGTTGTCGTAATAAACTGATAAATTCCCACAAAAAATTAAATAAAATAAAATAAAAACCGAAAACAAAGGGCTCTATCTACATACTATACACTGAAATGTAAGTACAATATTTTATAATTATATGGTAAAAATGAGAATTTAAGCAATGTTTTAGTAGTAGTGTGGCTGTGACACTTTTGTGTTTTTATGTCTGATTTTGTCAGCAAGGAGTTTTTAAGTGAAGTGAAACTTAGGATACTCAAGACAAATCAGACTCCTGAAAGGAGCACAGTCCTCTGGAAAGGTTGAGAGCCACTGGTCTAGTATAGCAGACCATGGGTTAGGGCTCTGGATTTTATTCCTGGCTCTACAAGTGAACGTAAACAAGTCACTTTATTTCTTCATGCCTCAGTTTCCCCTCACTCCCTTTGTCTGTCTTGAGATTGTACGCAGTTTGGTGCAGGTACTGTCTCTTATTCTGTGTTTATACTGCACGTAGCACAAAGAGGCTCTGATCTCAGTTGGGATCTGGACACCCTACTGTAATATAAATTATAATAACTTTAAGCCCATTATTTTGAAACAGAAGGATCCTGAGCATTAATAGTCTGTCATCCGATGTTTTTTGGTCTACTGACTTCCCCTCATAAAAATTCAAGTTTAAAAATGTAAACAGTGTCTCTGGTTAAACATTAAATACACACCACATTCCTAACCCCGGGCTCAGCATGCCTGTCTGGATTCAGAGACTAGTTCAAAAGGCAGGTTTGCTATTGGTGTGCCACCAGTAGCTGCTTGTGACTGCGCCAGCACACAGGGAAGGGAGCCATTCACACACATTAAAAGAATTTTGATTTATTCTTATATCCTTATTCCCATCTTCCTGCTTATATAGCCAACAACCAGCAGCCTCAGCAACACCTAGGATCAGCAAACCTACTTCATTGTCGGCCTTGTTCTGCCACAATCGTGTTGTCCAAAGTTCTTCCACACACAATGCTGTGTTATGCTCAGATCCATTGACATCAATAGGAGTTAGGCACTGAAATACTTTTGAGGATCTGGGCCCCAGGTCCTATCTACATTTGCAAGGAATCTGCTTTTGAAACATGACCTCCACTAAACCGGGTTCTAGCAGAGTTTGGTCAGCCAGTGTAGACAGGGCAAACCAGGTGAGACTCACTGGTCAGAAATGGTTTCTACCCTAGACTGCTCCCTGGCCGATCAAAATACTTTCTTTTGTTAATAAGAGAATATATTTCCAAGATAGCCCTTAAAAGCTTGAGAGAACCATGAGTAAACCTGGATTTTAGTGACGCTTCAGCTGTTTCAACATTGACGTCTTTGCCAAATTCCACCAACGCTGGTCAAGTTCCCCCAACACCTAGCTATCACTGATGTGGTGCTTTCAATCTCTCTAAGTGCTTTACTTAGGAGGTAAGTATCATTATGCCTGTATTACAGAGGCAGAAAATGAGGCATCGTTGCTGAAGTGACTTATCGAAGGTCACTCCGCAAGCCAGAACTGGGAATAGCACGCACATCTTCCATCTTGCGGTCATCCCCAAGCACAGGACCACATTGCCTTCACAATAGGAGTCATTTCGTACACTGGCCACCAGCATCTTTACCACCACGTCACCTAGCCCTGTTCCAAGCTGGGTTCACAATACCGGTGCCCACATATGCTTGGGCTCTCCATGTCACTAGCACTGGTGCAGCTGACCCAGTGTTAGCAACAGTGGGGAATTTGTGGAAACCGTCCCTAGTGGACACACTGCCTACTTGTTAAGGTAGGAGATCAGAACCCAGGAATCCTGCGTTCTACCCCTAGCTTGGCCACTGACTACCTGTATGACTCTGAGTGAGTCGCCTCACTGCGCCGTGCCTCAGTTTCCCCATATGTCAAACAGGGATAACAGTCCCTACATCACAGTGGGTCATGAAGCCAAACTGATAAGCATGTGCAAAGCACTCCGAGATCCTCACAGTAAAGGTGTTATGGGAGGACAAAGCTTTATTACTATTATTTGTTAGTGTCATAGGGCGACTTACTGGGTCTTAGCTCAGCTCGCCGCTGCCTGAGCCTCCCCTCACTCACGCTGGATCTCACGGCCTGGCTTGGATGCCACAGCCTGGCTCATTAATTGAAGAAACAAGTCCAGCCCTTCAAGGACATCCAAGGCCACAACGAACAAAACACAGAGTCTTCAGCCCTATCTCCAACAGTGCTCAGCCCCTCGTGCCTGGGAGCCTGTCTCCTCACCTCATGTTCTGGGCACTCTTCAGCCCAGCTTCAGCTTTCAGCCCTTCCTGGGTTTTCAGCCCCTCCTGGGCTCTTTTGGGTTGCTCCCAGCTCTCCACTGAGCAGCAACTTCCAGGGCTTTCTTCTGGCATTCTCCCTTCAGCCCCTCCCAGGCTCATCACTCCCTCTGGGGAAGGGATTAATTGCCTCACCGATTGGGCTGTGCCTATCCCCCCTTCAAGAGCCCAGCCACCCTGTGACAGTTACTGTTAAAGCATTATACAATATGCAGTGCGATCTTCTCTTTAACTGGTGCCATTTGTGGCTTGTCTAGCTACCACACTGACCAAACAAGTCCAAAAGCCGATCCGTTCCCATTTCCCATGGGGTTGGTATCAACAAGTGCATGGATATGCAGTTAAAATCCTCCCCAGACACTATTAAATATTGAAAGGCCTAACACTAGGTTTCGGAAATTGGGTTCAGGAAAAAAACCAAAAACAGATTCACTGTTTGCAACAAATAAGATAGGGGAAGTGCAGGGGAGAATGACTCTTTGGGAACCAAATAAGTGTATGGAAAAACCACACGCAGCAGCAGCATCTGGGAGTTGCATTAATTTCATTCCATGTAGCATTTAGCTGTGGCTTCCCAAGAGTTGATGGGACTCCCTCCCAAGCATTAAGGAGTCAGTTGGTTCAGCCTGGAAATCAGAACTGGAAAAGACCAAATACATCTTCCAGTCCATCCACCAGGGCCCAGGACCATTGACTGCAAAGAAATCAGCAGCCCTGTGAAAAACATGTTCTTCCACAATGGTTTTAAATAGGGCTGTTGATTAATCGCAGCTAACTCATGTGCTTAACAAAAAATTTCATCGCAGTTTTAATCGTACCGTTAAACAATCGAATGTTTAATAGAACAGAATGAAACAATTGAAATGTATTAAATATTTTGGCTGTTTTTCTACATTTTCAAATATTTGATTTCAATTTACAACACAGAATACACAGTGTACATTGCTCACTTTAGAGTATTATTTTTATTACAGATATTTGCACTGTAAAAATGGTAAAAAGAAACAGTATTTTTCAATTCACCACATAAGTACAGTAGTGCAATCTCTATCGTGAAAGTGAAACCTACAAATGTAGATTTTTTTTTTTACATAACTGCACCCAAAAACAAAACAATGTGAAACTTTAGAACCTACAAGTCCACTCCGTCCCATTTCTTGTTCAGCCAATCACTAAGACAAACAAGTTTGTATACATTTACAGGAGATAATGCTGCCCTCTTTTTATTTATAATGTTACCAGAAGTGAGAACAGGTGTTCGCATGGCACTTTTGTAGCAAGATATTTATGTGCCAAATGAGCTAAAGATTCATATGCCCCTTCATGCTTCAACCACCATCCCAGAGGACATGTGTCCATGCCAATGATGCTCGTTGAAAAAAGAATGCATTAATTAAATTTGTGACTGAATTCCTTGGGGCAGAATTGTATGTCTCCTGCTCTATTTTATCTACATTTTGCCATATATTTTGTGTTATGGCAGTCTCGGATAACAACGCAGCACATGTTCGATTTAAGAACACTTTCACTGCAGATCTGACAAAATGTAAAGAAGGTACCAACGTGAGATTTCTAAAGATAGCTACAGCACTTGACCCAAAGTTTAAGAATCTGAAGTGCCATCCAAAATCTGAGAGGGACAAGGTGTGGCGCACGTTTTCAGAATTCTTAAAAGAGTAACACTCCGATGCAGAAACTACAGAACTCGAACCACCGAAGAAGAAAAACCACCTTTTGTTGGTGGCATCTGACTCAGATGATGAAAATGAACATGCATCAGTCCGCACTGCTTTGGATTGTTATTGAGCAGAACCTGTGATCAGCATGGAAGCATGTCCCCTGGAAGGGTAGGCGAAGTGTGAAGGGACATATGAAAATTTACTGCATCTGGCACGTAAATATCTTGTGATTCCGACTACAACAGTGCCATGTGAACGCCTGTTCTCATTTTCAGGTGACATTGTAAACAAGAAGCGGGCAGCACTCTTTCCTGCAAATGTAAAGAAACTTGTTTGTCTAAGCGACTGGCTGAACAAGAAGTAGGACTGAGTGGACTTATAGGCTCTAAAGTTTTACATTGTTTTATTTTTGAATGCAGTTATGTTTTGTACATAATTCTACATTTGTAAATTCAGTTTCATGATAGAGACTGCACTACAGAACTTCTATTAGGTGAAGTGAAAAACATTATTTCTTTTTTTCTTTTTGACGGTGCAAATATTTGTAATAAAAATAAATACAAAGTGAGCACTGTACACTTCGTATTGTGTATTGTAATTGAAATCAATATATTTGAAAATGTAGAAAACATCCAAAAATATTTAAATAAATGGTATTCTATTATTGTTTAACAGAGCGATTATTCATGCGATTAATCTCGATTAATTTTTTTAATCACGCGATTAATTTTTTTAATTGCTGGGCAGTCCTAGTTTTAAATAAAACTGGGCTTGTTGCTTGGGTAATTCTCCTTGCTCCTAATGGATTTTCATCACTATCGCGTTCATGGAATAGCTCCATACCAGCTCTGAAATGGATAGTTACTCCAAAGGCAAATGAACTGGCCCCCACTGAAGGGAAACAGTTTCTTCTCATCCACAGCATGTGTGGGGGAGAAATTTGAAGGCAGGAGATTGCTCCTCAGACCAACAGAAGGCCCCCAACAGGCTTAAAACCCATATGCACGTTAGACTGGGAAGGATAATCTTGTGGATAGGGCACGAAACCAGGACTCGAGAGCATTGGGATCAAATCTTGGCTCTACCACTGTGTGAGTCTGGGCAAGTTTTAGCCTTGTGTAGAAATGGGAGATTCTACCTCCCAGGGAGACTAAAACCCATTTGTGATGGGAGATGCTCAGATACCATAGTGATGAAACCCATATAAGTACCTCCATAGCCAATAACATGGTGGGGGGGGGGAACTGCTGTGGCATCACCAAGGACAGTCAGTATTTTCGTATCAGGGAGGAAGGATCCGAACTGGAGAATCTCTTCAGAATAACATTTATCACTTACAAAGAGCCAACCAAAAGGGCCCGAAAGAAACCCATCTTCATCTCAGAAAGGAAAAGGAGCCAACAAACATGATTCCATTTAGAAGTCTACGATATGCCTCAGAGGCAGGATAATTTGAGGAAGGTTCAGGAAACAAGCCTGAATCTTTCATTAGCACAGAACAACCCCGCCCAGCTGCATAATTTGTATCACTAGGACAAAAAAGCTCGCAGCAGCCCTCACACAGGGAATTGCTCAGACAATAATAGTAATTCTCAGAGAAGCAGCATTGTCTAGTAAACCCAGCTTGCGAGAGACTCGGCTATACGGCCCTACATAGAGTCATCAGTGAGTGCCCCACAACCCTCCCACTGTGAAGCTGGCCTTATCCTCTTGCCTTTGCGCCTCTGGGCAGTGGGAGATTGCAGGCCCCTAGCACACATGGTTTTCAGTGCGTTTGAGAGTTGTGCTGGTGCTCTTTGTGCGAACCAGGAGGCTGGGGGCCCAGAGGTGCCGCTACCACAAGCGGAGGTACAGAAAGAAGGAGAAAGAGAGAAAAAAGAATGAGAGAGAAATAAAGTAAGAAAGAAGAAGAGAGGCAATGTCATGCCCAGACACAGAAGCTAGGCACGTGGACTGGATCTTGGAATCGGCACCTTTGATGGCTTCAGAGCTTTTTGTTTCACCACCTTAATTACAGCACCAGGCAGCCACGGTCGGGAGAACACGCAGATAAGCTAACGTATCAGTGGATACATGAAATACGACTCTTTTGATGCCTCTGCAGCATTAGGCAGGTTCTCTCTGCAGCCTGCAAGGGGTCAGAGTAGGATTTCGCTGCTCTCTGTCACCCCTGCCACAGAGGGACAGACAATGCAGTTGTCTCGCTCTTCCCCCCTGCCCCCCCTACCCTCCCAGCATGCCTTATGCACCCTCTGTCCTCTCTCTTCCTTCAGAGCTCAGCTCCCTCTGGGTTCATCAGGAGGAGGAGATGAAGCAAGTGCCAGTCAAGAATCCCCACTGCCCCTTATAGAAAGGGAGCTTTCCACAATGCCCAGGACGTACTGGGTGGGAGCCTGGGCTTCTGGTGTAGGAGAAGAAGCCACACCCAGCACTGGAGCCATGCTGCAAGCTCTTCCTCTCCAAATCCCAGCCCTGAAAACACCAGGGGAACCTCCCTTCCCACTGGGCAGGGGGTCCTCCAGTTGCAGCTGCACCTCTGCCTCCGATGGAAGGTAAAATGTGAAGGGATGTCAAATGACTGCGCTGCTCTCTCTATGGAGAATGCACCCGCGCTGCACTTCCAGTGAATATCATTGAGGGGCACCTCTACTCCAGCAGCGCCGTGGCTCCAGCCAAGATCAGGGCCCCGCTGTGCTAGGTGCTGTACATACACTGTCCCTGCACCAAAGAGCTCACTGTAAATAGACAAAGGAGGGGAAGGGCAACAGCTTACCCACGGTCACTTAGCAGAGCCAGGACTAGAACCCACGCTTCCTGAGACACAGCCCAGTCCATCGGACCATGCTGTCTCTAGACACAGGAGGCTGTGTTCACCATCAAGGGATCCTTGACCTGGACCACTGTTCCCCCATTTCCTTCACTCCTAAGGCACCACTGCCCTCTGTGTCCTTGGGAGTGAATTAGATTAGCCAGTCCTACTGAGTGACTCCCTCTACCGATAGAGCAGGTCCCCCCACGCTGCCCTGGCAACAGGCCTTGCGTCTGACCTAGAGAAGCCACCTGTAGGGATGGGAGGAGAGTTTAGTGGCCACGGCCTGCCCAGTCTCTGCCCTCTCCGCTGAGACTGTTGACCAGTCAATGCCAGTCGTGGTGACGGCTCAAAGGTGGAGACCTGCCCAGTAGAAAGGGGACTGAAACTCGACATCTTGCTCCATGTAGATCATGGGTTCTATGACAAGCGTCAGGGTGTCACATTCACCCTGCCTTTCCCATACTCCTAAATGGGGAGCTGGGAGTGCTGACTAGATTTTGTTACATGGAGGTGGGGGGATGCTGTGTGGTCCCAGTATGGCACAGGTTGAATATCCCTGTCATAGGCCATCACCTGATACTAACTTGGGGTCCCCACCAACCCAGCTGGCTTGGAACTGGTGACCTGGGCAGAGAAGCAAACCCCACCGCTGCCCTTCCCCACTGGCTTCAGCATAAACAGGGCTCAGGCGCTTTTACCAAGATGTCATCTCACCCTGCAAAGAATAGGCAGAGCTGGAGCAAAAGTCTCCATGTATCTTTCAAACCATCAGGTCTCCCATTTCCCCCTTCACATCTCCTGATCCCTCCTTCTGGGACAGAAGATAAACTCTAGGGCGGCATTGCCCCGCAGCTCGAAGAGCTCTCCCCAGGAATGAGACCAGCAGCTCTAGAAGTGGGAGAACATGAGGTGATCGTGGAGTGGCTGGTCCCCAAGCCGCCCGCTCGCCCTTAGCCCAGCTGTCCGCCTCTGTCCCGCTCTGAACGCACGCAGGCTGGATGGATGCTCTCCCTCCTCCAGCTTAGCCTCCCTTGCACATCCTTGTAAATATTAATTGTTACTGACAAGAAACACAGCAACAAGAGAGCCAGCGCGAGAAACAGCCTCTTGCAGCTGCTACTTCTCAGCCTGCGCACGGCTCCGGACTCTGCTTGCCAAGTGAAGCAAGTGCGTGAACCTCAGCAGGACGTTCTGGAGAGAACTGACTGGTTTACTTTGGGAGTGAAGGGAAACTGAAGTTGAGCCTCTTAATTTCTAGTCTGACACAATCAGATCTTACATTCATCCAGGATCCCAGAGTGCTCGAAACTAGACATCCAGGGATCACCTCCCCCACCGCCAAAATAAAGCCACTTCTGGGGTGGAACATAACATCTGTTTAACACTGCACGTTAATGCTACACAAGAGTTTAGTGCAGGACCTGAGATTGCTGGAAAATCGCTCCTCAGGGGACACACTACTAAAAACCCTGAGATGCCACTACAACTGTGTTAAAGATGCGTAAGACAGACAGATTTGTTCGGTGATAGCACTCAGCTACAGAACAGCTCTGGAAATAGTCGGAAACGAAATGCACATGGCAAACATACCTGGGTCCAGCTCCTAATAGAGGGCCTCTATTTTCCCCTTGGCCACCATGGGCCTGGTTTGCAGACATGCCGAGAACCTACAACTGCAGCTGAAGCTAGTAAGGGCTTCAGTATTAAGCAGAACTGAAAACCCGGCTCGAGGTCTGCTTTCAGGAGCACAGGGCGCAGAGTCCCACATAAATACAATACACAGAGGCCATGCACTGCCTTGCAATAGGAAGAGCTGCCTGTGTTTTGGGTTTGCCCAGGAATGCTGGGAAGACATTTACCCACGGGGAAGGTAGCTCTGGAGTTCCCCAGCTATCTAGGGGGCTGTCTAAGGAACTGCACAACCCACCTGCTCCCAGGGGCTGCTCATACCAGCCTGACACTTTGATTAAGATGCTGGTGGCACTCCAGCTGTGTGAATCTACTGCAGCACTAACAGCAGGCAATTATAAGGGAACTACTAGTGTAGACAAGACCCTAGAGAGAAGGCAGAAAAGGGTAGTTGCTAAGCAGACCTGGGCTACCTGGCAGTATAACAGGAAAGTCTGCAGTGCAGAAAGCAGCTGGATTTGGAGAGGGACCTGGATTCGGAAAGGGACCTGGATTTTACTCCTGATTCTGTGTCACTGACTCTCTAGGTGACCTTGGGAGTAACACTTCATCTGTACTTGCTTTTCCCAGCTATAAAACGTGCCTAATAACATGTACCTGTCTACATGCAGTGCTCTGAGATCTACAGCCGCGGAGCGCGATAGGTGCTAAACACTCTGCTTTCTCTTTACAATCTCGTCTCTGTTTTATCTGATAAGCAATGGAGGAATTTAAAAATAATCGGCTCAGCTAATAAACCTTAATTCTAGGGCCGAACAATCCAGTGTTTAAAACAGGGTTTCTCAAACAGGGGTCGCCGCTTGTGTAGGGAAAGCCCCTGGCCGGCCAGGCCGGTGTGTTTTCCTAAACGAGCGGCAACCCCTGTTTGAGAAAACCTGGTCTAAAATAACTCCACAATGGGTGACCCTCTGGCGCTTGATGCCATCCAATTTCTGGGGGTTTTGTTCCTCTCCACAGTCCAAGTGTTTTTTCTGTCCCATATTCGCTTCCCAAATCCTCTCTCTCTTAATATGATCTTTGCCAGCCAGCCATTAATTAGCAGGGGGTTGCAGAGAATAGCACTGCAGAGTGCATCTTTCCCTGCCCTTTTTCTCTCCAAAAAACTGTGACATACTTGGAGTCTATTACTCAGGGCAAGAATCTTATGACCCACCAGGGTCTTGTGCATGGCAGTGTATAGAGTGCTGATCCAGCTCGCCTCCAAAATGTCTTGCTTGTCATTTGGCTCAGTAATTTGGCCTTGGCTGCACACTAACGTCTGCAGTGGAATGAATCTGGTGTTCCAAGCAGAGAACCATTGGCAGAAAAGTGAACAGAACCGTGAGATCTATTCACTGCACCATTCTGCCTCCAGGGATACAATGATTTCCACTAAAGGAATGGCCTCTGGCACCAGGTTTGCCCAAGGCCAGCAAAAATAAGACATAACCAAGCCCCAATTCTGTAGCCCCTTCATCAGAAAAACATGTAGAAGTGACTAGCTTATCACTGCTGCGTTTTAACTTTATTTTCCCAGAGAGTTCAACCAGCCTCTAGATTCCACAGTAAATATAAATCAATAGTCATAGTTTGCTCTTAAATTAACATCCATTAATTCAGTGCATTACGGTTGAGCAACAGAGTCAATTTTGTGGCTGTACTGTAAAGGAGTAACAAATAATGATACTGGAATGAGTTTAAAATTCATAAAGTACATCGTATGGATAGGATACAGTTCTTAGGAAAAGAGCATCTTATTCTTTCTGGGCTCAGTTTTTCAACCTGGACCTCCATTTCTGCAGGCATAATTCTGTATTCACAAAGAACTGCACCCACCCTGTATGCCCTCTTCCAGGTTCTTTCCTGGAAATTCATTGCGTACCCAAAAAATGCAGCTGCTAAAACGGGGACCTTGGCTGCAATCCTGCAATCAGATCCGCCCAGGGGGACCCTTATACCAGCTTGGATCTAAGGGTAGCTTTGCCAATGCCCATGATATTTAGTGTTTTTGGCTTAAAGCCCCAGCTGCTGGGGTCATGTGATTAGGTGAGATTCTCAGCTTTCATTTTAAAAAAATGGTACTAGCCCTTCTGGTTGCAGAAAAAAGCTTGAAAACTTGAAGCCTAAAGCATCAAAAAACAGAAAACACATAAAAATCACCTCAAATGCACTCAAAAAAAATCTCAAGATTTTAGGGCCCTGACTCATGATTTTTGAACATGTGGGAGTGACAATGCTGCAACTGCAGGACTGGGACTGTAGTTTGCAAATGAGGCTCCTCGGTGCTGTGTTGTTATTCTGACAGGACCCTATGTCATATTATACATATATTTACAGGCATATTTACTGTGCCTATCATCACAGCGCCTGGGCTCACGTGACATGGTTCTGATTACAAGCAATAACTCAGCCATAAGGATCAGAAATACCCTAACACCACAGAACAGAGCCACAACTTAAGGTACTTCAGCCGCAGCTCTGCAAAGCACTTAAGCATATGCTTAGCTCCCACTGCAGCCAGTAAGACTTAAGCACATGCTTAAGTTCTATGCTGACTCAGGGCCTTTGTGAGGCTAAAGAGCAGAAAGCACTTACTTTGCAGCTCAGGCCCTTATTTCTTCATGGGACAAAATACACAGCAGTGAAAGTCGTCCTTCTAAGCTACCTCGACAGAGCACTGAGAGGCTTAATCAATTAATGATTATAAAGCACTTTAAGAAGCTGGGAACCACACTATGGAAGTGCAAAGATTTACATTATTTATTATTATTATCATTCACTGTTGGCTTCTGCTATATTCCCCTATGGGGCACAGCCTGGCCTCCCAAGAAAGGTTAGATCTCGCTTTACATTTCATCGAGGCTCCACTCAGGCTGGATTCACTCTGACACTTCTCAGGGAGGCAATGAGCCTCAGGGCCAGATTTTTAAAGGTATTCAAGTGCTTAAAGATGCAGAGAAGTAGCTAAACCCTTGCTCCTCAAAGGCATTAGGCACCTACCTTCCACTGGTTTCAATGAGAGCTAGGAGCACAAACACCTTTAAGGATATGGGTGCTTGTTACTGTTGAAAATTTCACTAGATGTCTATCAGCAGCTGTAGGTAACTAAATACCTTTAAAATTTGACTTTTAATACTGTAAGTCAGTAGTTTAACTGGCAATAGAACCCAGGAGTGCTGGTTCCTAGTCCTCTGCTCTGAGGGCTATATAGCACTGCCCATATGCCTTCTTAGCAATGCCTTAGCCCAGTGCCATATGCCTTAGCCCAATCCAACTTTTTCTGACTAGGGAAAGTGCAGCATAAGGTTTCTGAGACACAGCCACACTTTACATTGTTATGTGCATCTACAGAACATGTCTGTACTGATAACCTTGTACAGTAGAGCAATGGAGGATGGGCTCTACCCAGCAGTTGCTCAAATTAACAAAAACAAAAAGATTATTTTTAAAACCCCCACAAATACATGGATGATGTAAAAGAAGGAAATTCCATCTTGGGGTCCAGTGCTATAGCACAGTGCTATAGTACTCAGACTACATATACACCTCTACCCCGATATAATGCTGTCCTCGGGAGCCAAAAAATCTTACCATGTTATAGGTGAAACCGCGTTATATCAAACTTGCTTTGATCCGCTGGAGTGCACAGCCCACCCCCCCAGGAGTGCTGCTTTACCGCATTATATCAGAATTCTTGTTATATTGGGTCATGCTATATCGGGGTAGAGGTGTACATGGTTTCCAATGTCATGGGAACTACACAATGGAATCATAACCTCACAGACAAGATTGTTTATCTACTATCAGACGCCTGTTACAGATACACCCAGGGGATATCTATCTATATGTGTATCTCAATTCACAATATAACTTGGCCAACGCACTACGCTTCATAGATGCAAAGGTCAGAAGGACCATTGTGATCATCTGTTCTGACCCCCTGTATCACACAGGCCACAGGACTTCCCCGAAATAATTCCTGTTTGAACTACAGCATGAGTTTTAGAAAAACATCCAATCTTGATTTAAAAATTGCCAGCGATGGAGAATCTGCCATGACCTTTGGGAAATTGTTCCAATGATTAATTACTCTCACTGTTACAAATTTACACCTTATTTCCAGCCTGAATTTGTTTAGCTTCAACTTGCAGCCACTGGATTTTGCATCCGACGAAGCGGGTATTCACCCACGAAAGCTCATGCTCCAATACGTCTGTTAGTCTATAAGGTACCACAGGACTCTTTGCTGCTTCTAAAGCTGATGGGCTCTATAGCATAACAGCTAGCCTGGTAGTTCTCTGCAGTAATGACCAAGGCGCTCAGGCAAAGGTTATGGGTTCACATCCCACCAGGGTTGTTTTTTGCTACTAATTTTACCTGGGAAGTGCTCTGATGCTACGATGCTGGGCAATAGCATAAGACAGAATGATAAGGTGCATGGAATTAGGCCAGGGTGGAAGGGAGAGTTTTAGTCTCTTTGAGGAGCTGCTTACCATCTGCCTGATCTAGGTGTCCAGGGTTACTTCCCAGGGTAAGAAAGGGGCCCTAATAGACAAGGCATTGAACTCAGAAGATCAGTATTCAATCCCCACTTTAGCCAGAGACTAAATTTATGTGTGTGACCTTGGGAAAGTCATTTTATCATCCCTGCACCTCCGTTCTCCAACTGTAAATGGGGATAACAGCACTTCTCTAACTCCCAAGGATCTGAGGATAAAATCTGAGGCACTCAGATACGATGGGGGTGAGGGCTATGTAAATACCTAGATAGACAGGAAAGTGCTTGCTCTTCTTGACAACTGTGGCAAAGATGCAGGAACACGTAAGATGAAATGATTATCACCAGAGACGAGGCCTGGAATGCTGAGAACTAGACAAACAGAGTCAAATTCTAGTTACACAGGTGCAGTTCTGCTGAAGTCAAGGAGGTCGTATTCATTTACCAGAGGAGAATTTGGGCCATGGGATCAAATTCTGAGTCTGGGCCGTTGGACCTGCATGTTTTATATGCCCACTCCTGTACACGCAACCGGATTTCACCTGCACACATCCAGTTGGTGGCTGCGTGCGCCTTGCTGCCCAATCTGTGTGTGCAAATGTGAGTTTAGTACCTACAAAAAAGGGTACAGTGAGTTGCACGTGAAAGAGCAGATGTGTAATGTCATGGACCAGCTTGCAGCTAGCTGAAAATGTGGCCCATAGTTTTTGATAGTGCTTGTCACTGGGCAGACTGACCAAAGCCAAGAGGCAGAGGGATTTTTTTGGATGGGGGAGGAGGAGCTGGGCATGCAGAAAAGAAAGCTGGAGAGAAGAATAGTGGTGACGCAATGACTGATTTAAAACAAATGACCCCTTGTTGGCCTCATCGAGCAATGGAAACATCCCCGTACGAATGACAATTTCACAATACTATTATACTTGTTCAGCATCTATTGTTGGCAAGACATAGGATATCATGATCCTTTGTCTGCCACATATTTCTCTCTCGAGGGATCCACTGCTGTGTAAAGTGAAACTACAGAGGAGACAAAAAAAGATGTCAAGGTAGCCCAGTGCCTGGTAGCACTCAGCCCGGAAGTTTGTGATGGTGCTGGATCATCTCGGAACCATCCCCGTTTGTTCTGAAGGACAGAAATGGAGATGAGATCATGTCACGGCAGACAAAAGTCAGTGTGCAGGCTTGGAAGCCTTTAATGACTTGCTCCAGTGGATGCACAGAGCAGCACTGAATGATGGAGTTGTGCAATGCACCAGAGTGGCTCTGTTCCCTATGGGAGAACCTGCTGCATCCTAATCTATTGCCTTTTTGGGTAAGTGCTGCCATAGGACTGCAGCAGTGACAGTGGAGGGAGAGCTCCTTGCTCTGTTAGCTTTCAAGTGCTCTCCAGCTATGCAACAACAATACCTCCAACCTGTGTGCAGAGGAGCAGAATTGAACACAGCAGCCTTGGCTGTACCTTCCTGCTTTTCTTTAATACACCCTTAGCATTGAGTTCAATAAGCAAAACAATCCAGCAGCTTGCAGTGTTAATAAGATTATATCAGCGATTCAAATGAAAAATCCAGCCATTTAACAGAGCAGATTGTTAAGATGATATTTAAGATTCTGGGAGAAAAAGAAGGAGCTTTCGGGTGTCTGACCCTTCATTGTGCTCCATAACACGGGGAAGATCCCTCAGCCCAATGAACCCAAACTTTGAAAGCTACCAATGGTAGAGACCTTACATTAAAAAATGCTTCTTGCTTCTAAAGTGGAGGTGGCAAGGAGGGGTGAACTGAAATGAGGTTCTCTCTGCGCACCAATGTATTAGTCACATTTCACATTAGAGTCGGGAAGCCCCATAAAGGACTGGAAACTGTCGATCCAGGTAAAGTGCACCTCGAGTTAGCAAGTGATACGGGGAGGGGAACCTTCCTTGACTGTGAATTATTGGTTGCTTAAAGCTAGAGGGAGAAGTTCTTTAATGGGATGGGCTGTTCCCCTGGCTCCCTGCCCCCACCTCCCAAAAAAATCACTGTCTATATTCCTCTCTTTCCAGGCTAACCTCCTCTGAATTCTTGCAACAGAGCACAGCAACGCCTGAGCACTCCATTAGGGGAATAATTAAGAAACTGTCCATGTTCTACAAAACCCAATGCTCGGAACTAAAAATAAACCAAGACACCAGGGGGTGAGAGGGAAGGGAAAGAATTTCTGAACTCGGTACAAATTCTCTAGGAAAGCAAAGACTGCAGCAATGGTTACCACTGGACAGGTTTTTCTGTCTCTCCCTTTCACACACCCCTACGGGAGATGTTTGGGGGAGAAGGGGGAGTTCTGCTTTCCTCGCAGGGGGAGTTCTGCTTTCCTCGCCAACACTTCAGAGCATCGTGATGTCTGAATCACCAGGCTGAGCTTCTCTAGAAAGAAATACTTGCTTGTCTGGTGCTTCTCACAGCAGTGGCCGGCTAATCCCTGAGTAATGATACCATAGCAGGGTTCTCCCTTAAGTGATGACCCCCCTCAAATACCTGGGTTTTCTTTCACTTTCTTTATCAGTGCAGCAGATCATGCAAATGCTACACACCGTGACACACTTACACATCCTTCCCCTCCACCTGTGTGGGTGCACGCATTCCTGTGACACAACCAGCACATGTGCAGCAAGCAGCAGGGCCCCACACGGAAAATCAAGGGCATCTTTTGATCATGACCAGCTCCTACTCCACCCCTACCCCTAGTACAAGAGCAATCGGAAAGTTGCCTGATTGTAAGGGGGTTGGAATACTTACAGTAGGTCTTCCTGGTCAGCTCTTCCACAACTTCAGGCTTCAACTTGCTGTTGGATTTCCCCATTATTGCCCAGCAGCTCTTCCTCCAGATCACTCTGTACATCAATCACTGTATTGCCTTGTAACTCCCCCTCTTTCACTGAGGGGTCATCAGGTGGCTTGCCTTGACTTTAAAAAAAAAAAAATCAAAATCACCTTGGGTTCTTCTTCCAATCTCCTCTCCTTCCTAGAACAATGTGTCTTTAAAAAACAAAAAAGCAGCAGCAGTGGAGTAAGGGGCAGAGGGGAGAATTGCTTTTGTTTTAGTGGTGCTCCAGCCTTACCGGGAGATAGGATTTCAGTCCTGGAGGATTTTACCCCGCTCTTCAACTGAAGAATAACGCTAATAAACAGAATTGCTACATTCCACTTGGAGAGAGAGCTTTGGGGTTCGGGTTCTGTTTTGCAGCGACCAGAGCCGTGGTTACATTTCAGTCATGATTTCTCTTCATAAAAAATTAAACACTGCAGGTTGATTTGTTTTTCCTCCCCTGCCCTTACTTGCACAGCCTGGTAAGGAAGGTTATTGTGCAGGATCTGTGTGTGCGTCTCTCTCTCTATCCTCCCGATAGCACTGTGGAGTGTTGCTGTTGTCGTCCCTGGTTACAGAACACCCTCCCCTCTTTCTTTCCCTGTGCAGCTTCAGCAGATGAGGATTTGCTGCTGCCTGCTGCTCTGCTGATAAGGTGTTAACTGGAATCTGCCAGTCAGACAGCAGCAGGCCAATGATGTCTCCCTTTCTTGTCTCCTCACTTTCCTTTTTAGATCAATCCTCTAAAAAAACCCACAACCCAATAACATTTTCATTCAAAACAACTCAATGGCTTCCTCTTTCTCTGCAGATGCATTGATTTCCTTCCTCTGGGGCCTGGAGAGAAAACGCTTGTTGTCTCGAACTTGGAGCTGAGAGTCTAATGGAGATCGCAGAGTCCCCCACTCCAGTCTCTCCAAAGTCGTGTATTTATCTGAGATTCACAGAAGTTAGGGATGGAAGAAACTGATTGGGTCCTTCGATCCGCCCTCTGCCAATGAGGAATCTGCCTTTGTTTTATTGGAAAGTGGCAACGATACATTTGGAGCTATGTAAATAAATGGGATTATTATTGTCACTATACTGGTTTCTGCCTTGATGCAAAGTCCCGTTAATGAGATTTACTGCCTATAGCACTGTAGCATTTTTTTGTTATGAAGACCCATATTCCTTCTCCCAGATTCCCTTGCCTGTGTTCTTGAGACTCTGTTTCTCTTGATGTTTTCCTGGCACGTAATAATTTACGAAGAAGTGACTTTTTGTGAATTTTGTAGATAACTCTAAGGCGTTTGCTTGCTTTCTCTCCCTTGGGGGAATTTTATAGTGAGTGTGCAGCCAGGGTGGCAGAAACCTGCAAGAAACAAAATAGATTTTCATCACTGACAGGTGGGTCTTTGTAAATCAATATTTTTCTTATCTCAAAGACAGAGCGTGCCCAGATTGGTGGAAACACCCAGCCTACCAAGCTGTGTTGCAGATGATTAACATACATCCCATCTGACAACGTTTTCTACTTATGCTATTTATCTCCAAAGAGATCAAATAATATACTGCAATCTATGAGTCTTCCTACAGTCATTTTTATCAGTGAAAGGGATTCTTTCCCCTCTGGGGCCAGTCAGAAACACCGATGTTGGCCCCTTCCCTCAAAGAGCCATGTGGGTTCTTTGGTGTTAAAATTAGGACTTACTAAAGACGACATACTGAGCCAGCTGATCACAGAGGTCGGAACATCACCGCCCCTTATGCACCAAACACATTAAGAGTGACCTCTCTGCACTAGACACCACATTAATATTATAACCATAAGCAGGCAAAGATTCTGACCACCCAGCCAGTAACCTCAGCAACAAAGCAACTCCCTGCAGGCAGTTCCATTTCTTTAGGCGCACTGCTCACTCAGGTTCAGGAGAGTGGTGAAGCAAAAAGAGCATTGATGGGGTTAAACCTACCAAGGGAGAAGAAACCTACTGAAGTCGTGCCTTCTCCTGCCAATTTCCAGTGCTTGCTCTGCCTCTGACTTGTTCGATGACCTTAGGTAAGTCAGAAGGATCATCATTTGGAGAACTGGCCTCTGATTTTGTTTGGTATGCTTCAATTTTTGGCACCCCCAACTTGGAGGTTTCACAGGTATTACTCAGCGCCCTCACAGGGCTCTCATGAGAATTAATTCATTCATGTTTGTAAAGTGAAAATGGAGACCATATTGAGATTCTTTGAAAATCTGACCCCAATCAACCTACCCATGGGCCATACAGAGAATCACTGACAGAGGTGAAAATACAGCCCAAGAGCTCACAGCTTAGCCTAGGGCAGTTACCTTCAACCCTATTCCACCTGGAGCTAAAAAAATCTATGGTTTTTTTTGCCACAACCCACCCAACCCCACAATCCTTTGCAGCCAGGAAGGGGAAGAGTATCTTCGGACACAGACTGGCTAACCTAGTGAGGAGGGCTTTAAACTAGGTTTGATGGGGTCAGGAGACAAAAGCCCACAGGTAAGTCAAAAAACATGGAAACCTGGGAGGAGGGTCAGAATCTGGGCGGGGGGAGAGCATGGGCCATTATAGCAGGGACAAGAGAGAGACAAGAGGGAACACAGAGAGGAAATCAAATCAGTATCTTAGAGGTCTGTACACTAATGCAAGAAGTATGGGGAATCAACAGGAAGAACTAGAAATGCTAGTGAATAAACACAACTATGACATAGTTGGCATCGCAGAGACTTGGTGAGATAATACACATGACTGGAACATTGATACAGAAAGGTACAGCTTGCTCAGGAAGGGCAGGAAGGGGAAAAAGGAGGATGGATATACTTGGACTGAGGCGGAGATGGAAATTGGAGACAGACTTGTTGACTTATCTCTGGGTAAGGATAAAAGGAGTAAAAAACAAGGGTGATGTCATGGTAGGGATCTACTACAGACCACCTAACCAGGAAGAAGAGGTGGATGAGGCTTTTTTTAAACAGCTAACAAAATCATCCAAAGCACAGGACTTGGTGGTGATGGGGGACTTCAACTACCCAGACATCTGTTGGGAAAATAATACAGCAAGGCACAGATTATCCAACATGGAATGTATTGGAGACAATTTTTTATTTCAGAAAGTGGAGAAAACAACCAGAAGAGATGCTGTTCTAGATTTGATTTTGACAAACAGGGAGGAACTTGCTGAGAATTTGAAAGCTGAAGGCAGCTTCGTTGAACGTGATCATGGTAATCATGAAATAAGAGAGTTCATGATTCTCAGGAAAGGTAGGAGGGAAAACAGCACAATAAAGACAATGGATTTCAAGAAGACAGACTTAGCAAACTCAGGGAGTTGGTAGGTACGATCCCATGGGAAGCAAGTCTAAGGAGAAAAACAGTTCAAGAGAATCGGGAGCTTTTCAGAGACACTATTAAGGGCACAAGGGCAAACTATTCCATTGTGTAGGAAAGATAGGAAGTATGGCAAGAGACCACCCTGGCTTACCCAGGAAATCTTCAGTGATCTGAAACTCAAAATAAAGTGAAAACTAGGACAAATTACAAAGGATGAATAGAAACAACTAACACAAGTATGTAGGGACAAAATTAGAAAGGCCAATGCACAAAAGGAGATTAAACTAGTTAGAGACATAGAGGGTATCAATAAAACTTTCCACACAAATATTAGAAGCAAGAGGAAGACCAAGGAAAGGGTAGGTCCTTTACTCAATGAGGCGAGAAAGACAATAACAGAAAACGGTAGAAGAACCAAATGACATTGTTGTTTCAGTTTTTACCAAAAAGTTTAGTAACAATTAGATGTCTAACATAGTGAATATCAGTGAAAATGAGGTAGGTTCAGAGGCTAAAATAGGGAAAGAACAAGTTAAAAATTACTTAAGCAAGTTAGATGTCTTCAAGTGGCCAAGGCCTGATGAAATACATCCTAGAATACTCAAGGAGCTGACTGAGGAGACAGCTGATCTATTAGCGATTATCTTTGAAAACTCATGGAAGCCAGGAGAGATTCTAAAGGACTGGAAGATGACAAATCTAGTGCCCATCTATACAAAGGGGAATTACAGACCAGTCAGCTTAATTTCAGTACCTGGAAAGATAATGGAGCAAAGAACTAGGCAATCAATTTGCAAATATCTAGAAAATCATAGGGTGATAGCACTCAGCAGGGATTTGTCAAGAAAAATTGTGTCAAATCAACCTAATAGCTTCCTTTGACAGGGTAACAAGTTTTATGGATGGGAGGAAGTGGTAGATGTGGTATATCTTGACTTCAGTAAGGCTTTTGATACTGTCTTTCATGACCTTCTCATACATAAACTAGGTAAATAGAGCCTAGATAGAGCTACTATGAGATAGGTGCATAACTGGTTGGAAAATTTCCCAGAGAGTAGTTATCAGTGGTTCACAGTCATGCTGGAAGGACACATCAATGTCCTGAAAGAGTCAGTCCTGGATCTGGTTCTGTTCAAAAACTTCATCAATGATTTAGATCAGGGGTAGGCAACCTATGGCACATGTGTCAAAGGTGGCATGCGAGCTGATTTTCAGTGGCACCCACGCTGTCCGGGTCCTGGCCACTGGTCCGGGGAGCTCTGCATTTTAATTTAGTTTTAAATTAAGCTTCTTAAACATTTTAAAAACCTTATTTATTTTACATACAACAATAGTTTAGTTATATATTATAGACTTATAGAAAGAGACCTTCTAAAAATGTTAAAATGTATTACTGGCACGAGAAACCTTAAATTAGAGTGAATAAATGAAGACTTGGCACAGCACTTCTGAAAGGTTGCTGACCCCTGATTTAGATAATGGCATAGAGAACACACTTATAAAATTTGCAGATCCTACCAATCTAGGAAGGGTTATAAGTGCTTTGGAGGATAGGATAAAAATGATCTGGACAAATTGGAGAAATGGTCTGAAGTAAATAGAATGAAATTAAATATGAACAAATGCAAAGTACTCTACTTAGGAAGGAACAATCAATTGCACACATACACAATGGGAAATGACTGCCTAGAAAGGAGTACGGCAGAGAGGGATATGGGGGTTATAGTTGATTGCAAGCTAAATATGAGTCAAAAGTGTAACACTGTTGCAAAAAAAAAGCAAACATCATTCTAGGACAGGGTTTCTCAAACAGGGGTCGCCGCTTGTGTAGGGAAAACCCTGGCAGGCCAGGCCGGTGTGTTTACCTGCCCCGCCCGCAGGTCCAGCCGATCGCGGCTCCCATTGGCCGCGGATCGCTGCTCCGGGCCAATGGTAGCTGCTGGAAGCGGCGTGGGCTGAGGGACTTACTGGCCACTGCTTCAGCAGCCCCCGTTGGCCCGGAGCAGCAAACCATGGCCAGTGGGAGCCCCGACTGGCCGGACCTGCAGACGGGGCAGGTAAATACACCGGCCTGGCCCACCAGGGGCTTTCCCTACATAAGCGTTGACTCCTGTTTGGGAAACCCTGTTCTAGGATGTATTAGCAGGAGAGTTGTAAGCAAGACACAAGAAGTAATTCTTCCGCTCTAGTCTGCACTGATAAGGCCTCAACTGGAGTATTGTATCCAGTTCTGGGTGCCACATTTCAGCAAAGATGTGGACAAATTGGAGAAAGTTCAGGGGAGAGCAACAAAAATGATTAAAGGTCTAGAAAACATGACCTATGAGGGAAGATTGAAAGAATTGGGTTTGTTTAGTCAGCAGAAGAAAAGACTGAGGGGGGGACAGATAACAGTTTTCAAGTACAGTAACTCCTCACTTAAAGTTGCTGATCAGTTGGGGAACATGCTCGTTTAGAGTTGTGCAGTGCTTCCTTCTAACGTTGTTTGGCAGCCGCCTGCTTTGTCCACTGCTTGCAGGAAGAGCAGCCCGTTGCAGCTAGCTGGTGGGGGCTTGGAACCAGGGTGGACCATCAGCCCCCCTTATCAGCTCCCCGCTCCCCTAAGTTCCCTGTGCTGCAGACGCCCAGCAGGCTATCAAGGCAGTTGAGCTGTCCCTCCTCCCACTGCCATGTGCTGCTCCTGCCCTCTGCCTTGCAGATACTCCCAGAGACTCCTGTTTGCTGTGCAGAAGGGGAAGGGGGGGCAAATGTCAGGGTGTACCCCTCCCCTCTGCTCGTGCACCCCACTTACCCCTTCTCCATAGAGAGCAGGGAGGGGACATGGACGGAGAGAGACAGAGAGAGCTTGGGGCAGCAGCTGCTGTCTCAACTTCCTGATCCACTTAAAAAGACAGTGCACTTAAGAGTGGGTCAGCTTACTTAAAGGGCAGTGTGCATCTCTCTCCCTCTCCCACACACAAGGTGTGTGTCTGTCTCTGTCTGCTATGCTGTCTCCCCTCCCTCCTGTTCACGCTGCCTTGATGAGAGGTTACGTTAGCAACAATGTGTTAACCTCTGAGGGCTCAACCAAGTGCTAGCTCATCATTCAGCAGCAAGGCATTCCCTGGGAAATATCCCTCCCTCTTCCACCCTGTGACTTCACCACCTCAACCAAGCGTCACAATCATCATAGCTGTGAACAGGATTAAATTGTTTGTTTAAAATGTATACTGTGTGTATGTCTATATAATATATAGTTTTTTGTCTGGTGAAAAAAATTTCCCTGGAACCTAACCCTCATATTTACATTAATTCTTACAGGGAAATTGGATTCGCTTAACATCGTTTCACTTAAAGTCGCATTTTTCAGGCACAGAACTACAACGTTAAGCGAGGAGTTACTGTACATAAAAGGAGAAGAGAGAAAAATTGTTCTTGTTAACCTCTGAGGATAGGACAAGAAGCAATGGGCTACATTGCAGCAAGGGAGGTTTAGATTGGACATTAGGAAAAGTTTCCTGTCACGGTTAAGCACTGGTACAAATTGTCTAGGGAGGTTTTGGAATCCCCATCATTGGCGATTTTTAAGAGCAGGTTAGACAAACACCTGTCAGGGATGGTCTAGTTATTGCGTAGTCCTGCCTTGAGTGAAGGGGACAGGACGAGATGACCTCCCGAGGTCCCTTCCAGTCCTACACTTCTATGATTCTATGAGACTGTAGCCAGGAAAAAAACCAAAAACACATGGCTGATGTTGGGTGCTGGGATTTGTAGCACTGGGTGTGAGGAGGTTACCCAGGCTTGGTGAGGGCCAAAGGAGAATTGGTCATACAGACTCACAGTCTATGAAAGCTCTGTGTATGTGCTAATTATCTCTATTGCTCCACTGCTGCTTATCTTCTCTCCTACCTTGTATTTTAAATCCTGCCTGGGCTGTCCGGACATGCCTTTATTCCTCAAATATCAGCAACTGCTGAGGGGAATAACAGACACTTTAAATAATAAAGTAAAGGCTGTTCTGTAACCCTGCAAAGAGTACAGTGCAAATTGTGTGTGTGTTTATAAGGAACAAGGTGGGTGGGGGTGAGCAAGCGTGGATTACAGTACACAAACGGTATGTTTCTTTACTAGTGAAGACTGCCACCGCCAATTGTCCAGGGACATAGTCCCTACAGCAGACATTTCTAAAATATATAATCCCCTATTAGCAAACCTGCCACAAACAAGCTCATTAAGGCAGCAAAGTTTAAAAACACAGCAGCATCCTTTATCAACACATCCTCAGCCTGGGCAACAAACGGCTGACGGTAATGTATCGGTATGAGACAAAAGAAAGGAGGCACCAATTCTCTTCTCTTATGCACTAGTGTCAAAAGGAATAAGCCCACTGACTTCCAGTGAGTTACTAGGGATTTACATCATAGACTCAGAGACTTTAAGGCCAGAAGGGATCATCATGCTCATCTAGTCTGACCTCCCTGCACATCACAGGCCACAAAACCTCATCCACCCACTCCGGTAAAGGCCCATAATTTCTGGCTGAGTTACTGGTGTAACTATGAAAGGGGGGTGTGAAGCCCTCAAATCTTAATGTAAAGACTTCATGGTACAGAGAATCCAGCATATCTGAGAGCAGAACGTGGCAAGAGTCTGTTCTCTTCTAGATGCTACTTAGATTGTAATCCCCTTGGGGCAGGGACCATCTTTTTGTTCTGAGTTTGTACAGCACCTAGCACAATAGGGCCTGGTCTATGCCTAGGGCCCCTAGGCACTATAGTAGGGTAAGTAATAATAAAATAATAATAGGGTGGTAGTGAGGCATGCTAGCCTCATAGACCCCTACACTAGTGAGAGGAGGCCTGGGGGTAAGGCACTGACTGGGACTCTGGAAGTCTGGGTTCAATATCTGGCGCTTCCACAAAATTCCCTGTGGGACCTTGGGCAAGGCAATTTCTTTGTGCCTCAGTTTCCCATCTGCAAGATGCAAATAGCAATACTTCCACTTCGCCTATTTACATTGTAAGCTCTTTGGCGGAGAGACTGTCTCTTGCTGTTTATGTACAGCACCAGCGCACAAGGGTCCCCCCCTCTCCGGGGAGGCCTCAAGAAGTTACTGCAATAAGCAATGCCATCCCAGACTAATTATTTTAGAACACAGCTCTGCTGCTGAGAAACTGATGTTAACAGGATTCAATTGAATTTAAAACCCTACCCTGCCTCTGCCACAGAAAACACTATCAAGGAGCTGCGCTCACTTGGTGAAAGGATAAAAGTAATCAGAAACTGTGCAAGCTAGTCAATTTCTCTCCCTAATTACTGACATTGGCTTTCTTCCTTCCTTGGTAAGGAAAAAGGTGGTGGGTGTTGGCAAGGATGGAATGTTATTTCCAAAGATACAAAGACACAAGTTGCTTCGGGCAGGCTGGCTTCAAATCAGAATGGGGCAAAAGAATTCTAACTAAACATGACGCATGCAGAGAGTATCCCTACATGAATGAAATATTGAGGTAACTTCCTTACAGAGGAAACTGAAGACTGGGCCAGCACTTGAATGCAGCTTTGCTTCATGAACTCCCTTCTGTCTCCCTTCTGAGCTATACATTACCATCCTGGGCAGCTCTCTTTATCACATCGCTAGCTACTGCAGTACAGTACTGCAGTGCAATCAGCAACAACCTTGGGTACTCTTGCAGCAGGGTAACAACAGACACAGCATGCCACAAAGGATATTAAGTCTCAAGACTCAGAACTAGCTTTTCCATTAACCAACTGTTTGCGTCCTGAGTTAAAACACCTTCTGTTCACCATCCTGCAATCTGCTGCCATGGAAATGATTATTCATTCAACTATATTCATTATTCTATCGTCCTCGTGATCAAACACGGCTGGCAGGGAGAAAGTTCATGCATAAATAAAAAGCACCGAAGGGGTTTTAGAATATGCTCGACATTATTACTGGAAGAACTGTGAAATGTGTAGATCTGGTGTACAGTAAAATCTGTTTCTATAACAAGCTCTTTCCTGCCCCCCCATTATTTATTTTAATGAGTTTAATAGAATTACTGACTTCTCTTTAATCAGTAGCCAGCAAGTCTAGTAACTTCAGAAACGCATTCTTTGTTACAGGTGGGATAACCACTCTGCAGTCAAAGATGATTTAATAAGCAGCTTTATCTGCCTTCATGAGTCTTTTTTTTTAATTGAAGACGTCATTGTCATTTTATTACTATGATTATAGTCACTTCATCAAATATTGCTGAAGCTATGGGGCAACATTTGATTCTGCACCTTTTGTACATTCTGGTCACTTACTTCGCAAGGCAAACGTTCTCCTCTTCCGCTTTCTCTGAGTATGTACATACATTTTTAAACAAAAGAGCGTGGAAAATGTAAACCCAAAGAAGTCTGACACTGTCCCAGCCCCTGCTAGCAGCAACATTCTCCTAATCAAATGACAAGGGGGTATGTTCTGTGCATGGCCAGCATCCACAATAACACAAGCTTTGCAACATGTAAAAATCCCATGTGTCCCAAGCTGTTATGATTGTTGTTTGCAGCAGAGCCTAATGGGCGCGGCTGAGCCCAGGGCCGCATTGTGCTAGGTTCTGTACATACACAGAATAAGAGACAATCCCTGCCGGGAATAAAACCCAAGTCCCCATGTGTCCCAATCCAGTTTCTTAACCACAAAACCATCCTTCCTTCCAAAGAGGCATTGCCAAAAAGCGACCAGTATTTGCAAGGCAGAAACAGCGACAATGGCTGCAGGCGCACGCCTGGTTTTTTGTTTCTAACATCACTGAAACCCAGGGGCCTGAAAGAGCTTTCTGGAGGGCGGGAGGGTGTAACATGGCAGGAATTTCGAGACAGGAATTGGGGCTGCCCCTATTAAGGAAGCCGAGGTGGCAAAGCGGAGAGGGCCTGGCTCCTGTCTTCTCCTGGGTGACAGACGCAGCCTGCGAAGCATCCCGCTGGAGGAGTTTCTCCCCTTTAAAGGCAACTTCCCCCGCACCCCCACAGGCAACCTCGTGTCTCCCTCTTCTCCAGGCATCTGCAGCGGCTGGGGCGGGGCGCAGGGACTTATCTGGGCATCTCACTGCGCCCCTGGGGAGGGCGCCTGCCTGCCCCAGCCTCTCCCGGCGCCGCTAGAGCGGATCGCGGCCCCCAGGCCGCCCCTGGGAGCCTGGTCCTGCGGCGCCGGGGCTCGCCGGCAGCGAGGGGGGATTTCCCCCGGGGGCCCCGCGCGGCACGGCCGGGCTGCTCGCACCTCGCCACTCCCGCCCGGGCCCGGGGCGGAGCGATGTGCCGGGCAAAGCCCCCCGCCCCGGCCCCGGCCCCGGCCCGCTCCCCCACTCACCCGCAGGCTCCGGTCCGCCAGGCTCGCCCCGCTCCCCGCACGGGCCTCGGCCCAGCCCCGCTCCGCTCCGCCCGGCGCGTCTCTCCGCCTCCCGCTCCCGCCGCAGGGATGCGGAGCCCGGGGCGCTCGGGGGCGGCTCAGCGGGCGGCGGGGTCAGGGACACGCGTGGGGGGCGCACGCGGGGACCATCACGATCCCGCGGTGGGGGGGGGGGCGCACGTGGTGACAGTCCAGGCCTGGTTGGGAAGAGGGGGGGCCACATCCACTGACCGTCGAGTCCCTGTCACTCGGGGGCTGAACATGGTGAATGTGACCCGGCCCATTGCTTCCCAGGCAGGGGTCTGGGAGAGGGGCCGCAGACAGGTTTCAGGGGGGCTGCCAAGCAGGGCTGGTGTTAGACGTGCTACAGCCCAGGGCAGAAAGCCAGTGCCCCACAGCACAGGACTGCAGCCCAGAGCCCCCAAAGCCTGAGCCACTTAGCTTCGTGGGGTCCCCAGGCAAGTGCCCTGCTTGCTGCCCCCTAATGTCAGCCCTGGCTTTCACATGCAGAAAACCAGTTGTTGTGGCACAGGTGGGCTGTGGATTTTTTATAGCATAGGGGGAGGGGGCAGGATTCCGAAAGAGAAAGGTTGAGAACCCCTGACCCAGACATACTCCGGCAGGTATGTTACCTGTGTCCAGCCCTCCTCTCGCTGTTTCGCGTGGCTTCTGCTGAAAGCTATGCACTGGCTGAGTGCCATGGTTACTGCCAGAGGTTTGAGTGGGAACTAGTGTAAGAGAGCTGCAAAATGTGGACTATTAGGGTGCGAAACAGTTGAAGCAACCTGTTCGCCTGAGGTGAGATGGGGTTTCAGGGCTAACTCAACCAGCGCTGAGAACAATCCACAGCACTTCCTGCAGGGGCTGGACCAGCCACTTACAAAGACAAATGAACCCCAGCATTGTTTTCTGAAGAGGGGGCCCCTTGAGGGGAGAGACAATAGTCTGTAACTGTGTAAGAGCAGAGGAAGTGACACAAGTTGTTACCCATGACTGAGGAGAAACTGCCAGTGGGGGTGTCTCTTGGGAGGTAGAGGCCAGCTGTCTGAACTGGACTAGTGTAGCGCTGTAAAGATTGACCATTGGGTGAGAGAAATACCTTACATAGCATCAATTTGACACCCAGAGCATCTCTCCAGCACCGTAATCTCTATTGATTCCCTGTTGGTTTCCGGGTGGAGTTCAAGGGGTTGGTTTTTACCTCTGATGCCTCTCAGAGCCCACCTTTTTCCACACTCTACGGCTGTAGCCAGCAGAGCCGCTGGAGTTGCCTTGGCGTTGCTGTTGTCCCCATTGCCCAAAGGGGCACTAAGGCACAGAGAGCCCAATGCTACACAGGGTGACTGTGGCAGTGCACAGCACTAAATGTGGGTTCCCAGATTACTGCTCTAACCACTGCACCTTCTTTCCTCTTCAGGCTGTAAGGCAGATGCTGCTGCCCATCTGAGTTCAGGGAGTACATCCCACTTCAGCAGACTGAGCATTGGGCAGGGTATGCAGATATGCTGAAGCAAGTGCTCCAGGTCTTGAGACTGCCCCAGAAGGTGGGACACTGGACATGATAGACCGTTGGCCCTTCCTGTACAGCGTCTTACTCACTTGCAGGGTAGCGGCCTGCCCTGGTTCAGACATGGATGGTTAGATCCCCTCTAGCCTAAATCAGATTGTAAACACACTAGGACAGAGACTGTGTCTTCCTCTCTTTTGCTCAGTGCTGAACAGGCAAGTGAGAAATCCCCTGACCACCCTGAGTAAGAAAATTCTTCTGGCAAGCAGGGGCAGAGGCCGTGCCACCTTCTCTGTTAGTGTGGTATCAAGCACATGGACATCGGAGATAAGAGGCCAAAAGGCATCAGGCTCAGGGAGTATAGGTGAGTCTCATCTTACGCGGGGGTTCTGTTCCGCCATTAGCACGTAGAGTGAAAACCGCGTATAGTCAAAATTACATTGAGTTGAATGGCAGGCAGAATCGCCCACACTACAGGTACCGTATTAAAATTGTTATTTTTCTCTTTTTGTTTTTGCCGACCACGTAAAGCTGAAATTGCGCATGTTAAATGCACGTAAGATGCGACAGACCTGTATATGTTGCCAGATCTGCCTGCCCAGCTTCATACCATCATTGTTCTGGGGCACTGCACAGCTGATTTTGCCAGTTTCCATCATCTCCTGTAGCAGCCTTGGGAAATGTGAATTAGTTTCTCCTAGCTACAAGTGGAGACAAATATATAAGTTTTAGGGCTGTCAAGAGATTAAAAAAATTAATCATGATTAATTGTGCAATTAAAAAAATTAATCACATGATTAATCGTGCTGTCGAACAATAATAGAATACTATTTTAGGGCTGTCAAGCGATTAAAACTGATTAATCGCACTGTTAAACAATAATAGAATACAATTGAAATATTTTGAATGTTTTCTACGTTTTCAAATATATTGATTTCAATTATAACAGAATACAAAGTGCACAGTGCTAACTTTATATTTATTTTTTGTAATTATTTGCACTGTAAAAAACCCAAAAGATATAGTATTTTTCAATTCACCTCATACAAGTACTGCAGTGCAATCTCTTTGTTGTGAAAGTGCTATTTACAAATGTAGATTTATTTTGTTACATAACTGCACTCCAAAACAAAACAATGTGGTGAATTGAAAAACATTGTTTCTTTTATCAGTTTTACAGTGCAAATATTTGTAATAAAAAATAATATACTCTGATTTCAATTACAACACAATATATATGAAAATGTAGAAAAACATCCAAAATAATACATTTCAATTGGCATTCTATTTTTTAACAGTGCAATTAAAACTGCAATTCATAGTGATTAATTTTTCTGAGTTAATCATGTGAGTTAACTGTGATTAATCGATAGCCCTAATACCTTTTTGTGCCATTGTGTGCATAGCAGGGGTGCTTGTGGGTTGTATAGCTATTGCAGGGACAGATTCTGCAACCCCCACTCGTTAAATACCCCTTCTGACCAGGAAGAGCACCATACATCAGCCATAGACTCCTTTCACCTCCAGTGCACCTGCTCAAGGAGTAACAAGTATCAGAATCTGGGTCTTGGAGACTTCCCTAGCTAGAAAACTGAGTATCTCCTCTTTCCTTGAAGGGAACTCACACAGTGGGGTACATACAGCATTTCTGTCATTTGCTTGTCCTGGGGAAAATCATCTTTGCAAGAGTTTTCTTGCTTCCCAACATACAGGCAGCTGCCACAAGGGTAGGCATCTGGCCGGGGGACCATGTGTGTGAATGTGATGCTCCTCAGGGCATGCTCAGGGCTGTGAGTTAGCTTGTTGGCACCTGCCTCCTGTGCAAGGGGGATCTTGCCTGTGCCAGCTGGGTGTTAGCTCACTAATACAACCAGCTCAAGCACTCTCCTCTTGGCTACACCAGCCCTGCCTTGGCTCCCAAGTCCCAGGGGGACACTTTGAAGGGACATCGAGCCCTGATCACTGAATACCCATAGAAATCCCAGATCCACCATTCCCAAAGTAACAGCTGACCCCAAGTTACCAAGTGTAGGCCCTAGTTCATGTTTATCGTTTTGTTTGGTAGTTAGCCATTTGTTTCCATCACTCACACTTGTTTCTATTTAAATCTGTAATTTTTTCTTAAGTAAATTTTCCTTTTGTTTTTTGTAATCAAACTCAAGTTACCAGTTTTACAGTAGCCCACCACTCCTGTATCACACACAGCACTTGAGTTTGATAACAATCAAACAAAATTACAGATTTAGATAGAAACAAGTGCAAGTGATGGAAACAAATGGCGAAATACCAAACAAAATCATAAACATGGACTAGGGCCTACACTGAATAGGCACTTTTCCTGTCTAAGAGAGAAGATTCTTACCCCAAAGTTCAGGCGTTCGCAACATTTGCTGGCCCTACGGAGCTAAGATCAATCATTCATGAAGCAGCCCCACTCGTCACCTTCTCAGTAAATGGATCCAGGGTGTCTTTCTCCACCCGGTGATATACTGAATCAATACTTGATTCACAGTTCAGGTGATCCCCACGCTGCCGTATCGTCCATTTCATTTCCAGGTTTTCTGTTGACTGTTCTGGGCTGGTGCAAAGGTGGACAATTGTGGATGTTACGTAATTGGCTAACCTGAGAGGGGTGACAACTCCCTCTTCATGAATGGGGCATCGCTGAGACACATCACCAAGACAATTATTCTGTGATGACTCACTTTCACTCCGAGACCATAAGGACATAATTTTCAATACAGTTACGTTACTCCTTAAATATTACCCATACACACATCTCGCAATGATTATGAGTACTGATAAGTTACAAGCTTTCAGTAGAGACCTCACCCTTTATGGATAAATACCATGAAAGCAGCATATGAGGTGCCCTGAGTGTGTCAGGTCTGCAACAGGACTTGCTTGCAAAGAACAGTGAACCCTTTGTCAGCTGGCACGAATGGGCCTCCCTGTCACAGTCAAATGAATTCACTAAAAAAATATAAGAAGTGGCTATTTTAAGATCTATTTCAGATCTGACAAGCTGACAAAAGCCAAGGAAATTCTTGGCACCCTTAGAGGAGAAGCTAAGCGTGGCAGTGCCAGGGAGAGCAAACACCCTTGCTGTCTTCGGAAAAGGCCCCTCCAGGTCAGGGCACCAAGAAGAACGTTGGAAATGCACTGCCCCTGTGGCATCAGTTCGGTGGATGAAGAAAGGCATCTTGTCTGCAGGGCTGTCGCTCTAGCACAGTGGTTCTCAAGCTGCAGTCCACAGGCCACTTGCGGCCCAATCAGCACATAGCTGCGGCCCATGTGACATAGGGCCATACGGGTAGCATCGGATGTGGCCCACATAGCACACTGCGGGCTGCATATGCGGCCCACAATAGGAAATAGGTTGAGAACCACTGCTCTACCTGCCCAGCAGGACCTTGCTGGAGCAGTGAATGAATCATGCTTTGCGTGTACATCATATCCTCTTACAGAAGTAGTGAAAATCCTGCCACCTTCACAGAAATAACAACATTCAGGAGGCCAAGAAAATTCTACTGCTGTGAGCCAAATGAATCCCTGGTGTAACAGGCTTCAGCGGAGTTATCCCAGGGATGAATTTGGTCAATCCCGTGTGTGTGACCACCTGTTCTCCTCTGGCTTGCCATTCAGGGATCTCTAAGCATACTGGGGTCTCAGAGAGGGGCTGTGATTCAGAGGCAGAACAGGGTTGATTAGGGATAGCATTGGCAGCCGTAACTCTGACTCTGGTGCTTTTTGGCTATCATAAGGCGGACGCTTGAAGCCGTTTCAGACTGGACGAGATGTGAACGGAACTGCTGTTGCTTTCCTCCAATGTCAGAACAGGTCACATTGACGCAAAGTCAAAATGCTTTGTAAAGTCCTGGCAGAAGGTTGGCATTGTCATTGTTTTGATGGCTGACCTATATCAGCCAAGTCACAGAGCCCTTGGAAATCAGGATTTAAAACTTAAAAACACAGAGGGACTCCGAACTCCACCAGGCCTGTTGGGCGTTACTCATAAATTAATTCTACATAACATAGTGTTTCCACCTATACGTGCTGTGTGGCTTCAGGTGAGGAGTGATGGCATACCACAGTGAGGCCAGGGGTCCTGGCCTTCTTTCCCCAGGCTGTGAGACTACAAGCGTTAAACCGTGGGCAGGGATAAGCGAAGCGGTGGAAGTGAACATGACTTTATAAGGCTGAACACACAGTGGTATGCTAAAAGCAGATGGTGTGGTAAGTGCTAATATTCAATACACTATCAATTTCTCTTGTTACATTCCAGTATATTTTTTAAAGACTATATCCTCTCCAGGGCTTCTGGGGCACTAATTATTATGCTAATATGTAAACCTTGAGAAGGCTGGCTGTTATGAACTAATCAGCCCCTCTCCTGTTTACTTGTTTGCGTATTAAGCACTGCAGCTAAGACACAGCAAAGCAAAGGGGAGGTAATGGCCTTCATAGGATTTTAAATCTTCTGGGATCGCAACTGGGAAACAGCTCTCCTGTGTGCCCCTCATGGGTTCTTCTTGAAGCAGAGGATCCTCAGCTTATCCAGCTGCTTTGAGCCTCCCAAGTGGGTTTCAAGATAGAGGTAATTTCTAACTGGACAGCGCATTTGTTATGACAGCGGCCCCAAAGACTGAATTTTGCAGAGTTGTGTCTGCTTAGCTATGCAACAAGCAGTCATTTGTTATAGCACCGCCATTACGCTCAGGTCACTGGGCCATTCAGGGTAAATGGAAGATTTGGAGAAATTGATTTCTTCCAAATGTCTCAGCACAGGGGTAAGATGATGCATTATAGTCATTACCATGAAGAACGCTCCAAGGGGACACAGGGCCGCTAATGGCAGGCTGCAAGGAAAATCTTACAGTGAAAGGTTGCTTGAGCAAGAAGGCGGCCCTTGGTATGAAGCAATGGCAGTGGCATGTAGGTTAACAGCAGAGAAACAGCCTGTTTTTTAACATGAGACTCGAGGGCAAGTGAAAGGTACCGGGTTGCCAGCCCTGGGTGGATAGACCCTCTGCTTGTGTAGCATCTAAGCTTTCCAACCAAAATCTCTCAGGTCCAGTAAACAAGTCCTGAGAATGATAGCTCAGTCCCTGCATCCCATTCAGTCCTTAGTCAAGGATGCTCCTAAAAATGGGTCTGACCCTCAAGCACAATTGTGCTGGCCGTTTTCATGCTGTGAACTAGATTGAAACCAGTTGATTTCAATGGATTACTTAGGAGTCACATTCACATTTCAGCTCCCCGGAGCTTGTCTACTTCACACACTCCACATGCTGTCAGTGCTGCAAATAAAACAGGCTAACAGCGGGTGTGATTTTAAAGGGACAGCATAGACAGGAAGAACTCTGTCCCAAGCCTCATATTGAAAACACATCTAAGCTTTAGGAACAAATCCATTTTAGACTGCAGAGGTCTCTGTCCATCTTAGAACTTTCCATCCTAATGTAAAAGACTGAATTAAAAAATCTGCAGCTATTTTCCAGATCGCTGTAAGACCATGCCAGGCTTGGCTGTGTAGCCTCCCATAAGGCTGCTGTGATTTATGACAATAGGCAGGCATTCTAGAATCATTAAGTCCCAGCAGCTATTTCTGGTTAGCTTTTGCAGCAGCAGTTACAGTCCCTTACTTATCAGGAATACAGATTAGAGAACCCGTGCTGCAAGCATCACTTTCCTTCCTCAAAGCGATGTCTTTCTAGGTGGCAGCTGAGCTGATGCCATGTGTGCATGAGAGACAGAAATAGGGTTTGATAGTAAAACAGTGGATCTGATATTTTTAAAAGACACAGTAATTAGCGATGGGAATGACTGAATCAGGCATCTAGTCCAGCCCACGGCCAGTGTGGGATTGCTCCCTAGCATATAGTTAGTAGCAAGTTGTCCAGTCAAGTACTAATTACCCGAAGCAAGAGAGATTTCTGTTTCACCAGGGAAACTGTTCTGCAGACTGGCAGATCTCACTGGTAGAAAGCAGCTAACATTTAATTTTCCCTTTTCTCTATTTCATCTCATTATTCTGCATTCTAGGGCCTTGGACCACCCCAATTAATTCCCCTCACTGCTTGCTGTTTATGCCATCCAAGCATTGCAGCTCCGTCTCGGTTCCCTTTAGTGATTACTTACCCAAACCTCCACAGCTTTAATTCTTTTAATCTTCCATCAGAGGCCAATTCCCTCTCGCCCCATAATCGCTGCTGCTGTTCTCTGCACTCCCTCCACTTTGGCTACAGCTTCATGCTATGGGAGGCCTCTCCATTGGGCTTTTCCCAAGGGATGAAGAGGCCAATACTTTGCATAGCTATGCCATGAAGTTGAGAGAGTTTTTTTTAAGCTTGCAGATTTCTTCCTGCAGAGCGGAAGCTAGGCTGAGTGAGCGAGTGAGAGCTTGAGGGTTAGCTTTTAAACTGTACCACGGCTGAGTCACTTCCAGGCTTTACAAGAGATTGGCCAGTCCACAGCTAACAGTGGGGTTTTTTTTAACCTTCCCTGGAAATGGGAAATTCAAACTGCAAAACTGCTTTAAAATGAGGACATTAGAACAAGGCCAGGAGCTCATTATGGGTCTGACCTTGCATGCAGAGACCCCATTTCTGTTCAAATAAACCTCTCAGTCTTGTGGCCAGTCCCATGTATTGTTTAACTGACTCTTTTTGCATTGAGCTTGTCAGGAGGCTAATGTTAGCATGGTCAAGAGGGTAGGTGTTAAACGATCACTCCGTTTGATTCCCCCGCCCTCCCATCTGGTAGGCCTGCAATAATCCCACGCCCCTCCTTGCCTTTCCAGCAGTAGAATAGTCGTCTCTCGTTCTGTTATGCTGTCCTTCAGCTGTCCCACTAGAGAGGTTCCATGTCTCTGTCGGATATAGCCACCTTGCTGTAGACTATATAGTCTGAACCTGGGGTGGCCAACCTGAGCCTGAGGAGCCAGAATTTACCAATGTACATTGCAAAAGAGTCACAGTAAGACGTCAGCAGCCTCCCGTCAGCTCCCCCCCCCCACTCCCAGTGCTCCCCCCCCACTGGCAGCCCTGCCGATCAGCTGTTTCATGGCATGCAGGAGGCTGTGGGGGGAAGGAGCGAGGGCACTGCAGGCTCAGGGGAGGGGGCAGGAAGGGGTGGAGTGGGGGACAGGGCCTGTGGCAGAGCCAGGGGTTGAGCAGCAAGCAGTCCGGCACATTGGAAAGTTGGCGCCTGTAGCTCCAGCCCTGGAGTCGGTGCCTATACAAGGAGCCGCATATTAACTTCTGAAGAGCCGCAGGTGGCTCCAGAGCCACAAAATGGCCACCCCTTGTCTGAACTGTCACCTCCAGCATGGCAGCAATTAGCTATCGTGGGAGTGGGGGAAGAAAGAGAGAATTTAGTTTTTCCAGGGTATTGCCCCCTATCTTTTTGAAAAAAGTATTGATAATGTGTTTGTTTAAGGGGACTGAGAAACCAAGCCATTGTAGCACCGCATTATAGAACTTGTTTGCATAGAGGGGCTGGTATGCATGTTATAACCTAAGCTTGGGGCAGGCGCCAGCTTGTAACTGAAAAACCTCTCCTGTAGCTTTTGTGTATTCATAATGGAGCCTATCGATTTTATGAAAAAGGTAACAATTTGTTTTTATAGCGCATCCTTCATACACAGTGTCACAACATGCTGGAGAAATTGTCAATCACGTGCTAAGGAGAAAAATGGAAGGTTACGGTCAGATTTAAAGAGAAGCAATTCTCTGCTGTCATGGAGATGATCTCGCTGGAGCAATACAGACAACTGAACCAACAGCTATGGAGAACATTAGGGAGGGCCACAGAGGAGCAGAAACAAAGTGGGGGGAAGAGGATAAAGAGGCCACAGTGAGTTTTAAAACTAAAGAGCCCAAATCCCAGGGGGGAAAAGGAGAGGGAGAGGGTTGGCAAGGCCTAGGGTGGGGGCAAAGACTTTACACCAGAACCAAAAAACCTCCGTGCAATGGCAGAGGTGCTTGAGTAGGTGTTGGGGGGGCTGGTATTCTCTTTCCATTGGTCCAAAGGTGGCAAGGAAACCAAAATTAATCTTTCCCACCTAACCTGCACCAGTCTTGAGCCTGAGATAGGCCTTCCCATTGTTTAGCCTCTCTGTCATCATGGTCTTCCTTCAGAATCCTGCCTGCTAGATGGGAGGGTGGGGAAATCAAATGGAGCAATCTTGCTCCTTCTTGACGATGCTAAAATTAGCCTCCTGACAAGCTCAATGCAAATAATCCCACGCCCCTCCTGCCTTTCCAGCAGGATAGTCTCCCCTCCATTATCTGCAGTAGGTAAAATTCAGCCCTGGTATAACTCCATTGCATTGATTACTGCAAGCTTGCAGTTTAGCTCCATCACTCTACACTGGTTTATTTGAATGCTGACTATACAATAAAAACAAGACAGTAAGCATTCTATTTTAACAAGGTATATAGTCAAAGCTGACGGCATGAGAAAGACATAGATTACTCTTACTGAAGTAACTGAACATAACACACTGCATGAGGCAAATTTTATTCCTACTGAAGATGTTGTGGGCTACTAACTCCAGAAGTCATGTACTGCCTATTGGGGGCACAATCCTGCTCTACAGCTGGGGAAATTCTGTGTCGCTGCATGTGTGCAGAATCATGGCCCGCGCAGATTTCTTTGCTTCCTCGCAGAAAAATGACTCTTGCAGCTTCCCTTTAATTCACTGTCAGTAGCAGTTATGCACTCCACCTCAGCAGTGCAGTAGGTCAGTTTGGGTGCCCAGAGCAGCCAGTAGAGATGTATATCACCACTGGAGCGGGTGATGGGGAGGCTGGGTAGTCATGCATCTGAGAGAGAGACAGACAGACACTGTCCTTCTTGCTCACTCCTGCAGCAATGCTCAGTGTGGAGGGGTAGGGCTTTGGGGTGTTTCTCAGGAGATAGGGGTGGGGCAGGCGCCATCCCCTCAGACAAGAGCAGAACATAGCAGCCTGCCTGCTTAATGAATTGTTCCCGTTGTTCTTCATGAATTCCCCCAGGAGTTTAAAATAGGTGTAAAAAATTTTAGGCTCTTTTACATGGCTGAAGTAGTGTAAAGGACAGTATGGCCTTATAAATGCTTATGGTGCTTCAGTGATTAGAACTGATCTAAATTTTTGGACCGAAAACAATTCCTATCAAAATGTGCTCCATGAACTGTTTGCTACTGACCTTTCTGGAGATGGTCAGTAGCCAATATAAATCTTGAGATTGAGTCCACAGCCCACACTTGCTCTTCAGTTGCCCATGATGTGGCATATGGCTGCATATAGTTGTTGACTAATAAGTAGAAGTAAACGGGTCAATACTAGCTCCATTACTATTAGACAGAGGGGGGTTGTGAATTTTCTCTCATGCTCCTCATTCTCCCTCCATGTACTGTAGTTTAAATAAGTTACCAAAATAATTGCAACCAGCAGGATTAGATTGCACTTTAACAAATAAAATATGCAGAATTTTAAAATATCGTGCAGAGAATTTTTAATATTTTGGTGCATCATTTCCCCAGGAGTCCTGCTCTCACTGAAGGCCATGGCAAAACTCCCAACACCTTTGAGAGATGCGGACCTGGCCATTTAAGTTTGGCAGGGTAAACAGATTAGCCTATATTGTTAAACTTACCCTAGTGAAGTTCGCAGTGGCACAACTATAAGCTGAGTCAACCAACATCCAGATTAAGAAGATGTAGTTTTAGTAATCAATGATATGCGTTAGGAAGACGAAGCTGGGAATACACAATCAGCCCAGTCACTCAGTCAGTCACTGATAATACCCAACTGGCTTCTGAAAGTGGCATTGAAACAAGGGTTAGATAATCACATAGCAGGAAGGCAGCTGGTGCCACTGTTCTGCTTTGCTTTGGGCTGCTCTGAGAAGTAAGAGCTCAAGGACCTGCCTTCCCAATAACCAGCATTTTCTGTAAGAGGTCACCATAGAGACAGTGCAATGCATGTACATAAAACTTCCCCGTTAGCGTTAGAGTCATATGGACATCAAGGGGAGAATCAGCCTTACAAGTTGCACTGTGAAAATAGTGCAAAGGCTTGTAATATCCTACTGCATGTGAAAAATAATTAAATCAGACTTGTCTCAGGGCAACCTAGAGAATGGCCAGATGACAGCTAGCTACAATACTGAGCAATTTTCCACTAGTGAATAGATACCAAACTCCTCAATCATACTGGAATATCTTCCTACGTTGCAGAGGCCAAATAATTTCATATTTCTAATCAAGTTCTAAATACATATAAAGCATTAGCTACAGTTGAGAGATTTGCCAGCCAATACCAGCAGCTAGAAATTCAGGTGGTCAGGAGTGCTTTCCCCAGTAGGTAGTAGTTAGAGGACAGGTTTCTCAAGCCCTTGGGCATATTTGGTCAAACAAAAATTCCGTTCAAACCCAAAACGAGGAGAGAGAAGAGAAAATGCAATAGAAATTCTCATTGCAGTTCGACAATCTTGATTAAACACATCTGCATCACAGCAGGAAGATTTAGTGTCCTGATTTGTAGCTCCTGACGGCTTATTTTTACATACTGTCCACTGCTCTTTTAACAGCTAAAAGAACTGAAATCTATTTTGCACCCCAATCTGAACTGAAGAGTAGAATCTTTACATATCTACAAGCACCCCCCAAAAAGAACCTGTTTGTGGACTGACATCTTTGAGTCTTTCAGAGGTCAAATGACTAGTGAATCAAACCTATACTGTTGAGGTATCCTAAAGCTGCTTTATGATACAGAATGAGCTAGAAGAGTTAATGGGAGGGTGTTTTCGCATTAACTGAATGGTTATCATGTCACTGCTTCAGTCACCCAGCTGTTAGCTTCCCTGAGTACATGCCCATAGGAGAATCTGGGTACATACATGGGGTGACTAGCCCATCCCATAGCAGCTACATACTCAGTACTAGCGCAATCACACCCCCGGCTCCACATGTAGACATACCCTTAGCTACAAAAGAACAAAAAGTGAGACTCACCTAGCAACATGGCTGTCATTAACTCCACTGCATTATATGGAGATCAGAATGCTCAGTGAAGTTTTTACAGGGACATTTTTTTAAAACTGCTCACTCTACAGGAGCACTGTAATCAAAATTAACGCAGGTTCCTGAGCCAGTCGGCTCACAAGGAATGCGCTATTCCCTCTACCACTTTCTTCTGGTGTCTTCACTTTACATATAATTTAGTACCTCAAGAGAACATTTTCTCATCAAATGCATCAGCCTCACAGCAAACACTCTCTTTCATGTATAAGCCATGCAGAGATCTTAAGGAATCCCTGCTATTGCTAAGCAAGAAACCCCTTGGGAAACACACAGAACTTTCAGCATCACTAGTAACAATGCAAAGTGGGCCAAGAGGAGTGTATGAGGAGGGACTAGGAAAGCTAAGATTAATCTGTTTTAGACAGGGGATGATATTTTCTCCGTGGAATACAATAAAAAGTTAATTGGTCAAGTCTCACATGTGCACCATATCATATTTCAAATGTATCCAGCTTATGCATGAAAAACAATTCAGAGGAAAAGTAAATTTTTGCTTCTGTGCAGTCTTTCATGTCCCCCAGTTACTTCCTTCTACTGTAGGCTGAATCTCCTAGTTCTCTCAAAGGGGGAGAAACAAGTATTTTGATGGCTGGGATGGAGGAAGCGATATTAGGAGTATTCTCCTGAATCCATTTTAGTCTGTTATGTGACAAAGGATAATAGATGTATATTGGAAAACAAGTTTCTTCCTCGATGTTCCTGCTCTCATTGTTTGATTTTCAGAAGTGCTGAGCAGCCCGATCTCCTACTGAACTCAATGGGAATTGCAGGCACTCAGCAACTTTGAAAAAATTCAGCCGTCCGTAATTCATGAACTGACAACAATTTATTTTCCCAGGAGTCTAATAGGGTGTAAACTGGCTGGATTGTAAATCTCTCTTCCCTAAAGAGCAATTTAAGAAAAAAGATAAATTAGTGCCTGTGTTTAAACCCTTCTCTCAGGAATCACAGTTCTTGTTCAATACTTGGGCATTTTGGAAAGCCAAGAGGCTAGATCCTTTAATATTTGGAAAGAACCTTACACAGCTAAGATTATATAGTGTATGTGCACTCACTCCGTACACAGTTAATCTAGTTTAGAAAAAAATGCATCTTCCATATACCAGCTCTGAGACAAAATGCTGCAATGCACCAAATCTTTACAACTTGCTCCCAGGGTATGCCAGCATGAAAATCAGGGAACAGGGCAATCAGTTGGAGACACACACTGTACAGTATCTGCAGATCATGACATGCTGGATTCAGATAGTAACAAGAAAGAGGAAATCCGAACTGGGAAGCCACAGGCTGTCCTAACTGGAACTACTGCCCTTGAGGAAAAGAAATGTCATCAGGAATGTTGCCTGTGTCATGATTTGATTAAAAAAACAACCCTTGTTAAACTATTGAAAGGAACATTCCCAAAGCCTGCAGGTCACAGGAATTTGGCAAATACACTGCAAGCAAGTTCGCTGTTGAACTACTGCAGCAGCCACTGCTACTGTGGTGAGCGTGTACCAGTGTCATTTGCAAATCATCTTTGATATTGATTTATTCAGTGCATTACTACTGAAGAGCAAACTGATGCCTGTATGACATTTCACGGAGTTTGTACAGTATGACCTGAGAGTTCTGTAGTGGTGACACACACAGCCATCCACACCAATGCACTCGCAGCTTCACAGAAGCCTGGGCTTTCCAAGACTAGTCATTGATAGTTCTAATGCCCCTGTAATGTATTTAATCCTTTTGCTAACCTGGATTATTATAGGCAGAAGCAGGAGAGTTACAAGCCACTGGGGTCCCAGAACACTGAATTCAGCCCCACGCAGTATGTGTGACACTCCTCTGTCAAAGGTGAAGCCAAGTTAGCAGATACACACTATGTCAGCACTTAAAAGCCAAGTGTGGTGATTATGCTACTTAGTGAACTACTGGGCCCGTTTCTCAGCAGCAACACTTACCAATCACATGCCTTGTCACTGCGCTGGACAGAAGATCAAAAAGCCAAAACGCCCTTACTGAGAGAGACGGAAGAAAAGGAAGTGAGGGGCTCACTTTAAAAATGGATGCTGTATAAAACTTTGACTAGTTTCTTCGGTTCTTTGCCCACGATATTGTAATGGGTTTTATTTTCATCATGGGCTTTTTATACAAATAGTTTAGCTGTCATATGCTAAGTATGGCTGGTTAGCATTCAACATCCCTGATGACATCACATGCCAGCTAGCCAGATAATTGTCCATTCATCTTTAGCTCATCCTTTGAATTGAGTCATCCTTTTAGAAACACTTGCAAAGCTTTGTCCCTCAGCTTCACAATCCATTGGGAGGATGCTACTCCTGGTTATTCCTTGGCTTTCCAGAGTTCTCCAAAGCGCTATGAGCTCTATGTATAAAGCTATATTGGCTATATCATTAGCAAAAGTGCATATAAAAAGAGAAACCTGAGACTAAAATATAAGCACTGGCTATTTCAGCAGCTCATCTGAAGCCACAATATGTAGTAGTCAAATGTTAGGATCCCCATAATCAGGGCTGATGTGGCTCTTAAAAGGTCTATGTTTGGGGTGGAAAAAGCCATACCCTTAAAAAAAAGTTGAGATTTAATTTAATCCAAAAAAATGCATTAACAGACCATGACAGCACCTTGTTTAGATTAAGAATGCATTAGTGCACATTTATTCCTAACTGGAAAGCCTGTCCACTTACTCAGTGTGTATTTGCAGTAGAATACTCGAGCCCCTAGTGTATTCTTCTGAATGGAGTTTGTGGGTGAGTCTGTGTCAGATGGGCCATTTCTGAAGGGACAGAGTGGCTCCCCAAATTCTTTGGGCAGACCACTTTTTAATCACATTTGTAATGCAGTACGTACAGTTAGCTGGTTCTCCCACTCACAAGAGAATTAACTGTCGAGAACATGGTTGCCTAGCACATTTGGCATGTGCCAGTTCCTCACTTCTCTGCCATTTAACGTGTGGAAGTAGAAATTATTTTCAGATGTCCTAAAGCCATAGATCATACAACATGAATTATCCTATTGGCAGTGCATTTCCATTTCCACTGGCTGGAGCTCTAGGCTTGCAAGATGCCTGCCACTAACAGGAGAGTCAGACCAGTACTGCTTTGGGTATATAGCAAGAAAGGTAGGAAAGGAATGCTATAGGAGAATGATTGGTGGAAGAGGGATACTATATTTTCATGTTCTCTTTGAAAGGAAACCAGTCCCAGACATCAAAGCAAGTAGCTCTGGTTACCCCCACTTCCAAGATTTTCGCAGTTAGCAATGGCAGAGATGGTTGGGGGAGGAAAAACCAAGTGATCTTCAATTAATTCTTTAAAACTCATTTATTAAGAGCTATGCGATCTCAGCTCCAGTCCAAAAGAGAAATGAATCAACATTCTAAAACCAAACTCCATTACATCCTGTTCCAGTCTTTATTGAAAGGACAAAGCTTCCAGTGGTTCCAATTCTCCAGTCCCTGGAGACTTGAGTTCTGCAACTGTCATTCACCAAATCTGATCCCTAGTGAGTTTGTAATCTGAGCAATATTAGCACATTTACATGATGGAACCCCACACTGCCATTCTTCTGTAGAAGCGCAGTCAACACTGAATGTCCAGATCTCTTCATGAAGATTAAGATCTGGTAGCTGCAGTCTATATGCCTTCCTGACTGATTCAGGTGCTTAGGCAGCAGTCTCACTGATGCTACACATCCTAGCCAGAGGCAATAGGCCCCAACAGAGGTGATATGGCTCAACATAAAAAGAGAGGAGACTCGTGCTGCAGTAGAGGCTAGTCACAGAATTCTTTCAGGGGTTCTCCCACCTTTTCATTCCACAAGAACGAGCTCCTCTGGTGGACTTCCCCACCTTTCATGACACTTCATAATTTCCAGCGCAGGTGTCACACAGCATGTGTATATGCATTTACTTTACTCACACACACTATAGGTCTCTCTTCGCATTGATATCACACACTCCAGAGAACACAACTGCAAACAATTCAGAAGTCCTAACAGTTCCAGAAAGGGGTGTGTGTGTGAAGCAAATAAGCCACCCAGCATCCCTAAGAAAGCTCCAGATTCCTTGTGTGTAACAATATCCCATAATAAACCCATATTTCTAAAAGAGGAATAATTAGCTTTTTGCAATGTTTTGCTCCCCTTCACACACCCCAGTCTGCAGTCTCAGAGTTGGGAAGCTCAGGTTGCTCCCTTTCCACGGAGTAGTAGTACAGTAACATTTTCTTGGGAAGTGCTGCCTTGGTCCAGAGGAATCGGCCCCTTGTGCTGCGTTCTTCCACTTGTGTCGGGGCTCTGCTGAACCATTTACCGCTTTCTTGACCTTCTCCCTGCTTTTCATCACCCCTGAAGTAGCCACCCTGGAGGAGAGGAAAAAAAAGTGTTTCAGAAGAAAATAAAGCTCTGGGCACCTGAGAACTACACCAGCAATTCTCAGCAGCAGCCAGGCGTAGCTCTCTCTATAAACCAACTGACACCTTTATATTTGTACAGGAATCTCTCAACATTACCTATGTTGCTTTTCCCAGTTTTCAGTCATTTTTTTTCTTGTTACTATTTTGCAAGACACGTATCTTGGAGACAATGCTGATGTGGTTGAAGCCAACCAACAAGGGCAGGAATTTACAGAAAATCCATTGCCTTTGATATCCCCTCTAGCATTTGATTCTCTAATCCGTTGAGCCACAGCCCAAGCCTATATATCATTGGCTCTCAGCCAGGCAGGTACTAACTGGTGCTGGGGGGAGCACGGTATCACAACCATCCTGCCATGCCCATATCGCTAAGTGTGAAAGAGGTCCCAGAAGGAGCAGGGTGACAGGATATGGTGTACTGGGAGGGAAGAAGTTGAGAATCATTGCTACAGTGCAAGTTCATGGTCTCTGCCGTCACAAGCCATCTCAACTCAGTAGAGTGTGTGGCAAAAGTCCTGAGGATTTTGGCTCATAAGAAGTAGCGGACCTGAAGGAGTCACAGAAGCATTGACAGAGAGTGGTTCAAACACAAGGCAAGTGATTAAAGTCCAATCATTTTTCTAAAGGAAGTACTCATATAGGAAGGGACGCCTTGGGATTTAATCTAGACTTCAAAAATACTAGTCAGTACTCAGATAGTTCTGTTTGTGTTACAGTACTGGCCAGAGGCAACAAAAATTAGATCAGCATGAGATCCCATTGTGCAAAGATTTGACAGACAATAGCCAGTCCTGGCCCCAAAGAGCTTACAAGCAGAAGAAAGGATGAGAGCCAAAGAAGAATTATCTCCATTTTACAGATGGGGAACTGAGACACAGGGAGATAAAATAACTTGATCAGTGGCAGATCTAGGAACTGAACCCAGAGTCCCCGTGCAGTGCATTAACCACAAGACCATCCTTCCACTATGGCACCAAGAGCAGCTGCTTCTCTTTCAGAATGTTCTTTCGCCAGAGTTTCTAAACATAGATGGTTGTCACAGCTTCTTGCCAAATCTCAGTGTAAAGACTATTGCTAATCCATTTGGGTTTCTCAAGCTTCATTTAAAAAAAGTGTGCTTAAAAAGGGTTTGGACAAACAGATCTGTAAGCAGGAGCCAGAGCAACAATGCCAACTTCCTACCCTAAAAATGTTTCTGGTTCCAGCTGTCTCAAGAGGGAACCACCCACAAGCCACCCCAACCAATGTAAGAAAGCAAAAACGGCAGATTACAGTGAAGGCTCAAGACTAAAAAGAGAGAAGACTATAACATCACAATTACAAATGCTTCTAAAAAATCTCCTTCTATTCCAAACATTCTTAGCTGTACAGCTCTTTGGTTGAAGTCTTTTCCTGAGGTGGAGGAAAGGATATTGAGGTAGCTTGTTAGTAAAACTGCTTATTGAAAGTTTTCTGATAGAATCTTTTTTCTTGCAAAGAAGAGTCCACTGCTAACTAACCAAGGACAAGACCAAAATTTAGACATGCTGCAACTGAATGTATTTTAATCTTTTGTGACAGACCCAAACCAGTGGGGTACAGGAGTCTGGTAGAGGGTAAACATACTGGTCACTGGATGAGTAGTTTTCTGTTCCCTGAGCCACCAGAGCAGGGGCTGCACTAGAGTAATCAGGAACCTGCTAGAACCAATTAAGGCAGACAGGCTGATTAGAACACCTGCAGCCAATCAAGGCAGGCTAATCAGGGCCTCTGGGTTTAAAAAGGAGCTCACTCCAGTCAGGCCAGAGAAGAGGAAGTGCGTGAGAGGAGCTGGGAGCAAGAGGCAGAAGGAGCTGAGAGTGAGAGGGTGTGCTGCTGGAGGACTAAGGAGTACAAGCGTTATCAGACACCAAGAGGAAGGTCCTGTGGTGAGGATGAGGAAGGTGTTTGGAGGAGGCCTTGGGGAAGTAGCCCATGGAGTTGTAGCTGTCATGCAGCTGTTACAGGAGGCACTATAGACAGCTGCAATCCACAGGGCCCTGGGCTGGAACCCAGAGTAGAGGCCGGGCCCGGGTTCCCCCCAAGCCTCCCAACTCCTGATTAGACACAGGAGAACTGTGGGGAAGATCACCAAGGTGAGCAAATCTGCTAATAAGCGCAGGACCCAGCAAGGTAGAGGAGGAACTTTGTCACACTTTGTTTATACTGAAGAGAATGGCAATACGGTGTGCGTCTCAGCTAGACAAGCGACACGCCAGAGGCTACTGGCTTTTATTGAAGTTCCAAGCAAAGCGGTTGATTAAAAACAAACAAAAAACAATAAGCTTATGAGTTTGAATGTTCTTAAAGCTTTGATTAACCCTTTTTGTATTAAATATTTTCCATTCTGCATTCTCTTGAGGATTTTAACCAAAATAAAAAGGAAAAATCTATACTACAGATCATGCCAATGGCTATAGTCCAGAATCCAACATACTGGATTAAAGCATAGTGAGTCCTATTAAAGTTATTCAGGGGAAATCAGAGTAACGATAAAAAACAGAGGTCATCCCCCATATCAACCTGGGACTCTATCAGTACAATTTGACAGTGGGACCATAAAACCTTCTTATACTGTGCAAATATTATGCAGGCCCACCTGATGCATCAGTAATGCCACCAGTGTCAGATGATTACCTTGAGTAACAGACAAGTTCTTCAGAATATCAATAGGACAGCCTTCTCCATTGTAAAGGAGAGACAATAGTCTGCCCCCCACATGGTAATTTGACGTATATCAATGTTCCCTTTTTATTCTGTTGCAGAATAATGTACTCCCTCCCATTTTATTTATTGGTATCTTCGGACTCATTAACACGCATAAAGATCCTTATTTAGCATAAGGAGAGCCAGGGAAAAATGCTGCTAGCCTCCCTCTCCTGCCCATACACAATGCACACACGCAGACACATGAGACTCCTGAAGGAAGTTGCAACAGTCTTGCTTGGAGTTGCAACCTTGACCCGCTGTTGCATTCTATATAGTTTGATTAAACAAAAGTGTGTTTGTAGTCTCTGTGCTCGGTGCAATCTCTCCTCTCTCCAAATAAAAGAGGGAACAAGAGGAGTTCTTTTTTCAAAAGGCTCTTAAGATAATGCCTGTTTGTCTCTGTGGTGGTGAAGTTAATCAGTGAATAAGCTTCTCTTTACACTAGCTACAGCAGGTACTTTCCCTGAAAAAATATATAAATATGCTTTTCTGCCAGTGCAGTTCCATTGGTGGCAGGACTGGGCACAGAGCAAGTCCAGAGGACATGGCGGTAAGAAGGCTGAGGTCTTGTCTACATTATTGCTTCCTCCATCACAACTCCAGTATATAGCAAGAGATTTCCCTCTTCCAAAAAAACAGTTCAGAAAAATGCTTATTAGGGCCCACAAAAGCTAGGGGTTAAAGGCATTGACTAAAGCCAGGCACTCTGCAATTCAGACTAGGCCTCTGAGCTGCCACAGGACTTCACTTCTGATCTGCAAGGCCCTAGGTCAAAGACTCTCAAACTGCAGTCCACAGAGCACTTATCTGTCTCTAGGCAACAAATTACATGAATGGCAGCTCAAATATATTAAATCTTTTCCTTCTTAATTTTTCCCAAGTGAGCAATTCCTGGAGTTACCACAGAGCTAGTAAGTAATGATCACAAGCAGGAGGAGGAAGTGATGCCTTATACCAGCGGTGCCCAAACTATGGCCCAACGGCCATACACGTCCCACCAGAGCATTTCATAAGGCCTGTGGCCTGCTGCAACGCAATATACTAACAATCGATTCATAGCACTTTGTTGTCATGTTTACATCATTTTAGTTTACACAAGTCTGTAAACAGACAATACTATATATAGAAACAACCTAATACTTATGAAACAAGCTGAACTTAAACTATAAATCAATATGGGAAGTTTAAATCTTATTAAAATATGCAGAATATGTTTGTCCTCCACAAGGTTGTGCTTAGGTTTATGTGGTCCTCTTGTGTAATAGGGTTGGGCCCCACTGCCGTATACATTTGTAATACGTGGTTAAAAATTATGGAATAGTTTTGTTTCCCTCTACCCCAGTTAATCCCAATATATCAAGCAAGAATTGCTAAGTATGCAGAATCTTTTCCACCTTTCACAGTTCTGTTTCATGACCCTCTTTTTTGCTTGGTCTTCTGTTTTATAGTCCTACCTGAGGAAAAATGACAAGAGGAAAAACTGGAAAGATAATAGCAGCTGACCTCCATGAGTCAAGTCTTTGATATTGCAAACTGGAACGAAAATTGATCTGCCATCAAGCAAGGAAGCTGAACTCAGCATGAGAAAAAGCTTTATAGCGGTTTTCTTTACTTAATGGAGAACATAATGAATTAGTCTGTTGTGAAGCAGGGACTTGGGAGAGCGTGCAGAGGCAGAATGATAGGAACCTATGGATTCTGCAATTTCCTCCTACCCCAGAGAGCTGCTCATCCCATTACGCAAAGAGAACTAACTCAGGATACCACAAAATAAAGCAAAGGTGTTATCACAAATAGAGGTGATTTTAATAGGGCCACTGTGGACAGCTGGGAGGCAGGAGGAAATCGAGGATACCACCTTCATAAGACATTAGTTTCATTTAATAAAACAGACTTAGGTTAACAAGTGCATTTCCTCCCAATCTCATCCTACTTCAGTGGGGTTCCTCCCCCACCACCGGCACTCCCACATGCACTCCACTTCAACTCAGGTATGTAAAACAGCATTCAAGCACCTGACATTTACAAGTAAGGCCTGTTTAGCTAGAGAAATAATTCATAGCAGGGGAGAGAGAGAAGCAAGCTATCTCCCCTCCACCTCAAACTACTGCACTGTTTACATTTGAGGATTTAGCCAAGTGTGTCTGCACCATCTCAGGCAGCACTCTTTAATCTAGCAAAGTGCCAGCTAAGTGCCCACAAACTGACAGAACTCACTTTAGAAGTAGCATAGAGCAGAGTGACAAAGGTCACTTTTTGCTGCTAGAGACTGGCTGCTGACCCTGTCTGGAAGAAACAGACTGGTCTCTAGACTGGGTTTGGGTATACTCTCTCCTACACCAGTGCAATTCTTATTAAATTTTGGTGTATCTGAGCAGAAAACAAGACCTATAATCTTTAAGGCTACTTTCTTCTATAAACACTTGAACTGAGATGTTCTCTGGTTAAGTAACTCCTTGTAAAGCTACTAAAAGTAAATCCCTTGATATTTCCTACAGCCAAGTCTTCTTAACTTACACTCTTGATTTAAGAGTTGAATTAGGAGAGTTTACATATGTAGGAAATGTGTGCCCTATGCTGTCTTTTTATGGCATAAAAAGGGTCTCCTGGTTTCTTTCTTCTGCCTAATACTGGCCCATTTGAAATACTGCTGAATTATTTCACATATATTAAATTTGTCGTTATCACCAACAGCATATGTGCATTTATGTTTACAGAGAACGAGAGCTCATAAAGCTACTCACTGAAAACGTATGTAGGCCAGAAAGCAGAAGGTACAGTATCTGTGCTACAGTATTAGGTCACAACTCTGACATTTTCCTGGAATATTTGCGCAATGCATGGAGCACTCGCAAGATGACCTCAGAGTACATTAAACCCAAGCTGCAGCTCTCCCTTGGTTCAGGAGTAAAGGGGATGCTGAATCTACATATCAGGACAGTTCTGCAGCAATAAGGATAAAAGGCAAGCACCGTTTGTTTTAAGAAAGAGGAAAGCCAGATAGTTTTTATACACCATAAAAAGGGGCGGGGGTACATTTTTGCTTTGTACCTGTAAAATCAAACTGGAAACAACAAAACATGGTGAAGTACACTCTATGAGATCAGTTTACAGCCTTCTACCTTCTACCATAGCTTCAGAAAAATAAGGTGTATCTATCACATGAAAAAGCCATCACACACACACAGCTGGTACAGTCAGTCAGGATACAGACAATCACATAGCCACTTGTGCTCACATAAGCCTTGATATTTTTCAGCTGAAACAATATTTAATATTAACAAAATAGGACAGGCAAGGGCAAATTTACTGTTATGTTTCACCTACCAAAAAAACCCACCTACTATGCTTTTCAAAAATGCATAACCTTTCACTCCTGATGTAGCTGGAGAATGAAGAACGAGAATCTCCTAGAGATCCTGTGCCAGATGGCCAAGGGAATGGAACAGACCCATGAGTCAGAGGAAGAGAATTCCAACAGAGCTGCGCGGATGCTACCCACAATGATGTAATAATGGAAAGTCCCAGAACAAACATTGGAGTCCCCTAATCTAACAAAAGCTCACAAGCAAAGTTCTGATTTCAGGTTTCCAATGCTCTGCCGGCTTCCCCGTTGCTGAGATGCTGATGGCTTAAGACCCTGGAGTCACTCTGCTAGGCTTGCTCAAACTTATCCCCAGCAGATCTGCCCTTTTAAATCTTGAAATGGATTCTTTAAGATTTGCAAATTTAGTATTTGTGGTAGGTGTCCGATTACCAACCTCAGAAGCTGTGGTTGAGCAAAGACTTCCAAATAGATGAAGCTGGTGCAGTGCCAGTGCAAGATTTCACCACACTGCTCAAGCCCAACCTGAATGTGCCTCCCCACAAAAAGAAATTAGCCAAGTCTTCATGCTTTTTTAATCCTGGGCCCTTCTAGCAAGTCTTCCAATTAGGGAGGCCATTTTCTGATGTTGACATTTGTTCACTGGGACCCAGATTGAGACCATTTTCTTACAGATAGGCCATTAACCACCATTAAATTATAATGGCTTTGAATCCAGCTACTTGGGGGTGACTAAAACTAGTGATTTAGAGTTTTTTGTTCCTGGGGCCCATTACCAGTTCCAGGAACCCCAATCTACTCTAAGCAGCTGACCAGAGCCAAGATCTCTATTATAACTCCTAGAGCAGCGGTCCTCAAACCTTAGCAACCCAAGGAGCCCCATTTTGATGTAAAAAACTTTTTGTAGACCTCCAAACCGGCTTCTCATTTTCCCTATGGGAACTCAACCCCTGCTCAGCCCCAGGCCCTGCCCCCACGTCCCCGAAGGCCCCAACCACCACCCTCTCCCCACCCCTGCCCCTACTCTTCCCACCCCCTCTCCTGAGCAGTCCCCATCCCCGCTCCTCGCCCTCCCTCCTAGAGCCTCTTGCACGCTTCTCAACAGCTGTTCTGCAGCGTGCAGGAAGCTCTGGGAGGGAGGGGGAGCAGTTTATCAGTGGGGCCAGCAGCCCTGGACATGACTTGTGGACCTCCTGGAGCTGGACATGACTCGTGGACACCCTGGAGTACCCTTGCGGACCCTAGTTTGAGGACTGCTATCCTAGAGGGCAAACACTGGATTAAGATGACTTTATGGACTTTACATCCCTAGTCTATATCTTTCTGCTATGCAAATATCGGTTTAAAAGTTAACCAGTTAAATTATTAAAATTATATCATTTAATGGTTAACCGAGGTTGCTACGGTTGGCCAGTGCAGGGTGGGCGGGGCTGGTGTCCCATTGGCCTTGTGTGACCGGGGCTGCTCCAGCCTGGGTCCTGCGGCTGGCGGGGACGGGGTCCTGCCTACCCGCTACAGGTGGGGCTGCTCCATCCCACCAAGTCTGCTGCAGCCAGGGTCCTGCTGGCTGGCCAAGGTCAGGGACTGCTCTGGTGTGGCCGGGACTGGGGTCCCGCTGCGGCCGGGGCTGGGGTCCCTCTGGCCAGCCAGCCTGACGGGGCCCGGGCCGCTCTGGCCCACTGACCCGATGTGCCGCTGGGGTTAACAGTTAAAGTCTGGTTAACGGTAAGTCTAAAGCTTATCGGTTAACCTTTTACATCCCCACTATAGACCTAGTTTCAGAAAGGGGAATGGCACTGCAGAATTGACTCCCAAGTAATTCACATCAGTTACACAGGAGATACTTACACCTGTTTCAGCTTTACTCTTTAAATATCTGTTGAACTTTTGATTTCTCTTAGGAATGACTAGGACATAACAGCTGAAGAAAGAAGTTCCAGTGAGAAATAAATTCCCTTCAGTGTTATACCAGGATCAAGAAGGCAGGTTCGCAAGACATTACATACACTATTGTTCCTCACAGCTATAACTTATTGGGTAGGTGCAAGACATTCGACAGGAAGATTTCCCCTTGATGCTCAAAAAAAGAACACTATCAAATGCATTTTAAATCTGGTCAATTTACAGACCTAGAACTGTTGTAATACAATAGGGCAGTGGTCCCCAACCTTTTTGTCTGGCGAGCGGCGGTGGCAAGCAGCATCACTGAGAGGCGTGGCTGCCGAAATGCCGCAGAAATTCGGTGGCATTTTGGAGGATGCTCGACCGCTGGCCAGGACGCGGGTGCATTTAGATGCCCCCTGTGGGTACCATGGTGCCTGCGAGCACCACATTGTGGACCTCTGCATTAGGGAATGGTCTTGAATTATTTTAAAGTCCATTATTTCTGAGAACTTTAAAAACTAGTCTGCCTTGTTCAGCAGTTCCCTCAATAAACATCATTTCCAGAGCTATGCAGACATCAGTGAGGTTGGTGATAATACAAAAATGTGTTTTGACATGCAAAGGCATTTTATATTCATTTCAGTTCCATTCAAAACTGGATGAGGAAAGTGCTTGACAAATTGGAGCGAAATTAATTGATAGGAAGATTCCTGAGCTTTCTTAGATTACAAAAAACAGAGTGTACAAAATGCCTAACTACTGAAAACATTAATTGGAACTGCTCGTTTATAATTATAAACAGCTCCTTTCTACAATCCAAGAAAGGAAGAAAAGAAGTGGGTAGTAATCCAGCTATCAAATATGAAGACTATTTAGTTTGAATTAGATCTCAAAGAATGAACCAAATATAGAAAATATTTACATCTAACGAGCTCAAATATTTAGGATTCTATTTACACTTGTTTTACTTTGGTGTTAGTTGTATGCAACTTCACTGTACACTAAATTTTATACCAGCGTATGTTGGACATGTAATACATGTCCTGAGATAGTCACATCTGAATGTCAACCCACCTTTGGATATGAAAGTACTGCTGAAAGTCAATTTTGCCAGTGACCATTCAAAAATAGTTTTATTCATGTTATTCAGTGCCTTTAACTAGTTCACTTTAGACCATTCAAAAGTTAGCTTTTATATCAATGGATCCAGGCAACATCTCTATTAAATAGAGACATTTGAAAAAGTATGAAGAAAGACACATAGCTAACATGGCACTGTTGGTTACAACAGCTGTGGCAAGCAAAATGGATTCTTATGATACTATGATGTACAGTTTAAAAACAAAAACAAAAAAACTTACCACGGGCACTAGCCAAGAGAGCGTCTTCTACAAGTTTCCTCATCTCCTCCAAGTGATAGTTACATACTAGCTGTGTTGCTAAACAAAATAGGAAACCCACACACCTCCGTGTGTGCTGCATAGTTAAAAAAAACTTTCAAAGACCCCGTGAAATCACAGAATTTTAATTAATAGTGGCTAAATTCATACAGTGTGTTTACTGTAATCCATACCGGCCCACCCCTACCCTGTTACTTATAAACACACACTCCACACTATACTCTTTACATGCTTACAAAACTACCTTTAATACAGTGGCTTTTATTCCCTCACCATTGGGTGATATTTGAGGAGTAAAGGCATGCCTGGGCAGCCTAGACTGGATTTAAAATACAAGGTAGGAGAGAAGATAAGAAGCAGTGGAGCAATACAGATAATTAGCACATACACCTCACACCCAGTGCTAGATTCTCAAATCCCAGCATCCAACATCAGCCATGTATTTTTGGTTGTTTTTTTTCCCCCTGGTAGTCTCATAGAATCATAGAAGTGTAGGACCGGAAGGGACCTCGGGAGGTCATCTTGTCCTGTCCCCGTCACTCAAGGCAGGACTTTGCAATAACTAGACCATTCCTGACAGGTGTTGTCTAACTTGTTCTTAAAAACCAGCAATAATGGAGATTCCGCAACTTCCCTAGGCACTTTGTTCCACTGCTTAAGTATACTGAAACGAAGCTTTTTCTAATGCCCAATCTAAAGCTCCCTTGCTGCAATGTAAGCCCATTGCCTTTTGTCCTGTCCTCAGGGGTTAATGAGAACAATTTCTCTCTCCCCTCCTTTTAACAACCTTTCATGTACTTGAAAACTGTTGGGGGGAGGGATAGCTCAGTGGTTTGAACATTGCCCGCTAAATCCAGGGTTGAGAGTTCAATCCTTGAGAGGGCCATTTGGGGATTGGATCTGCTTTGAGCAGCGGTTTGGACTAGATGATCTCGAGGTCCCTTCCAACCCTAATATTCTATGATACTTCTGTGTCCCCTCTCAGTTTTCTCACCTCCAGACTAAACACTTTTTTTCAATCTTCCTTCATAGGTCTTTTTTCTAGACCTTTAATTATATTTTTTGGTCTTCTCTGGACTTTTTCTAATTTGTCCACATCTTTCCTGAAATGTAGTGTCCAGTAATGGACACAATATTCCAGTTGAGGCCTTATCAGCGCAGAGTAGAGTGGAAAAATTACTTCTTGTGTCTTGTTTACAACTCTCCTGCTAATACATCTCAGAATGATGTTAGCTTTTTTGGGGGGGTAGGAGGGAGGTAACAGTTAACCTGTTGACTCATATTTAGCTTGTGGTCCACTATGACCCAAGTACTCTTTCCTAGGCAGTCAATTCCCATTTTGTATGTGTGCAAGTGATCATTTCTTCCTAAGTGGAGTACTTTGCATTTGTCCTTACTGAATTTCATCCTATTTACTTCAGACCATTTCTCCAGTGTGTCCAGATCATTTTGAATTTTAATACTATCCTCCAAAGCACCTGCAATCCCCCGCAGCTCAGTATTGTCTACAAACTTTATAAGTGTACTCTCTGCCATTATCTAAATCATTGACGAAGATATTGACCAGAACCAGAACTGATCCCTGCGGGCCCTTCCAACTAGACTGTGAACACTGCAAGCACCTAAGATGGTACTACTTGAATGTTTTATTAAAACTTGTTGAAGTCACTGAGACAGTTGGGTAATGACTCCAGATTGTCTAGTTATGCTGGAGACCAGCCTAATCAGAACTTGTCCATATCCTCACTTTACCTATATCTAGTAATCCAGTTGCACGTATTCCTGTTAAACCAGGCCTGATTGTACTCTTGACTTTATGACTCTCCTCTCTGCTCCTTCCAACTGAGGAACAATTTCATTTATACAATAGCCAAAAGCTATGGAATGGACCAGTTTATAGGATGAAGCTATTGAAAAAGCATAAGCCAGAATTGCAGTTTGACACTGGACAAGCTAGTCACATTTTTCCACTGAAGCTTTGATCACTTTGAACATCGTACCCTTGAAGGGATGCAATCTAGTCAGTTTCAAAGAGCAATTTAAGTAGTGGTTTCAAGTATCACACCTGCCCCTAAATCTTCCTGCCAATTTTGGTGGTGTGAAGGTGTTGTTTCTTTTAAATCAGGCCTGCACAACATGCGGCCCGCGGAGCCTCACTGTGCGGCCCGCTGTGGGATTCTAAATCCCCCGCACACAGCGCTCTGTGGGCAGCCCTGAGCCCTTTAAATCCCAGCCGCGGCTGGGAGTCAGAGGGCTCGGGGCAGCCCGCAGCCGCGGGGAGCCCAGAGCCCTTTAAATTTCAGCCGTGGCTGGGAATCAAAGGGCTCTGGGCTGCCCGCAGAGATTCCCAGCTGCGGCTGGGATTTAAAGGGCTTAGGGCTCCCCGCGGCTTTGGGCACCCCCGAGCCCTTTGAATCTTGGCTGCTGCTCCGGCAGCGGGGCCAGCTGGGATTTAAAGGGCTCAGGGCTCCCCGTGGCTGCAGGCAGCCCAGAGCCCTTGGAACCCCAGCCCGCGGCCGCTGATTGCCCCCTTCCCGGACCCCTGCCCCAACTGCCCCCCAGGACCTGCATCCCCTATCAAAGCACCTTGGTCCTTGTCCCCCAATTGCCCCCTCCCGAGACCCCTGCCCCTTGGGACCCCAGCCCCTATCTAAGCCTCCCTTCTCCTTGTCCCCAACTGCCCCCTCCTGAGACCCCCCCCAACTTTCCCCCAGGACCCCACCCCCTACCTGTCCACTGATAAACCCCTGGGACTCCCATGCCTATCCAACTGCTGCCTGTCCCCTGACTGCCCTCCCGAACCTCCACCCCATCCAATCCCCCCTGCTCCCTGTCCCTTGACTGCCCCCTGGAACCGCCTACCCCTTCTCCAACCCCCAGCCCCCTTACCATGCCACTCAGACCAGTGTGTCTGGCTCCATGCAACTCCAGACACATTGCTGCCATGCTCCCCCGCGGAGCCCACAGCCCCCCCCGACCCCCAGCACCTGCCTTCCAGATTTGAGCACTCCTGAATTTTGGGGTGCTCAAGCTCAGTTTGGGCAACTGTTACTTCATTTCTCCCAAATCAAATATACTAATCCACTGTAACTTGCTGTAGAAAAAGTAGGATAAAATTGAGCAAGAAATGCTTACTAAGACTGGAATTGCTATCTTCAACAGCCATTTCCTGTTTGTTTGTTTAAAAGGAAGACAGTGATATTGCACTGGCAAATTCCCCATAGAAAGAAAGAGTGGAACAAAAGAATAATCAAGGCACCTCAACTTTTCCTCATTTATGGAGGACAGTCTTATAATATGCATCCAGATATCCTCCAATCACACAAGCTGAAAATTTTTCCACTTTACTGCAGCTCTGTAACCATATAGGAACTAATCCTGTCTGTGTTTTGTGCACATCCAAAATTCCTGCTGAATGACCCGCCCTGGGAGTGAGTTACCAGTGACCTAGGGTTGGGGCGGCAGGAGGTGTGTGTGTGTGTGGGGCACTGGTGGGGGGGAGTCCAGGGCTGGGGCAGCAGCGGGGTGGGGGGAGGACACTGGTGGGGAGGAAAGGGGGAAGCCCAGCGCTGGGGCGGCAGGGGGTGTGGGTGGTGGGAGGAGAGCCCAGGGCTGGGACGGGGGGCAGCCAAATTTTTTTTTTGCTTGGGGCAGCAAAAAACCTAGAGCCAGCCCTGCCAAGTTCCCCCAGCTGCCAGAGCCCCGGGCCCTTTAATTTGCCCCTGAGGGTTCCCAGCCACCTCTTCAGCTAGGAGCCCCTGGTTGATATAAAATAAAGTATCACCTCCCCACCCCCAACCTTCCTTTTTGGCCCACAGCTGTTTTGGTGGGGCGACGCTAGGGAAGGAGGGTTTGTTTCTGCAGAGCTGGGCGGCCCTGGGATGGGGTGTTTCTGCGGGGCTGAGAGATTTCGGCCCTCAGCTGTTTTCTTTGGAGTAATGTGGCCCTCGCCGCTTTACGAGCTGTGCAGGCCTGTTTTAAATAATTGAAAAAGGTTTTCAACTCATGTGGCCTGAAGGATAGTCAAACAAGAGAAACTGATATACGTGGGAAAGTGGGGGTACATGACCCATGCCATCAAATGCAGAGAACAAATAGCAAGGAGAAATTATTTCTCAGATCTCAGCCATATTAGGGATTACTTTGTTATAAAGAGCAGGTAAAAAAAAAAAAGTAAAGAAATACAGACATAGGTGATGGAAGCTGCTGTCCCTTTAGGGAGACCACTCTATTGTACAAGCCTCTAGGAAAGGACCAGATTGTGTCCTTCACTTAGATGGACGGGGACAGACCGAAGGTTAGTGACAACCTCGAGACTTTCATGATGGAATCAAGCATCTATAGAAACTGTACTTCACTATCCCTGCTCCTCCCTTTCCCCTCATTCCCAATATATCAAAGCATTCTTTGCTAACCTCCCCACCCCAGACCCGCACCAAATTTGAGAAGTAATTCAGAGAAGGATAATATGCAGCACTAAATTAAAGGTAACTGAGTATGTGCCAATTAAAATTACATTCAGTGCTTTTCAACCTGATGAATTTATGGCATATTCCATTACAGAAAATTAGAAGCATTTCTGAACCTTAGCCCTGAGGCTGTCACACTGGAGGTGGGGAGGCAGCTTGGGTTGAGATCCAGCTTTATTTGTGATTATTCCAGACTACAACTCTCACAGGGAGAATTCTGACCTCATTTGCAACTGCCTTTGGGCCTGGCAGTCTAGTGGGAGCACAGTACTCTGGCTAGGGGTGAGGAATAAAGGGTACAGAGAGGAGTCCAGCTCCCCAGACCAGACACTTGCCCAAGGCTGCACTATCAAAGCCACACGCTCAACCTCAGGTGTGACCCTTCCTCCCTCCCATCATATGCTCTAGCAATTCTCCAGTGGATGAAGAGAGCAGCACCTAATGGCCACAGGGAAAGCATGCCTGTGTGGAATTCTCATGGCACGGGGCAGACAGGAACCCCTGGAAGAACATAACACTAATTATACACTATACAACTTAGGGATTTCCTAAGGATTGGCTCAAGTTAATTCTACTGCCATCAATGGGATGTGACATGACAGCTGGGCCAGGGGTTTAATGCTCCAAAACACTGCTCAGCCCAGGCAAAGGATGTTTTCCCTCTGTAAGCATTCATAAGCAGCCAGAAATAGCACAGTTAAGCTACACCAGTGGGGCAATGTCCCACAGTGGCTCTTATTCAAGATCAACACCATACTCTCATAACAACAACACACAAAAACATCACCTCCCCAAGTCCAGATGCAGCCAGTTGAGAATCAGGTACAGCTTTGGATGCACTGAAGCCTTGTCAGCACAGTAAGTAGTCTCAAACAAGCACAAAATATGAGGGGAAGATATAGTAGCCATACCACCAACCTGCCCGTGTTTACTGGAGTATGCAGGGGACACAAGGAAGGCCAGCATTGCCATTGGCTGTGGCTACATCTGCAAGATTTTAGAGAGATAGCCAGAAAAAAATCAGACATCTATAGCCCAAATTCATCCCTTCTGCTTCAAGTTTATAGAATGTGATAACCATTAGCCTTTTCAGTCACCTTTATAAGGCTATGAACCCACAGCGATAAACCAAGCTGATACTTCATCCTGGTACAGCACGCACAACTACAAGCACTGTTTTAGAACAGAGGAGCATTTGGCCAAAGACACATTGTGTGTGGGGGAAGGAAAGAGGAAGGGAAGAGATCACCTCTCTCATCTAGGGCGGTGGGTCCCAAACTTTTTTAGTGGTGATCCCTTTCACACAGCAAGCCTCTGAGTGCGACCCCCCTAATAAATTAAACACACTTTAAAATATATTTAACACCATTATAAATGCTGGAGGCAAGCGGGGTTGGGGTGGAGGTTAACAGCTCGCAACCTCCCATGTAATAACCTTGCGACCCCCTGAGGGATCCTTACCCCTCAGTTTGATTTTCAGACGTGCTGAGCATTCAGCTCCAGTGGAAGTTCACAGATCTTCAGTTGCTCAGCCCCTCACAATTAGCGCATGTCTACACATCAATGTGTGCCACAATGCCTACCTGGCAATTTTTACCCATGATAATGCATGGAAAGCTAGTGTAAGTATGTCTATCAGAAGAGCAGAACACCTCAACCTGCAGGGTAGACATGCCCTTAGGTTGCTAACTTTAGGAGTCCATAAACGTGAATGTTTATTGCAAGATTTCGGTACGCATGTCATTTTTTACACCATTATGTACCCTACTAACTTGTTGCAAACTATTGTAACATCCAGTTCTGAGGTGCGTAGGCATACCATAAGCTTCTTTAGTGGTTTGGACAGCTATTGGATTTGAGTCTAACTGTATTTTTACACACACAGCTGATCTCAAATACTGGGGGAGGCGGGGAGCAGGAAGAGGAGAGAACAAACCTCCTCAGAAGAAAAGTGCAAGCAGCCTGTCTTTCTAGCACTAAGTTGTCAAAGCCAATGAAGAGGGGAAAAAAGGTTCTTACATAGCTTCCACCTTCAAGTCATCTCCATCGTCCTAAGAGAGATGTAGGTCTGGGTTACCTGATGCCAGACAGAACTTGTACCCTGTAAAAACAAAGAACATAAATGTTGCCATTTCATCCAACAGCTGCAAGTAAAACAGGAAATTGAAGATTGCTCTCGTGACCCCATATTGTCATGACACATTAACCTAATAAAGGCTTCTTGGCCACTAAATATTGCATCCTATGAATGAAGGAAGTCCCCCAAAGTGTCCCCCCGCCTTACTGCTGTTAATCCCTGGACAAACAACATTAGCCCTCTGATTTTACTGTGTTCCCTGCCATTTTAAATATAGTTAGAATTCCAAATGTCATTTCAAATATAGTCAGAATTCCAAATGTCATTTAAACAACTACAGCAAGACTTTGCTTTAAGGGAAAGAGATGCCCCCTACGTCGTTTGGCACCAACAGTTAATGTATTCCAAATATCCCTGCATGGTGGCTGGGATTATACTTTAAGAAATCATGTATTTTAAAGTCACTAAGCAAAAAGACTGTAGATGGAGAAGTGAAAGCTCATTTGACTGGCTCCCTGGGTCTCAATTAACACAGGGCAACCCGGAGCCTAATTTTTTTTCCTTTGTACACTCTTGATTAATTTCGTTCAGACATTTTAAAATCGAAAAACAAAAATTCAATAATGTAATTACTTTCAGATGGCTCACGTATAATCGAGCAGCCTCGCCGGACAAGCATGAAACTTAAAAGCCCAGCCCAGCCTCTTTCCTTCCCCTACGCCTTCAGGAGTACCAGTGCTGAAGACTGGCAGAAATCAGACCTCAGCAGCAGGCTTTGAGAAGTTATATTACAATGTGGAAAAGCACCTCTGATTTTTTATTTAGTTACAGTTAAAAATGAAAACGAGAGAGAGAGAAGGGATAAAATTTTCCCTTCGCAGTAAGATACCTGGTAGAGACAATTCCACTGGAACAGAACAGCAAACCTGATGACAATTGGAATGACCCGTGTGTGATGTAAATGTAACATACAATCTATAGAAGGAAGAGAGGGGACAAGAGCAAGAGTGAGAATGACGACATTATCTTTTTATAATCTCTTTTTCCATGGAGAAATATTTCAAGCAAAGAGTTACCTGGGAAATATATCTCATTAGGGTTATGACACTATTTGACACATAAGGAGGGACAATTATGTGACTTGAAATCTAAATGACTCAATCTATTCCTCACATATAAAATAGAGTCCCTTACATTTCAGTGGGAACATACAAGGGTTTCCACAGAGCATCAAAATCAAGAGCATAGTCTATGATCCCTATAGGTTATGAAAAGTGTTTGAAAGCAGGCAAGTGAAAAGTACTAAGAGGTCAGTTCTCTCTTGGGATGTGTGAGCGCAGCTTCCATTGACTTCAACAGGAACTGCATGCATGTATCCCAAAGCACAGTTTGGCCCCAATGTTTAGTATTTTTACACTATGTTGTTCTAAGCCCAACAGTGCAGTCAGCAAAGCTCAGTCTGTCTCCGGGGGGGATTCGACTAGTTGTAAATATTACAACTAGTCGAATCCAATTTAAAGACAGCCAGGGGGATACTGCCACTAGGGAAAGAAGGCAAGTTATTTTCAGCTGGAAAGTGAGAGGAGAGTTTTAACAGCCTGCCAAGGTGCCAGAGCGCGGCATCACCATGAACCTGAAAGTATCTGACTGTTCTCAACTTGCCTTTACTCTAAGGTACTTACACACTCCTTTCTCAACCAACCGTGGCGACTATTATCGGAGTGCCGCACAATTGGCGACACTTATCACCCCCAACACCCATCAGAAGGGATATGTATAATCCCCATTTTACAGGTGGGGAACTGAGGCACTGAGCAACTAAGTGACTTACCCAAGGTCACTAAGGATGCAAACCTTATTGCTGAGGACATTACATCCAGTATGTCCCTCGGCCTGCACCGCTTCCAGCAGCTCCCATTGGCCCGGAGCAGCGATCCATGGCCAGTGAGAGCCGCGACTGGCTGGACCTGCGGACAGGGCAGGTAAACACACCGGCCCGGCCCGCCAGGCGCTTTCCCTACAGAAGCAGTGACCTTTGTTTGGGAAACCCTGGCTTAAGGGGTCTTTTTCCATCTCTGACTTCTATGGCTATTCAGACATTAGCAGGCTATTTCCATTCAAATAATCAGTTACAACATTTATGCCATGTCTACACTATAGGCGCTGCAGCTATGTAGATGTTTCCTACAGATATAGGAGGGGTTTTTCCTGTCACTGAAGGTAATTTGCCTACCCAAGTGGAGGTAGCTAGATCAACAAGCATTCTTCTGTGGACCTAGTTGCATCTACAGGGGTGGTTAGGTACAGTGCTAGGCAACGTTCCTATGTCTGTCTAAATTTTAAGTTGTAGACCAGCCCTCAGTGCAAATATATAAGTTGTCCTCAAGCTTCAACACCAATGTTTTGTAGGTGATTCACACCTCTTATAGTTATTGGTTCAGAATTTTGTGCAGTCGGGCGAAGATCTGAATTTTTTTTTAAAAGAATTTCAGTAAACTGATTTCTTCAGGACAGGGACCATTCTTACGGCCTCTCTACAATAACTAGCACAATAGGTCCCCCATTTCCTTTGGAGCCTATAGATTCTCCTGAAATAATCTAAATAATAATCCACTGAAGTAGGTCCAGAATGGCTTTCTGATCCATTTTTATTCACTTCAAGCCCTGCTCACAGACATACATACATATTTTATTTTTGTAGTAATGTCTGAACTGCTTCAGCTTTGCTAGGATAATAGCTGATGTGGAAAGAACACACAAGGCCATGAGGAAACATGTTAATACAAGCCACCTAAATAACAGGCCTTTCAGGGCTTGTCTACAAAGGGAAATACCAGTCTAATTATGCTCAGTAACATAAGCTAAGCCAGAAAAAGCCACTTGTTCTGAAATAAGTGTCTACACAGGGTGTTCTATTAGTGTAACTACATCAGTTCATTTCCCCAGGTAGACAAGCCCTCAAGAGAGGGCTGAGCATTTAAAAAAAATGCAGACCCTGGACAGGTTAACAGTGTCAATTATAAACCAGATTTTCTGCCACAGTCTCTGGTGGATCTGATTTTTAGGTTTTTAAATGGAGCTGGCCACTACTAACCAAGAGACAGAGTGCAGTGGTTTTAACAGCCAAGTTTGGATCTCATGGAAGCAGTTCAGTGACAATAAATGGGAAGAAATGCTTGCACTTGAGTGTCCTTAGCAAGCAACAGAGAAAAGGAAAAATCTGTCAGTGGGGTGAGGAATGAAAGAGTAATGTAGAGGGGAAAATACACATTTATAGCCAGAGGAAATTGCTTGGGATAAGCCATAAGACAGCAGGAACTTTATCAGAGGAGTTACAATCCATGATCTAAGCTTGCCTTCATTGTTGTGATTCCTATTATTGTTAGGCCAGTGTACTGTAGGGCGAAATAATGAGGGAACTGCTATTCAGTACCTGGTTTAAACCACTCTGGTCATAAGCCAACAGCTGTGGGATGAAGTTGTCTCACCAGCTGAATCTGCAGGATCTATTACATCTTCTGAACATATTATCGATGCAGCTTTCAAAATCAAGTTGGGGTGCCCTGAACGTAAACAATCTAAGAACTGACTCCACCTCATGCTCACTTCTCCGAGAGATGCATCTGTCCCAGGTCAGCAGAGTCAGGGAAGCAACCCGAGTCTCCTTTGTATGAAATATGGATGGCTGCAGAGGGCAGCCTGCCTCCCTCCCAGCCCACACAAGTCTTACAGAGTAGAATCATTCTCCAGTTCCTGCAGTAGCACTCACGCATTATTGTGGCTGTTGAAAACTGGGGCAGAGAACGGGGAAAGGAGAGGGCTGACAATTAATATGGGGCACTCCAGATTCCAGGAATTTTTGCTTGATCAAATAATTTCCCCAGAGGAGACAAGATACTTTAAGACAAAATACAAGTGATTGATCCATTCATTGGATAAGTTCCTAACACAGTCTCGGGTCCTTAATGGGGAACCCCACTGCCTAGAAGTAAGGCTAACATGAAGCCCTCACAAACATTTTTTTCCCAGAAAGGGCAGAGTGTACTTCATGGTCCAAGGGTTATCATCTACATCCCCACCCCACTGCAAAGGCACTTCTCCCTCGGCATTCTGTACAGCAAAATAGCATATTTTTGCAGTTTAACATTTATTTTCCTTTCTGTTCTTTCAGCCTGTACAGAGCAACGAGTCTCTTCTGCAGCTTTTGGCAAATAATATTTGAAGGTTTGTTTTCTCCACTGACCAAAAGCACATTTTTTGTTGTTAGAAAGAAATCTCCATTTCTAAAGCTGATGCTTTACACATTACCTAAGCCTTACAGTATTTCAAACATTTTAATCCTCCAACACCAGACAGATCAGTAAATAAATATCTCCATTTTATGGACAAAGAAAACTGAAGCAGAGAGGTGTGCCCAATGCCACCAAAAATGTCTGGATCAGAGCTAGGATTAGAATTCAGAAGCAGCATGAATAAGGAAGCCAGAAACTTTTAATGTAACAAATTTTAAATAGGAGGATTTGGGATCTCTCTCTCTCTCTCCTCCACCCCACCCCCAAATTTCATCTCTACCTGATTGTTAGACTGCTGTTGTGAAATAGCTAGCACATCTGCACTTGTTCCTGATGACTTGTGTTTCAGCCTCCCACACCTGTTACAGCTCCACTTTTCCCACTCCTTAAGGGTAGATTGTGTTGTCTCCACTGCACTCCTACAAGCCCCAGGGACAAGATGGTCTGGTCATGCTGGCACATGTTAAGATTTCTCATGTGCCATGAACACATGGCAAACAGTTCCTCACACCTCCTCTTTTCTCCCCAACTCCAACCAGCACCACCAAATGAATGTCTCATATGTACCAGTGACTGATCACCACTGGGTTCATTCAAGCAGGATGGGGTATAGGAAGGAGGATTTTTACTAAATTGGGGATATGCGCTGGTACTCTGCATAGCCAGACACCCACAAACCCTGGGAAACTAGATGGATCAAAAGCACATCAGAACACTTTATCCACGGTGTCAGCTGAAGTCACTGAGCTCAGCTCTGCCAGTTCAAGATGCATGGAATTTAAAATGGCAAAGTCTTAGAATGGCTAATCTGGGTTTCTCTGAGAAATGCTTCGGGGTCCACCATGTCAGGCAAGAGGGGTAAAAACAATTACAGCAGTGAAGCTTTTTCCTGTACCAATCAGTCATGCTCCAGCCATAATTTAAGAGCGGTATTTGCAGTAATAAGCAGCCACAGAGCACTTATGACAGATCCCTGCATTTTAGTCACAAACAGTATAAGCTCAGGCCCTGAAGCTAAACGGCTTGTTGATTGGAAAGGTTATATAGGTTCTTACTGAAGGCAGCTGATAAAGAAAGCCGACCCCAGGCCCAGAGGCCGGGTCTTAATCAAGTTAATAATCATATCAAGGCCTTAGGCCTCAATCACAGTAACATATAGCAAAGTTAAAACATTGATTTATACTAACCCTCCTGAGGCTCACTTTCTAATTTCACTATGTTATACGCTACTATTATGTTACTTAATGCTGCTAAATCACAGAATGCTGCTATAGGGGGTTAAACTGACATAAAGCCCCTTAAAAAAAACCCCTCCATCACTGCCAAATAAACAACTTGTGCACACAGAAAATTAACCTCTAATAAACTTGGCCGAACATGCATTTTGGGCCCAAGTTCCTCAAATTTGCTTAAGAAACATAGCTGCTGACACTGCAAGTAGGCGAAAACCAGGTGTCAAAGTCCTGACATTAACAAAAACCCGTATAAAGGGGAAGTTGCAAAAAGCAGGCTTGCAAATTAGCTCATAACCGGTATTGTAATGGTAAAAGTTTTGCAGATGGTTAAGAAATGTCATTATATTAACCAAATATGGTATCCTCGGATGTATAAGCTCATATGGTAATTTGCGGTTTTAAGCTTTATAAACCCAGGTATTATTGCTGTAAGGTAGAGCGACTTCCCTCTTGCTAGAGGTCCTGTCGTCTCTCCCTGCATATATGCTTGTAATCTATGATTAATCAATAAAGGAGCCTCAGGCTGTCTGATCAACTCAACTGACTGGTGGTCAATTTCCACGACACAGCACATACTGATGTGAATCTGAAATGGAGATCAGCAACAGATGGAGCAGCTGTCAAACTTGGTTTGAGGTTCAAGCTCTTACAGGTGGTGCAGGAACGATGCACGTGGCCTCCTGGTGCTTTAGTAACCTCAAGAATGGCAAAGGGTCCCAAGTGCTATAACCTACATCGGCAGTGTATACAGATGTAATTTGCTTTCAAAGCAACTGAATAATGTAGATTGCCAGTCAGGATTCTATGCAGGCTTCAAAGAAGAGAGCAAATCTGTCTAGCTTACAGAAAGTGTGTTTAGTACCTGCCAAGAAAGCTACACTCAGTCAGTTCAGACAGCATCTTAAAGGTTTACATGGTAAGAAACGCTTTTTGCAATGGCTAAATTTAACTGGATTTAAAGTTTAACCAGACATAACATCCTTAAATCAACCTGAAGTGACATTGGTGACATCTCCCATAAGCAAGCTTTAATACAGTAACTCCTCGCTTAACATTGTAGTTCTGTTCCTGAAAAATTAGACTTTAAGAAAAACTATGTTAAGCGAATCCAATTTCCCCATAAAAATTAATGTATACGGGGGAAGATGTTTAGATTCCAGGGAAATTTTTTTCACTAGACAAAAAAAGCGCGCGCGCACGCACACACACACACACACACACACACACACACAAGTTTTAAACAAACAGTTTAATGAGGTACACAGCAATGGTGATTGTGAAGCCTGGTTGAGGTGGTGAAGTCAGAAGGTGGAAGAGGGAGGGATATTTCCCAGGGAATGCCTTACTGCTAAATGATGAACTAACACTCGGCTGAGCCCTCAAGGGGTTAAGATATTGTTAATGTAGCTCCACACTCTACAAGGCAGCACAAATGGAGGGAGGGGAGACAGCTTGGCAGACAGAGATACACAGGGAAGCAATGCAGCATCATTAGGGCAGCCATCTTGTCACAGCTGTGACAAGAAGTGTACTTTTTAATGGGAAAGGCCTCCAAGTCAAATGTGTCACCTTTGGCCATCTCCCTGGATGCAGAGCTGTGTTCTAAGTTCCCACTACACTGAACACAGCTAAGACAAGGCCAACTGGATTTACAGTGACAGACCACTATCAAAATCTAGTGACCAAGAACTCCACAGTCCTAAGCATATTATAGTTATCTGCTTCTAGTCCGCATGACACTCAAGATTCACCAACACTCATCTAACTTGTCAGATAGAAAGCTTCCAGGGAGCAACTATGGGTGTATGGATGGATAGTTCATAAAATTGTTAGCAAGCTATGAGTGGCTTTGAGTTAGGAAGAGCTAGCGCTTTCTGCATCTTTCCCATTAACAGACATCCAACATGTTTTGTCTTTAACAAAAAAGTACCTGACCTGTCAACAACTGAGCTATAGAAAACCAGAGCCACGGAGCTCAAGAAAATGCCATCTTTATGGAAAACCATCAAGTCCTAGTCCTTGAGTCTACTCACAGCCTCCACATGAATAGAGCTTTCAAGAAGTCAGCATGCAAGATTCACATTTGAATCCCTGTTAATAGCTGGGGGGGGGGGGGGAAGAAAGCTCAGTGGTTTGAGCATTGGCCTGCTAAACCCAAGGTTGTGAGTTCAATCCTTGAGGGGGCCATTTAGTGATCTGGGGCAAAAATCTGTCTGGGGATTGATCCTGCTTTGAGCTTCTAGATGACCTCCTGAGGTCCCTTCCAACCCTGATATTCTATGATTGTATGTTTCACAAACACAACTCTCCTGGCTTCTGGAGTAGAAAGACTACCAGGGACACTTTGTGCCATCTGTATGGATTCTCAGAGCAGCACTGGCTTCAAGTTCTGTGGAGGATGAACACTACTGTATTTTTTATACAGAACACAATTTAGCACCTAGAAAGTAAAGGACAACTTCTACACTTCAAACCCTAACTACGGTCTCAACTTCTGATCCACAGAGCACTCTAATGAACCTACTATTAAACAAGTTACTAAGCCTCATGACTGTGAGAACAAGAGTGGAGATTCTAAAATTTAACTGCAAGACAACGAAAGCTGACTAAGTTGTGTCTCATGGCTCTGTAAAAACCCCTTGCACATCTTGCCTCTTTAGGTTTCCCTCTCCATTTCCTTTCCATTTTACAGCTTGCACCTGCTATATATATTCCGAGCTGCATTGATCAAAACTGACAAAACAAAGCTCTGGAAATTAGACTCTGTCTCACTCTCTGAGTGCCGACTATGCTAATTTCAAATGCTGTAACGGGCTACAAGACGGAAAAAGGTCAGATTGTCCATCACAACCAAGCACGTTGGCAGACAATAGTTTTTTGATGAATCAATCTGACCTTCTCAGAATACTTATGTAATAGCAATAGAAGAACCTTGGGTACAAGCAGATCAACTCCAGACAACTATACAACATGCAAGGACAAGCCATAAAACACCTAGAATTAACAGTAGAAGGCAAGATGGGTGAGGTAATATCTTTTATTGGACAACTTCTGCTGGTGAGAGCGAGAAAAGCTTTTGAGCTTACACAGGCCTGGGAATAAAGAGATATTACTTCACCCACCTGGTCTCTCTAATATCCTGAGACCAACACAGCTACAACAACACTGCATATAGTAGCAAGGCAGCTAAAGAACACCATTAGAAAGCATTGCATGCTGTGCCAATCCTGATGCATTAGAGAGATTTAATTCCCCATGCCAATACCAAAGAATACACTGGTAGTTTCCTGAATTATTTCCCATTTTCAAGGATGAACACACATTTACTCCCTGAAGTCTAATCAAGGAATAACTCAGGAAAGCAGGAGCCAATAATCACTGAAGACACAGTATATTCCTATGCCAGAACGGAAACTGACTCAACAACTAGATTGGAGATTAGTATTACATTTGTCTCTGGCACCAAGCATAAGCATCAGACAGGTCGCAGTTTAACCTCCTTAACCTCTGCTAGGGGAAACAACAACAACAAAAAAATTTAAAAAAGGAGCTTTTATCTCAAATCTAGGAGGTGCACACTCATGAGAGAGCAAGCCCAGAGTATAGGATAAACAATTTTATCATCTCAAACATGAGGCAGTCATACAACCTGTAGCCTAGACTTGTATTTGACACCTGTATTTGCAGTACTGGAGACCCCAGTGAAACAATACAGCCCAACTCCCCTTATTAATGTTAACTCAGATCCTTCAGTGCTGACATCAGTTATGGTCTAGATGCTTTATTAGCGCCAGGCTGTTTCTTCTCAAGATTTTAGATGTTAGTGTACACCCATGAGTGTGTGTGGTTTCTTTTTCATAAAGACCCGCAGAAGTGTGTTAGGGCCAGATCCTGCAAAGGACCACATGCTCCCAACATCTACTGAATTTGTTAGGAGCAGAGGGCATTCAGCAGCTTGCAGGATTGGGCCCTTCAGTTTGCAGTGTTTTTATGTATTGCGGTAGCAGGAGCAGAGTCTGAATATGGAGGGTGATCAAGTTTTTTCCATGGGGCGGGGGTGGGCAAGCGTGTGCCCACTGCACAGCACAAAGGGAACAGTGCTCAGCAGCTATTAGCTGCAACATACTTCCTCTAATACCGCTGCCAACTATGGCATGCTGCAGTGCTTCAGTAAAACTGCTAACAGTTCGTGACCAGACTGCACCAAGCTCCACGTCTCTCCACACAGACACAGGAGAGGGACAGAACAAAGACTGCTGCTGTATTATCATCTCCCCCTGGAAAGGCAGAGAGGACTTAAAGCCCAGTCACCCTACAGTATGAACAGAGGGCCACGTATACTATTGAGAATTTAAATGACAGTCGCAACATAGGAAGGGTAGATAATCTACAAAACTGTATTCCTCTCTCTTCCCTCTCCCCTCACAGTTCTAGTTGTGAGGGATGGAGACTAGAATGAGATTGCAGGTAAGTAAGCCATAAGCCAAATAACCGATTCCACTAGACCTGTCAGGATTGCTCCCCTTAATCCTTTGGGGAGTTTCCTAAGCTTGCGTCTTCAGATTTGTAAACGACACATTTGCAACCTTCAATAGCTGCAGAATAAAAGACAGGCCAGTAGTTCCTATCTGGAAAGTACGGATTTGGAAGTGGCTGTGCAGGTGGGGGAAACGGACTAGAGGAGATGCAGTGAGGCTTTTGCTTAGAGTTTAAAAAAGGGTAAGTAAGAAAGCTCTAAAACGCTCTAGAGTTATCTGTCAAATGATAGGAAGAGAGAAACCAACCCTAGCCCAGATGGATGTTTGTATCCCACTGCTCTGCAGGCCAACTAGTAACCTAGGCACAAGCCAGCCATTTTGCTTTAAGAGAATGGAAGGAGCACATCAGACCAGGCAGAATAACGCACCCATTGGAGACACTTTATATCTGAACCACCTTCAGCAAACAGTTCTCACTGCCCAGGCATCTAAATTGTCCTGGGACAACAATGAGCAGAAGACAAAAGCCACATGGCCATTGTTATTACTTCTGCCAGAGATTCATGCAGGCTGCAATTAATTCTCATTAATTAGCTCAGCATTTAGTGGGCTTTTTAAATAGTTAGGGGTAAGTGAACCCACTGGGCTCGTAAGCACAGCTGTGACTGTGGCAAATAGAATTATTTGTCAGACAGCCTTTTACTTCATTTTCTATTCCAGTCAGACTGCAGTCATGACTGTGTCAGGCTCCTGGGATTACTACCTAATCAACATGCTGGGATGTGGCTGGAAAAGGGTCAGACTTACAGTTTAGTAGACATGTGGGCAGGCAAAATTGCCAGGATACTATGTCATTGAGTGCCTGGGGCTACAGGTTTGGTAGTTCTGAAGGCTTCTCTGTGACCAAGATTTTAAAAACATTTCCTTAAAGGGGCGAAGTCTTCTTTATCAGTGAGAAGGTTGCAAAAGGACCAAATTCAAGGGGAAATGGCTGTTGAATTTACGGTGTAAATTCCCAAATGCCCTACAAAGTAGTGAACAGAGAAATAGGGGAAGCAGCTTTAGATGTAACAACAGATATTAAGTCCTGGCAGGCAATAGGCAGTCCAACCAGGACTGTGTCTGCCTATGCAAGATTCAATCAATTCTAATCACAGAGTATGCAGCACAGCAGCTAGGCTGCGTGATGGAAGGATCTAGTCACTTTACTACTTAAAAAGGAGAGACCATTTTAATTCATGAAAGAAATGCCAATGAATTTACAGTCAACATTTGCTATTTGAAAGCCTGTCACATTTTTCCCTCTATCATGACAGATAGGCATATACCTGTATAAAACAAGCACAAACTCATTTCACTTTGATTATAAGGCAGAGCAAATTATCCTTCATCTTTGAAAGAGTTACCCAGGGTGGGACCCATCAGCAAAATTCTGCTGCTGGCCCCACCTTCCTGTTAATTACTTAACTGAAGATTCTAATTTGGAGCCCAAGAATCCTATCAACAGCAGCATAATTACTCTGCCTTTAATGAAAAACATTTGGATCTGGCAAGTGAGGCCACATCATCCCATCGCAGTGGCAGCTGCGCCTGCCATGAACTAAGACTAAGCAATATTTTTTCCTGGCACATTATTTCTTTAGCTGCTCTTTTTTATTAGCAGCAGCTGGTTGGCCATTTGGCTATGGAGAGAGACATACACTATAACAGGGGAGACAAAGGGGTGGCAGAGGAAGAACAAAAAGCAATACATTTCCTTAGTAGTTCCTAATATTATCCAGAGATTTTGCAATGGCAGGGAATCCCTGAATTTGCAGGATTCTTTTGCTCACTGACACAATGGTTGGAGTTATACAAATAAGTACTTGGAAAAAAGATGGATCGCAGTGTTCAGATTTTATTTGAACCTTGATCTTGTGTCCCACATTTTACTGTTGGCAAACTCTTAAGAGCCTCATGTTGAGCACCCTTGATGTCAGCTGCTTCACCTGTCTGTTTCAGTCAGTGCATTTTGACACTGAGCAAACTCCATAGCACCATCTTGTGAAAAAACAGTCAACTGCAAGCTGTGAGGGGGGGTCTACCAGCATTACCTCGGGCCACACAAATCTAGGGTTTGAGCATCCCATCAACTGCTTGCAGCCAGGCCCCAGATACTGAATTGCCAGCATCTATGTATTCACATCACTCATAACAAGCAAACAGTGATTCTACCTTGGGCACCCTCATGCCCCCTCCAGTTATTTGTATTGCAGTAGCACCTAGAGGTCACAATTAAGAATAAGCACCGTGTGCACACACATGCACAAAGTGACCCTGACCCAAGGATCTTACAATCTAAGCATATGTTGAGACAAAAGGTGGATCCAAACCAGATGCAGGGAGGAGGGCAAAGTATACTGAATTCATTTTTAAGTGTGTTTTATCTTCTGGGGCAGCAGGGTAGATTGTCCCATTAGAAATCATTAATAGCGATACTTGTGTTAGATAATTTATGGTAGCAGCTCTTGAATACATTTCTAGTAGTAATTTTCACACTTCCATGGTGCTTTTCATCCTTAAATCTCAAAATACTGTACCCATCTTTGTAATCATAAGCCTCCTACCCCCAAAGCCCTGCTCCGCCCCAGACGCTGCCCCCACTCCATCCCACTTCTTCCCCATAGCGTGCCCCATCTCTGCTCCTCACCCTTCTTCCCAGAACCTCCTGCACACTGCAAAACAGCTGATTGCGGTAGGCACTGGGAGGGAGGGGGAGGAGTTGATGGCAGGGCTGCCAGGTGACAGTGAGGGAGGTCTTGGCTGCCAGTGGGTGCTAAGCATCCGCTAATTTTTTTCCTTGGGTGCTCCAGCCCCGGAGCGCCCATGGAGTTGGCACCTATGTTTGTAATATTATCCCTATTTTACAGATGGGGAAACAGACAGATTAATTGATTTGCCTAAGATTACACAGTTGCAGAGCTGGGATGACTAGCCTTATGCTTGGCCCAATATATCACAGAGGTCCATGGCATTCAACATTAAAGGTAATTCCAGTATCCCATGCTGGAAGCCATGAGATGGTCACTAGTGAGATGGATAAAGTTCAAGGATTAAGAGAATACAAGGATGGAGAGATGAAAGGAAAGCAGTTACAAGAAGGTGAATGAGTTAGAATAGTGAAGAGGTTGTGTTGTCTACTCATCCTACCCAAAGTACTGCCTCTAGCAAATCAGATTCAAGAATTGAGAAGTGATAGGAATATCTGAAAGTATTCACTGTTCCAGAGGAATTCAGTGTTAAGCTTAAATGGAACAGATCAGCAGGCATGTTAGCTAGGGATGGACTGATTCAGAAGGAACGCCAGAACAACTCAGGAAAGCCAGACATTGCATCAGGGACGGGTGATCACCCTCTTTGCTGCGTGAACAGGAACCCAGCATCATCTAAAAAGTTGTGTCGTATTTTATTATTTTTAAGATTAGCAGTTTCTCTCAATGCTTATTCAAGGACAGACATTTCTCCGTTTAAGATTTTTAAAATCTCAAGCCTTTCGAAACCCAGGGAACCCGGGCAGGAGCAATTTCTAACATTTAGCATGAAGCAGCAAAAAAAAAAAAAAAGTGGGGATTTATTTATTGTGTCTCATGTGGAGGCGATAAATCGATCCGCAAATCAACACCTGTACTCCACCTCGGCAGGAGGAGTAAGCAGAGTTGATGGGGGAGCCACTGCAGTCAACTCACCGCCGTGAGGACGGCCAGGTAAATCGAACTAAGATACTTCGACTTCAATTACGCGAATAGTGTAGCTGAAGTTGTGTATCTTAGTTTGAACCCCCCTGCTAGTGTAACCTGAGCCTTATTGACCTAAAAAAAAGTGTAGGTTAGTTATAAAGTTAGCACTTCATTACTTTGACTTATAACATTGCAAATAAACACTGTCAGAGTTCAGCAAGCTTTGTAGCGTGGACAGTATCTTCTTGGTTAAGTGTCTACAGCATGTTTTACACTGCATGCACTTCACCACCACCACCTCCTCAAGATAAGGTATTTTAGGGTTTCCTGTACCAGAGTGCCCTCTGCTGAATTGGAAAACTGACATCTAAGTTCTGCATTACCCTATGAGAGCCACATATAAGAGGTAGGGATAAGACACTGATGTTATCCATTTAATAAAGGTTCCACTGGTAGGAGGAAGCTCTTTTGCTACTACTCAAAGTAATGTCAAGAGGTTGGCATATTATTGCTCTTTTAAACCCTTTTCACTGAAGAGGGTGATCGCTGCTTATGGCTCCAAGCAGGCGTTATGATGCAGCAACAGAAGCCACTCTGCAGAAATGGCATCTCAAGGACCCAGTCCCATTCGCCTGCTCACATGATAAAAGAAAAACACCCTACCATCTGTGGGTGAACAAGTTACACAAAGTGATCGCTCTTTATCTGACTTATCAAGCCTCATCCTGAAAGGAAACCAGCACAAACACTTTCAAAAGATGAGCCAGGAAGCTTAAAATCATTAGTCTGCGAACACTAAAAAAAATCATGAATTGAACAGAGATACTGGATTTATGGCTTATTACAACAATCTGTAACCCATAAACTGCCTCTTTTTGTCCTATGACTGAAGAAGTGCTAATAGGCTACTCTGTCTGGTATGGTTCCTGACAATATGTGCTAACTACTTATGCTAAACTATGTGTTCCACCTTGTGTTTTGCTGTGACTGGTATCTTTCCCAGACCTGAAGAAAGAAGAGCTCTGTGTGGTTCTTTCACCAAAAGAAGTTGGTCAATAAAAGATACTACCTCATCCAACTTGTCTCTTGCTCACATGAGTCATCCTACTGGTTTAAATGAAACTATCCACGTAAGGGTTGATCTGGATTTGAAACCAAGATTTCAATGCCAACTTATGTCAACATGTTGGCAACAGAGGGACACTGCATTTGTGATAAAACACCACAGAATATTTCATTAAAAACAATCACTTTCTGGAAGCAAGCCCTGGTCTACACTACAGAGTTAAGTCGACGTAAGATAGCTGACGTGGATCTAACTCAGTAAGTGTCTACACTAAAATGCAGCTCCCACCAATGTAACTCACCCACTACACCAAATTAATAAGGCCGTCTTCACTAGCAAGCTTACAGCGGCACAGCTGTAAGATCATTCAAGTAGCTGCTCTATGCAGAAGAGAGAGAGCCTTTCCATCGACATAATTAAACCATCTCCAGTGAGCGGCGGTAGCTTTGTCCGCAGGAGAGCATCTCCTGAAGACATAGCACTGTCCACGCTAGCGCGTCTGTCCATATAACTTATGTCGCTCAGAGTGGTGGGTTTTTTTCACACCCCTGAGCGACATAAGTTATACTGACAAAAGTGCTAGAGTAGACATAGTCTCACTTCAACTCCACGAGAGACGTAGAGCTTAAGTCCATGTAGTTAGGTCGACGCGGTGTCAGTGTAGACACTGCATTGCTTACATCGACTGTGGCTGTCTTTCAGAAGCTGTCCCACAATGTTCCACACTGACAGTTAAATTGGTGCAAGCGCTCCTGGTGAGGATACGCACTGCCAGCACATAGAGTAGTTAATTACAGCAGTGGCTGTTAGTCGAGCTAACTGAGGTCGACTTAATTTTGTAGTGTAAATTTGCCCTAAGATTTTGCTTCCAAGAAGTTACAGAAAAACAAGAACAGCATTATCTATATGCAAGTTAACACTCACATTCTATCTACAACATTGTTAGCGGAAACCCTGAAGTTTGGTTTGGTTGTATTTTTTTGTTTTAATTATTATTTTTTGAGCGGAAGGGAGGTAAGGTATGGGGAAGAGAGGAATTTAGGAGTTCCTGGAGGACATTCTACAGTGTCAGGGGAAATGTCACTGATAATTTAAATAGCCTTCTGTCAAAGGACTATAACTGCACAAAGACAACCCAATTTAATCACACCACTAGCCAAGCTGGAGATGAAGCTTAACTCCATATCTGAACAGTCCACAGTTTTCTAGAGTATGGCGTGGAATATCTGCACAAGAGGTGTGCATTTAAAATGATGGGCTTGTGAAGTTTATTATACAAGAAGTTTATGTTCCTTTCTCTGTTACAGGAAAAAAAAAATCAAGAGTAGTAAGGATCAAAATATGGGAACCATTCTTGTTTTACTAATCAAAGGAGCCAGTAGCTCATTTGTCTCCTCATTTAAGCCCAGCTGCTTGTTTGATTAAGACTAAAATGGAATTCAGCAGACAAATATTCTGGCTAAATGCCTCTTTTAAGGACCAAAGATAGAAATAATTCAGTTAATGCTTTTATTTAGCCAACAACATTTCCTTGCCAAGTAGAGTAGAGGGAAGGGCAGGGAAGTGTTCCTTATAGGATCATTCCTTGTAAAGCAAGGTAAATAAATACAGATACTGGCTGAAAATAGCGTCTTCCATTGGACGTAGCTAGCACCACTGATTTAACATCTGGTTGCCAGACTTTCAAACCTAGATCGCTAAAACAAAAAACTGCTTCTGTATCTAATGACTTCAGCACTTTTGAAAGGCCTCAGATTGATTTTCTTGGCTTTAAATTATAGTAAAAGCAACATCTTGTGACCCCTGCTCTCCAATTACCTTGTGTGACCCCCCCCCCCATAGGTTGCAACCCATCATTTGAAAAAAAATCACTGCCCTAAACCATCAGGACCCCAGAAGCCATGTATTGTACACAGTGACTCACTCATACTACTGGAAATAGGATGGCTTCACAACATAGTAGGTCTACGAGGAATAGAATTCGTTTCCATAGCCCATGGGCAGTTGTTGCCTCTTCTCTTGACTCTATGATCACGTATGCCACACTTGCCAGGACCTACAGGACACAACAAGACATTAACACTACTTCACAGGACCACTTGACAAAGAGACTAAAAGTGGCATCATGGGGCTTCACTTTTATCTCTCAGCGACTCCAGATCAAGTGCACCCATTTTTACATGGAGAAAGTTGTGGTTGGTTCTTTTTTTTTTTCTCTCTTTTTTTTTGACTGCCAGCTCTGCAAACTCAGTCTGTCCTCATAGAAAGAGCCCACATTGACACTCATGAATCAACACCTGTAATTATGCTCAGCAACACTGCACCCTTTTGTCTAAAAATCACATGCTCAGTGACACCTTCAAAGGATTTTCACAGGTGTAATTGACTGAACATAATTTCTGCTGATATATAAGAATAAATAGAATCCTTGTTACTCTTTACTTGTGCTGATCTATAGTGCCAATGAGAATGAGAAATAGTAAACTTATTCTTTTAAATATATAGATAGAACTGAATATGCACACGGAGCAGATGGGTACTGAGGGCCAGTCTCCTGGTCTGTCTCAACTGAGTGAACGACTCAATGTTCTGTGCTTCACATCCCAGCTCTCCTGCTCTACACATGTCCCAATGGCATCTAAGATCTGTGGTGGTTTTTAAAAGACAGGAAGCTAGCTTACAAGGTAAGAGGACTAAGGGTCCACTGTCCGATACCTCCAATACCAGTACTACCTTCTGGAGTAGGAGGGGCATTCTGGTCACTATGAACACATTGAGCATATTTTACTTGAAAGCCTGGAGACCTCCAATTCTAGACTCCTTCTGCTAACCTCACTCCAGTGGTATAGGGCAGATAGTTCCTGATCTCTGCTTAGTAACAGAACACTATTCTAGGGGCCAAATTCAACCCCAGTGTAAGTGAATGCAACTTCATTCCAGTCAGTGCCCATTTGGTCCCTTGTATCTGCTATTCAACATGGGGAAAGTTGAAAAGTCACTCCAGTGATCAGACATTGCCTCCTCCACAGACACTCAAGAGATTGCAACTCGAGCTCCACTGTACTATCGCTGCATTGACAGGCTTGTTCTGGGAATAGCTTTGCTGTGCTACACTTGATGACCAGTACTCTAGTGCAATTTGCTATCATGTGGGAGATCTTAGGCTAGAACCCACGTTTCAGGAGCATTTAATCCTAACCTAATTGTTGCCAGTTCTGTCCTCACCTGTAGCGGGATGACAATCATAAAGACCTTTTTGTTTTTATCTGAAAGGATGTTTAATGAAAGCCCAGCCAGTGCTGATTAGTATGATGGTGATGAACAGCAGAAAGTCCTTCAGCCTGAAAAAGGAACAAATATAGCAGTGATGCACAGATCCTAGTAGAGAGCAAGAGAGAGAGCCTGGAGCACTGGGACTGGCGCAATATCTGAGGCCTGAACCAAAGTCAGGCCATGTATTAAAGCAGATGCTTACAAGTTCACTCTCTGGTACATGAACTTGGCAAAGGTACTGCTTGCACTGCTACAATACAGGCACTGCTAGGAAGTACTAGTCATTGGATATGTTTGTGAACACATTCCAAAAGATTAGCACTGGTACATTCTGACCTAACACAAGATAAAAGGGTTTGACAGCAGTGATGAATAGGGATGATTTGCTTAAGACATCTGGAGCAAGGTACAAGGGAAGGGGGGGGGGGGGCAAGAAGCAGATGTCATAAACACATAAGGTGGTACGTAAGTTGTCTGTCTCAGTCTATAAATGTAGGGGTACCTTGCCTTAAAATTTTGTGTGGCTAAGGGGACAAGAGAAATTTCCGCTGCTGACTGAGCTGCTCCTTACAACTGGGCACTCGTGTTAGTGTACCTGAAGCTCCTATGGGCCGCTAGGACCATACCTTGAAGGCAATAAACCTACCTGAGTGCCCTTGTCATTGAACTGTGCCTGTGATCTTTCTTTGTAAGTAACATTGAGGTTTGGTGAATTAGCAGGCTTGCACTCTTTGCTAGACCTTTGGAAGAGACAAAGAGCTTTAGAAATTAGCTAGCAGAGCTGGCGGTTATGGTTGAGTGTAACAACTTTGTAGTGGTTGGTGGGGATTCCTTCATTAAGGAGTATGCATGTCTCATGAAAGGAGGGCCACCACCACTGTTATTGTAAAGTGCTGCAGGGATTTTGGGTGAGCAATACTTTATTAGACAGGAGAGTATCTGGTTAATTAAGGCCAGGCTCAAGAATGCATGTCATGATTTTCTTTCATAATGTAACCATTTGTTTCCAATTCTTCTATTTGAATCTCTATGCTTTGTTATATAAACTTTTCCTTAATTTCAGTATAAACATATCTAAGTGCTGAGAGTTAGGCAGAGCAGTGAACTGAGGTGAAACTGATAAGCTGGGGTGAACTGTTTCTTTGGAAGCAGTAAACTTGTGCATCCTGAAAGGGTCCAGTGGATCAGGAGCTGGACGCTCCAGGAAGAAATTTGCAGGGCTCAGAGTTGGAGTGTGCCTATCGCTAACCCGTAGAGACACAGCGGGGCCTACGAGGCCTAGAGGAGAGGGCTTGTGTTGCCCGTGGTCAGTGGAATTGTGGAGCTGACCCACAATAGGCACAGACAAGGCTTTCTTACGCTAAGGGCAGGCTGGTAGCGAGGTGCCTCACAACCCTAGGTACCTTCGGGAAGCGTTACAAAGAAGAACAATCAACAAAGAAACCATGGAAGGGAGTGGACAGCAAGAAAGGATATGGAAGACAGAAAACGAAAGGGAGAGACTGTCAAGGGAAGTTTGCAGAGAAAAAAAAAGTGGACCTCCAAGACCTATGAACCCATGCTATGGACAGGATGGAGGGGCAAAGAACCATGGGTACTTCTGACCCCATATAAACAGGAAAAGGAGTTGAAAAGTGAAGATGTGCATGACCACCCAACCCCGCTATACCTGCCTGCAGCCACATCACTTAGGGCTGTAACTTCATCAGCTCTACTAGGCTAAGTCAAACTTTAGAACTCGAAGGAAACCCAAAACTTCTGCAGCAGTGATGTTGATTCATTAGACAGCAGTCTTTGCTTGACGTCTATAAAAAAAAGGAATACCCACCTTTGTGCCAACACACAACATTAATATCTTGGCCAACAATGGTCTTTAGCATTCTCACGGTACTACTTCCAAGAACAGGAAGGCTAGTTCTCTCTCCTAATCAAATTTCAATGTAAAGTTGATGCTCTGTGGCTGCTGAGTGTCCCCTGTAGTTTTAATGATTAACATTAACTTCTCCTCCTAAGAAATACTGCACATTGTTGGCACAAAATTCTTGCCATGTTCCACCCCAGAGGCAGCTGTGTTTCAGTAATTTGGAAAGTGTTTTGGAATCTCCACAGGGAACATGCTGTAAAGGCACAACCTGCCATTTCCCTGATATACCTTGCTCTGCTTTCCACTTGTTCCACTTCCCCCATATGGGAGAAGCTTAAAATATTCTCTATTTATTTACTGCACAGAACGTCAAGGACAGAGACTTTGTGAAAGGGAAGGCTGCCATTAGCCAGTGAATCTTAAACACATCATTCCTGTACACACTAGGAGGCAGAAGTAGCATAAGCCAAGAGTCCCATGGAGGCACATTAAAAAAAATGCCCCTTGAGATACTGTATCATATATGAACACATTCTGTCTGGGGCTTATAAACTGAGTTTCCTGTTAAGGCACCATTCTCTTCAATAAAGGTTTCCGTCTGAAGTAAAGATGAATGTGTGTATTTAAAATGGCAGTACTGTAAGACCATATTTTGCACAAGGATCACTTTAGAAAATTCAAGAGACAGGGTGCGTGAGAGAAACTTTTATTGGACCAACTTCTTTTGGGGAGGGGGGGAGAAGAGAGAGAGAACGAGAACACAGAACTTGGTCCAGTAAAAGATGCTGCCTCATCCACCTTGTTTCTCTAATATCCTGGGACTGACACGGCTACACCATCACTACATACAACTGCAGAAATTCACGTTAGTTTACATCTGGCTCATTTCACGCAGCTAACAAATTCATGGTTCTTTGCATTTTGAAGTCATTTTGCTTCTTTTGGGACTTCAAATCCCAAAGTGGTACCTCTAGAGTGCCTGTTGAGCTACAGGAGTATCCACTAGCTGTCAGTAACAGCAGTCCCTACAGCTACCATTTCCAATTAAGCTTTCTCACCAAATCAAATGGTCTTCAGGAATAAAAACCAATTTTGGTAAGGTTTACATTTAGAAGCTTTTTAAGCATGCAAGACTGTTTAAAACTACAAAGTTGTCTTACTGTAACTCAAAAATGGTTGAATCAAGTTCTTTCGGGAGACAAGGGGTCAAGGGAAGGCAAGAGGAAGGAAACAGATGAAACTGTTCCCCAGCAGAGACCAAGGCAAGCCAGGTTCACACTTGTCATGATGCTGAAGAAAATTCGTTTACCTGCATTTACGAAGGATGTGGATTCACATGGTCGCAGAAAGGAAGAAGAGGAGAGAGTGCTGGAGCAGGGGCTGTCTGTGTGGGGAATGGGAGAGCAGGGGAGGACTTTAGAGGATGGACAATACCGGAGCCTGTAACCTGAGCTAGGTAAGGGAGGGGAAAGGTCAACACCTTTGCCTGGGAAGGGGGACAAAAGGAAGGGAGTGGCAGGAGGGAAGCAGTTTTGAGTTTGGGCTTGGGGCTGTGTGGGCGGAATTCAGGGTATCCTAGCTAGGATCCATGCACCCTGAAAGCCCAGAAGGACTCGATGGAGGGGTCCTGACTGTGCCTGCAAGCTCTGCTGGAACCTGTGTTCCTGTTGTCCAATAAACCTTCTGTTTTACTGGCTGGCTAAGAGTCACTGTGGGTCCCAGGAAGAGGGGTGCAGGACTGGACTCCCCACACTCCGTGACAGAGAGCCATTGAAATATAGAGCTTTGGAAGTGGGATCTCACCCGCTAAGAGGTAACTTTCAGGGTTCTTCTCCTTGATCTCTATCTATCTGAATAGAGAAGTGTTAGATGTGTAGCAGAGGCCACGTCCAGACTAGGAATTAAAATCGATTTTAGATACGCAACTTCAGCTACGAGAATAACGTAGCTGAAGTCGAATTTCTAAAATCGAGGTACTCACCAGTCTGGACGGCGCCGCATCGATGTCCGCGGCTCTCCGTGTCGATTCCGGAACTCCGTTCGGATTGATGGAGTTCCGGAATCGATGTAAGCGCGCTCGGGGATCGATACACCGCGTCCAGACTAGACGCGATATATCGATCCCCGAGCAATCGATTTTAACCCGCCGATGCCGCGGGTTAGTCTGGACGAGGGCTGAGAGACCTTTGACTATCACCATTAGCTTAATTATTACAATTCACAATGACAGATGTATGCGCTTAGAATTCATATTCCTAAAGTAATTGTGCTTTCCACCCCAAGGAGTCCCAGAATACTGCACATTAAACACACAGGAATCACTTTTTTGAAATGCAGCTGCTGCTTAATCATGAACAGTAACATTATACAATGAGAGAGGATAGGAACTGAAGACGCCTTCTGCTGCCAGAGTTGCACAGGGTAATTCAGGGAAGCAGAACGTAACTTCCTCCAGGAACAACTTATTACAAGCAGTGAATTGTATGGTCTGTCCATACTTGAATCAGACACACTAGCCAGAGCCTTGTTTAAATAAGGAGCATAGCTCAGATTCTTATGTGTACAAGGCTTCACAAAGATTCATAACAAACACTTAAAATCTCTAACATCTGTTACCATAGATTTCTTACCCTGTCAGGGGGAAGGAAGCACTTTCCTACTGCAATTCTACTAGTGAGATCACTGCTACAGCAAGTGAAACCAAGTTTTTACATCAACTGAACTCTTCAAGTCAGGAACTCAAGTGCTTTTTTAAAAAGCTGGAATTGGTTCAGATTGTGTTTAAAAAGCCCTACTGAGGCTGGTGCTCACACACACAAAAAAGCAAACCACCAGTTAAATCAACTCGGATCTTCACATAGCCCCACCCACCACCACCTTCAACTTGAGTCTCATTCCCTCTCCTACCCACCCATCTCATTCTTGCAGATTATAAAGGTGCAGATCAGGGAAGCTTTAGGCTGCCAAGTTCTTACGTTTCCTAGAACATCTATTATAATACTCTACTATTCAGATGCTCCCTTTGGTGATGTGCAGTAAAGATGTATCCTCTGTTAAGCTAGAAAGACAGAACACACGGAAATTCAAGAAGGCTGATAACAAAGATTTAGACAGTGCCCTTAACGGCTGCTGTTATGTAAAGAAAAAGGATTTGATGAGAAAAGAGAAGCACACACCACTGCATTGGCTCTCCCCTCATCACAGCATCTAGGTCACAGTATGCAGGCTGTGCATGGCTCTGGAGGAGTCTTTACATCTTCAGCCACTTCTTTCTGGCACTATGTTTTATTCCTTAAATTCTTCCTATTACACCACAGCTGATATTACAACTACTTCCTTAGAGGATGCCACTGCTATGAAATGAGACATTAGAAGGATATGTTGGATACAGCTGGGTTTCTCCACCCCAGCTTGCACCCTGCCTCCCCCAGCTATCTGTGCAGAGCACGAGTTGGTGCTCCTATGCTGAAGTCTCATGCATCATCTCATGCTACTGACTAAGCAAATATAACATCTCTAAAATTATGTTTTACACATGATATTCACATCAAGGCTAAATAGGAGCTGAGCACTGGTCTGCACAACACTGCCAACACACTTGGGGAAGCAAAGTCTGTACAGACCTTTTCTGTTTTCAGAGCCGATATTAAAATAAAAGAAAAAATAACAACAAGGAAAGTCAGCATATTTATACCTTAGAAAAGCACTGCTCTGCTGTAAAACAATCTCCATGGAAATATGAAAAGTCCTTGACATTTAGAATCATACTGCCCCCTTTCCGTACCTGTACAGTCACAAAGTTAGCAAGATGCCACTGTTTGTAAGTCTTAAAGCAGGTCAAATATACTCCATTCTTACACTTAATTCCTTGACTATGCCCTCTGGTAAATCCAGAGCCATTAGATACAGGAATCATAGCATTTCAATAGCTTATTGTGTGTGACATGGTACAATGTCCTACGAATGACAGGCAGAACCAGAAGATTAGAACTGAGTAAAATGTAAACAATTTTTAAGGCTAAACCACAAACTCAGTCACATGCCACAAAATCTGTTTTATCAGCAGTAGCCAGCAGTTAAGTTTTAGATCAAGCAAGTAAGAGCACTGAAGTGAGAAAGTTTGTTAATCTGGTCTCATCCAGAAGATCTACCTCTTAGAGTATTGGTGTCACACTGCCAACCCATAGTTAATTTAAGTTTTTCTATATTTTTGTAACCCTAATTACAGAGAGCAACATTTATTACATTCAAGCTAGTACATTGTAAGGAGCACCATGTGAATGAGTGATTTACAAGACACTCTAATGCATCTTATAAAGAATAAAGCTCTTACTCCCCCCAAAAGAAGAATCCATCTAAAAGAAGTGTGTCTGCTATCGAGAGGCAGATTTGTTAACGGAATGGGAGACTATGAAGGGGGGCAGTGAGTTTATATTTTTCAGTGAGAGCTACAGTGAAGGGAAAGAGTTTACAGAAGAGCTACTGACAAAAATCTTACCTCGAATGAAACAGTTCCTTTATCTTTACGAAAATGGTGCACTTGCTCCATTACATTCTGGGGAAGAAGAGTAATAATAATAATTAAAAAAAAATGCATCTAGAAGTGCTTTCTAAAAGGTAAATACTGCAGTTGTGTCATGGAATCAGAAATACGTGGTGCACTTTGCATGCTTATAACTAGGGCCTTTTGTTTTCAGTTTTTATTTTATTTAAATTTTCCCAGGAATGGATCAGAGTTTATTACCACAACAACAAAAACAAATCATTGTAAAAAACTATTAATTTTTCTGGGTAAATATCAGGCTTCATTTTGGTGGACGGAAAGAGGGGGAAAATGTATTCAGTAGATTAATGAATGGAATTCAAAGTTATTAATGTGGTTTGCTGTAGAACTATGACAGAACTCAAAACACAATGCCACCTCTGAGTTTAACAATACATCTCTAATCCCCAAATAAAACTTTCCATTTGAATAAACAGTTTACTGTTGTAGACTTGTAAATATTTTTAGGCTAACTGTTCTGTTTAATAATTGGGCCACACCATTTGCAGCATACACACTGAACTTCAGCTTTTTCTCCCCCCTCCCCCTTTTTTTTTTTTAATTTTCAAATATTTCCTTGTGTTCTGAAACATATTCTGACAGATTTTTGTTTTCTTCCCATTTTAGTGTGTCAAATCTTTTAACCATTATCTATTAACAGCTTGAAATGTGGTGAACGTGAAATTCATCAGTACGTTCAGATGCGCCACAACTTCAGAGCTTGCGTGCGTGCCTGTTTATTGTGTGTATTTTCTAGACTAATACATAGCCTTACTTCAACAGGCAGCTTTGCATATACATACAGACTAATGTATTATCGTAATACATAGATCTCATGCAATGTATTATATTTTCCTAATAAAATAAGTTATTTTATATATCTGAATGATACAAAAGTAGAAAAAAACTGAACACTTTTTGTAAAACCTGGGAATTTTTTGGTAAAAATCGGTTTAAGGTGAAAATAAAGGGCTTACTTATACCCCACATTGATCAATACACTCACTTCCCACTCCAGCTTGTGTCTGAAAGATCCACCCCCACCCCTTCCCATTAGCTTATCCTGAAAACAACTAGTTTCAGTCTTACCTGAGTTGCTGTTCTGCTTCTTTTGGACTTGTCACCTAGAGAACAGAGCATTTAGAGCAAATTCAGACACTTTGAATTCAGAAATTTGCAAACATGCTGTATTTTCTTCTAGTTTATGCCTAGCCATTACACTACCCAGTTTTAATCTTGTCTACCTACCAGCTCCCTACCAGCTTTAAAATCCTGAAGGCAAGTCTTTGACCACACACAATCACTAACTGAAGATCAATACAGACTCATGTACCTCAGAGGAAATACTAGTACTAAAGAAGTCACTGTTCTAGCCCTCCCACAGTAAGTGATCATGTGTTATCTACCAGATTAAGGTTGAGATACTGTCCGCAAACTATGTTTTTCTAGAGTTAATGAGTAGGCCGTGATGGAACAGCACATCACATCCATAGTGCCACTTCAATAGACTCTATGAACACTGGCTGGAGACAGAAGCCTCCAAGAAGCCATCAGGAAGTGAAAATTCAAGACTCGAGCTTAGGAAATGACCCCTGGATGGCAGCATGTTGTACCAACACACATGCTGCATTTCTTAATACAAGACCAGGCATAGTCGTGCAGCAAAGCTCTCAATAGATTTGCCAATTTGATTATTTTTATCTATTTAATGCCAGTATTGTTTGCATAACTATAAACCTAGTAGCCTAAGTACAAACACAAAGAGCAGGCCACCAATTTTCACCTAAAGCTACACTGGAAATTGCGAGTGTTACTGCAAGACAGCCACCTCGGGCCATTTAAAATACGCCTCCTACATTTCTTCCTACCCCTTTCTCAGTGACAGGATAACAAACTGTTTAAAGGTAATCTCATGAGAGCAGAGATCGTCAGATGCTGGCACCCCTGCTGGTAAAGAACCCAGACAATAAGCCACACAGACTCCGGGAAACGCTGCTGTCCTCAAAGATATCATTGCCACTGTTTTAAGATGAGCAAGAGTCAGAGACTTGAGCCTAAAAGGTGATGTTGAGCCTAGTTGAATTTAGCACATCAAGACAACTTGCCAGATTCTGGCTCAGCAAGGCTACACCATGAGTAAGTCAGAACACAGTTTGGCTCCGTTAGTTTCAAACAGACAAATTCAGGTCCAGAACACACACTCATACAAAACCCCACAGGCTGAGGGTTTCCTTGTGGAGTTGCTTTTGAATTCTTCTGTTTGAGGGGAAAGGCACTGGATAGCCCACATGGCTAGTGTTGTCAAATCTCCCAGAATCTAAAGAAAAAAGGGCAGGGTTGAAGGCTTTCTGAGGTTCACTCAGACATTGTTTGTAAAGTCCAGGTGTAGAAGAATAACAGAAACATACTGCTCTGGTTTCTTTTTCAAGATACAGTAACTCACTTCTTCGTCCTGATAATGCAAGGGCAAAATATCACAAGTTACACACCTGCTTTCCTAATATGGTAAGTGAGCTCTTGAGCTGGAAAAACTGGGACACTCCCTATTCCCAGGGGGGTGCTCTAGTGTCAACTACTTCCATCCAGGATACTTTGTGCTAATAGATTATCCTACTCCATTAATTCTTGGAATGTTGCAGACAATGGGATCAGTTGTGTGGAGTTTGATTTGTCTTCTCTGGCAGAGAACATCCAACTCTTTCAATCTTACCAGCCAAGTGGAGTGTCCATCATTTCTTGTTCAGTCTGAACTGAATCTCACCTAAGGAAAATACATTAAGAAGTCATTGTCATTCTAATGACAACTTCAGATACTCCAACACCAAACATCAAGTAGCCACCCACATAATCAGATATTATACACATCTAAATTAATTTTATAGCAATACCAAAATATTTGCCAAGTTATATAAATTGATACAGTAATTTTTCAGCCATACCAATTTGAAACTTCATGCTTCATCTATCTCAACTGAAAAAAAAAAAAAGGCTGTTGAGTCAGTCTGTTTTATAACTTTAAACTAGCCTTCAATTCAGCCCAATAGCTTTTAAGGGAGACACACACAACTACAGCAAGTCGAAACCAAGTGAGCCAGAAACCCTTTTTCAGCTGCCTCAAATTAAGGCTAAAATGCTGCTACTTGGGTTTCAGTTCATTGTGACCTCATTACTCACTGCTTCTCCAGTAAATAGATGTCAACGTCATATTTCTAATTTAAAAGAAACGGGTAGGAAACAAAGGACTGTTTGTATGCAAGTCTAATAAAAGCAGTAAAGAATACAGCGTTTTATTAGCAGCATTTCACCTTTAACAAAGTTATATCATATTTTGTCCACTGGCATTTTTTAAAATGTGACAGTTCCCTTGAGATTAATCTACATGGTATATGAGTCACTACAGAATGCAGATGCAGCCACTGTTTCCACTGTGAACTTATCAGCCTAGTGCAGCAAATAATTAGGCTCTGTAAGGTGGTTTAGAGGAACAGTAACAGTGCAGAGGACCATTACAAAAATCCATAGGGGAGGCCTGTTTAGGAAGCAATTTGAGATCACCATTTCCCAACATAATCATTGCAGACCAGACAAGTTATTGATTCTCCATAAGTGAAGTGGGTATTCACCCACGGAAGCTCATGCTGCAATACATCTGTTAGTCTATAAGGTGCCACAGGACTCTTTGCTGCTTTTACAGATCCAGACTAACAGATAATAGCTGTACAACTTAAGAAGCAACCCCAGCTCAAAGGGTTACAGTATTCAACTCAAAGAATTTTACAGGAAGCCTGAATATACGCTTTCACCCAGAGCTTGATAAGGCACCAGAAGTCTGACCATTCTCTTTTCCTAAAGTGTATGTCTTTCTCTGCTCCTGTACTGCTGCATACAATGAGAGATTATTTTATAATGGGATAACAAGTGCAAGGAGCTTCCTTTCTCTCAATACTTGCTATGTTCCATGAATGTTAACGGAAGATCTCAAGGTGTATACAAAGTCACTTACTGCTGAGTTGCTCTTGCCATCAAAGCTCCATGTCCCTTCAGTGAAAGGTTGCTGACATTGACCATCATGAATCCATTCATGAAGACGCCAAAGGTGCTGAGGTGAACTTTCTGCCTCACATCATCCTGGAAGAGATTTAACAGACAATTGTTATAACAGTTAAACAGGCAGGTGTTTGCCAATTAAAGCTTTGGGGTGTGCGTGTGTCTGTACATGTGTGTAGACAGTGACATGTCACTTAAGTGAAGTTGTTATCGAAAACAGACTCTGGGTAAACTAAAGGAGCCAAATGTAAGTCAGTTTTGGGCATCCTTCAGAATAGAACCAACTACTTCATGAGAGCTGGTCAAAAATAACATCTCAAATCATCTGAATGCCACAATATTTTTCAAATACATTAAAGAATTTCTCTTCAGTATTTCCCTGGTGTATTCATGATAAAGATGCAAATGAAGGCTATTGTCTTGGCTCCACTGCCTAGTGTAATATCGCAACACAAAAAATAAAGTTGGGGGCGGGATCAAGACAGTCTGTTACAGTTTCAATACTGGTTGCTTTTTCTAGAAAGCAGCTGCCATGGCAAATGAGAGGAATTAGCTGATTCAAATACATTTCCCCGGCCCAAGCCCAGCTCTCATTTAGGTATGCTATAAATACCACATTATACTGTGATTCTGTCAAATCTCACATGTTAAGCAAGGTCAAGCTGGGTCAATGCTTAGATGATCCAACAAAAACATAAAGTGCTGGAGGAGTAAAGTAGGTAGTTCAATAGGTGGCCATTTTCCTGTCTAGAACTCAATGAAGGCCTCATCTTCTAGCTAATGGACACTCATCTGAGAATACTATCTTTTAGGTGAGACAAAATGAGATACTTGATATCTGTGGTCATGGAGGTTTCCACTGCACTTCAAGAAAATTTGTATTAATTCCACTAATAGCATAGTTCCACCTCAAGTAATTACATTCTGTGTACACAAAATCCCCTTGGAATTTTAGCTGTGGAATTCTCAACCTCCTGACTTAAATTACTAGAGTAACTATGTTTCAGCAGTGAAGGAAGTGATCCTTTTTTCCCCTTGCTGATCTAACGAGGGTAAGAAGGCTTAATTAGTTAAGGCTTTTAAAGCACATCATGATTTTCAGATGAAAGGCAATTAACATTCAAGTGTTATACACAGGGATACCATAGCATGGAGTAGGAAAGCCTGAACCCTATTATTTTGCATTGGTACACCTAGAATTCTGCATAGACTGGGACATCTCCCTCCTTGAAAATTGACAACCGGAGGGCAGTGAGAGAAGAGAAACAAGAACTAAGACTAATTTAAGAGGAAAATTTGAAGCACGTATTGTTTGTCCAATTTTTAACTAAGAAATTGACAGGTATATGAAGGGTATAAGGATTAAAGATGGAGATATTCACTTCCATCCCCAGGAATAATAGGATGAAACTGAGCAAAGAAAAAATATAGGCTGAATTCGATCAGTTTAATAGTAAAGGTGTACTAGATAGCAGAATACTCCTGAAACCCTCACTGCTCAGGCAAACTAAAGCTAGCCTGGACAAGGCACTGGAGAACTGAGCAGGGGATCCACAAAGCACACTAATAGGTTCTCTTCTCTCACCCCATCTCTGATTTCTATTAAACTTGTTTGAGATCCCAATTTAAAATACTCCCTTATGCATAATTATCATATACATATATGCACACTAGTTCTAATAAGAGGTAACCCCATTATTAGATTAACTCTGTGAATAACCAGATGTGAATAACCAGTGCTCTGAAGGAAAAATATTAATGGCAGATTTTCACATTTCATTCTTTGTTTAACAGATTACTTCAGTGTTTTCTCTTTGGCTTCTGGGTCATACTTCTGCACTTGAAACAATAATCTGGTTCATTTGCTACTACTCTCCATATAATGATTATTAATCTAAAATAAGAAACCTACGCTGTTTAGATAATATACAGTCAGCTTTTGCTTGCAGCCCAAGTAAAAATGATGTTTGGAAAAGATATTCAACTTAAACCATACTTAATCAGCAATGTTTCATTATCATGCATACTCCCTCACCAAAAGATGGTCAAAAAAGTTTAAAACATTACAGCCGAAATATTTTTGCTCTTACTTTTACTCAGCTTTAAATATTTGCACAGTTTATAGAGACATGTGACAGATTTTCATCTTTTGAAGAAAAGGCACATTTTGTCATTCTGGATTTACTGCTATCAAGTGGGTGGTGCAACTAACCAGTGTCTTGTCAATTTAACTCTACTGCTGCTTGAGAAGCCTGTTAGCATGCGTCCAAGCAACAATCTCAGGAAGACAATAACGCAATAGCTTAAAATGCCAAACATTTGTGAGAAATTTTTAAAAATTCAAGTTCAAGCCCTGCCAAAAATTATGGCTTAGTTTCCTTTTATCACTAAGGAAAGCTTCCTACTTGTCAAGGGCCAGTGAGTTTTTCAAGCCCTCATGCAAGAGATTTGAGATTTGTTATGGTTACAGATAGATGGCCCTTCAATAGTTCCATTTTGGATAGCACAACATTCAGGTATTTGCATAGTATGTCATTTAGGCCTGGTCTACACTATACAGTTAGGTCAACCAAGTCGACTTGTTTCAATCTAGTTCTGCATGTGTCTGCACCTAAATTTATCTTCTGCTGCTGTCAGCACCCAGTTACAGCGATGCAAGACCACCACCTCCTAGAATGATGCAGAGCACAACTCACTTACTTGCACTGACACAGCGCGAGTGTTGACTCCGCATTACTGTGTTGACTAACAGTCCTCCAAGAAGCTACCCCACAATGCCCCTGACCAAGCAACAGTGGTTGCTCTGATCACAATTTCTGAACCCTGAGCAGTGGAGGTCAAGATTTTGAAAGCCTCAGTGTGCTTCTGAAATGCTTTTTCCTACCCATCTTGGCAAGCACATATAATAGCCCACCTCTGTGAGCATCCGACCTTGCCAACTCCATGCATAGCGAGTTACAAGATGCATTCCTGCATGGAGCAGGAAAGAAGTCAGCGCTCCTCGGGCTGTGGGGAGAAGAGATTGTGCAAGCACAGTTATGGAAGAGCCGAAGAAATATAGACATCTAGGTGTAGATTGCACAGAGGATGCTGAAACTGGGCATGACAAGGATGAGCAACAGTACTGTGTGAAAATGAAGGAACTTCAGCAGGCATACCACAAGGTGAGGGAGGCCAATAACAAACCTAGAGCCACCCCCAGGGATCTGCTGTTTCTACAACAAACTGCAAGCCATACTTGATGTGGACAGCATCCTGCATGATACTGTGAATACTTTGCAGGAGCCTCATGCCAAGACCCCTGCAGTGCACAGCAGGGAGGAGTAACCCCCTCTCTCAGGGGCAGATGCAGACCCTGCAGCGAGTCAGGAGCTGTTTGAAACTCCACTGGAGTCAAACCATTCCTGCTAGGTGAGCACAAACGAGCCCACTGATGAAGGAGAAGGGAGTGTGGGTACGTGTGTACATGCATTATTCCTTTAAGTATTTCTTAACTTTTTGTTGCCCGAAGCCTCCTTTCTCTCTCTTCCCCTCATTTAAAAAAGGCTCCCATCCCACCCACAAGATAAGAGAACAAAGACATTGATTTTTGATTGCTCACAATACTTGCACAATGTTAGCAAATAAATTCAAAAACTGGTATGGCAGCCCAAATTACACAATCTCCATCACATCAGCGTCCTGAGATTGGATAGGGGAAGAAGGCAGAGGCAGGGGGAGTGTCTGCTTTTCCACTTTTTGGCACGGTGGACGAGGCAGGCAAATTCATGCAGAGTGTTTTGTTTAATGGAGATGTCATTTTTATTCTCTTGTGAAATCTTCATCAGACTTGGTATGGTGAAAGTATCACTGTGGAAACTTGACCCCTAGTTCTCAAAATCCTTGGGCAAATTGCTGGTATCTCACAAATCACTGTCAAATGTCCCACTAGGCACTGCACTAGAAGTGGAACGGGCCACAGACTGCCCCATGAGTGCACCACTTTTTCCACCAATGCAGACACTCATGATGAGCATGCACAGTGCCCAAGTAATATTCAAACACTGGCAGCTGTATGCCGACATAACTTATCTTGACTGAACTTTGTAGTGTACATGTGGCCTACACACAAATAGCTACAGTGTTGAGATCTAGTCCTTTCCTACCAGCATGCACTCTCCACACCTCAAGTAAAGTAAAGTTCTGCAGCCTTCCTAACCTAACTAGAAGCAGTGAGTAGGGCTAGGTCTACTGCCAATACCATTTACTTTGGCACGTTCTGGGCTTCTCATTAAAAAAGAGAAGGTAACCGATAGCACTTTCAAGTGCAAATAGTTCCTTTCATCCTGATGATTCCTAGAACACTTTACAAAGTATACAGAACCAGTGAGGAGCAGTCATCTCCAGGGTGGAGGGCAGCCGCAATCTAGACCATAGTAGGAAGGAAGGAAGTTTTGATCAAAAAATGCTAGGACAAAGTAAGCCTCTTCTCTTTTGAGAAGAATCACTAGATACAATATCTACATTGCTCAGATGGGTTGTCAGTCTCTGCATCTTTCAGGCCAGTCGTAAAATAGACTCCACAGCACTCCATTTGTCTCCCTATGAAAGGCAAAGGGCTAAGACCACCCTGAGTTTGAATATGTGGTTTTAGACATTCTAAATATATTTCAGACCACTAGAACCATGACTCTGATTTAAAACTAGTCCAGAACCTCACAAAAAGATTAGTTCAAGAGTAATAACACTTTGCTACAGATTTCTTTTGTTCACACTTCCTAACTATAAACACATAAGTAGGAAGATTCAAGGACAGAGTCAACACCTTATATGATAATTACAGAATTAAATTCAACCTTAACTATGCATTAGTTACTTTTCTGGGCTACAGAGATCATAATACATTTATGTTCTCAACATTATTTAGATAAATTTATGGAATGAAACTATCAGGAACAGTCATCTGTGATGAAAATTTTCAGTCTGAAAGCTGACCCCCACCCCCCACTTTTTTTTAGAAGTGTACTCATGGGGTTTTTTACTTTTAATTCTTAAACATCATTTTTAATGGACATGTGCTGTCATAACTCAAGGATCAACAAATTCAATATAGAAATTTTTTGCATGCCTCCCATCCATCCAATTTGCTAGATATAAGCAGTAGCAACCTCTCACATGAAGCACATTAAGTGAACAGTGGATCATGAGGCAAAACAATAAGGAGTCCGGTAGCACCTTAAAGACTAACAGATTTTTCTGGGCATATGCTTTCGTGGGTAACCGCTCCCCCCCCCCCCCCGCACCTTCTTCAGATACATGGAGTGAAAATTACGGATTCAGGTATGAATATATTGGCATGTGAAGAGAAGGGAGTTACCTTCAAAGTGGAGAACCAGTGTTGACAAGGTCAGTTCAGTAGATGTGGTCCACTCCCAATAACTGACGACCCCAGAAAGAGGCGGGGGGGGGGGGTCAGAAGCCTGAGCCCGCCATGTGCCACTTCCCCGTGGGGTGGGGGGGCAAAGCCCAAGCGCTTCAGCCCCAGACAGCGGGACTGTAACCAGACCCACCCACCCACCCCTCTTGGGCTTCAACTTCGGGCAGTGGGGCTCGGGCTTCGGCCCCATCCCCCAGCAAGTCTAAGCCAGCGCTGGCGACCCCACTGAAATGGGGTCCAGCCACACTTTGAGATGCGCTGCTTTAGAGCAGTCCAGGGCAGCTTGGGAGGGAAGCTAAAGCGCCAGCGGTGGGGCGGGGAACAGGGCAGCCAGGCCAGCGGGGAAACACGGAAAGAGCCCAGAAGCAGGGGCCGGACACAGAGGAATGGGGGACAAGGGGCGGGGATGGGGAGTCGGGGCGAAGAGCGCCGGGGCTGAGCAGCCCTTGGCTACCGCTCGCCAAGGGCTGTGGACCGCAGGGGCCCGCCGAGTTCGCCCAGGTCTCACCTGCAGGCTGAGCCGATGCACCCGGCTCGCTCCCGCTCCTGCCCACAGCCACAGCCGCGCACCAAGGCCAGCGCCTTCCCCGCCGGAGAGCAGGCACCGCGCGCGGCCATCTTCGACATAGCGTCACTTCCGGCCCCGGGGTCAAGAGGAGAGGTCATGTGATCGGGGGCGGCCGTGCTGGGGTCACGGAGCGAGCCTGCGGCTGGGGAGGAGAGAACAGGGGGCGGGGAGTGCGTTTGGTGGGGGGCGAACGAGGGGGCGGGGCAGTGCGGTTGGGGGGCCTGGGGGCGAACGAGGGGGCGGGGCAATGCGGTTGGGGAGCCCGGGGGCGAACGAGGGGGGCGGGGCAATGCGGTTGGGGAGCCCGGGGGCGAACGAGGGGGGCGGGGCAGTGCGGCGGGGGCCTGGGGGCGAACGAGGGGGCGGGGCAGTGCGGTTGGGGAGCCCGGGGGCGAACGAGGGGGGCGGGGCAATGCGGTTTGGGGGCCTGGGGGCGAACGAGGGGGGCGGGGCAATGCGGTTGGGGAGCCCGGGGGCGAAAGAAGGGGGCGGGGCAGTGCGGGGGGGGCTGGGGCAAACGAGGGGGGCGGGGCAGTGCGGTTGGGGAGCCCGGGGGCGAACGAGGGGGGGGGCTGGGGGCGAACGAGGGGGGCGGGGCAGTGCGGTTGGGGCGGGGCTGGGGGCGAACGAGGAGCCGGGGCAATGCGGTTGGGGGGCGAACGAGGGGGGCGGGGAGTGCGCTTGGGGGGCGAACGAGGGGCGTTTTGCATTTTTTTAAATTAGTAATTGGGTATAAGTATCTAGGGCTAAACCTGAAAAGACTGCTATATGCACAAAGAAGGGAGCAGGAAAACCACCTTGTGTTGTTTTAATTTAAAAATTGCTCCTTCAGAAATTATTTTTTTAAAATTCCTTTAAAATAATATATAAGGGTTTTTCTGCTCCTTTATTAAGTTGTTGGATTTTTTTGTAATCAAAATGGAACTAACTTCACTGATGTTCATTGTCCAAATGGAAAATAATACAAAAGCAAAGAGCTTCAATAGCAAGAATCATATTGAATGTTTACTTTTTTCTCTTTTAGTAATCTAAAACATTGCTAATAATATTGGTAAAAATAGTTTACAACAATTATTTTTAAATTTAGAGTGACCCTTTAAAGAATAAAGTTAGGTGTTGTATTGCCAGCTCTGGAAAGTTGAAGTCTGTTATTCACACACCTGTATAAGGTAGCAGCTGTGCAAATTTCTCCATATTGACCCTGAGGAACAGTCTCTAGAGAGGGGAGTAGTGGGTGGGGAAGGATGAATATGTACAAAGGAAAAAATACAAGAAGCTTCATATGATCTGTCTATGCAATACCATGATTGTGCCAGATGGTCATATGCACAGTCATTTCTGATTAATTGGATGTTACTTTATGTTCCTTGTTATGCTTTTACTTTCCCTTTTCCCAAATTAATTGCTAGATGATAATGTAAACATGGAAATGCTATTGTAAACAGATGGAACCTGGACTGGTGTCAAACTATTTTGAAACAAATAAAAACCCTGAGTCATCTTGTAGGGTTATTTCACTCATTTAATTACTTTAACTGGCCACTAGATGTCCTTTCAGCATCAAACCAAATTTGAAAATCCATTGCCCAGAGTAAATGACTATGAAAGTTCAGATTGTCTCTTAAAAGTATTCATGGCCCAAACATCTTTTCTTGCAGCTTAGATTTTTCTTTTTTCTTTTGTGAGTTTATTTCCTGTGGAAGGTGCCAGAATGACAATCTTACATGATGACAGGTTTCAGAGGGTTAGCTGTGTTAGTCTCTATCAGCAAAAACAATGAGGAGTCCTTGTGACATAAGCATTTGTGGGCTATAACCCACTTCATCAGCTGCCTACTTTTTTTTTACTCCGTGCATCTGACAAAGTGGATTATTAGTCTCTAAGGTGCCACAAGGACTCCTCCTTGTTTTAGTCTTGCATGAAACATTGCTTACAATGGTAGCTGCAATGGAAGTTTCCATACATCACCTCATTGATAAACCACTGTCCTGATGTAGAGATGCTACATCAATGAATGACTGGGAGCTGTTCATTCTTCATGGTCTTTGCAGTAGGCTCAGTCATTTGTTCATCCCATACTCCAAACAAGCCTGCCAATGGGGTGATGGGTTTGTTGTTACTGTGCACTAGAAACTAGATGGGGACCGCCCGTTTATTTCCTAGTCCACCAAACAGCTATTATTCCACTTTCAGTCCCTGCTGACCTGGACCATATGTGGACCTATGACCCAGAAGTGAAAGTCTGTGTCTCATTCAGTCTGTTGAGCAGCCAGACCCTTAAATAACTTTTTAAAGCATATCTACAATTAAGGTTTCATCTTACGACTAAGCAGAACTGGCTTGTGTATGTTCAGTGTGCCACATCATAGTCTCACACCGGCATATTTACTGTGATAAATCTTACTGTAGCTTCTGCACAAGGTGCATTATCTTGCTTTAAATCCCCAGTGGATATAGCTCCTCTCATCACTACTTGTTTTTACTGAAAAAGCAGCAAAGAGTCCTGTTTTTACTGAGCTATGGTGTTTTTTTTCCTTTCATGTTCCATTCTCTTTTCATAGATACCTTTATACCCAGTCAGGAGAGTTTCAGCTGCTGAGATGGGGGCAGTAAGGTTAAGTCCCTTGTTACTGGGAAGCAATTGGGGGAACTGGCAGATGGGTATGGTCTCAAGAGCTTCTCATTGAAAGATAAAGTAGGGACATGCATCAAGACAGGAAGGTGCTCCGTAAGCCCCCAGTGTGTAAGAGGTTAAAAGGAGAACCCAGGTTCTATGCCTATCACCTGGGTGATCTGGGAGGAGCTATAAAAGTACAGAGGAAGCAGCTGCAGTAGTGGTGATCTGGGGGCAAGGTATGTTCTTTCCCTGCCTAGCTTGCTGAAAGTTGGAAAGGCCATTGGTAAGAGAGTTCTGATTTTCTTGTTTTTTGTTGTTAATCAAGCCAGTCCCAGTAAAAGGGTCCTGGACAGAACTTTAGTTCAGGGCTTTATTTTATCTTCCCTGACCCTGACTGGGGTAAATGCCAATCATCTGACAGGGTAATCGATCCAGGAAGTTTCTCACAGAGGTGAGAGTTCATAAGAGACTGTATCAGGACCTCCCAAAATAAGTTCTGATCTGCTACTAGGGGCAGGTCTATACTAAAAATGTGGTATTGATGCAGCTGTGCTGCTGTAGCGCTTAAGTGAAGACATTCCTATGCCAATGGGAGAGCGTTTCTCATCTGCGTAATTAATCCACTTCCCAGAAAGGCAGTGACTATGTCAATGAGAGAAGCTCTCCTGTCAACATAGCACTGTCGACGCAGGAGTGGTAGGGGTCAGTATAACTACTTGCTCAGGGATGTGGATTTTTCACTACTGACCTAGATCTGTAGTGTAGACGTGGCCTAAGGGATCAGCACTTGCCTTTACTAAGGGTACGTCTTCACTAGCAACGTTAAAGTGCTGCCACAGCAGCACTTTAACGTGGCTTGTGTAGTCACGGCACCAGTGCTGGGAGAGCTGTAAAACAGCCACACCCATGAGGGGAGTAGCTGGCTCCCAGCGCTGGTGCACTGTCTACACTGCCATGTTACAGTGCTGAAACTTGCGGTGCTCAGGGTGGTTTGTTTTTTTTTACACCCCTGAGCGAAAAAGTTTCAGCGCTGTAATGTGGCAGTGTAGAGAAGGCCTAAGGGTGTGGTCCTGTGAATGCTCTGCATGTGGAACTCTGAAGTAAATGGGAGTCCTAAACATGGAGAATTTACAAGACTGGGCCCATGTCTTATTGTGACACGTTCATAGGAGGCCTGGTTCATTTGATGTTAAAGGCAAAACTCCCATTAACTTCTGTGTGAGCTGTGTCTAAACCAATGTGGTTAAAACAATTTAAGTGTTTTCTAAGTACCAGTTAAACCGCTCTTTTGAGGTTTTAACAACTTGTTAGCACTTGAGGCTTTCACACTTTGGTTTTAGATGTTTCCAGAATTTCTGCTATTGTTGTTGTTAATTATGTTTATTGATGTAGTGCCTAGACACCAACCAAGAAGGGAGCCTTGTTGTGTTGGGTGATATACAAACACAGAGCTATTGACAATCCCTGGCTGGAAGAATTTACAATCTAAATGGACAAGAAGGACAAATATGGACAGGATTCCCTAACCATGCCTGTGTAACAGGTTTGGCTTGTCCCCCTTCCAGCTGTTTGTGCAACAGGACATCCTAGAGTGCCCTGTGGGTGCTTGTCCTAGATGTACTCTTTCTCTTAGGCCTTGGCTACACTCACACTTTACAGCGCTGCAACTGGGGTGTGAAAAAAACACCCCCCTGAGCGCTGCAAGATACAGCGCTGTAAAGCGTCAGTGTAATCAGGGCAGCAGCGCTGGGAGCGCGGCTCCCAGCGCTGCACGCTACACCCGTAAGGGATGTGGTTTACATGCAGCGCTGGGAGAGCTCTCTCCCAGCACTGCCGCTCTGACTACACTCACACTTCAAAGCGCTGCTGCGGCAGTGCTTTGAAATTCCAAATGTAGCCATACCCTTACTTTCCAAAATGCACTGATACAAATACAGGCCCTGATCCTGTAGGGAGCTGTGGCCAGACCCCTAATGTCAGTGGGGCCCTGTCCAGGTGCAAAGATCTGTCCAAGCAGCACTCACTGCAAAATTGAGGCTGTGGTTAGGCAGCAGTGCATGATAGGTGAACACATATAAATGTGGCTTTGATATCAGAAAAGCTCTGTGTGAATACAAACTGAACTCTGTTCAGGTGACTGGTGAATCTAACTTGTTACAATTCACTGCTAAAATATAGCATGAACAAAACCATAGACCCACTTCCTTTCAGAGATAATGGTGACTGCAGTAGTATCTTACAAGTCCTGTTATGTTTAAATCAATTTATATTGAACTAGACAGGATAAATATTCATGCAATGAAATAATTGAAACTTTGTGTGCATTTTTGGTGTAGGTGTTGGAATCCCTTAATAATTCTCTGCTTCTGGTCCTTTCACAAATGTGGGGGTTGGTGATTTCAATTTGGCACAGAGTGTATGTTATTTTGGGGGACTTGTCTTGCTATAAATTGGCTAAAAGTTGTCCATCTGTACAGTGATAGATACATTTAAGAAGGTATGTAATGATGGTAATCCCAATTTTACAACCCCTTGTTTATTCAAGTAGCCGTTATTCATGTGAGTTCCGTGGATTTTTGTATTTGTAAGCTTTTCTGGAATGGGCCCAATAACACTTAAACACATAGTGATCTAAAATTCTTGCAAGTTTCCTGTGGTTAGAAAACGGAATTGTAAAATCAGATTAAGTGGCACAGTTGAGTCTGGTTAAGATGTGCACTGTTGCTAAGCGAAATTACTCCAAAACAAAACTTTTGTTTCTAGGGGTTGAGGACATAGGCATGGTTTTCTCGATGGTTCACAAAGCTTTTGTTTCTAGGGGTTGAGGGCATAGGCATGGTTTTCTCGATGGTTCACAAAGCTGATATAATGCCCTGGACAATTATTTTGCCAATATTTCACTTGAAGAGTGATCGTTTGATTAAAGCTCACTTGCTCATGTATCGAGTTTAGAAGAGATAAATGGTTGACAATTGATTTTGTGAGAAATCACTGGGTTAATTTCTAGCTGAACTTGTGGTAGTTAACTAGGTAACACAAAAGGGACACGCTTCAAATACCATATTTTCCTGCCGCAATTTGATCTCTCCCACCCTCGTCCCCCATAGCCGCAACACAATCACACTAATTTGGAGCCTTATTTTTTAAAAATACTGTAAAAATGGTACTCCTGGAGTGGTAAGAAATGGGGAAAGAGACCAAGGGAACAGAAACCTGTAGAAATGGGAGACTAGACCTGGAGAATTAATTGTGAGAAAGATTTGGGAGGAAGAGGGGTAAGGCTAGAGATTAGAGGTCAGAGGAAGGAGAGCCCTACAGTTTACCATAATATATGCACAATCTTAGTGAATAGTGACCGGTTTGGAAAATTGTCCCAAGCAGTGAGGTCCGTGCAAAAATCTGTGCAAAGTGGATGTGCTTTTAGAGGGAGTGGAGTATGCAAATTATACTTTCAGTTGCAGCACTACAGACCTGTGGGGGGACAGGACGCAATAATTCCGGCCCTTAGGTCCAAATCAATGGGATTGCACCCGTGCAGCACGTGGCCACTTTGCCCACCTTCCCAGGGGACAGCGACAGCTGGAACGTGCAAAGCGAGGCGCCTCCAGCCGGTGGCGCGAGCCCTTCTCTCTCAACAGCCGCCTCGCGTGCCTGCTGGTCTGCGCTTGCGCGGTCCTACATGCTCGCTCCCCGGCTTCTCCCACCTCCTCGGAGCAGGGCGCATGCGCAGTGCCTTGGAGCTGTCAATTCCTCCCCCCAGCTCCCCGTGTGGTGTGGTGCTGCTGTTGCTGGCTCCCCTGGCCATTTTGCTGTGGAGGGAGAAATGAGGCGGCAGCAGCAGACGCTGCAGTGACCACCACAGAGGAAGAGGGGGGGATCGAGAGAGACCCAGACCTAGGAGTTGGTTGGCGGGGGGGGGGTGTATTTTGTGCAGCCAAAGGAATTTTTGTGGGGGAGGGGAAGCGGTGGTGGATTTTTTTTGTGGGGAGAGGGGAAAAAAGAAGGGGCAAGACCCCCACTGGCTGATTATCCCCCCACTCTCCAGTGCAACCCCCCCTCACCCTCCTCTTCGGAGCTGCTGGAACCATGAGCTGGGGGACAGAGCTGTGGGTAAGTGTGGAGGGCAGACACATTGTGTTGCAGTGTGTGTGTGTGTGTGTGTGCGCGCGCCGGGGGTGGGATTTCTGCCTGGCTGAGCAGAAGGGGGAGGGTTGTTATTCCTTTCCGTATAGAGGAGGGTGGGTGTGACCCCTCTGCAGGGCTAACCCTGCAGAGAGAATGTTTACAAAGTTCCAACATATTGCAAGAAAAGTATCCGAAATGCAGCTCCGCCGCCCAGCCCCCAGTTGTAATTTATTGTCATAACGGTTTGTGAGCCGAGGATATACACAGTGGCTCTGCGCTGACGCCTACAGCCACTTGAGCAGTCTCCGGGCAGCGGCCGTGAAAGAAGATTGAATAATATTTTGATAAACTTGCACCTTTTATGAAGCAGCCCGTGGCTTCTTAGTAAATGTCTGCAGCCTATTTGCAAACTTCAGATCAGTACAACAGTGAAAGAAACTCTGAAACCAAGTGTAGTGTAACGATAGGTATAATTTGTACGGTTATTTTAACGCACATACTACAATTTAAAAAAAACCTGTTTGGTAGATTTATATAAAAGTCTTCAGTTTCTAAAAAAAAATGTGAGAAAGATACGGGGAAATAACTAATAGATTCGCTAGAATTTTTCTTCCTGTTGTTGAAGAAAGTGATTAGTGTTAAAAAAAAACAGTCAAACAAAAACAAAGAAAAAAGAAATAGAATTCCAAAGCTGAGAGAAATTGACTTTCAAAACAGAGACTGGGATTTTTCTTTTCTTTTGTAAGGGCTTAGTGGAATGGTTCAGAATGAATTTGTATACAAGGGGTCCAATTTCAGGAGAGGGAGCTGCAGGGGGAAAAAGCAGATAAAATGTTCTTTTTGCTGTTATTGTTTTTGGTCAATACTTGGTGGAGGGACAGTATTTTTGATGAGAGAAGATTTCTGGTGTGGGAAAATATTTAAAAAATTCAAAAAAATAAAAAACAGAGCATTTTCATTGTATAGTTTACCTGATTGTTTTTAAAGTGATCGGGGAAAGTGAGAAGGAGAAACATATTTTGATTTATGTTTAAAGATTAAGATAAAATGTGGGACTATTAAACACTGTGAAAGATAGATTTTAATAATGTGTTTGGTTTTTTCATTGGTGCCATTATGTAAATGTAGGACAAGGGAAGGAATCCCAAGAGGTGAAAAAGAAAATACATACACATTAAACACAAGAAGGACATGATGCAGCCATGTTTGGCAGCATGATGGTGGAGCATGGGGCAATATGTAATAGCTGGTTTGGGATTGTGCACACATATAATGGGTTAATGATAGGGTATTAAAACTCTTTGGGCAGAACCGTGTTTTGGGGTGAGAAGGAAAAAGGAAATTGAGATTTGGTTGAGGAAGTCAGAAATTAGTGGTAAAGGATTGTGTGGGTTGCAAAGCGCTGCAGGGTTTCAGGCTTGTACGCAAATATTTAAGGATGCTAATCAGTGCAAGTAAAGATGTAAACATAACTAGTTTAATAAAGAGATAGTTTAGTAGATTGTTATCCTTCACAGATCCATTACTGGCCTGCTATGGCATACACTTGCCTAAGCATCCAGTCTTGCTGATATATTTATGGTCTAGTTAAACCTGTTTATGTCTATATAATAAATTATGAAGCAAATGCTTATTTGAAGATTATTTTAGGTGAGCAAGGTAAATGTGGTACGTAATATTAAAATAAGTGCAGATGATGCTATGTTGATTCATTATTATTTCAACAGCCCTACGGCATGGGAATGTATACAGGAAAAGTCTGATTGTTTTTTGTCTTCGATGATGATGATGATTTAAGGGGAGGAAAAAAGACTAAAATAATGGACATATGCTAAGTGACCCAGTATAACACTTTTTAAATGGAAAAAAAACAAAATTCTGAAATGTCATATATCAAGTAATGTTATTTTACTTCTTGAAAAACTAAAATCTATGAAGAATAGTATACCAAGATATTTTCACAAGAACAAGTGATCTGAGTAGTTTTTGTGTTACTGTATTTTCTAATTAAAAAAAAAAAAAGTTACCTTTTGCAGGTGTGCATATAATATATCGTCCCTACTCTAGGCTGCTGTAATGAAAAAGCTTTGGATAGGAGTTCTGATAAATATGAATGAATAAATTGTTGTATTTTCTACTGGTAATTTTTAAATTAATCTTGTGAGTGAAATCTTCGTATAATTGACTTCAGTGGGGCTAAGATTTCACCCTTAATATCTTACGTGTACTTTGAGAATTGTGGCAGGTTACTGACAAAAGGATTGGGTATCTAAACTGCACAGAGCTAAATTCTAAATTCAGAATGCAATGGACAATAGTAATTCAGAAGAACAGGAATTGATCAGAATTGGCTTATTTTAAGTTTATTTAACAGAGCTTCAAAAATTCATCAGTTTCAGATCTGTATTTAGTACATGCCATTGATTTCAGCTGATGACAATGCTATTATTTTTGAAAAATTAAATTTCTGTGATTTTAAATTGCAGTGTCTATTTTAAGAAGTCCGGTAATAATCACAAAAAATAGTGAATATGACAAGTGTCTATAGATTTCTATGTGTATTGGTGTCATGAATTGATGAATCACAAGTGGGGGTGGGAGTGAATGTTTTTCTACAGAAGTTTAGAAACTTGAAATCCATTGAAAAATTAGTATTGCTGTACTTACATCTGAGTCAATCATGTGTACTGACCTAGCAGGGTGGACATATGTTCACTCCTCAAAGTTGACAAAGGAGAGGTGAAATATAGCTTGCCTTTCAGCTGCTACAGAATATTAGCCTATATGTCTTAGGTACAGTATCTGCTTGTTCCTGCAAAGAAGACTGATTGTAAAGTACCATACTTCAGAAGACATTTTCAAATGTCATTGGTGACTTGAAGTAGTATATTCCCAAGATACTTTGTCATGTGCATTATATACAGAGTTCTTGCAATTCTGAGATTCTTATTGAGATTTTACTCATTCAAAACTCCCATTGCCTTCAGTGTGAGTTTTGCCTGAGGATACGGTCTTGTTGAATGTAAATGTGTGTTTAATTAGCAGAACTCATTACAACTGTTAATGTGGCAGTTATATTTAATATCAGGTTGGATGGTCAGGATAATGAGATTGTCTGTCTGGGACCCCCAGTCTAGCCAGGGACACACAGAGGAAGACCCAGAATATCTCCCGTAGAAGCCTGCTTGCACGGCATTTCCGGTATGCAAATATGCTACACAGCATAGCAGGGACTACTCCACATTCTGCACTGTTTTTTGCAGGAGGTGCCTAACCCCTAAACATCCTCTGCTTGCTTTTGTCTGTGGAGTACTGAAATGAGGCATCTTGTAGCTAGAGAGGGAGTGGTGTGGGTCAAAGTCAAAGCTGAAATACTCCACAACTCATTATGTGGCCTAGAGATTAACAGTTACTTCCCATGCATCCCCAGTTCTGTCCACCCGCTACCCGAGATATTGTAGTTACTTCTGAGCTGTAGGCAGTTGAGGATGGGTTCTCTCTCTAAATATTCAGGTTTCTGTGATATTTGTAGTTCCTAATGTTAATAAGTATGTGTTAGCAATGTCCTATTTGAAATTGACAACATTGACTAAGTGCTGGTGTTAGGGTTGGGAAAGATAATATAACCAGCAAACAAGTATTTCAGTACGGTCCTGTTTTACAAAACTGTAGCTAACCATCTTTTGGCGTGTTCCTGGGGATGTGTAAATCCCATGGAATCACCTTCAATATTGCATTCTTCAGAATTAAGAGAACAAACATCAGTATTTGTGTGCCTGCATTTAAGTATTCTGAATGGTATTTTAGATTGAGGAATACTAGTACACTTTAGCAAGCCCCCTATTTTTTTCTTACTTTCATGATTGGGTCCTTGTATAAAAAGCAGTCAGATTTACATAGCAAATTAAACTAAAACTAACCTCTGTACTCTAGTCTCTCTTGAATGGAATGTGCAATGGCCACAGAATCAGTATACTGAAGGGAATGAAAAAGAACAGCTGTTTTTTAATGATAAGTTTGGTAGAATATGTAGTTTTGAGATAGCCACATATAAATTGTGGTTAAGAAATGGTCTGTCATGATTGCTGGGGAGAACCCCGCTCTGGCTATGCACTGTCACATATGGTACATGTGCAGTGATTAGATGTGGAAGGATTCATCTCATTATAGTAATGAATCTTGACCAAGTGAGTAGCAGAGTTGTGGATGTTGTGGTAACTTTATACTGAATGTGAAAAATAGGTTAGCAGTTGGTCAAAGTTTTTCAAAGTTATTCACTTAAAATTTTCCCTTCCACTTGGTTGTTTGTAGTGGACTGGATGTTTCTTAGCAGCTGCCCAGTAGCTGAATTACAGTACAAAAAGCATGATCCTGCAACACTTAATCATTCAAATAGTCCCATTTACTGCAGTGAGACTATTCACATGAGTTAAGTTTGTAGGATTGTGCCTAGCATTGTACCTAATATTTGTAACACTTAGGGACCCTTCTCTATGCAAATTATTATATAAATGTAAGAGCATTCTGTTATAACTGCATAACATGACTTTAAAATACAAATAGCTTCAAAACTGTGGAAAGTGTTCAGAGGGCGGTTATTTTAACACTAATAATTAAATAATGGGTTTTTAGTTCACAATATTCTGTGGTTTCCATATGCCAAGTTATAATCAGACATACACACCCTGTTAATTTAGACAAACGAAATACTGATGAAACACTGAGGACTTGAAGGTTACTTCCTAGCTGCAACTAATGCATCATTTCCTCTCTCATTACTCATGGCCCTGTTTCGTTGACAGCACCCACATTTTAAAATAAAAGTCTCTAATATTGGTAGGTATTAAAAACTCCTGAACAGTATAGATTTTACTTGAATATATTGTCATGAGTTATTTTAATGGGTTTTGCAAATGGGGTACCTTACACTCCGAAATTGTCTTAAAATGAAGTGCATTTGTGTTTCTGATCTTGATGTTACCATCAGATGTGATGTTAAATGAAAGCTGTGCTCTTGTCAGCTTGCTTCCTCTAAGAGGATCTACAAAGTTGGATCTAAGGTTGATGTATAGATTCTCTTCCAAGCCCAGCACCTAGTTTATTCTATGCACTGCATTTGAAATTGATATTGTAAAGCACAATCTTGGTTCCTGTGTTTTCCCCAATGTAAATGGTTAATTCTTAGAATAGTTAAGTAGTGCACCCCTGTAGTTGGATACACTAATCCATTACTCTCCTTGAACTAAGAGAGAAGGAGACAGTTCTTGAGGCATAAGAATACTGAACTAGAAGAGTATATGCACTGAATCATGAGTTAATATATTATTGGTCATGAGCAAATGTAAGAAAACTCCCTTTACATATAGTGACAAGGGCCTGATCTTGCAAATACTTACAACTGAGCATAATGCTTATTACCATGAGATTTCCCACCAAATAGTAGCAAACACTATGCCAGGTAGTAAGTATTAGCACAAACTATCTCTAAATTACTATGAGCCACCTTATTTGAAACTATTCTAACTTTTATATGGGTCTCAGTTTTGCTCCCTTGACTACCTTCTCCTTATTTGTATTGAGTAATACCTTCCTCCACGAGTAGCCTTATTAAAGTCCTGAAGAAAGTGGGTTAAATCCTGGCTCCACTGAAGTCAATGGCAAAATTCCCATTAACTTAAATGGAGTCACGATTTCACCCAGCAAGCCTGCTCTTAGAGTAAGGATATGTCTACACTACCTGCCAGATGGGCGGGTAAGAGTCGCTCTATCGTGGATCGATTTATCGCGTGTAGTGTAGACGCGATAAATCGATCCCCTTCGCTCTCCTGTCAACTGCTGAACTCCAGCTTGGTGAGAGGCGGAAGCAAAGTCAACGGGGGAGCCGTGGCAATCGACCCCGCGCCGTGAGGACGTGAGGTAAGTCGAACTAAGATATATGTATCTTAGGTCGATTTCCCTCCCCCCCCCCCACCAGCGTAGACCAGGCCTAAGGCACTACTTAAACCAAGTAAGGAAGGGCATGGAGAAGAATTGGGCCCATAATTAAATTGTTCATGCGTAGCAACAATGCCCTGCTTGTTTGCTCTCCACTTCCTTGTGAGATAGATGTATCAGATGGTGGAGATGAGCAACTTTTCTTTTCTCCCTGTATGTATTTTTTTAAAAGATATTGTGTTCAGTGGCAAAATACCACATATGTGGATAGTTTTGGGTATGTAATGTCATGATCCTAATGTCTTACTGTTTTCTCACTGGATCACATTCTGTTAATGTAGGGTGTGTATTTGTCTATATGCTGGGTCAAACATTGATTATAAAAATTATGAATCATTTTACAATATCTTCATTGTATAGGTCTCTTTCTGCTTGCCCAGCTATAATGGTGTTAGAGGCCAAAAGAGACAAATGACTAAACATATTTTTAAAAGCAGAACTCCCATGGTCATCTTCTTTTAGACCATGTTAAAATAAGTTGCTTTTTAAAATAAAAAAAAATCAGTTTTGTGAAAAGTCTTGCATTGCCATCTGGAATTGTATGTCTATAAAAGAACTATGTTATGAGTATTAGTCCTCAGTATACACTCCCATGGTTATTTTATAACCTGATTGGTGGAAAGACTCCATCCATACTGACTGTAAAAGGAATTGTTGGGCTCTTTGTGTTTGTGTTTAAAAATATCTGAGCAATTTCATCTACTGTTCTGCTTTTTATCTTTAAGGAGAGAGGATTTATATAATGATGAGGTACTTTCAATGGCCTGTCCTCATATTTTCTACCTCTTTGTTAAAGAACAGGGAGTTTACAGTTCTTTGGAATGAGTCAGGAATGGAGCACAATATATTTTTTCATTTTCATAGTCATAGAATCTTTCAACCGCTGAGTTAGATGCTGAAAATCCCCACACCCTCCTAAGCAGTGAGTACAATCAAACATGAGAATTGATGGTCTTTTGGAGTTTTTAAAACACATTTATCTTATATTAATGTCGTGAAACTTTCTTTTTAAGCTTTGTTGCATAATTCCTGCTCTGCATGAATAACTTCACTAAGAAGGAGCAGCTGTACATTTTGCAACTTGATTTACCTCATCCTATGTCATTCTCATTCAGTGGCCATCCTCTTTATGAACTTTTGGCAAAACATTCTCCACTTGTTCAAAATACTACTCCATCAAATGGTTCCAAAAGCTAATTCATGGTTTATGTATTAAATCATGCACTGTATTATCAATTACTTTACAATTCATAAAAATATTTAAAAATAGATTTCCCTTTGTGCATAACAAGTCTTTCACCTCTGATGAAATTTTCTCCCCAGAAACTTGTCTTTATGTCTAACAAATATTTTTTGCAACAAACTAGTTAAACCAGCAGAAGCAAAAAATGCTGTGCGCTCTTGACATGTGCAGTGATTCCTCTTCAGCTGGCAGTCTTAGCACTGAGATGCCAAAATGTGAAAAGTACTGTATATTGAAGCAGCATGTAGCTCTATGCTTTCCAAGCAGTCGTGGTAGTGTCAACTGGGGATCCCTCTGGGTTTGTTGCATGATTAGGTTGCTGCTGGGCTGTTTGCGTAGCCTCATTTTCTTTGTCACTGATTTCTTTTGACTAAGTTTATTCAGAAAGATTTGTTCTTGTGTATTTTTTTAAAAGGCTACACAAGATTCTTTTCTAAAGATGTTTCTTGCGCTTCATGTAAGCCTTGTGCAAAATCTGGGCTCAGGTTCTAGATTCCTTGTGACATGGAACAACATAAATAAAACTCTGATGGAACATTCCAAATTGACTGCCACGAAAGACATTAATTTCCTAGAGAGGCTTGGTAGGGCAGCAGTGCTATTGCAAATTCACCCTTCTCAAGGCCATAGAAAAAAGATGAAGGGATGCCAAAGGCTGTCCTGTAAACTCATATGCCACACCTATGGACTTCAGTGGGATCAATAAGTATAGCTGATGAACACAAGTTGGCCTGAAACAAAACCTTTACCTGTTTGTTTTGTTTTTTTGCTTTATAGAGGGAATGCACAGGTTATAAAAACAGTGACCTTGGCATAGGTTCTCTCTCTGGAATTAATGAATGGCTTGGACCATCAATTCATCTAGACAGCCAATAATCCCTGGGAAATACTCTGATGCATTATGGATTGTTCTTGCTTCAATAACAAACAGTTCTTACATTAACTACAGCTATGTTCTTGGGGCATGTTTATTCAGTCAGTGGGTAATTATTTTGTGGCAGTGCATTTTAGGTGCAAAGAAGTGAGGTTAGGAAACATAATATATGAAAGAGCTCTCTCCAATATTCCTGTAATCTTTAGATATAGGGCCAAATTTTACTCTCTCACTGTGCAACCACATAGCAGTCAAGGTGGTTGCAAAGGTGTATCTGAGAAAATCTCAGCCTATGTTGTAGGTGTGGTTTGTAGGGCCTGCCTGTTAATTTTGCCTCTTTTTAGTGGCATATGACTTTTACAGCCTGTAACAATTCAGGCTGAAATTTTCCATATTGTATATCTGCCTGAGGTTAATTTGTTTGGAAAATTTCAGCCAAAATGGTTCAGACTCTGCTGAAAACGAAGCTGGGGAAAAATGCATTGTTTTGCCCATATTAAATTATGGTGACCTTTGCTTTGAAAAGTTCTGGTACCCCCTTTGGAGCAGGGACTTGAAATTTGACAGGGGTAGGAAGGACGGGTGGCCGTTGTGCTAGGGATGCATTATGATACCGTCTTTAATTAGATGACCACATGCAACTTTTTTTCCACAGGACCCTTGCCTCATTCAACACACAGGATGGACCTGCTCTGTAGATAATGAGGGTTGTGCAGTAAAAGAGTCTGTTGTCTGTAGGACCCTAACTCATTTGTTGCAGAAGTTGGAAGTTGTGTAGTTAAGAGGGCAGGGGAGTACAGAAAGAAAAAGGATGGCCTCAGGTTAAGGTATTGAATGCTGCCTTGGAGAACTGGATTCTGCCACAGATTTCCCATGTAATGCTAAGTAAATTCTTAAATCATACTTTTCACAGGTGGTCGCTGTTTGTATGTTCCCATTTTCTGAGAGTCCAACTTCATACTCTGGGGTCTGATTTGAAGAAGTGTTGAGCACCCACAGTTGCAACTGAAATCAATGGGAGCTGGGCTTTGAACATACACATTTGTTTATAATACTAAGTACTCTTTAAAAAATCAATTCCAAGGTATCTCAGATTGGGCACCCAAAATTAATGGAAATTTTTAACTTTAATCGCTCTGTGCCTCAGTTCCCTATCTGTAAAATACCATCTCCTCATGGGAGTATAATTAGGCAGGCCAAAATAGAATTTGAAGAGCAACTAGTCAAATACTCAAAAACTAACAGCAACAATTTTTAAGTACATCAGAAGCAGCAAGTCTGCCCAGCAATCGGTGGTGCCACTGGACAATCCAGATGCTAACGGATCACTCAAGGGGGTAAGGCCATTGGGAGAAGCTAAGTGAATTCTTTGCATGAGTCTTCATAGCACAAGATGTGAGGGATATTCCCACTCCTGAGCCACTTTTTGTAGGTGACAGTCCTGAGGAACTGTTCCAGATTGAGATGTCAGTAGAGGAGATTTTGGAACAAATTGATAAAGTAAACACTAATAAGTCATCAGAACAAGATGGTATTCACGCAAAAGGTCTGAAGGAACTGACGTATGAAATTGCAGAACTACTAACTGTGGTATGTAACCTATCATTTAAATCAGCTTCTGTATCAGATGACTGGAGGATAGCTAATGTGACACCGATTTTTAAAAAAGGCTCTAGAGGCAATCCTGGCAATTACATGTGGTAAGCATAACTTCAGTACCAGGCAAACTGATTGAAAGTATAATAAAGAACAGAATTATCAGACATATAGTTGAACATGATTTGTTGGCAAAGAGTCAGCATGGCTTCTGTAAATGAAAATCATTTCTCACTGATCTACTAGAATTCTTTGAGGGGGGTCAACAAACATGTGGACAAGGGTGATCCACTGGATATAGTGTACTTGGACTTTCAGAAAGCCTTTGACAAGGTTCCTCACCAACGGCTCTAAAGCAAAGTAAGCAGTCATGAGATAAGAAGGAAGGTCCTCTCATAGATCAGTAACTGGTTAAAACAAAGAGACAGGAAACAAAGAGTAGGAATAAATTGTCTGTTTACAGACTGGAAAGAAGTATATAGTGGGGGCCCCCAAGGGTCTGTACTGTTCAACATATTCATAAGTGATCTGGAAAAAGGAGTAAACAGCGAGGTGGCAGAAACTGCAGATGATAAAAAATTATTCAAGATAGATAAGTCGAAAGCAAACTGCGAAGAGTTACAAATGGATCTCACAAAACTGGGTGATAAGGCAGCAAAATGGCAGATGAAATTCAGTGTTGATAAATGCAAAGTAATATACATTGGAAAACATCCCAATTATACATACTGAATGAGGGGATCTATGTTAGCTGTTACTCCTCAAGAAAGAGATTTTAGTGTCATTGTGGATAGCTCTCTGAAAACGTGCTCAATGTGCAGCAGTCAAAAAAGCTGCCAGAATGTTAGGCCCCATTAGGAAAGGGATAGATGATATCATAATGCCACTATATGAATCCATGGTACGCCCACACCTTGAATAGGAGTGTAGTTCTGATCACCCTCAATTAAAAAAAGGTAGATTTAAAAATAGAAAAGGTACAGAGAAGTGCAACAAGAATGATAAGGAGTGTGGAATAGCTTCTGTATGAGGAGAGAATACAAAGACTGGAACTTTTCAGCTTGGAAAAGAGATGATTAAGGGAGATATGATAAAGGTCTATGAAACCATGAATTGTGTGGAGAAAGTATAATTTAAAGACTGTATCATAATTAAGGCTACATTTTAGTCATGAATATTTTTAGATAAAAGCCATGGACAGGTCATGGGCAGTAAACAAAAATTCATGGCCTATGACCATCCATGACTTGTACTATATATCCCTGACTAAATCTTGGGGAGGGAGTGTGGGCACAGTGGGTGCTGAGGTGTGTGGCTTGGAGGTGGCCGGGGAGTGCGGCCTGGGACCCTGCTAGTGCTGGGGTGAGGGGGTTGGCGGGGCTGGCAGGCTCCCTACCTGGCTTCATGTCTCCCTGGAAATGGTGACATCCCCCTCCCTCTGCTCCTAGGTGGAAGCCTGGCCAGGCAGTTCCGCGTGCTGCTTCTGCCCCAAGTGCCAGCGCCGCAGCTCCCATTGGCCAATAACTGCAGCCAATGGGAGCTGTGGGGGGCGGTGCCCGCGGGCGAGGGAAGTGTGCAGAAACCTCTGGCCATGCCGCACCTCCACCTAGGAGTAGAGGAATGTTGCTTCTTCTGGGGAGCTTCCCACAGTTAGTGCTGCCCAGAGCCCTCAACCCCCCTATGCCCCAGCCCTGAGGCCCCCGCCCAAAGTCCTGCTGCTGGCGGTGGCCTGAGACTGCCCCAGCAGCAGCCAGTGTGGCTGATGCAGGGGCTGCCTGAGCTGGTCAGGCGGCCCCCAGGCCAGGTGCACTGGTCACTGCAGAGGTCATGGAAGGTCACAAAATCCGTGACCTCCATGACAAACTTGCAGCCTTAATCATAGACACCAACACCTCTGGGGCTGGAGCACCCATAGGGAAAAAAATGGTGGGTGCTGAGGTGCAGCTGCCCTGTCAGCTCACCCCCACCCCACCAGGACCTTCTGCCTACCAGCGACCTCACCATTCAGCGCCTTCCCCCCCGCCCCCCCACGCCTGCTACAGTTGTCTGTTTTGCAGCGTGCAGGAGACTGGGAGGGAGGGGAAGGAGTGAGGATGCATCATGTTTGAGGGAGGGGACAGAACTGGGTGGGAAGAGGCGTGGTGTGGGTGGAGCCTTGGGGGAAGGGGTGTAGTTGGGGCGGGGTCTGGGGCAGAGCCCCTAGCGCTTTGAAAAGTTGGTGCCTGTGGCCTTAATCATAATGTTTAGGCATGTGGGGGCTGAATTAATATTGCACAAGCAATCTTAATTCTGGAATTTTCCAACATTCAAGGGCTTGATTTTGCAAGTTTTATTTTCTTTTTCCATAGGTTTTTGCATGTAATATTCATATATGGGTGATTTTGTTAGCTTGAATGTACACGTAGACCTCTGCAGTTATACTTTACTTCCTTATTCATTGTGGATGAATATTTGATCAAATCTGAAAACAAGAGCTGTATCCGGAAGTGTGCACTATTTATTCTCAGTTTGCATTTACCGATTTCATACCTAGAATTTTGTGAACCTTATCTAACATAGTTTTAAAATAACAGATTAGATTTTTTTACTCAGTGAGTTATATTAGCTCATAAATACTAAAAACATTAACTTCTGCTTTAACACATTTCTGTTGTATTTTAAAGAAACGCCAGAAAACCCACCAAATTGGCATGTAGCAGCAAGCAAATGAATGAGCATGCATTTTGTTTGGTTGTTTAAACAAAAGTTAAATGAGCAAGGAGAAATATTTCTTGCCCACATGAGGGCTGTTACTCTGTCACAGGCAAGGTTTATAAGAGCTGTGTTCATTAAGGAATGTGTAGCCAAGATTTTTCTTTGCTTCTTTATCAAAAGAAAAACAGGCTGTATACAAAATGACAGGTATTAAACTACGTAAATGTCTGTTCTGTGATACCAACCTTCCTCTTCTGGATGTAATACTCCATATATAGTCAAGGAAGAAGCATAAAAGGAAAGGAGAAAGAGGGGGAAATCTGTGTGTGTGTAGGCCAATATCCTTTATTTTCCTATGACTTGCGTTAAAATTTGACAACACATATCGTTTGTGTGTTTCACGAAGATAATCTATGGCAAATGTTCTCACCTTGGTATGTAACTGTAGTTAAAATTTTACTAATGCTTGTTTTCAGTTTTCTGGTGAAGATAAAGCTAAACAAAAAATTTAATAACCTAGAAAAAATAATAAACACTAGTTTAGTTGCTTCTTTTCTGAAAGCTTCCATCATCATCAGGCCAGACGATCAAGTCAGCTCTTCTCAGAGGAGAGCCTAGCCACACTGATCTAGCCATTCATCACCTACAAGTTCGATCAGTACAGTGTACTCTACTTGGCAATAAAAGTGAAGGCTGCATGGAAGTGCTGGCAGGTGCAACAGCCTGTCTGTTATGCAATAAGAAGGCATATTACGTGAGCCCTATGTACACAATACTGGCTCCCTGTTTAAATTTGGATCCAGCTGAAGGGTCCAGATCCTTATTTTCAAATCCCTTGATGGGTTGGGATCTAGCTATTTAAAAAAAACAAACCCCTTTCTCTCCCTTCAAGAACCACAATGCCAGCTATACTGTACAGGGATAATTTGGTTGGCAGAGAGCAAGATGAAACTTTCTGGTGTTGGGAAGTAGGGCATTTCCAGTAATGGATCTGCAGGTATGAAACGCATACCCATGAGAGAGCCTGATGAGCCTCCAAATCTTTAAAATGCAATGAAAGACCTGTCATTTAGCAAAAGCCTTCCCTCACTCTAGTAGACAAGAGAACAGAAGAAAGGGCAAGCAAAGTTTCCTACAGAATAAACAACTAAAGACCTCCTGAGTAACATGGACTGGAAGTACAGGATTCTTGGAACATGTTTGGCAATACAGTATATTTAATTCTGAACATGGCACACAAATGCCACTGTGATTGCCACTTTAGGAACATGTTCATTGGTTCATACTGTGTCTTTCTGACTAATGTAACATAGGCCCTCTCTGGACTGTTCTTTATGAGGTGAGATTTTTCAACTTGTTATACAGTTCACCTGAGCTGTGCAATGACCGGAAACAGCACAGTAGTCACCTTCTTAACTACTATTTGAACTCAATTAAATCAAAAGTCAAGACCTTCCCTTTCATGTGATTTTTGTTGGGTTTTCATCCAGGTTGGGTACAGAAATTTGTATTGGCTTGACATAATACTGCTTTTCTGGTGGGTTTATGGAGTAGTCTTTGGTTAGTCATAAAGCCGTCACCTGAGATGTTGACAGAGTAATTGGAAGCCAAATAAGAGATTTTTTTGCATCCTCTGCTATTTAGCATAAGATGCCGAAGCAGAGAAAATCAAGATGTCTATTTTAGAATTAGGGTCACAAAATGTAGTGCTCACCATTTTTCTGTGCCCAAAATGTGTAGGGAAGTTGCTGTTCTTGAAGCTTGGTGGTCAGTGGAGCAGTATTAATTTCTTTCTGGGGGCAGATCACTCAACTAACCTCCCAGCTGGGGGTTGGATTGATTCTTTAATCATGTTGGCTTCAGAGAAGGGGTTGTATGAATCACTCTACCCTGAAGCTTCCTCAGGGTATTAGGGCTAAATTAAACAGTCTGGGACTAATGTGTAAGCCGTAATAGACTTTGAGAGACTCCATCAGATAAGAGGAATTTTAAAAATTAATCAGAAAATCAAACCACAGATAAAAGAAAAAAGGCTGAAGGGCAGAATCATCCTTAACAGCCTGGTACTAATACATTTGCTTTCTGTACTTTACATTCAGATTCTTTTAGGGAGTTAAAAAAGAAATGCAGGAACTGCATAGTTCCATTCATGGCACTGCATTAAGAATGTATTTTTTTTTCTATCCTTTGTGTATACATTCCATATTTAATCCAAAAATAAGTGATCAAAGAACATTAAAGTTGAACAATTAAACTTCCAGGAGTCAGGAAATTCCAAAGTTAAGGTTGCACACACAGACTTATCACAGCACCCTTTTATATATGCATACTGATAGTTACTTGATCTTTTGCTAATTTCTTTAAAATCCTGCCATTGTTGCAACAGGCTTTGCTTGATAGTCTTGAAAGTGCAAAGGCTAACACGTGTTCTTACCTTTATGCACTGTGAAGTGCATAAAGTTAAACACATAAGTAAGTGGTTTTTGGGTTGTTTTTTTTTTTTTTTGTTGCAGGACTGAGACCTTATGGTCTGAGCCAACTCTCATTGAAGTCAATGGAAAGACTCCCACTGATTTGGACAGACACTGGAGCTGACCATTAGCAGTATTTTGTATATTAGGTGCTGAGATACAATGGTGATAGTGTCATATAAATGCCTAATTATGTCTGCTAGAGAACTGATGTTTTTGAATGTCATTTATATACAAGAATACAATGAAAGGAATGAGGCTCCATAGCTTTACCTTAAATTTGCTATATTACCTGGTGTGATATTAAGGTCTTTGTGCCTAAGTTTGCCTGTTAGTTAAAGGGTGATAACAGTACTTCTCCACCTTTATAGAGCAGTTTGAGATCCTCTGCTTAACAGAAACATTGCACTTTGCTACAAAGGTTAAAATATTTATTATTAACAAATACTTCTTATAAATTGGGTTATGAAGTTGCATTAAAGGACATAGGCAAGCATGATTATGAGGCATAAAGAGAGACTAGATTTTCTCCCATGAGTGCAATCTCCAGAAACACTTTGTTAACCCAGTCCAATACAAAATTTCCTTGGCCCTACAGGCTCTGGAAGATTATGGATACTGGCTCTGTGGAACTGCCCTGGATACTTAGTCTGTGCCAGGTCAATTTATCCAGGTAAAATACCAGCCTGATGTGAAAACTGAAACAAAACCCATTCTCTGGGAGTGGGGTTTAGAGCTTCTGAAAATAAGCAGTTTACTTTCCCATGTCCTGTCTGAGAGCAGCAACAGTGTCAAGTGAGACTTTGGACCAGACATAGAGGTTTCTAAAAACTTTAAATCAAAATGCTGTTGTTGGGGATGGGGGGAAGTTTCACTATGACTGCTAGAGAGCACTAAGGAAATTCCTGCCCTCCTCATTGTTGTGGGAGAGGAGACTGGCCACTGAGGTCTGGGTAGATGAAATTCACTTTTCTCTCTTCCCCCTTCGTGTGTGTATGCACCCATGTATTTATTTTCTTCCCTTGTTCAGTTTGGTTCATTGGTCCATTTCTTTTCTTTCCCTTGCCAGCAAAGAAGAGTATCTGATAAATTCAACAATGTACCCTTTCAAATTAGTCGTGGATGATCCAGTTATTTATCTGAGGAATAGTCCACCCCATATTAAAACACCAAGGGATTTGTGGGGTATCCTGTGAAGCCTTGCTCAAGTTCCCTAACTGCAATATGCGGTGATCAGTAACTCCACACCTAGTAATATGGTGATGGAAGAGGTTTTACTTCCTCTTCATAATAGGTAGAGGGCTCTTTAACGTAGCAGACAATGGCATAACAAGATCTGATGGATGAAAGTGGAAATCAGGAAAGTTCAAACTGGAAATAAGGAACACATTTTTAGCAGTGAAGATATCAACTGTTGGAACAGATTACCAGGGGTCACATGGAATATTTAAATCAAGATTGGATATTCTTCTAAAAGAGATGCTCTAGTTTCACTACAAGTTGTTGGGATCACTAGCCTGTGTAATAGAAGATGTCAGATTGAATGGCTGTAATGGTCCCTTGGGTGTTAAAATCTGTGCATCTATTTAAAAAAATAAGTCTGCAAAATCCCTCGAGGTCACTGAGTTTCTCTTAGCCAGTAGCCTTTGAGGATTATTTCACTTGAATCTTTCTGATTTTTTTTGTAAGACTGTTGCTGGTTATCTGCCTACAACAGTGAAACAGTTGTTTTGCATATGAGAGGCTTCATGTACTTCTTTATATATTACTGAGATCTGGTTCTGCATAAGCATTTCTGAGAAACTTCGTCACTATGGTATTTCACTTCTATTTTTCTTTTATTTTCTCTTTTTTTAAGAGGCAAAAATCTCACTTCATCTAAGAATTACCTATTTAGTATAAGACTTGTGTGGCTGTCCTTGAGCAGCATGCAAGAAATAGATGATTCGTCATTTACTTCCAGTTTGGGCAGTTAATCTTGATTGACTCTGTATTCTGGGATTTACATTACCAGTAATAATAATACAACAGAGAATGCTTTTGTGATAATCCTCTTCTGGAAAGACAATCTTAAGCACTCTTGGGCAAATGTATGCAAACAAGCTAATTTTTTTAACACTGCCATTTCTTAAAGTAATGCTTGAGATTTTAGAGCATTTGGTCTAAATATTCATAAAACATAATTTTCTGCTGTGTAAATTAAGAGAAGTTCAAAGTAAAGAATTAAAAATGTTGAAGAAAAGCTATTTTGGATACTCCATATATTTGCAGTTTATGCTTTTAGGTTCAGTGAAAATCTTAGTAGCCATTTATTTTTGCTAACTTTTAACCTTTTTTCAATATTTTCTTTAATATGGCAAAAGAATAAATTGATAAAAGTTAAGTTTATCTTGCCGTATCTATCACATGCAGTAGAATAACAGTATATATTTATTATGATAAATACCAAACAGCATTAACTTGTACAGGATTTGTGGTTTTAATTAGGTTGTAAAACCTTACTTTGTTTGGATTCTTTGTCGCATTACTGTTTCTGTTAATTCTGGAGATAACTTGTCATTCTGCCCTTGTTTCCTGTGCCACTGTTTTAGCCAAAGCATATTCATAATTGTAAAAGGTCATGCGCCTTGCTCTTCACTCAGATGAGTGAACTGCTGGTCTTAATAACTTCAGTCTGAGTAAGGTCTCCAGGGCAGCATCCCAGCCTTCTTTAAAGCACACACTACAACTGTTGGGTGTTTTTTGTTTGTTTATATTTGGTTTTCTTTTTATTTTTTACATTAATAAGAAATTCAGATGCCATGCTTAACTTAGTAATGCTGTCTCTCCTCTCTGTCTGTTACTCTGCTTACCCTACCAGCTGTAGATGTGTGGGTTGAGTTCAGATCTTTAGCCTAAGTTCGCAGTCAGGAAGACAGTGTGTTCACGTGTTCACCTTTCCCAGTACAGAACTGTTGAGCTTTGTTCTTCTCTGCAAGCAGTGTTAATTCCAATACAAAACAAAATAGAGTTATTGCATTTTCAGTATCACAGGAATGACTACTAAAAATACTAGAGGAGATTGCAATAATCTAGTGGTTCTCAAACTGTGGGTCGGAATCCTGTTTTAATGGGGTTGCAGGGCTGGTGTTAGACTTGCTGGGACCCAGGGCCAAAGCCAGAGCCTGAGGGCTTCAGCCCTGGGTATCAGGGCTCAGGCTTTTGCTTCAGCCCTTGGTGGCGGGGCTCTGGTTACAAGCCTCCTGCCCAGGGCTAAAGCCCTTGGGCTTCAGCTTTGCACCCGCACGCCCCCCTCTCCGCCTGGGTGGCGAGATTTGTGCTGGCTCAAGCTTTGGTTACCCCTCTTGGGGTCATGTAGTAATTTTTGTTGTCAGAAGGGGGTTGCAATGGTGTAATGAAGTTTGAGAAACACTGCAGTAATTATTTTCATCATTGTCTCTCTGCAGACCCATCATTAAAGTCATTGGATGTCTTGGGAGGGGAGACTTGGGACTCTTGCCCACAATGATGAAAGCGTTCAGTCCTCAACTCCAGAGAGGTGAAACTCTGCTTCTGATGGGCTCCTGGCAGAAGTTCTGTTTCTGCAGTAGGGCCAGTTGTTGGCTTAGTGCTCTCTCATCCTCATTTCATTCCTCTTACTACCCCAGTTTCTGTTTCTAGGAGACCTGTGCAGGAAAGAAGTGTCCTTTCTTGCATAGTCCTGTTTCTCTACATAGACTGTTGGTTTATGCTACTGAAAAGATTAATCATAAAGCCAGTATTTTTCAGAAGTTGCAAGGTAGGTTTCATGAAGTCAGAAAAGTTCTGTATGAGGAGGACTTGCACGATTGGGCCTTTCTCAGCAAATGTCCTCTTAAAGAGGAAAGTGTCATAAAGATGAACCGAGTCATCCAAGAAACAATTTATTTTCAATTTAAGGTCTCTCTACACTTTCAGAGCAGTGTGAAGATCCTTGTTATGCCTACACTAGCACTTTTGTCAGTATAACTTGCGTTGCTCAGGAGGTGTGGGAAAAAAACACCCCTCTGAGCGACATAAGTTGAACCAAGCAAAGCACCCTTGCGGACAGCGCTATGTCTGCAGGAGACGCTCTCAGCCGACGTAGCTACTGCCGCTCATTGGAGGTGGTTTAATTATGTGAACAGCTCTCCATCCCTGTGGGCAAGAAGTCCCAAGTCTCCCCTCTCCTCACGAGTCGTCCAGTGACCTTGATGATGATTCTGCAGGAATGTAATGATGAAAATAATTATTTCAAGCTCCATTAAAACTTTTAGAAGACATTCATGTGATACTCAGTAACTCTGACACTTTGTATTTGAATCCACACTTCAACAACACATTGACTTAATTAGTAAAATATTTTGTGAAAAGTGGGATAAAGTGATATGATGGAAAATTGGAAGAAGCTTTACACACTATGTTTGTATATTGGTGATATAAAATGATGTAACAATAGCAGGTTAAATCATTATGTCCTCCTAGATTTCATAAGCACTAAACAGAGGAAAAACATCAATATTCAGTTAAACTAAGATGATGACATTGACATTAATAAAATAGAAGTTCTAATCAAGCTTATTGAATGATTTTCAGTGAAAGTAGTGAAGTGTTATGGATATTCTGTATTTTATATGTCGAGCAGAATTGGTTTGCTGCATCCATTACTACTGCTCGAAAATAATTCTGAAAGTACCATATGGCTGTCTTGTCACAGTAAGATGGTTGACTTTGACCTTAATCTGCAGTTACTTTTATTTTTTTTAAATACAGATTTCACATATCCTGATTTTGATTTTGTAGTTAAAAGAAACTTTACTACACTCCATCACAGGGACTGTTTAGAAAGTACTTAGCACGTTTTAGGCATTAAGACAATGTAAATTTTTTTTTCACCTTTATGTGTAAGGTATACTTTCAAAAGGGGGAAATAAACTTCTGACTTTTTCTTCCTTAATGAGAAATGAGCCTAAGACCTGATCTTTGCAATCCATATTCACACTGAGTAGACTCTTACTCCAAAAGTACGCCCATTAATTCCAATGTGCTACTTGTTGTGAGGTATTACTTGATGTGAGTAAAGGTGACAGAATCCAGCTAATAATAATAATAGAAAACTTACTGGTACTGTAGTCGCAGAGTGGTAGCCCTGTTAGTCAGTATCAGCAAAAACAACAAGGAGTCCTTGTGGCACCTTAGAGACTAACAAATTTATTTGGGCATAAGCTTTCGTGGGCTAGAACCCACTTCATCAGATGCATGGATTGAAAATTATAGGCGTGCGTATAAATACATGAAAGGATGCGAGTGCTTAGGGTTATGGGTTTTATTCAGTCTTTATTCAGGCCTAATCTGATGGTATCCAGTTTGCAAATTAATTCCAGTTTTGCAGCAATATGATATATGCTATCATGTGCCAGCAGTGCTGCTCTGCCATGTACATTGGCTAAACTAGACAGTCTCTATGCAAAAGAATAAATGGACACAAATCTGATATCAGGAATCATAACATTCAAAAACCAGTATGAGAACACTTCAATCTAGGGTGACCAGATGTCCCGATTTTATAGGGACAGTCCTGCTTTTTGGGTCTTTTTCTTATATAGGCTCCTATTACCCCCACCACCACCCCCTGTCCCGATTTTTCACATTTGCTGGTCTTTCTGGTCACTCAATAACAAACCTAACAGTGGCAATTCTTCAACAAAAAAACTTCAAAAACAGACTCCAATGTGAAGCTGCAGAACTGGAATTAATTTGCAAACTGGATACCATCAGATTAGGCCTGGTTAGGACTGGGAGTGGTTGGGTCATTACAAAACCTAAACCTTTAATTTCCCCACTACTAATTTTTCCCTATGGTTACTCACACCTTCTTGTCAACTATCCTTAATGGGCCACTCTCTTACCACTTCAGTAGTTATTTTCCCTCCCTTGGTATCCTGCTGATAATTGATTTATCTAGTTAGACTGACCTCACACTTGGTAAAGCATCTCCATCTTTCATGTATTTATCTCCTGTATTTTTCAGTCCATGCATCTGATGAAGTGGGTTCTAGCCCCATAAAAGCTTATGCCCAAATAAATTTGTTAGTCTTTAAGGAGCCACAAGGACTCCTTTTTGTTTTTGCTGATACTGTAGTAGTAGTATTAAACTTTTTTTATTCTTTTGTTCTTTGAAAGCACTAAGGAACCAAAGAGTGCATTTCAATAGATCCAGGAATTGAACACTTAACAATATGCCAGCACTTGTGACACAGAATAAAATTATAAACACTCACAGGGATGCTGGTTTCTAGCATGGGACAACTCTGCTGTTAGATACACAGTGTCAGGGCCAGTTTGATGTAGGAGTATTGTAGCAAAAAAAGCTAAACCAATATGGTGCTACAGGCAGTGTTGCTCAAAAGAGGCATATGGGCTGCGTTAGGCAAAGTCAGCAATAAGCAAATGTGTTTTTTTTAATTGCTCAAAAGCTGTATGTTTTATAATTTTTAGGGGACACACGATATAGCCTTTCAGGCTCTATGCCATGTAGATATGTGCAACAGCAATGACTGGCACAAGAGAATTGAAATAAAATTGGGAATGAAAGGCCCCAGGTTTTTCTTGTATGGGAGGAGAATATTACAGATTACGGTCTCTGTTTATTCCCTCCAATACGTGAAACCTAAGATATTGCCTGCATTTTTTGTCTCTAGTGCTGTATTTAATAAGGTTCACTGTAAATTCCAAAGTCAAATATCTTTAATACAAAATTTTAAAAACATTCCCTTTTTGGTGCATTTATTTTAAAGCTAAGTGCTCCAACCCATCCTAAATCCAAGCATAAAAGTTGTAAATCCAGCTACAGTTCAAAGGCTTTTGAGCAATCTCTCTATTTAATTTACAAGATACCAGTCCCTATAATATCTAAGTGCCTACTGCTTTCTGCTAGTTTTAACAAGAGCATTGCTGGAGTAGGAATTTTTATTCTGAGTTTAAAGTGGGGAAAGATCCAATTTTTTGGCCTTTGGCAAATTTGGAGTATTGAAACTACAGCATTCCATAACCTTTAGGAGATAAACGTCTCAATTTGAGTGAAATTCACCCCTGATGGAGGGCTTGCACATGGGCTATACACCACTAACCTGCCACCTATTATAACTATTATTGTTAGTTTTTATTCTTTATTATACTGGTAGCACCTACAGACCCCAGCCCCATTCTGTTAGGCCCAATGCAAACATAACAAAAATGACTGTCCCAACCGCAAAGAGCTTAAAATAGGAGTAGAAGACAAGAGATGACAGGTAGATGCAATACATGCATGGGGGAAACAGAGTTACTGAATGAGATGAAATTGGCACAGTCTTCATATATTTTACCTACATTCCATAACTGCTCCAGCCTTGGAAAAACAGGGTGCTGTTGTGGATACTGTTCTCATGAACATCCTGACCTGACTCCTCAAACCGATGAGGAGTGGTTCTGCTAAGGCAAAGTATCAGTTAGTAAAATTGATCCTACCAAAAGAGCATCAATTACTGTAATTTTTAAATTTAAAATCAATATACTGTGATAGGCTATTTTGGGATTGTAACATGATATCTTTGCTTAATGCTGTTAAAATCAATATTCTTGACAAGCTGCCTTCAAAGAATTATTTACCCTATATACAAATTAATTCCCCATCAAGTAAATTGCCATGAAATACTAAGCATATTACAGTATCAATATTTAATAGCATCTGCTAAAACTCTCCAGGGCTAGACTTTCAAAGTAGTGTGTGGGTGATGTGCCTGCAACTCTGAGAGAGAGAGATATTAGAATTTGTACATGCACCTTCCATGCAAGGATTTGATTACTTACTCCTTAAAGGCTCTGTCATGAATCCACATACTTTCTTATGCAGAACTAAGAATAAAGGGGTGTAAGGAGTTGCTTTCTGTAATATTTGCATGGTAGGTTGTCATATGGGGGTAGAACAGACACCTCAGGGATGCTACTCCCATCTCTCGTTCAGAGTGAGTCTTGGCTCAAGTCCTCACACACTGGTCCTCATTGCTGGTGAGGGGAGGAGAGAGCGGAAGAAAGGGAATCTGGAAAAGGGTTAGTAAAGCTTACTTTTTCCTTGGAGCGAGATGGAAGTATGGACTGACTGGGCCTATGAATCACGCTTTACATTACTGCCCCTAACCCATGGTATGTTGCAGTGTGCTAATCTAGTGCTAAAATGTTTGCATTATCCTCTTTACTAAACAAACGAATTCGCTCTTAATATTTAACCGTCACTGTAATTATGCTTATCAGTGGTTACACTGAATAGCAGTCTGCTGGAAAGTGGATTGTAAAGAATTTGCATCTAGTTTACAGGCACTGTTTACGCTAACCAGACATTTAGAGTATTCATTTGCCCTTTTGAATTTGTTACTTTCTGAAAGTGAAGCAAACGTCTGTTAGATTTCCTCCCACGGTATTAGTTGGAAAAGAGCAACTACAGTATATGCTTTGCCATTGTTTTTGGTACTTCACATTTTTTTTCTATTGCATCAATAGAAGAACACAAGGCAACACACTGAGGATCAGTTTTCTTTCTTGTGTATGAAATGCATGTTTTGTGTTGTGAAAGCTTATGATTAGATGTTATTAGAACATTAGAAAAGTAGTTACAAGGAATGCATAGCTGTCTGGTTCTGTTCATGGAGCTGTATTAAGAACAGAATTTCCTGTATCACACACATTCTATGCACATCATTAGACACATTGGGGATGCTATGATTTAGACCATTTTCTACTAAACAGTCCTAGCGAAACAACAAATAAAATTAAAATACGTTGGATAACTACATGGGAAATAACACAATATGCTATAACTACTGATTCAAAACTTCAATCCACGCCTTCATCAATTTTATTATGAAGCTCTGTAACAATGAATCCCAGTTATTATCAGTCTTCTAATTAATAACATCTCTGTTATATGGTTGTCTTCTGTTTGTTTTTTTAAAAGGAAAATTTTTGTGCCAGCGATCAGTCGAAAGTACAGCAAGCTGCTTTATGCTTGAGAAACTATGGCACCCTCTCAGAATAGTTCTTTGGCGCCTGAGATCTTTTGTCAGCCTGTTAACACGTTCAGAACACAGTACAAACAGCTTAAGGTCTGAATAAGATTGTTCACCAAATGAATTGGTGTAGCATATTAATTTGCTAGCATTTCTTAATGTCTTAAATGTTACCAAAGTCGGTAGTGTTGTTAAATACCAGCAATGTTTTTCATTTAAAACTCTTTTTAAGAGTGTTTTAAATTCTTGTCAGTCAAAGCCCATTGGCCAGCTTTATAAAACATTTCCAGACCTATGGATGAAAAGTGCTAGATAGTCGCTGCCCAGTGAAATCAACGAGAGCTTTTCCTATTGGGAAGTTTAAAGGGCTTTGGACTGGGCCCTCAGTGTGCTCTTATGTATTGTTGTTGTTTTATTATGTATCTAATGTGGTGTATCTGATACTCATTTATTCTTGGTATCTAAGCACCAACTTATGCAGTTATGTAGTCTTTTTGTAAAATGCCTGTACCATATCCAATCCCAGCAGACAGTCTGAGGAAGTCATCCAGGTTGAGCATATAGTTCCCTTTTTCGGACAGGTAGGTTAACACAGCATAAGTGTAGTTCAGTCTGAATACCACAGGATTTTAATGGGACCTGATACAGTCAACCTAGCATTTCAAAGGGTATCTTCCGTTGCTCCAGCAGGGACACCTTTTGTCCATAAACCTATTTGGATACTTGAGCAGGTCTGGTACTAAACTAGAACAATTTTCCTTTTAATCTCTACATTGAACCATAGCAAAAACTGAAACTAATATTTCTCTTCCATTGGACAATACTAAAAAATACCCAGGCATGAATAGATTTCAAACAAACAAACTTGTGTTCAAGGTAAGATTCAATTAGATACTTTGTGAGTATTAATTTTTTGTACAACTTTTGTACACATTTTTATTTTTGTACAAATATTCTGAAGGCATAAAGTGTCCTAATTATTATTATTACTGTATATTTTACAATGCAAAATGTTCACATGCCTTCTTTGAATCTGAGAGGATTTAAAGACTTATTGCAAAGCAAAACCAGCAATGGCAGGCAAACTGAATAATCCTTTCTGTGCAGCTAAACTTGCTTATCCAGAGTGCTAGTATAAAGTGGCTGGGAGTAGGATCCATTACCTAATACAGTCTTTCTCAATGTATTATCGGCTCAATATGATTAGATGTTGCGTATCTGTAATACTAAGATTCCCAAATCTTGCTATATTGGTCAAAAGACAGTTTCACAGCTGATTTGCTCCCATAAAACTCCTTGACTGTTTACTTGAAGAGGCTAGAAGTATCACAAGTGTAGAGGGCTTGCAGAATCAGTTGAAGTCCAACAGTATCTTGCCTTTATTTTCTAAATGGAATTATGTTTTGTTTTAACTCGTGGTTAACACACTGGACTTGGACTTTGTTGATCTGGGTTCAGTTTCTGGCTCTGCCACAGGTCACCTGGATGACCCGGGGCAAGTCACTTAACTTCTCTGTGCCTTACTTCCACACTGTTTGTCTGGCTTGTCTATTGAAATTGTGAATACAATTTGCTGGATACACATAATGCTGATGAGCTATGTGCTTTAGTTCAGTTCCTCTCATTGGTCAAATAAGTGAACACTCCATGCCTTAACAGCTGTGGACTATTGTACTGTAAAAATCTATTTCTTGAATCATTTGCATGGATACCATGTGTGGGATACAGGAAACAATTGTTTCTTGTCCTCACATTGCGGAGGCTGGTAGCAAGTGACCTCTCCTTATTCCTGCTTGCATGACTATTAATAGTCAATTAAGGATTATGGATTTAGACCTAAATGTTTCTCTTCAGCTGCTCACAATTTCTTACCTCTCTAAGAGAATCTCATGTACCATTGAACAAGTAGATAGGATAGCTGCTGAGTGACAGTCCTATAGAGCATTGCATCCCTGCTAGACTTGTTGGAAACTGCTTCCTCTGCCAACATGAAATGTGTGTGTGAACATTTTATTGTACTGTAGTTTGCATCTGAATTGATGCTTGGTAATTTGCCTCCAGTTATATTATTCATAATTTCTACTGAACAAATGCTTTGTGTGCTTTTGGTGGGTCAGCATTTTGCACAAATATTTTCCCTTTATTTTCCACCTACTTTGATGCATTCATTTATTTTTGCTGGGATCTTGTTCATGAGCGCTGACAGAGGCTTCTGTTGTGGAAAATCTACTGTAGCTTCAGAGAGTCTAAACAGAGATTCGCTGGTTAAGAAAAGTGCTGTTGCCTTCTTCACATTCAGACTTTCAGTGCAGTAAACAAAAGAGGCTAAGGGCTGAGTTCTGCCTTTTTGCACATGGGTGCCCATTGGGATTGATTGGAGTTGCACCATAGTAACTGAGGGCCCAAAGTAAATTGTCTATATGATGCCAGCTGCAAATACTGAGCTTGATTCTGCAGTTCATACTCAAGCCAAAGGCAAGCTATCGTTCTTAGGTTTATAGAAACAGTCAAACTGAACATTTACTTATAAAACAGAGAGTAAAAAATCTGTGGACTCCTAGGTATGTTTGGGACAGATGCTATTGATGTGTACGAATGCTCAGTGCAGCTGCAGAGTCTGAACATCATCCTCCCTTTTAGAAGGCTGGGTTTGGGACTGCAAGGAGATGCAGGCTGCAGTCAACACCAGGCTCAGTTTGCTATTATGTTAGAGTTATGCAATGCTAAAATAAAAATGTAAGTGTTAATACAAGTTCTCTGTGCCTCAGAAAGAACAGGGTCATCTTAGCTATCATCACCATATCGCATGTTGTAGCCATTCAGATCTTCACAGTGATGACACTGTCTCTTCCTTTAGTGCACTGCCCCTGACACTTGAGCTATAGGAGACTCTCCATTAACGGCTAGTATAGAGTCGGTGACATGCAGCTGAGCAGTTCTGATTTCATCCAGGAGAGGACAGTGTTGTACATACACACTAGCTGGAACATGAGTATATTTTAATTTTGCTGACCGTTTCAGTTTCACTCTGTATCACTGATTTTACAAATGATTTCAGATACTTTGCAAAAGATGAGAAGTATTTCATGATTTTTTTCACGGTGTAAATATTATATACAAATAAAAATCAGTTAGTACTACCATAAATAAAGTCTATCATAAAATCCCAAATGGATTGATGCCTTATTGTGGTAGGTGCTGTCAAACACAGTGGAAGATATAACACCTAGAAGATAATGAGGTGATAAGTAGATAACGAAGATAGTGAAGTGACAGTCAGCATGGATTTGTCAAGAGCAAATCATGTCAAACCAACCTGATAACTTTCTTTGACAGGGTAATAAGCCTTGTGGATAGAAGGGAAGTGGTAGATATAGTATCTGTTGACTTTAGTAAGGCTTTTGATACTGTCTTGCATACCCTTCCCATAAACTAGGGAACTGCAACCTTGATGGAGCTACTATACAGTGGGTGCATAACTGTTTGGGAAAACTGTTCCCAGAGAGTAGTTATCAGTGATTCAGGCATGCTGGAAGGACATAACGATTGGGGTCCCACAGGGATCAGTTCTGGGTCTGGTTCTGATCAATATCTGCATCAGTGATTTAGTTAATGGCATAGAGAGTACACTTATAAAATTTGCAGACAATACCAAGCCGGGAGGGGTTGCAAATACTTTGGAGGATAAGATTAAAATTCAAAATGATCTGGACAAACTGGAGAAGTGGTCTGAAGTAAATAGGATGAAATTCAATAATGACAAATGCAAAGTACTCCGTTTAGGAAGAAATGATCACTTGCACAAATACAAAATGGGAAATGACTGCCTAGGAAGGAATACTGCAGATAAGGATTCAAGACACCAGCACGTAACCTTAAGAGAGGGTTTGTTTGTTTTTTTTTGTTTTTTTGTTTTTTTGTTTTTTTTTTGCAGCTCCTTCTGTATAAGGAGGACTGGCTCCACTTCATATCAGCTAGTAACAGATTTGAATCCACCTGCTCCTGGGGAAAAAAGTTTTTAAAAAATCAGCTTCATAGAAGTTTAGTTTGGAGTTGGATGTCTGAAAATGGCCGGTAGGCATGCATAAAGATAAACTTATCTCTTTGACTGTTCATATATGGTTACTGATAAGAGATACTTTCCCTTAAATGCATTTCATGGTTCCAGGGGATACTCTCTGCTGTGCTCAGCAAAATCATGCTGGGTTTATTTTATTATAATATCTTACGTTTATTTAGTGTCCTTCATACCAAACTACTGCATAAGCATCACCGTAGCACACCAGACTTGGGATAGAGAGCAGCAGCCAATTCCCAGGCGTTACACAACAATAGGAGGAGGAGGACAATTTGAGTCCAGGAAACCAGGGTAATCCTCTATTCTTCTTCTTATAAAAATAAAACCTTTTCATGGATTCTTTTATGTCTACATAGAGTAAACAGGATCTTTGATTTTTTAAGATCTCATTTGAAAGACCTTGCATATCCACACTCACTATCCTATAGTGAACTACCTTGTATACATAATTTAAGCTCGAAGTCTGAATCACCTCTGTCAAGATATGAAATACCGGGGCCAAGTATTTTGCTTATTAGAAACCCGAGTCTTAGAACACCGATCTATCCTTTTCCTTTTAAATGGTACTCTTCAACTCATATTTAAAATTTAACATTTTATTCGCCTATTGTATCCTTAACATTCTTAAATAAATCTCTTTCTTTAGAAAGCAGTTTTAACTGATAAGTTTTCAAGTATATATAACAAAAGCCTCCCTGTTTCTTGAAATCTCCTTGGTTTTGAATCATGCTCTTCATGCCCATCTAAAATTGAACAGCCTATGGCAGCACGTTGTTGTCTGACTCAGTTTGGGGAGAGTCTGTTTTCTTGCCCTATTGCAGTGTAAATGGGCCACCACCATTATAAAATTGGTAGGGAATCATATGGTTTAGGTAACTGGCAAAGTTATGGTTTATCTCTTTCTATATATAAATTTTGTCCCTGTTTAGTTAAACTGGTGCAAACCCCTAGGAGAAGCTTATTTCAGTTTAGTTTAAATCTGTTCCTAATCAAAATAAACCTATTTAAACCAAAATAAGAGTATCTGCAACCTTTGGCACGAGTTTTACTAAATTGGTTTAAAATCACACTAAATTAAACTTGCGCATCTCTGTAGACATGCACTTTGTCTTGGTGTAGATGGTGCTTTAATTGTCTGTACTCTCATTTAAATTAGATAATTAGGTTACATCTTGGTTTTGTTATCCTTTCTTGTATTAAGAATCCTGGAGATTCTCTTCCTACTAAGAATAACATAGACAGTAGTTTTCATTTTCAGTATACTTTAAAAACACAAACTAACATACCCTCATGGTATTCCTGTGAAGTAACTATTATCTCTATTTTAAAAGATAGGAAAATTTGAGGAACAGAGGACAATGGCCTTATTTTTAGAAGTTCCCCCATTGGCATGAACTGTAAATGGGGTTGTGGATTCTCAGAATGTCTGAAAATCAAGCCCCAGGTGACTTAACAGAAAGGGAGTCAATGGTAGAGCTGAGATGACAATTCTGGAGTTCCTAAACACCAAGTTTGGTTCTCAGAGCGTTTAATATTTGAAAACTCTAACTTTGTGCATGAATTACCTACTGAGAATGTATAGACCATTTAGCTATTCTACAAGGTTAACCAAACCTGAAATAGCAGGTTGCCAAGGAAAATGTTTGTGTAGTAGCCCAATTTTCCCAAAATGTTACCATCAACAATTACAGTTTGAATCAATGGTCTTGTAGAACACTGTGTACCAATTCATGTTGATTTACGATATTGGTATAAATTGCAGGTTTTATATTTTCTGTAGTTCCTTCAAAAAGTGTGAAACATGTCAACACGCTAATTTTCTGCTCCAGTGATATCCTCCATTTGAGCAGAAGTATTGGTTTGTTTTTAGTAATTAGTACACATTTGCCCAGAGGGAAACTGTATAGTAAAGATGTTTTGTGGATCGTTATATTTTAACAGCTGGCATATGAAGGGAGAGCTTCATAGAGTGAAGAAAAAAATCATTTGATAGCAATTCCAAAGATCTAGCCATGCACCACATGATTTATTGGGAATTAGTGCTAACCTAACTTGAGGTCAAAGCATTAAAGGATAAGAGTGCCTGTGAATTAAATTGTGGAGGTGCGGGTGAAGTACTGAGAAGTTACAAGAACTGTCAGGTTAAAAATCTTATTAGAGCAACATATATTTAACCAATGTTACTAAACACCAGGCTGCAACTCTTGAGCAGTGCAGCTCAGAATCTGCTCCAACATCAGCAGCAGAATGAAATATACCAGAATTTGGTAAGTTTCACTGCTCTTGTCTATAGTGTTTAGAACAGCAGGAGTGAATCCTAATAGGCCCTTGTAATTCTCATTCTTTTGTCTGGATACTGTCTGCAGTGTATTTGGACTTTCAAAAGCTTTTGACAAAGTCCCTGACCAGAGGCTTTAAAGCAAAGTAGGCAGTCATGGGATAAGAGGGAAGGTCCTCTCATGGATCAGTACCTGTTTAAAAGATAGGAAACAAAGGAGAGGAATAAATGGTCAGTTTTCACTGGAGAGGTAAATAGTGGGATCCTCCAAAGATCTGTACTGGGACCTATGGTGTTCAACATATTAATAAATGGTTTGGAAAAATGAGTAAACAGTGAGGTGGCAAAGATTGCAGATGATACAAAATTACTCAGGATAGTTAAGTCCAAAGTAGACTGCAAAGTGTTGCAAAGGGATTTCGCAAAATGTAGTGGCTGGGCAAGAAAACGGTAGATGAAATTCATTGTTGATAAATACAAAGTAATGCATATTGGAAATCATAATCTCAACTATAGATACAAAATGATGAGGTCTAAATTAGCTGTCGCCAGTCAAGAAAGAGATCTTTGAGTCATGGTGGATAGTTCTCTGAAAAACGTGTGCTCAGTGTGCAGCAGCAATCAGAAAAGCTAACAAGGTTAGGAACCGTTCGGCAAAGGATTGATAATAAAACAGAAAGTATCATAATGCCACTACATAAATCCATGATGTGTCCACACTTTGAATGCTAAGTGTTTGGGCAACGAACTAGCAAATGAAGTTTAATGTGGATAAATGTAAAGTAATATATATTGGAAAAAATAACCCCAGCTATACATACAATGTGATGGGGGCTAATTTAGCTACAACTAGTCAGGAAAGAGATCTTGGAGTTGTCATGGATAGTTCTCTGAAGACGTCCACCCAGTGTGCAGAGACGGTCAAAAAAGCAAACAGGATGTTAGGAATCATTAAAAAAGGGATTGAGAATAGGATGGAGACTATCTTATTGCCCTTATATAAATCCATGGTATGCCCACATCTTGAATACTGCGTACAGATGTGGTCTCCTCATTTCAAAAAAGGTATGCTGGCATTAGAAAAGGTTCAGAAAAGGGCAACTAAAATGATTAGGGGTTTGGAACGGGTCCCATATGAGGAGAGATTAAAGAGGCTAGGACTTTTCAGCTTGGAAAAGAGGAGACTAAGGGGGGATAGGATAGAGGTATATAAAATCATGAGTGGTGTGGAGAAAGTGAACAAGGAAAAGTTAGTTACTTGTTCCCATAATATAAGAACTAGGGGCCACCAAATGAAATTAATGGAAAGCTGATTTAAAACAAATAAAAGGAAGTTCTTCACACAGTGCACAGTCAAGCAGTGGAACTTCTTGCCTGAGGAGGTTGTGAAGGCTAGGACTATAACAGGGTTTAAAAGAGAACTAGATAAATCCATGGATTCAAGTCCATGCTAGATAAATTCATGGATGGGTAAGGAATGGTGTCCCTAGCCTCTGTTTGTCAGAGGGTGGAGATGGATAGCAGGAGAGAGATCACTTGATCATTACCTGTTAGGTTCACTCTCTCTGGGGCACCTGGCACTGGCCACTGTCAGCAGACAGGATAGTGGCTGGGTGGACCGTTGGTCTGACCTAGTATGGCCGTTCTTATGTTCTATGTGCAGTTCTGGTTGCCTTATGTAAAAAAAGATATATTAGAACTGGAAAAAGTACAGAGAAGGGCAACAAAAATGTTTTTAGCAGTATGGAACAGCTTCCATATGAGGAGAGATTAAAAAGACTGAAACGGTTCAGCTTTGAAAAGAGATGACTGAGGAGGGATATGATAGAGGTCTATAAAATCAAGAATGATGTGAAGAAAGTGAATAAGGAAGCTTTATATAATCCTTCACGTAACACAAGAACCAGAGGTCTCCCAATGAAATTAATAGGTAGCAGGTTTAAAACAAACATAAGGAAGTACTTCTTTGCACAACACACAGTCCACCTATGGAACTCATTATCAGGGGGATATTGTGAAAGCCCAAACTATATCTGGGTTCAAAAAAGGATTAGGTAAGTTCATAGAATCACAGAAATTTAGGACTGGAAGGGACCTCAGTAGATCATTTGGTCCAGTCCCCTGCACTGAGGCTGGACTAAGTATTATCTAGACCATCCCTGACAGATGTCTTTGTAACCTGTTCTTAAAAACCTCCAATGACAGAGAATCCACAAGCTCCCTAGGTAATTTTTTCTAGTGTTTACCCTTACAATTAGAAAAAAGAACAGGAGTACTTGTGGCACCTTAGAGACTAACACGTTTATTTGAGCATAAGCTTTTGTGGGCTACAGCCACAAGTACTCCTGTTCTTTTTGCAGATACAGACTAGCACGGCTGCTACTCTGAAACCTTACAATTAGGGAGTTTTTCCTAATGTATAACCAAAATCTCCCTTGCTGCTGTTTGAACCCACTACTTCTTGTCCTGTCCTCAGTGGTTAAGGAGAGCAATGTATCACCTTCGTCTTTGTAACAGCCTTTTGTGTACTTGAAAACTGTTATGTTTCTTCTCTTCTCCAGACTAAACAAACCCATTTTTTCAGTCTTTCCTTGTAGATCATGTTTTCTAGACCTTTAATCATTTTTGTTGCTCTCCTCTGGACTGTCTCTAATTTGTCTGTATCTTTCCCAAAGTGTGGTGCCTGGAACTAGACATAGTACTCCACTTAAGTCTTTATCAGTGCTTACTAGAATGGAAGAATTACTTCTTGTGTCTTGTTTACAAACATTTCTGCGAAAACAATCGAGAATGATGTTATGGAGAATAGGTCCATCAGTGGCTGTTAGCCAAGATGGTCAGAGATGCAGCCCCATGCTCTGGATGTCCCTAAACCTCTGACTGATAGACTCTGGAACTGGACAACAAGGGATGGATCACTGGATAATTGTTCTGTTTGCTCCCTCTGAAGCATCTTGCACCAGCCACTGTCAGAAAACAGGATACTGGGCTTGATGGACCACTGCTCTGACGCAATATGACCACTCTGATGCTCTTCTGTTCTTAGAGGCTGAAACACACTCAGGGTATGTCTATACTACCCGCCAGATCGGCGGGCAGCAATCGATCCTGTGGGGGGTCAATTTATCGTGTGTAGACTAGATGCAATAAATCAAGCCCCAAGCGCTCTCCCATCATTTCCTCTACTCCACAAGGCCGAGAGGCGCAGGCAAAGTCAGCGAGGGAGCATCAGCAGTCGACTCACCGCAATGAAGACACCACGGTGAGTAGATCTAAGTACGTCAACTTCAAGTTGCCTAACTTTGATTTCTCCCACCCAGTGTAGATCAGGCCTTAGTCCTCTTCCTGTTCCCCAAGGATGGGGTGAGGAAGAGCATAGCACAGTTTGTTTAACTAGGTTAAAAAAAAATTCTTATCAACACTGAGAGACATGCAAAAATTATACCTCTGTGCCCAGTGGGATTCAGCAGTAGCAGCCTTTGTTTAGTTTCTGAAACTGAGTGCGGCTCTCTGTGTACTGTGGTCCAGATTCTGCTTTCCCCAGTGTGCATCAGGAGTAAATCCATTGGGGCTGCACTGGTATCAGTGAGAGAATGAGGTGCTGCATATGTAATAGCATTCCTGGTATATGACTCTTAACTCAACATGGATAACTTAATGTATACAGAAAGAGATTGTAAGGCAAGTTGAATTTAATAGGATAGATGGTGTTTTTGTTTGACTTCTGGCATTAATAGAGACTTGTTCTCTTTTTTGTTAAAGACCTTTAAAGAGGAAAATATCATATACTGCACTTTAAATTTTAATTTATATATTATAACACATTTAAAAACAAAAACCAGACCTATTCTGAGATTTCTTGTGTGAATTTTACAAGCAAAATTTTGTGCTTTGAACGGAATATTTATTTCCAAATAAGCTACTTATGACACATGGTTCTCGTTGTGGTAAAGTCATGCACTGCCCAAAACTTCAGTGCATATAAACGTATTTGAGGGAAATTAACTGTTGTTTCAGTGTCGTTCTATGAAAAAAGCGCTTAGGTATTGAAGAGGAAGTATATTTACTTATGTTATGGGTTACGTTCCCATCTTCATTTGCGGATGTTCTCCTGAGTAACTCCCATTAGTACTACTTTCTCTTTTAATGGTGGCACTTAATGTAAGGGATCTAGCTCAAGCTGAAACTCCCTTTGAATTCAAGTCAGCCCTTGACTTCAGTGGGAGTGAGGTCAAGTCCTTAATCCTTTAATACAGACTTTTGGAGAAACTTTACCAGGTCCAGCAAAAAATGGTTTGCCCTCATATAACAAAACCACCAACGTGCAGAACTCCCTCACCCATTCAGCAATATACGTACTGCAGGCAGATGCACAGTCCCATTTGTGCACCCTGGATGTGCTCTCCCATACATGCTTCACACCAAACTCTCCCCTTCTCTCTCTGAACCACAGGCTTCACACCTGTCACCCTCTCACACGCAGCAGACAACCACACAGCCTTGCTATTTATTATCTACTCAGTACCCCCAGACACAGTCACCATTCCTTTCACTCCCTCTTCACCCTCAGCTTGTCAGTCCTCTCCACTGCCTCAACAGCAGTTTCAGACCCTAGCCACCCAGTTGCAGCTTAAGCATTCCATTGGGGGCAAGTGCCACACCTCTCTTCCTGGCTGCTCCGTTCGCATTGCTATTTCACTCTGTTCTGTCACCTCTTCAGCATAAGCGAAAGGACAAATTAAATGAAGCCGAATGAAAGGAGACTGGGCTTGGCAGCAGGCACAGCAGGCGTGCTCTGGGCCTGGCCTCGTTTGAGCTGGGGTGAGGACGAGAATGATATTGACTGGCCCCAGGAGAGGTGGAGCTTCATTCTCCATGGGCCTAAGGTAAGGGAAGCCCAAAGAGCAAAGATTCAGCAGGGAGCACTGTAGTTGCTTCTCCATTCACTCACCCACTGAAATAAGGAGTTGAGTTCATTCAAGAACATACGATGTGCTTAGAATTTAATCTTTTTCTACCCTTAATTTCTAGGATGTTAGGGACATTTTGTTCTCTGTGTTGAGATTTGCCCAGTAATGCGGCAAAGAATCTTATTTTTTCCTACTCAAGATTAATTCCTTAAGCATATCTGGAAGGACCCAGAAATAGTTAAACACCAGTTAACCCTCCCAGAACACAACCTCAGGGAATGCGGATAAAGGGGGGAGGGAGAGAAGTAGTATAGTAGATTTGTTCCTGGGTGGGTTTTTTATTTATTGTCTAACTCTAGGTGAAATATTTTGCATATTCAAAGTGAAATATCAGAGAGGATATATAGGTACTCAAATGGTAAAATAGACTGACATGTCTGAATGAATGGAAAAGCAACACGTAAAATATGTATGATTACAAGCAACGCTGTCAGTGAGCAGTAGATATACTCATCTTTCCCCCACTCCTTCTGCCCCCTTGAAATGTCCTTTAAAGCAAGAGCAATGTTTGAAAGGAAAAGATAGGCATTTCTTCCATGGTGCTATTACTTGACCCCTATCTGTGCTTCATGAAGCAAAAGGTACCGAATCTCCTTTAATCTCATTTCATTCTTAACAATATATAAAGATGGATGTTTTGCTGGGCTCATTGACTGAGCTGCACTGACTTAATTAACTGACAGATATTATGTGGAAAGTCTTACTTCATTTAGTGGCAACTGAGTTAGACAGAAGCTAACATGCTTCTGTACTTTCTGCTCACCACTACTTTCTGAATGGTTCTTGCAATATTATTGTACGTTTGGTGTATTACCGTATTTATTTGCTTGAAAACTGTTACATTTGGATATAGCTTTAATATAGGTCCTTGAGAATTTGTATTTTGTTTGCCCTATGTTGCCATGTGGGATTTAGGCTTTCATTGTCTTTTTTTAATATGCTGTTTATTAAAACACATAATTTAAATTTTGTGATCTTTTGTGATTTATTAAAATTTTTTGGTCTTCTCTTTCATCCCCCCCCTGAGGAATGAGGAAGGATGGTGATGGGATAAAAAGGTATCAGAGTCAAGGATGAAAATTAATGCTTAATACCTTTACAGTAACAATCTTCTTTTTTTTTTTTTTTTTTTTGCTGCAGTTGGAAAACAAGACTTTTTTGGGATCTGGAGTGAAACCTCAGTGTATCAAATTTTGAGAATTAGAAATTCCCATAAGTGTTTTTAACCTTCTTTATTCACACTTCTCTTATTCTGTTGCTGGGTTACTAAAAGTGAAACAGAAATACTAAATATTGGTTGGTTTATTTCCTCTTATTAATTTGCAACACAATTCTAAGGCTCTCTCCACATCGACTGTGTCTACTCTAGCATTTTCTTAAGTGTCCCGTGACTGCAATGCCTCCAGTGCAGCTTCACGAGAGGAGTAATAGTGGGACCAATACTGTAAACTAGGGGTCAGCAACCTTTCAGAAGTGGTGTGCTGCGTCTTCATTTGTTCACTTGAATTTAAGGTTTCACATACCAGTAATGCATTTTAACATTTTTAGAAGGTCTTTTTCTATAAGTCTATAATATCTAAGTAAACTATTGTTGTATGTAAAGTAAATAAGGTTTTTAAAATGTTTTTAAGAAGCTTCATTTAAAATTAAATTAAAATGCAGAGCTCCCCGGACCGGTGGCCAGGAGTGGGGCAGTGTGAGTGTCACTGAAAATCAGTTTGCGTGCTGCCTTTGGCACGCATGCCATAGGTTGCCTACCCCTGCTGTAGACCAACCACTGGTGTTTTAAACACTGCTGTCTAAATCTGCTTCAAGCCATTCTGGATAGATGACGTAATGGTTTAAATTCCAGCAGATACTGGTATCCTTCCTCCAGAACTTAATATTTAATTAAAAAAATAAAGGACCATATTCTGTCCTGGCAGAAATTCAATAACTTCAGTGGAGTTGGAACAGAATTTGACTCCAAGTCTCTAGCCTTTACATCTGTGAAGAAATCTACCAAGCTTGAACTGAGTGTGCATCATGTAATGCTGTCTACTTGAGTCTTTAGATGTCTGGAAACAATAACTGCCAGAGAAATGAGATCTGCTCTGTCCATCTGAGTGGGTAGGGGACTGAAACCTAGTGATGACAAATTAAGGCCCCAATCCTGCATTGGCCCTGCATGGGCACAAACATTAGCTATTTCAGTGCTGATCAGAACACTCTTGAAAGAAGGGTGATATTGTTATGCTGATCTCCACAGACTGCTGTGAGCATCATCTCCACTTGACATCAGGAGTGGATCTTGGAGTATAGCCAGAATTTGGGAGCATACCAGGGTTTCTTTTTGTCAGAATCAGCCTAATATTAGGTAGATTGACAGTTGCTATCTTTGAGATAAGATGGATGAGGTAATATCTTTTCTTGGTAAAAGAGACAAGCCTTTGAGCTACACAGAGCTCTTCTTCAGGAATCATGCATATTGAAAGAGACCATTCAAGATGAAGTGGGCCAGTTAACATTTCTGAAGTCATAGCACAAAAAAGGGAGGTTAGTGGATTACAGATTATTGTAATAAGACATAAAACAGTGTCTTTATTTATGATTTTTAGTGTCTAGCAAAGTCATGAATTTAAGCTCCCAGGCTCATCTTTTGAAGGTGTCATGCAGGTTTCCTTTGAGGACTGAGAGGTCAGATATGGAGTGATCATTTTGCAAAAAGTGTTTTTTCTTTTATCAGTTATCTGTGTGAGTTCATCTGAGAGCATGGTGCTATGGATTAAAATACCCATAAATTGTTGCTTTAGTCCCAAAACCTTGTTGAAAAATCTTCATTTTCCTTTATTGTGCAAGAAACTCTACAGTATGTGTTTTGTTTTCTTTGCCTCATTGCTTTGCTCAGTACCATCTTTTATGACCTCTTTCCTTATTCCTATGGTGCTTTGCTGTGCTAATGAATCTGATTGTTTAACACTGGAGCAGAGATGGGGGGAATATTTGTACTGCAGTCCAAGGTGTGACTGCAACTCAGGTAGACATAGTATTTCTAAAATAGCACTATAGATGTGGCAACAGGTATGCTTGAACACCCTGATCTGAAGCCCATGCCACCACACCTACACGGCTGTTTTTAGTAATATTTGCCTGTGTCTGTCTGGGTTGCAGTCACATCTTGGATTGCAGTACAGGCATTCCCTGGATTGCTATCTTCTGATCTTTTGCAACTGTCAGTTAGAATAAAATGAGGAAAAACAAGCACACGTGACTGTTTCCAAGCTGAGCATTGCCAGAGTAAACAGCTTGCAGCAGAGCTGTGAAAAGAATGCATGGGTTTGACATTATTTGGGGCTGTGATTAAAAATACTCCAGAGGAATGAATGGAACCGGAAATTGTTAGAAGCACACATTGCCATAGGGCTGAGATTTTCAATGGTGCCTAAGGGATTTAGATGCCCAGTTCTCATTAAAGTTAATGACTAAAGGTCTTCTCTTTCCTTTATTGAGCTCTTCTCTTATGGTAATAATCTGCATTGCTAGGCACTTCGCAGAACAAACACAAAGACGCAGTCCCAGTACAACCTAAGGTACCAGTTGTGCAAGCCTCTACGCACACGGAGCCACATAGGTCAGTTTGTAGGTGCAGGCCTTTACGTCATAAGCTCTTTGTTAAATGGAATCAGTGGAACTGGGGAAGTCCCAGGGGCTCCACATGGATGTAAGAGTCCATTTACAGGAACCAGGGCCTAATATTATGCATGGTGTGACAAGTAGGGACAGTGAGAGGACGGATTGGAATGGGATGAGAAAGCACAAAGGTTATAGTAGAATGAATAGGTGGTTACTGTATTTAGGTATGTGCGCAGCCTGTTCGTTCAATGAAAAATGCTATCTTTTTTTCTTTTAAGCTATTTTTGACTCTCTTCTTGTGGGCAGCATGGAAGAAGTAAGTGGGTCTGAAGGAGAGATTTGAATGAAGTGTACAAAAACGCATGCAGATGGTGGTTGGAGATGCTGTAATATAGGTATCCTCATCAATACATTGTCCAGCTAAAAAATGCTTCTTTGTGTACAGAAATTTTTTATTCAGGGGAGAGAAAGTGGATCATACTATTGGAAAACAAGTTTGTGTTCTTTTCATTGCAAAAAAATAAGTGTAAAAATATAAAAATATAAAAAATATTGCTCAAGTGTGCAGGGGTGTAATCAGGAAGGCCAAAACACGGTTGGAGTTGCAGCTAGCAAGGGATGTGAAGGATAACAAGAAGCGTTTCTACAGGTATGTTAGCAACAAGAAAAAGGTCAAGGAAAGTGTGGGACTCTTAATGAATGGAGGAGGCAATCTAGTGACAGATTATGTGGAAAAAGCTGAAGTACTCAATGCTTTTTTTGCATTGGTCTTCACAGACAAGGTCAGCTTCCACACTGCTGTCCTGGGCAACACAGTGGTGGAAGAAAAGGTTAAGGACTATTTAGAAAAGCTGGACGTGGACAAATCGATGGGTCCAGAGCTAATGCATCTGAGGGTGCTGAGGAAATTGTCGGTGATTGCAGAGCCACTGGCCATTATCTTTGAAAATTTGTGGTGATTGGGGGAGGTCCTGGACAATTGGAAAAAGGCAAATATAGTGCCCATCTTTTAAAAAGGGAAGGAAGAGGACCCGGGGAACAACAGACCAGTCAGTCTCACCTCAATCCCTGGAAAAATCATGGAGCAGGTCGTCAAGGAAACCACTTGGAAGCACTTGAAGGAGAAGAAGGTGATCAGGAACAGTCAACATGGATTCACCAAGAGCAATTCATGCCTGACCAACCCGATTGCCTTCTATAATGAGATAACTGGCTCTGTGGATATGGGGAAAAGCAGTGGATATGATATATCTTGACTTTAGCAAAGCTTTTATACGGTCTCCCACAGTATTCTTGCCAGCAAGTTAAAAAAGTATGGATTGGATGAATGGACTGTAAGAATAATAGAAAGCTGGTAAGTGAAATAAATGTATGATAGGAAAGTAGTAGCCTTTCAAAGAACTCCTCCCTCAAAGCTCTCCAGAAGGCCTTTAACTGAGGTCTGCTAGCATGTGGAATGGTCTCCTAAGGAGAGTGGTGGAAGCCCTATTATTGGGGACATTTTAAATCAACACTGAGCAAAGCAGTGCAAAACATATAGCAGAAAGCAATCCTGAAATGTCTGTGCGATAGAGAAAGGTACCATCTTGGCTAACTTTTCAGATTCTAAGTAGTGACAATGCACATTAGAAATTCTAAATCAATGGTTTTCAACCTGTTTTCACTTGTGAACCCCTAAAAAAAATTTGAATGGAGGTGTGACCCCCTTTGAAAATCTTAGACATAGCCTGCAGAACCGCAGGGATCTGCGGACCACGGGTTGAAAACCACTAACAAACGCTCATTGGCTGATTGAAGGTAAGACACAGTTGCCAACAGCTTCTGAAATCTGCCTTTTTCAACTTAATTATTTTAGGGCCATTGCAAACACCACAGCTTTAAGGATGACACATTTTTTAAAAGCTGTTATTTGTGATCAAATGAATTCCCTATGCTAAAAGTTCTTTTCTGCTCCGTGCCTCATCAGTCTTAAATGAGAGCCACTTCCTAGCCTAAGCTTCTTGAATAGACAGATGGGACAATAAGGATGAATAGGTTTTTAGAGCCCTTTCTCTCACTGCACCACTTGTCCTTCAAGACCTCATTCCTCTCTCTTGCTGGCAGCACAATTGGGCCTATCTTCACTTGACCGTGATATTTTTCTGCCTCCTGAAGGAACGAACACACACACACCCCTCAGAAAGTGGCACAGATGCCCATGGTATGAAGGGATTATGCCCAGGACGTTGCCTCTTTATTACAATTGCAGTTGAAACCCCTAATACTTTTGAGAGATACCAAAGGGACCGCAACTCTTATCTGTAACTAAGGGCTGGTCTACACTGGCAATTTACAGTGCTGCAACTTTTTCACTCACGGGTGTGAAAAAACAGCGCTGTAAAGCACCAGTATAGACAGTGCACCAGAGCTTGGAGCCGCGCTCTCAGCACTGGTAGCTACTCCCCTGCACCACGACCACACAAGCCACGTTAATGTGCTACCATAGCAGCACTTCAGCGTTACCAGTGTAGACTAGCCCAAAGACTACAGTAAGCAGCCAGAGTTCATCTTATCTTTGTTCTTGTTCGTGGAACTCAGTTCTTGCAGCTGTTTGTTCCGATTGGTCACAACTCCAGCCACTGACCAGTATCTCTGCTTCCTTTTCCATTTATACAACTCTAGCACCTTTTACTTTCAGACAGCTATCTGCACGGCAGCATTTCAACCCTTCCTTTGTGCTGTACACCATGGAGTTCTCTTTCTCTAAACTAGACCTGGGCAGACCACTCAAACAGCAGAGCAGACTAACTTACGGGACAACAGACCTGACTCATTCAGCCACAAGGCGTTATCATCGGGTTTTTCATATTCTGATCTCTTTGGTATTCTAAAAATAGGGTGTTAAACAAATTGATCAGGCGACACAGACAGCAAGGAGATCACCTTCTGAAGGTGAACTTGCTGTATCTTCGTAAGTGTTCAGCACATTTTGCATTTTTCAAAGGGTAATATCTCCTTGAAATGTGCCTGGGGAGGGGATGGGAGGAGTGATTCCTCCTCTTTGAAAAGGGTACGAGGGGTACAGTTGGATGTTACGTTTGCTGTTAATATAATGTACCCAATGAGAGTGCTGTGACTTGCATAAAAAGGGTTTGGAGAGAGGCTTTCACTTCTTGAAATTCTCCAAGAAGTTTGAGGGGACTGAATGTAAATATATGGGTGACTGGTTGCCTCTGTGACATACTGTTCAGATTTATTTAGTGATACTGTATCTCATAGAACAGTATGGAGTGTGGTAGCTCGCAGTGCTCTTTGCCAAAAACTTTCAAAGACAGACAGTAGGCCAAGTTCTGCTCTCTGATATACCTGTGTAATCCCAGTAACTTCGGTAGAGGTTATGTGGTTGCAAGTGTGAGCAAAAGGTGTCTCTTGGTGTTGAAATTACACCCCTGCTCTTTCTGACCTGAATTGCTTCTGGGGTTGGGCAAAGTCTGTTATTCTGTACGTGCTATCTCTTTGTATTGTCTGTAGATTTGAAGCCTCCTGAAATAAGGGGTAACCTCAATGTTTTCCCCAGGAATTGAAATTAGAGAGGGTGTTGGAATATTCAGGGGGGTGAGGGCCGACGAGGATTGAGACCGTGAGGGCAAAGGTAGGCTGTATGGCACCAGAGTAAAAACTGAAAAATGTTTCATGACCATTTTATTAGAATTAACTCATGTTTTAAAATCATCACAAAAATTAAAGTTGGCTAGTCAAGCCTACTGTGAAGCACTACATCTACATCCTTCTTGGTTTCTTGTTGTAATTTTGCACTCTTTGGTGTCTTCTTGTGTGTCCATTACTTCCAGTCTTTCATGGTAGTCTCATGATCAGGCAGAAGGCGACTGCTTTCAGAACACAAAATTCTATTCAGTGAGGAAAAAGAATGCTCAACTGTAGCTGTTGTGAGTGGGAGTAGCAAGAGATGAATTCCTACTTCTTTCGTTCCAGGAAACATAGCACAAAGATCAGGTCAAGCCACTAGTGATGATAAAGAAGTTGAAGTTAAATCTTCATTTGTTTGTCATATGATATTCCACTCTGTGTTCAGAATTTTCTGTTCTGTCCTGATCACATAGCAGCACCATTGCTGGTAGTGCCTCACTCGACTCAACTGTAGGTGTTTTATAAGAGAGGCATCTGTAAAAGCTATGTAGAGATTGAGTAGAATCCAGAAATCACTATTGCAGATTTGTAAGAATCAAGTCTGTGTACTTTTTCAGCTGGCTTTACAAACACTTCTTATCCTCTTCACTTAAGGAGTCAATATAAGTACCTTCATTAGTCAACTTCTGGGATGAAGTCTTTGCTTCTTCCAGTACATTTTCAATGGATATCTCTCATTGATCCAAAGGTGGCTTCTACTTCTGGAAAAAGATCTACTACTGTTGTAGCAGATGCCTGGATGATATTGTTTAATGACCCAAGTAGTTTCAAGAGTAGACTTACAAAAGAGAGATTGGCAATAGTGTTCTCTGAACTTCGTAACAAAAGTAGTCTACCAGCCTCACTACTTAGATCTCTCCTATCTTGGAGGATACTTTCCAAAGCCAGTAATAGTGGTTGCAGTAATTTTAAAACAGCCAAGAATTGCTTATGAGAAAGCCAGCAGGTTTTCTCAGGTTGGACTAACTTTAACTTCAATCCCAGTGTATCTTCTATTTGTTTCCAAGATGTTCAGTCCTTTTAGACTCTTGCTGGAAAAAAAAGAGTATAAAAAAGCCATTAAATTTATGGCTTTTTAATGGCTTTTGAAGATTCTGGAGCAGATGGCCTCTGCAGTGTGTATAGAGAGATTAGGGTTACACGTTTGTCTGAGCAAAGCTTGTACTCCACTATCTCTTCAAGAGAAGTTTGTAGTTCGATTAAATGCACAAGTACCCTCTGTTTGGGGTTCAATTTACAAGCATTTAACTCCTTCTAAGATGTCACAGATGCAGCTGATGTGTCTTCTATAACCTGAACATCTAGAATGCATCTACTGAGCTACCATGGACATCAAGATAACATACGCAATGACTTAATATTTGATGCCTGTTTGCACTGGTGCATTCATCAGCCATGTATGCAAATATTTTGAATACAGCGAGAGAGTTCTCCACTTTTTCAACTGCTGAGTCTTTCACTGTTGCACCGCATGCTTCTAGAGAGTCAGCTGAGTTTTTTTCAGAAAGATAGCAAGCATTTGCCAGTCTTGTTTGAAACCACTGTCCAACTTCAGGATTAACAAATGACAATGCACTTAACATTGGCCTCCAGTTTGTAGTGTGTGGTCTGGTATCTCTTGCTTAAATAGAAAGTATGGTGCAACAGCCATGTTGGTTCACATAAACTGAGTTGTCTCTCCAGCATTCTTAACAGCCTCATTAAGTTCTTTTTAAATTGGCTTTGACTGTGACTGGCTTATAAGGCTTTCTGCATGTTGATGATGCAGTCCAGAGGCATGGGGTTTTGCAGCCTTTTTCATCCAGGTTGTCAGTATTGGCTTAGCAGATCAGTCTGGCAAACCAAGTTCCTCCACTTTTATTATATAAATGCATGATATGCCCACATCTTGAATACTGCATGCAGGTCTGGTCACCCCATCTCAAAAAAGAGATATTGGAATTGGAAAAGGTACAGAGAAGGGCATCAAAAATGATTAGGGGTATGGAACAGATTCCATAAGAGGACAGATTAAAAAGACTGGGACTTTTCAGCCTGGAAAAGAGATGACTAAGAGGGGATATGATAGAGGCTTATAAAATCTTGACTGATGTGGATAAAATAAATAAGGAAGTGTTATTTACCCCTTCACTTAACAGAAAAACCAGGAGTCACTGAATGAAATTAATGGGCAGCAAGTTTAAAACAAACAAAAGGAAGTATTTCTTCACACAACGCACAGTCACCCGTGGAACTTTTAGCCAGGGATGTTGTGAAGGCCAAAATTACAACAGGGTTTAAAAAAGAACTAGATAAGTTCATGGATGTTAGGTCCATCAGTGGCTATTAGCCAGGATGGGCAGGGATGCAACACCATGCTCTGAGTGTCCCTAGCCTCTGTTTGCCAGAAGCTGGAAGTGGACTACAGGGGATGGATCACTCTATGCTTCCTTGTTCTGTTCATTCCCTCTGAAGCACCTGGAATAGTGACTGTAGGAAGACCGGATATTGGGATAGATGGACCATTGGTCTGACCCAATATGGCCATTCTTACATAAAAAATAATTATAGCAATAAAAAAGTTTAGTACAGAAACTCCCTGAGATAATGGCCTCTTGAGATGGTGGTGTGAGATAATGACCTTGGCAAATAATGCATTTTAAAAATCTTGGCCTACTAGGAAATCCATATTTATATAAGTTTCCCAGTCACAAATCTGGCATTCTGGAGCGGAGTCACTAAAATATGGTTCAATGCTCTGGCCGCTGTTGTCTGTCGTGCCACTGTTCACTCTACCACTCTGTCCCCAGTGGCCCTGCACTGTCACTTTCTGCTGCCACCTGCCACTGTGACCTCTGCGAGTTGGTCTCTCGAGGTTCTACCCAGCTCTCGGTGATTTCAGCTCTCAGTGGGGAAACCTTGCTGCTAGTGCAGGCTGGGCTGCGTCTTCCACGGAAACATTGTCCGACAGCAGGTCTAAGCACTTGGACCTGATTATCAGTGATTTCAGCTCTAGTGGTTACTTATGAAGCCTAATCATCTTTCTCTAAACAGGAGAGAAGGGCAGGTCAAATAGTGCTTGTGACTTAGGCAGAACCCACACCACCAAGCAAAACACCTGGGCCCCACCCGCCCTCGCTCTCTCTCTTCACTACGATATGGCATCCAAACCTCCTGCTTATGGAGTGCAGTTCAGTTGAGGGTGACCAGTGCTTAATTTGTATTGAAAAGTGCCAGGGCTCAAGCAAGTTTGTTACTTTCATAACTGATGTGACAAGCCCAGAGGTCCCAGGGCTGAGCCCTGGCAAGTCCTGGCACAAATTAGCACTGAAGGAGACCCCCTTATTCAGACAGGCTAAGTATAGTTCTGCTGCCTTTTACTCATACAATAAGGATAACACATTTCAGGGATTTGTAACCCAACACTAGCCAAAACTGATCACTTTGGCAACACAGCTCTGCCTGCTGGCTTCCTGGGCAGAGTAGGTGAGTTCATGTAAATACAGTCTGCTCCTGAAGCCTTTCCACCCACCCCTGGCTCATCACTAGGTGTCAGGAGAGAGCTCATTCAAACCTTTCTTATAAATAATAATTTCAAATCATTAGGTAGGCCAATATAGCCAAAACAAATGTGCCGACATTGTCATAAATAACAGCTGTATGAGGAAGCTAGTCTTTGTTCACACTTTTCAACCCCATTATGCTTTCTCAGGTAGAAGTATTTTTTCATATGCTATATAAGCTTTTAAAGTGCATATTAATGTTTCAATTCAAATTTCCAACCAATGACTAAATTGGCAACACTGCATGTAACGGGGGGGTGGGGGGAATTAAATGGGGGTGTACACCCCGCCTGGGGGGGAGGGGTCTAGGGAACCCCCTGGGGTGTTTACAGACAAATTTGCACCAGTTCAGGTACCTTCCGCCTCTCCCACTGCGGTGTAACTACTGGCATTTTGGTTTAAGGGCAGCTTATTTTGGTCTGAGTATACCTTATTTCAACTTAGTTAAAATCTGTTCCTAATTAACTTAACTAAGCTGAAATAAGCCTCCATGAAAAACCTATTGCTCCAATTTAACTAAATCAGTTTAAAATTGCACCTTAAGTTAAGCCAGTGCAACTTTGCAATTAGACAAGACCAAAGCATGAGAATAGATGGCTCCTGTATTGTATATTAACAAGCTACTTTATAAAATTCTGTATATTGCGCTTTTTTGACCTGATTCAAATCTCTCTCTATCAAGCCAAGAATGGAGCAATAAGATTAGCAAGCAGTGTAGCAGCTTCCATTATGCAAGACTTACTTACTATACATTAGAGAGAGCCGTACTTATGTCAAGAGAATTTCTATTTTGATTGACATATGTTACACTGCACCAAATGTAGTCTGCTTGAAGCAACATATTAGTGCCCTGCAGTAGACTTTGTGGGAGTCTGTTTCCATATTCTACTAATCAAAGGAAGTGGGTTTTTTCGCCCCCCCAATGTCTGTTTTACTGATGTTAGCTGATGGTTTTACAAATCGAAAGTCGCACAGTGCCAGATCTTCAGCTGGTGTAAATTAGCATAGCTTCATTGACTTCGGTGGATGTACATCAGTTTATGCTAGCTGAGCATCTGACCTCAAACCTATTTAAACATATAGCTTTCATAAGACATGAAACTAAGATGTAGAGAATTGCAGAGTTTGTAAGCTAGACAAGGTAGATGAATAATGGGTTCGTATTGCACTTCTGTCAAGGTAAATATGCAATGAAGTTATTATATAGACATGAACTGCTAAAATGTTACCTGTTGCAGATTAGTATGGACATTACCAGGAAGGTACTAAGGATTTAATTTTTGTGCTCTTTCCCTACCTATTCCATTTTTGGCAAGCTGGCTCTATCGCACCCTGCTTCTCAGCCAGGAACATAATTGAGGCCATGTCTACATCTAAAATTTTGCAGCGCTGGTTGTTACAGCTGTATTAGTACAGCTGTATAGGGCCAGCGCTGCAGAGTGGCCACACTTACAGCAACCAGCGCTGCAAGTGGTGTTAGATGTGGCCACACTGCAGCGCTGTTGGGCGGCTTCAAGGGGGGTTCCGGGAACGCGAGAGCAAACCGGGAAAGGAGACCAGCTTCGCCGCGGTTTGCTCTCGCGTTCCCGGAGCCACCCAGCAAACCGCAGGGAAGGAGACCTGCTTGCTCGGGGTTCCGGGAACGAGAGAGCAAACCTGGAAAGGAGACCAGCTTGATTACCAGAGGCTTCCTCCTTCCACGGAGGTCAAGAAAAGCGCTGGTAAGTGTCTACATTGGATTACCAGCGCTGGATCACCAGCGCTGGATCCTCTACACCCGAGACAAAACGGGAGTACGGCCAGCGCTGCAAACAGGGAGTTGCAGCGCTGGTGGTGCCCTGCAGATGTGTACACCTTCAAAGTTGCAGCGCTGTAACTCCCTCACCAGCGCTGCAACTTTCTGATGTAGACAAGCCCTGAGATGCTCATCCTATCATCACCTGCATTCTGATATACTGGAAAAAATGAGGCCTGTTAGATTTTGTGTTGTGAATCTTGATTTTCAGAAGGCTAGATCTGGGAAGCTTAGGCTTGTGTATTGTGTTCGTATAATGAAATTAAATAGTGACAACGTAACAACCGAGGGCTAGAATTTGTAAAGCTAAGATTTTTTGCACTAGCTCTTTAGACCCTAGAAAGAACTCATATTATGATTTGGTAATTAATCTGAATGTGCTGTTGTCTAATCTCTTGGCATCTGGGAAACTCCAAACTGACACATGGGTTGCTTTTTGATGCAGAAGACATTGAAAACATGAGTCATTTGGGGGGCAGCAATATTTAAAGACGAAAGTAGCATCTGTATGTAAATGTGGATTTACAAGAAGGATTACTGTAAATGGAGCTAAAGTCATGTTTTTGTGTATCAGTTTTGTGTGTTTTCTGTTTTATAAGTAAACATAAGGGTCTATGGGAAGTGAGCTCTGTTCCGTAGAAGGATGTTCCATAAATGCCAACTATTGAAAGGAAAATCTTGAGGAATGGCTCCACAAAGTTTCAGATGATACCTATGATGTGTTATCAACCTGAGAAAAACAGCTGAGGTGTTAATTAAGAGTGGATTTCTGATTTTCTGGGTTTTTTAGCAGTTAACTGTAGTGATATGATTAATGCAGTCCTAAAGGCACAACTCTGTACATCTCTGTTGAAGCATGTCTTGGTGCTCAGAAACTGTCACATGACAAGCCCAACTTTCGGAAATTATGTTTCATAAAGCAGTGCTTGAGAGTTACTGTCTTGGCCTCTCTGGAACTGAACTTGGTTAGGTTGATAAAAACCTGTGCTACAAAAAATGCCTGGCTGTAATCATGGAAAATATTAGCAATACTTTCTCTTCAGTGGTGTGTCCTTTTGGGGATTGTTGTTTTTTTAAGTTATCTCCAAACTCAGTGAGACTAAACTATCTATTTGTTTCACTGCAGGATCAGTTTGACAACTTAGAAAAACATACACAATGGGGAATTGATGTTCTGGAAAAATACATCAAGTTTGTAAAAGAAAGAACGGAGATTGAAATCAGCTATGCAAAACAACTTAGGTAAGTTGATGTCTTCATTTCAGAAGAACATGAGTAATGTGGTGGGAATAGGGGTTGCTCGTAACTCTGAAATGTTCGTGACTCTGAACAAAACCTTATGGTGGTTCTTTCAAAAGTTTATAACTAAATATTGACTTAATACAGCTTTAAAATGTTACTATGTAGAATTAAAATGCTGCTTTTAACCATCTTAATTTAAATGAAACAAGCACAGAAACAGTTTCCTAATTTTGTCAAATATTTTTTAATTTTTTTTTACTAGTTTACATTTAAGACAGTACTGTACTGTGTTTGCCCTTTTTTGGGGTGGGGGTGGGGGGAGATGTCTCTGCTGCTGCCTGATTGCATACTTCCAGTTCCAAATGAGGTATATGTTTGACCAGTAAGTTCGTAACTCTGGTGTTTGTAACTCTGAGGTTATACTGTATCAACATTTCCCTTTCCTTAGCTCTCCATTTGCTTGGCTTACAAAAATCCTGTTTAGCAGGCAGAATGGGTTGCTTAAACAGTAGAAAATAAAAGTTCAAGTTAATTTCACACACTTGAAATTAGAGCAAATTCCTCCTCAAAGTAAATGTGTTGTGTATGTGGCAAAGTAGCATCCCTAGTTTACTCATGGTTTCTGGTCTGAGTGCAAGGCTGTTCATGGAACTTTGTACATGATAGTAGAGACAAGCTGAGGAAAGGATGTACAGAGTGGTGAGAGTTCAGCCTTGAGGCTGAATCAAGGCATTGATTTGAATTCAATTGCTTGAAAATCTCATTAGCAGTCCAGGTGAGCCCGAAAGGGCAGCAAAATTGTGAATGCAGCTTGAATGGTGGAACTCATAGAAAAATCTCATGAGAACTTCCAGTTTATTGGTCCAAATCTCATGAGAACAGCCCTCCTAAATGAGTAAGTGGATGTACCTGAACTGGAACCAGAAGAAAAGATCCTACCTGTCATAAATGGATAGTTAAGGGTTAATGTCTCTTTTACCTGTAAAGGGTTAAGAAGTTCAGTAAACCTGACTGACACCTGACCAGAGGACCAATAAGGAGACAAGATACTTTCAAATCTTGGTGGGGGGAAATCTTTTGTTTGTGCTCTTTGTTTTGGGGGTTGTTTGCTCGTGGGACTAAGAGGGACCAGACGTCAATCCAGGCTCTCTAAATCTTTCTGAATCAGTCTCTCATGTTTCAAACTTGTAAGTAACAGCCAGGCAAGGCGTGTTAGTCTTATTTTTGTTTTCTCAACTTGTAAATGTTCCTGTTTGCTGAGAGGATTTTACCTCTGTTTGCTGTAACTTTGAACCTAAGGGTAGAGGGGGTTCCTCTAGGCTATATAAATCTGATTACCCTGTAAAATATTTTCCGTCTTGATTTTACAGAGATGATTTTTACCTTTCTTTTCTTTAGTTAAAAGCTTTCTTGTTAAGAACCTGATTGATTGTTTCTTGTTTTAAGATCCAAGGGGATTGGATCTGGACTCACCAGTAATTGGTGTGGGAAAGGAGGAGGGGATGGTTAAATTCTCCTTGTGTTAAAATCCAAGGGGTTGGATTGGTGTTCACCAGGAACTTGGTGAAAAAGCCTCTCAAGGCTGCCCAGGGAGGGGAAGGTTTTGGGGAGATAAGAAGTGTTCCAGACACTAAAATTTCTGGATGTTGGCAGTGTTACCAAATCTAAGCTAGTAATTAAGCTTAGAAGTGTCCGTGCAGGTCCTCACATCTGTACCCTAAAGTTCAGAGTGGGGGACAAACCTTGACACTACCTGTTTACAATCTGCAGTGAACCAAGAGATCCCTACTCCCCAAAATTCAAAGGGATTCAGGTTTGAGGTTCTGGCCTATCTCTAATACCAAGGCATAATACCCAAGTGTGGGAGGTTTGTGGTGTTTCTGCTAAATAGCTGTGCTTGAGAGAAAATGACCTTTCATATCTGTGTGACTTGCCATATGCAGGACCTGTAATTGTATAATGAGCTGGTGTCTGGAGAAAGCCCGTCATGTACTTACTGACTGCTGAAGAAGAATGTATTGTTTGCCTTGGGATAAACTGATTTAAATCAAAGCAATTTAAATAATCAGTTTTTAATTGTATTGCATTTATATATTTCAATTATTTTCCTAAAGAAAGACTGATTCTCATTGATTGGTAACCATTAAAACAGGTTGATTTGCAAATAAATGTAGCCTTTACACTTAATTTGGTATTTCTTTTTGCCAACTAGGAGGATACGCTATGTCTGCACACATTTATTTAAGCAGTTATATAGCTTAACTGATTCCATTTACTTTCTTACATTTTTTATTACGCTAGAAAATGTTGAATGATGCACTGCTTATTTTCTAGATGATTACTGTTGTACCTGTGATTTGTGTCAAGCTGCATTTGAATGGAAATTCAAATGAATTAAAAATGCACAAACGCACCGTTTTTAATTTTTTAAATTATATTAAAACTACTTTAAATGTGCTGGATACAAAAGAAAAAAGTTTTTATCAAAAATGTTTTGCATTGAAAACTTACATTAAACAAAGGAAGTATTATCTGTAGTTAGTGAATTGAACTGATTGTTTCTAGTCACAGAGTCCATCAACATTTTAGAACTGATGGATCTCATCCTCTCACATTTAGCTTTTCTTCATAGATTGAAAGAGGAAAACAAACTTCCCTGCTTTTTTAACTCTCAGAAGGTTTCATAACTTTGAATGAACTAGTAATTGAACTGAACTAACTGAATAAATTGAAATGAAGAAAATATTCACACTGCACCTGCAGAAGAGGTTACTGCTGTCAAAGGCTGGTTTAACGCTTCAGCAAACTCTGGTCCCAGATATTTAGCCAGTGACTTCCACAAGTTCAGTGGTTTGATTTTCTTTAAAACTTTGCAGTAAATATGTACTGCTTAATGTTTTTGTTTTTGTTTTTTAATTTAAACAATTCTGATATAATAAGTTTAGGCCTTCACATGGGTTGTCATAACTTGAAATTTAGTTTTTAAATAGGTTTATTTTTAAAATAAACCTGTTTTTATATTTAAGAAACAATTTAAATGTTAAATTATGACACTGTTGAGAATGCCAAATTCAGGAAAGACTGCCGAGAAATAGGGCAGACTCACCCCAAACTGGTGGTTATTCTATCATTAGAGTATACCAAGCCAGTTATAAAAGTGAACTTCTGTATCACCACACTGGTTAACAAGAAGACAAAAATGAAGTATTCTTAGGCATTCCATCCCTTGGCTCACTACAGAGCCGGTGGACTTGATGATGAATGGTTACTGAAAACAAGTTTAATCAGATACAGGGTCCTTCCAATCCCAAGGGATCACCCTCTTAGCCAGGTGAATATATAACTCAGATCTTACCAATAATCATGCTGATGCCAATCCTTTAGTAACTAAAAGTAACGGTTTTATAATAATTGAAAAAAGGAAGAAGAGGAGAGTTCTTGAACAGTTAAAGGATCATATATAACATACAAATGGTTTTCATTGTTCTTAAATCAGCATCACAGCAGTAATGGAATAAATTGCTAACTTGCAAAAATTTGTGGAATCACCCAAACAGATTGGGGGTTATCAGTCCATGTTCAAAGCTTCCTTGTTAGAAATTCAGTCCAGAGAAATGAAGCAGGAAATGAAGACAAAATGGAGATGTCTCAGTTGCCTTTTTATATCCTCTGCCATGTGCATGTAGGGTTGCCAGCTTTCTAATCACACCAAACCAAACACCCTAGCCCTCCCCATTCCCCAAGGCCCAACCCCCTGCTCACTGCATTCCCCCTTCCTTGGTGGCTCACGCTCCCCAACCTGCACTCACTTTCACTGGGCTGGGGCAGGGGGTTGGGGTGCCAGAGAGGATAAGGGATCTATCTGGGGATGCAGGCTCTACGGTGGGGCCAAAAATGAGGGGTTCAGGGTGTTGGAGGGGACTCCAGGCTGGAGGTGGAGCTGAGGGATTGAGGCAGGGGATTAGGATGCAGGAGTGGGTTCGGGCTTGGGCTGGGGATGAGGGGTTTGGTGTGCAGTAAGGGGCTCTGGGTTTGGGGAGGGGGGCTGATGGCTGGGGTGGGGGTTGGAATGTGGCCTTACCTCGGGTGGCTCCCAGTCAGCGGCGCAGCGAGACTAAGGCAGGCTCTCTTCCTGTCCTCACACCATGCTGCACCCAGGAAGTGGCCAGCAGGTCCAGCTCCTACGTGGAGGGCCAGGAGGCTCCTCGCGCTGCTCTCACCCACAGGCATCGTGCCCCCCCCCCCCGTCCCATTGGCCGTGGTACCTGGTCAATGGAAGTGCGACGCTGGTGCTCAAAGCAGGGGTAGCGTGCGGAGTCCCCTGATCCCCCTTCCTAGGAGCCGGACCTGCTGGCCACTTCTGGGGCGCAGCATGGTGCCAGGAGAGGTAGGGACTAGCCTGCCTTAGCCCCACAGCACCGCCAACTGGATATTTAATGTCCCAGTCAGCAGGGTCAATTTTTAACTGGGCATTCTGGTCAAAAACTGGACCTCTGGCAACCCTATATGCATGGAAGTTCACTGTCCCAAACAAATTCCACAGCTGCTGTTTGTGGAAACTTACTGGTCCAAGATGGAGTCCAGGATGATATGAGCATAGCATATGTCCTTACATGGTTTGCTGACTCACAGAGGTGGCCACTGGCCCCTCATCGTCTGAAGCATCTTCAGGAAAAGCCATTTGGACTGGATGCATTTCTTCAATGCCCCATTGTGAGAGCTGAGTGTCCTTGATGGGCCATCCACACATAGCTGTCTAGCCTTGATGCATATTCTATCTGGGATTGTCACCCAGGAATACAAATGAACAGCACAAGGTTTATGCATTGTTTAAGTCCCACTTAAGTAACGCATAAGTGCTCTGCACAGGGGAGAATTTCAGTCTTTGAGATTTACTTCTAACTGTTCCTGATTTTAGACCTAAATTCACACCTTGCTCAAACTGATGGTTCTCTTACTCATATGATTGCAAGCTATTTATATCATAAATACTGAATCATTAAACCAAGACTTTAGGGAAAAAATGCTAAAATAAATTGATCCAACATCAGTAGTTCTTGAACTGTGTTTTTACCCTTATTTGGGTCTTGACATGTTTAGTGGTTTGATCTGGAAGTTCAAAGGGTATCACCTCCCCCATCTGATTTTATTTAATAAAGGACAAACTCAGAGTATCAAAGGGCCAAGGTTCTCAGATACCACAGACACTAGCTTAGTTTCCTGCAAAGATGTGTAGATAGCCCTAAGAACGATAGGTATGAAAGAGCATTTCAAACACCATGAACGTTGAGAATTAATTGGTACTGCGAAGGAGAGGAAAGCTTCACACCCTACTGCAAAATGAATTTCTATAGTGCAAATACTATAAGGGCTTGTCATGCAAAGTAGTGAATGCTCTTGACCCTGATCCAGCACTACGTTGAAGCAGATGCCTAGCTTTAAATGTGAATAATCGCATTGATTTCAACAGGGCTGGTCACACGCTTAACTTTAAGCATGTTGCCTACAGCATTAGGCTAGTATGCGTCAGTCCCTTGAAGGGTCAAGCCTTACACGAGAAAACATTTCCCACTGACTGTGTAGCGCTGTGGTTACAGTTCCCAACTTTTAATTTTGTCTTAGTAAAACAAAAAAAAAAAAAAAAAAAAACCCAGCTGACACAATATGTGATAAACATGTTTGTTTAATCCAACTGCTGATCCTTGTCATACACCTTCTAATCCTTTGCATGAAAATGTGCTCAGCTTGGTGCTTTTCATGCAGTTTTAAGGTGATTCTGCACAGTTAGAGGCTCACACAGAGATGACTACTGGACACGTCAGGATTAAGTAGGCAACTGAAATGCTAGGAGATGGTGCATGTTTTCTTTGGTGAAAATGTCTTATTAGAGTATTTAGTCTTTTGTATACATTTTTCTTATCCCCCTCATTTGTTGCCCCATGAATGAACAAATTAAGCCATACTGAGAAACAAGAGAGCAGGCATTCCCCACAGGATCCCAATGGCACTATGTACTTTGGACATGCATAACTGCTTCCTGAATTCCTGCAGCAGTAATATGCTTTGGTTTAAACTGCCATATTTAATATTTAGGCTAACAAGGGCGGAGTTTGCTGGTTTAGAGCATCCTTTATTTGGAAGAAGCATAAGAGGGAATAGAGATGCTAAAAATGAGGTGGATTCTGGCTGGCCTCAGTGTGTTTGTGCAAGTGTTGAGGAACGTAAGAAGATTCTCCACCTCTCATTTTGCAAGGTGTGGCCAGAACCACGTGTGGGAGCACAGTCCATACTCCCTCCTAGTGCTCCATGTATGTTAGGTGGTCAAAAGGGATGGGGAGAGGTGGAATGAGGGCAGGTTCACCACTCCCCTGGCAGATGGAGCTGGCTGGCAGGGAGCACCTTTTGAAAGTGGGGAGCTACTGTCCCAGTGCATGCACTCTGGGAGCCCCAAGGGCAAAGACTTTGGCCAATACCACTTATATGCCATTTTACAGCCATTAACACAGAACAACCGTATGAAGCTGGAAAATATTATTATGGCCATTTTACAGCTGGGGTAGGCAGAGAGACGTTAACAGAATTGTCTGTGGCCCCATAGCGATGAGCTCCAGTGGTGGAGCTGGGATTAGAATATGGAAAGTCTGGGTACTCCAGCATAGGAATTGTCTATGCTCACTCACTAGGGGGGAGGGATAGCTCAGTGGTTTGATCATTGGCCTGCTAAATCCAGGGTTGTGAGTTCAGTCCTTGAGGGGGCCTTTTGGGGATTGGTCCTGCTTTGAGCAGGGGGTTGGACTAGATGATCTCCTGAGGTCCGTTCCAACCCTGTTGTTCTATGATTTTATGATGCCTCTCTCTTGCTCTCACCTCTTTTCCCATGGGGACACTTGAAATTGCATGTGACATTATTAAATGTCATAATACTGACTAGGACTGTGAAGGATATTCACCCTATGGCCTTGGCTACACTCACACTTTACAGCGCTGCAACTGGGGTGTGAAAAAACACCCCCCTGAGCGCTGCAAGATACAGCGCTGTAAAGCGTCAGTGTAATCAGGGCAGCAGCGCTGGGAGCGCGGCTCTCAGCGCTGCATGCTACACCCGTAAGGGATACGGTTTACATGCAGTGCTGGGAGAGCTCTCTCCCAGCGCTGCCGCTCTGACTACACTCACACTTCAAAGCGCTGCCGGGGCAGCGCTTTGAAATTCCAAATGTAGCCATACCCTATGAATCCTCCTCTGCAATTATTCCTGAATTCAGGACAGGCCTTCTCTAGAAAATCTGCCATAGACAGACCAGTAATCTTATCAGCTATACTTGTTGTGGATGTGTTTTATCATTAAGGTATAGAAGTTGCTGTTAGTAAATGGACCTTAATGTTTCATGAATTTGTGTCCTTTAATGACACAATGCCATAAATATATTTACATTATCTTACTGTCAGTGACAAGGTGAAAGCTGTATGTGTCAGTCAGATGTGGAACCTTGGAGAAGAAAATTTGGCAGGGAAGTTATGTGGGGAAATATGGTTTAGAGAAGAGCAGGCCACAGTATAGAGTGGGGTCAGCAACCTTTCATAAGTGGTGTGCCGAGTCTTCATTTATTCACTCGAATTTAAGGTTCTGCATGCCAGTCATACATTTTAACATTTTTAGAAGGTCTCTTTCTATAAGTCTATAGTATGTAACTAAACTATTGGTGTATGTAAAGTAAATAAGGTTTTTAAAATGTTTAAGAAGCTTCATTTAAAATTAAATTAAAATGCAGAATTCCCCCCCCCCCCCCCGGACCTATGGCCAGGAGCGGGGCAATGTGAGTGCTATTGAAATTCAGCTTGCATGCCACCTTCAGCACCCGTGCCATAGGTTGCCTACCCTGGTATAGAGCATGAACACCTCCTGAGGTCCTGATGCAGTTTTCCCTCTGGCACAACTCCTGTTACCTTCACTGGGAGTCAGGCAGTGTCACACATATGATGCATTAAGTCCCCAAGGGAAAAGAAGACCTAACCTGGACTAGCCCATCCATCCATCCAAGGAGCAGCCCTTTGAAATCAGCTGTAGAGAGACAACTGCTGATATGATCTCTGATCTCTAGACCCGCTAAATGACTGCCGATGCATCGATTGCCGTGCATCAATCCCCCGGTAAGTGTAGACAAGCCCTTAGTATCCTTCATCAAGTGACCTCTTGGGTATGGATGATAAAATCTCGCTCTGCACTTTTCTTCCTTGGGGAGCTTTTTTGGTGTTCCTTCTCCCCCCACCCCCGGGCTCCTATTTTGAAAAGTATAAGTTTACAGATGTTGTTGAATAGGTTTTGACTGGTTTCCTTGGCTGCATCTCCACTGTACCCTTACGTTAAAGTGTAAAGAAAGAAAGAAAATGGAGAAGTAAAAGCAGTTTGATGGAAGCTGCTTGCTTAGGGTGAATAATAAAGTTGTCTTTGCAAAAGAGGAAATGGGAACTGCAGACAGTTAGCAAAGAAGGAAATAAGTACCACTGAAAGTGAGGAATGGAGAGGGGTTTGTTATGGGAACCATGATTGTTTAGTGTTATGAAACTGAAGTGGGACAATATGAAATGGCAGGTTCCTGTATAAACAGAACTTCGTTTGATTTCAATACGTTGCCTCCCATTCTGCATTGAAGCCCTGAAAAAATTACCATGGCAGGTTTATTGATCATCCTATCTAGTCTGCATTTTCCAAAGATACTCTGTGAGCTATGCAAGACTGACTGTAGGGGACAAATATCCCTGTGAAAAGGAGAATGTTAAAACTCTGAAGCTGTCAGCGCTGATGAGCTCCACTGAGTGAGTGGCTGGCATACAGAATGTTAAACTCTAGATTTGCCATTGGCTAGGGCTTTGCAGTGCCCGGTTTCTAGGAGAGAGCTGCTGAAGTCCGTTACCTTTGGCTTCTCTGTCCCAGACACAAGCAGTCAAATAACACAGTAGGATTTTACAAGAGAGTGGATAATTTCATGACCAATAATGTGTAGAATTATATGTGATAAAATGGGGTAATCAGATTTCCTGTTTCCCACTGCATCAGATGATCACCACAGCAATTAAGAAGGAATTCCCCCTTACCCCATCTGTGCAGCATCCAACAGCTGGCCAGTGTTTCTTCACCTTCCTTCTATGCATTAAGCAGAGGCCACAGCCTGAGGGGGATTACTAGACTTAATGGACCACTGGTGGTGTCCAGTATAGCAAATCATACTGTAATGGGCTGCTTGCTGTCTATACGTACTGCTGCTCTTTCCTGGATGGGATCAGAACAGCTCAGCCGCATGTCACAGGCCTAATACCGCTAATAGCTGCAGGAGGTTCTTCTTTTGCTCAAGTAGACAAGGCATGTGCTTATGGAGCAGGACAATCTCAGTTCAGTTACCATTGCCACCATGATGTTCAGGATGTGCAGTGTAGTTACAGCTGTGGTGGCCATGGATTTGCTAGTGTGTTTGCACGTTAGGCTAACAAAAAGCATTGAATAGAGAGAGAGACTTAGATTGTAAAATCTTCAGGGCAGGAACTGTCTCTGTTATATGTTTGTGAGGTCCCTAGCACAACGGGGGACTGGCCTTTGGGCACTACTGCAATACAAATAATAAATACAGTAGTAATAATAATGTATCAAATCATTACAACTAATGCTGGAGTGATGAGAGTGTGGAAGGATGTGGAGACTATCTGGTCATTTTAAGATACAACTTATTTATTTGTTTGCTTGTTTTTAATTTCAGGAACCTTTCAAAGAAATATCAACCCAAAAAGAACTCCAAAGAAGAGGAAGAATACAAGTATGCTCATTATCAGCCTATGGATGGGGATGTGTCTTGGTGGGTGGAGAGAGGGGAGTAAATTATCGAGCAGCAAGTGTGATAGAAGAATATAGAAGTCCTAGAAATAGGCCTTGTCTATACTTGCAGCCAGTGGTAGGATCTGTGTAGCTACATGTCACAGTGAAAAGCAGGCTGCATCCCCACTGTGATGTGTAGCTACACTAGGCAATGAAAGGCTCCCAGGCAGTGAGGAGGCTTGGGGAAAGTCACCAGCAGGCTGGAGCTGCCAACGCCTTTCCCCATTGCCTCCCCTCTGCTAGAGCCTTTCTCTGCTGCAAGAGTCTTTCACTGAGGTGGGGAGGCAGCCGAACGCTACACTGCTAAAAATAGCATTGTAGATGGGGGAGGTACTGCTTGGACATATAGCAAGCTGAGTAGGGTATATAACTTAAGGAAGGTTCTGGCATGTCTGTACTCTACTGGCCTAAGCAGTGCCCCACTGTCTACACTGCTGTTCATACCCATGCTAGCTGGGCTTGCAGCATGTGTACTCTACTCGCCTCTGTAAATGTAGACATAGCTGTACAAAAGGCCTATCTGCTAATTATGGCTTAATAGTAAAGCTCAAGGGGGTTTAAATTTGGTCCTTAAGCACCCAGCTCCCATTGAACATCAGTGGACATTGGGTGCCTAATATTTTTTAGGCCCCTTGGAAAATCCGAGCCTTATTAACTGAGGCTTAATCTTGGTTTCTTTGAAGTCAGTGGCTAAACTCCCATTGATTTCAGTGGAAGAATCAGTCCCAGAATGTTAGTGCAGAGCTTTAAATATGCAGAATCCAGTTATGTTGTCCAGTCTATTTTATTAAATGGATGAAGAGTAAAGTTATGACATCAGTCAGTGGAGGAATGGGCAATTCATGGGGAATAGGGTGAAAGGAGGAGAATTTCCTCAGCTGGATTCCCCATCTCCTGGGGCAGAGCTGGGTGCCTGACTTGGTGCTGCTGGAGATTGTTGTGTTGCCTCAACTGTCCCCACTTGACCCAGACACCCAGATGGTATCTCTAGTGGCAAGGACAGCTAGAATGGTGCTGGCCAGATAGGGAGTGCTGCTTCCAAATGGCTCCTCCAGTGGCTGACATGGAGGAAGTGTATGCAAATAATGATAGAACACATTAAATTATCACTCTGACATTGATTGGATCAAGAGTAATTCTTCAAACTGAGCATCCTAGAATGGGAATCACCCAAAGGACAGGCTGTCAGACCTAAACTTCACATTTCTTGTCTTAGATCAGTGCACCCAGCATTTTCAAAGTTAGTTAACTGCAAATTCTTATAGATGGATGCAATGCTGCTTGACTAGGACTGATAAGTGTAGCTGATTCAATAAGGATACCTTTTTGGTCTCTCTCCCTTGCTGTTCCCCGCCCCCCCTTGCGTAGCTACCTCTCTTTCAGACTTTTCTTTTGCTCCCCATTACGTTTGCTCTCCCACCCACACACTCACTGTTGCCTCTCTTCACTTGCTTCCCACATCCCCTTCTTATTACTCTCACTTTTATTCCTACCCCTACCCATTACCTTTGTCCCTTTAAGTACTGCTATCATGTATGGGCTCCTAGCATGGGAAGCTGCAACAAGCATCTGATACTAACAGGATAATTCTAGTATCTAGAAGTGCAACTCTCCTTAGCTGCTCTCTCTTCTAATTGGTCAGCACTCCAGCCTGTCCTGGGGGCATTAAATGCTGCTCTGTTGGTTCAGTTCTTTGCATGCCAATGGTATAATCTGCCTTCCTGAAATTAACCATATGCATGGAAGCTTATTTTTTTTCCTTTTTTAATAATACATGGAATGCAGTGTTACAGAATCTGTCACCCATGGAAAATAAATGTTGTGGCAATCACTAGAAGCTGCTAAAGAGATACGAGGATGGAGGGAAATTACTCACAAAGTATTGAGGACAAACACTTTGCAAAAAGTGAACATTATCTTGAAGGGGTTTTAGATAAACTTTGATTGATCCACATCTAAATAATGCTTAGAAAGTATTTTTTTCTTTCATTTACTAGTATATGTTTCACATTAGCCAAATGTTAATGATTTAGGCCCCTGTCCTGCAATTCACTGAGATAGGTGTGCTGCTACGCCTGAGTGCAGCAAACAGCAGGATCAGGGCCATAATGGTTAGTGAAGCCAGAAGATATTTTTTGAATGGTTTTTAGATTGGTAGAGCCCAAATGCTTTTGATATTTATAAGAGGCCACTGTAAAACTATTATTATGTCATGGTTATTTTCTCAGAACTGCCAATGCATGGTAGGAGGCTCTCTTTCAGTAAACTCCTGTCAATGAACTTGTGCTAAGATCCCATCTTGTGTAGTAATACTGAATGCTGGGAAGAGTGCAAGTTCCCTTTGGAGTATGTGTTCCTGAAAACAAATGGAGTAAAAGTATTGTGTATTTTTTGTCCTTTGCAGGTACACATCATGCAAAGCCTTCCTAGCCACCTTGAATGAAATGAATGACTATGCCGGCCAGCATGAAGTCATTTCAGAAAACATGACTTCTCAGATCACTGCGGAGTTAGCACGCTTTGTGCAAGAGCTGAAACAGGAAAGGAAATCGGTAATGGATTTTTTTTTTTTTTTTTACTTGTTCGCAATTAATTACCTTTTTAAAGCAGGTGATTAATGATGGTAGAATTCAATGGTAAATAAATCTTTTAACAGGAGGTTAACACAAAGTTACTAAACACAATCAAGGTTTACTAATGAACTGAACATAGACCAAAAAAAAGGGTTACATGCACAGGCCAAATCACTGAACTGTTTGAATCAAACGTTATAGCACCAGACAGCAATGCCTGCAGGAAAACGTTCTCCAAATAAGGTCATAAAACTCATGTGTGCTTGAGGCATCTTCAGCCAAAAAAACGTGGTTTGTACAATAGTCTAGTGTTTAGCATGCAATAAACAGAAATGCTTCATCTCAGAGACTAGCTGAAAGAATTCTGATCGGTGGACTGGACCACCATCCCTTACCTCTTGCTAGAGCTGGTTAACAAAACTTAGTCTAAAATTGTAGTTAATAAAAAATAGGCATGTTGGGGGTTTTATGCAAATTTTTGTGATTGGAGGGGGAATCCATTTTTTGACTCATTTACTCCTACTCTGCTAAAATTAGCAAAGGTGTGTGCTTGTAGCCATTTCCAGGTAGTAGCTTATGAATCCATGGTCCTTATACAGTATGTGTTCATAGCTGCTTTTCTTCTGCAATGCCTGGAATTTAGAAAGGCAGATAGGTAGGGCCTGGTTCTCTCCTGTTTTACCCCTTGTGTAGATGTTCACCTCTGTGCAAAGTGGGCAAACAATGCTACAAGATCATAGTTCTCCAGATGGCAGTGTTTGCACCCACTTTGCACGGGTAAATATCTACACAAGGGGCAAAGCGGGAGAATCAGGCCCCAAGATTTCATTTTTAAACAAGAACTCTAGATAGCTAACAAATTAGGGGTCCAGCCTGAAAAGTGCTGAGTGAGGGTTGTCCTGGAGTCTCCAGGAATTAAAGATTAATCTTTAATTAAAGATTATCATGTGATGAAACCTCAAGGAATACATCTAACGAAAACTGGCAACCCTATTGAGTAATTGGGCCCACAAGCCATGAAAGCACTTAAGCACCTGCAGATAGTCCCTCTGAAAGTGCTTTTCTTGATTGTGGCCCTGAAAAGCGTCATCTGCTTAGTACAGTACTAGGAGGATGAGAAGTCTGCCTATTGTGATCATATATCTTGGCATGCCTTTAATTTGCTGAATGTTGAACAGTCTGCTGAGGTCATTATGACCAGTATTAATAGCGTGCGGTATATATACACTGCAGTTAGACACCCGTAGCTGTTCCACGCTTCTGAAGCTCAGGCATGCAGGGTTTAGGGTGACCAGACAGCAAGTGTGAAAAATTGGGATGGGGTGGGGGGTAATAGGAGCCTATATAAGAAAGACCCAAAAATCAGGACTGTCACTATAAAATTGGGACATCTGGTCACTGTAGCCGAGCTGTTTAACTGTGCTGTAGATGTTTGAGCTCATGCTGCAGCCTGAGCTCTGGGACCCTCCCATCCTAGAGCCCAGGATCCAGTCTCAGTCTGAATACTTACACCTCAATTAAACATCCTCGTAGCCTGGGCCAGCCAACGGTTTTTAATTGCAGTGTACACATACCCATGGAGGGTACTTTCTATATAGACCCCATGTGGAAGATCGCTCAACCACCTCCATCACCTTTCATCCAGCATATCCATGTGGCATTATTGCACGCTTGCTCACAGTGGACTTCCTACTGCCAGAATGGTAGAGTGTATCATTGATCGTGCAAAAAGCAAACAGGGGGAATGGACAGAGAGTCAAGGAAAGAAAAGAACATACAAGGCCAAAGAAGGAAGCATGCTAATCTAGTTTTCTTCTGTCACTTCAAATGTTTCAGCCCATAATTGAGGGGGAAATTTTTTTTTTTTTTGAACAGAAAGATCCTGTCAGTTAATTAAGGCACGACAGTTGAAACATGTGTCAATTAAAACACGTTTCTGTGGGTGTTTTATAGCAAAAGGAAGTGGGATTTGGTATCTTTTTCTTGTGAATAAAGTGACTGGTATTAATGTGTAGTAAAAGTGAAATAGATACACTGTAAATGTGTGATGCGTGAGTGAGAAGTATTTGTGTCATTCTAATGAGATCCATTGCAGAAGCCAAGTTCAGACAGCCTGTTGGGTCTATTGACAGTAGCTAATAGCAGTGATAGCACAGCAGACAGTATGTGACAATAAAAGTGTACTTCTTGTTGCTGGTAGCAGTGGAAGACTGTGATCCTCCGTTGTTGGTTTGTGTTTGTCTCAGGAATGTAGAATGCCTGAACTGTTGAGTCCTTGTTTGCTTTGTGTAGCTTTCATATTGATGAGGAATATTGAAAAGCAAGCTGCTATTTCCCTTCAGGCTCTTTTCAGACATATTGTACATCTCTCTCTTGTTTCTTGCTGTAAAACACAAATAATGCATCACTCACTCTGGGCTTTGTAGGAGGGGAAAACTGTTGGTGTGATAAATATCACAGAGGTTTGATATTCTTGCAAAAACATTTATGATACACACTCATGAATGGTTCAGGATTTCTGGAAATATGCTGGGGAGGGCTCTGCCCTCTGTTTGGTATAAATGTATAATTAGACCATGTGCTATAAATTATTATAACTATAAGCTATGCGAAACGAAGGATGGTCTAATGGTTCGGTCTCTAGGTGTGGGTTCAGGAGACATAGGTACAAGTCCCTGCTCTGCCGCAGACTCTTAGGTGACCTTGGTCTCTCTCTGCCTCAGTTTCCTATTTGCAAACTAAAGAAAATATCACTGTCCTACCTGACAGATGTGTGTTGAGTATAAATACATTTTAAAAAATTGTGAAGTGTTCAGATAATAGAGCATTGGGGTACAGATAAGTACCTTAGATGGATAGAAATTAATATTTGTAAAGTACTTTGAAGATAAAAAGGGATTATTAGTATTCAAATTTGGATATATTTATTGTTAATTTTATGACATATTCAGAAAATATTGATACTCAACATTTTAAACACCCATGGCTTGATTCACCAGTGTTTCACTCTAGCTTCATGTTGAGATAACTCCCTCGATTGAAATGGGTTGCACCAGTATGAAATGGGAGTAAAGAAATAGTGAGTCCTGCTCACTATGTTCTCCCTTTCTAGCGGTGAATTTCACCCATCTCCAGAAGGTCAGCATGAGGCCGATAGCTCCAACTATACAACATAAAGCTTTACATAGTGTCTGGGCTCTGTGCTTGGTGGATTTCACCCTATGTGGTGTTTAAAAGTATTACTGGGTTTGTTTCACTGCTGTGAAGGATGAAGTAGGTGAGGGAGTATCTTTTATTGGATCAGCTTCTGTTGGTGGAAGGGACAAGATTTTGAGCTTCACTGATCTCTTCTGGCTGTGAAAGATACAATTAATGTCTGCATAGATAACATATTGCAGATTGGACAGTTGCTACTAGTGAAAGTATGGGAAGAGGCTTTTGATCCGGTATGGCAGATATGTCTGGAGGCTGACAGTGGCCATGCAGTCAGTTGATGAAAAGGCAGGTACTTTGTGCTGCTTCTGTCTTGGCCTGGTTTGGAGCTCAGTGAGAATCCTGGCTGCCTTTTGTTTTTATAGAACAGATCACATGCTTTGGTGCATGACCTTCTGTCAATCACGAGAGAGGTGTCAGAAAACCCAGGCGAAGATTATTTTTGTGAAATATAAATATGTTTGGCAGCAAAGGTCAAGTAGTGCTTTTAATTTTGTCACATCATGCGTTCCACTTAGAGTCTATTTTTGGTAGTAAACTCGCTTGTTTGCATCTGATGGACTCCATGGTACTGGTGCTGGAAAAGAGTAAATAATTCTCAGGGATTCTGTCCCCTTTATTCACACTGAATAGTATCTTACTCTTCAAGCAGTGGTACTAACTTCAATGGGAGTTTTCATGGAGTAAGGCAGTAATCAGTATGAAAAAGAGTGGCAGATTTGGTACTTATTGGCTTTCACACATTCACATGCGTTATTTATGTTATGGTAGGGCCTAGAAGTCTTAACCATTGTGCTGGGGGCTGTACAGATGCATAGACAGAGACACTGTCTCTGTCTTGCAGTCTAAATAGACAAGACAGACAAAGAGTGGGTGGGGAAACAGAGGCACAGGGGGATGAAGTGACTTGCCCAAGGTCACCAGCAGGTCAGTGGCAGATCTGGGAATACCCAATCTCTAGAGTCCCAGTCCTGTGACCTGTACACTAGATTATGCATCTATAGGCGCTATGGACACACGTTTTCAATCCAATTTGTTAATTATAAAAGTTTAAAATAAGGTTTATGTTGGCAGGTAAAAGCTGCACAGGAGTCATTCATTAATGTAATGAAAATATCCAATTAACTATGGAAGATTCTAACAAGCTTAACGAAGACATTATACAATAATACAATTTTATAGTCATCATGTCTTTCATACAAAATACAGCTCCAAAGGCTTTACAAAACTAAATACACCACTACCTCGATATAATGCCACCCAATATAACGTGAATTTGGATATAACGCGGTAAAGCAGTGCTCCAGGGAGGCGGGGCTTCGCACTCTGCTGGATCAAAGCAAGTTCAGTATAACTCAGTTTCACCTATAACGCAGTAAGATTTTTTGGCTCCCAAGGACAGCATTATATCGAGGTAGAAGTGTAGTACTATTAGAAAGTTAAGTAACAGCAGAGAAAGAAATGAAGAGATGGGGCAGTAAAGAAAAGATATATTTAAGGATCATGATAATAAATTCTTTTTATTTATCTACCTCTTTTCCTCCTGAAGATTCCCAAAGTGACATACACAATTTATATATAGGGATCATGCAACCAATTGTGAAGTGCAGTCAGCTCTGGGGCAAAACATGACAGCAGTTTGATAAGCAAGGATACTCAGCGTTTTAGGATAGGAAGTGAGGAACACCATATCCAATTGGAAAATACAGGGTTAATTTAGGTAGACAGAGTGTAGTTAACTGGTTTAGAATTTGGTTAGGACATCAGTGTTAATATCCCTTCTCTTACTAAAAGTGTCATGGGAATTTTTAATGACCACAGGTGCTCAGAACCATCGTTTTATGTCTCACCTGAAAGCTGAGCTTTGGAAAGCGATGGAGTATCAGTGAGGCAGATAGCTGTAGAAAAGTTAGTAAAAATTTAATAAATCAGATAACAAACCTCTCTTTACTCTCTGCCCATAGTTGATAACTAGTATCTTCCACTGTGAAATTCACACTTCCAGATCCACACTGCAAATAATTATGAATACATTGCAAAACCTCCAACTGACTATCAACTGCAGCTTGTTTAATGCTGAAGCTAGGGAGGTGATAAATGCTAATTGTGGTTAATGGTTTGAAAGAGAGAGACCTATTTAGACAGAATTGAGAGTTACTTTTTATATACCCATGGCTATTTCTGCGCATGAGGAAAACCTAATGAAGGTCATTTTCTGGCTGTGTGCCCAGCCAATCCATTTACTATGAGTGAGTTTCAATGTAAGAGGTTTTATTCTGACTTTTGTGCAGGTTGAGCTATGAAATCCTTAAAATTATCTCGATTAGTTTATTGCATGAGGGTTTCTGATCAGGAAATATTATCTTATAATAAGTACGAATATGGTTAATATATTCTGAGATATTGCATGAATAATGAAGTGTTTCTCAAAGCAGCAACTCACCATGGCAGTGAAACAGGATGTCTTCTCTAGCTAGTGGCACTTCTTTTTAATATTGTGTAGGAAGATTGAGTCTGAGAGGCCTAAGAGGAGGCGAGGTTGAGCATACACACCATGCACATCTCATCCAATTGCATTCCCTTTGTGATCTATCCAAAGTAGCACTGAAATTGACCTTCGTGAAATCTATTCTAATGTAAGTGAATGAAGGAACAAAGATGATATAGTAATAGAACCAGAACTGCAGGTGGATATGTTGGTTAGCTGGTGCCACAGCCAGACTATATATGAACATGTTTAGGTTTTTAAGAAGCAATGTTTTTAATTAGGGCTAGAGTATTTTTTTTTTAAATGGAAAATGATACACAGTAATACACACATGCATACATACACTTTTATATGCATAGGTGCACTAAGATCAGGTTAAAAGTATTAATTACTTAAAAATAACGCAAATTGTTTGAGTTGAGGTTTTAATTTGCAAATCTAGTTGTGTTTTTTTTTTTTGTTTTTTTTTTTTTAAATGACTAGGATTTGTGAAGAATTGCCATATTTGTCACAGGCAGATGTCGTGTGACAGCTTAATGGGGAGAGTCCTGCTGTAATTGCATCTTTCTGTTTAATATTAGTAGAAATGAAACTTGTTCAATGAGAGGATCCAGATGGCAGGGTGTTTTATGGGGAGCCAGAAAAGCTAGGGGTAGCTAACCTATTATTTATTCCAGGGTTGTTGGCATGTTTCTAAAGCCCAAAATGTCTTTTTTTTTTTTTTTTTGGGTAGTGTTAATGCAGTATCATGGCTTTATGAGCAACAGTACAATACAGTGTAACCCTGATTGTGTGCTTAATCATTCAAGGTGCTGAGCACTCTGAGTCTGATCCAGCAGAACACTTCGTGCTTAACTTTTGAGTATATGAGTAGTCCCATATCAAGGACTTGAGGGTGATGATGCACATTCTCCACATACTCTGCAATACCCATTTCTGAGCACACAGATTCCATGCCCAACTGCCCGGATTTGATACCTGGCCTGTTTCCCCAAGGCCAGATCGTTCAGCAGAGCCACTCAAAGAGGGGCCGCTGGAGTAGCGCATCGCCAGGGTCCCTGAAGCTTTGCTCCTGTGGAGTTCTTCTGTTGAAACTGCAAGACTGAAGTGCTGCAGCTTTCCATCTCTTCTATGTCCTGCCCGTCCTTCTGTCACTTCTAAGCCCCCATCACTGCCCATCCTCCATTGACACTAGTGCCCTCTGGCCACATCCACTCGCATGAAGCTTCTGCAGTTCCCAACCTGTGGGGCTTAGTGAAGCTCCAGGGATCCCTATAGCCACTCACTGTTGCACCTCCTCCTCCTGCAGCAGCTCTCATGCTACCAGGCCCACAATGCACCTTCTAGTACATGAATGTCCTAGGAAAAATTGCTCCTCTTTGCATAACCGGAAATTTTCAGTAAGTAGGATTTTGGTTATAGAAATTTAGCAGGTGGCATAAAATGCTATAGTCCTATAAATGTGACTGTAACAAACTCTTTCTTAAGTCTTCTCTCTGTCCATTAGCAATGGCCCTAGTGGTACAGATCAGTAGCCCTGGACAGCTAGTTCTGCCCCTTTTGTACAGTCACCTTTCTTGCTTTTGTCCTTAAGGCCATGGATTCTCAGACTCTGTGATCTGTTTTCATGACTCCCTCAGTCTGTTCTGCTTCAGAGAAAGACAGGATTACTTCTAAATTATGATTATTTTAGTTAACCTTGCCTGTGGTTAGCTGTTCTTAGAGTGTGCCTTCAGAATAGACCTAGTTATTGGTTAGATATCAGAAACAGCAACAGTCAATTTAAAGATTATCTAAAAGACCAAGGTTAAATCACACATCTGAAAAGCGCCAAATAAACACACACGTGAAGATAGCCATGTATTTCATGACACTGTTCACAGTGTTAAACTTTGCTTACATGACTGTTGTTACAAACAAGAGAGAGAGAACCTCAAGACCAGTTCTTAGAAGCAAAGATTTCTTTTCAAGAGACAGCATTTCCTGCCTCTCAGGTTAACTGATTGAGAGGCAAGGCATCTTCTGTCACCTTCTAAAACAACGAGGAGTACTTGTGGCACCTTAGAGACTAACAAATTTATTTGGGCATAAGCTTTCGTGGGCTAAAACCCACTTCATCAGATGCATGGAGTGGAAAATACAGTAGGCAGGTATATATACCCAGTACACGAAAAGATGGGAGTTACCTGACTGTTGAGAATAGCCCACTTCCACTTTAATTGAATTGTCTTGTTAGCACTGACCCCCCACTTGGTAAGGCAAATCCCATCTTCTCCTCTGTCCCACTCTGAGAATCCTGTTGCTGGCCAATGTAAAAAACAGAGTACTGGACTGAATAGATCACACATCTGATCCAGTATATTTCCTATATCCTACATGGGAGAAACTGCAACTGCCTATATACAAAGTGCTGCCATATGCACAAATGAAATGAAGTGGGTAAAAAGAGAAAAATTACTACTTTTCTAATCTCTTCCAGCTAGGGTTCTGTGGCCTGCTTTGTGCAGAAGGTCAGACTAGATGATCATATTGGTCCCTTCTGACCCTAAAGTCTATGACTCTATGACTCTGTAGTAATTTTAAGAGTAACTTATAACAATGTTATAGAGAACTTTTAGATAGAAAGGTTACTTGTTAAATTGACAGAACTTCTTTGATATTAACCACTATGGTGCCAGTCTTCTGCCCTTTGGAATGATAAACAATGAAAAGCAGAGAAGAAAAAAGCAATGGTTAAAATGTATTCTACTATATCATAATTTATTTAGACTATGTGAAGGAGTCAGATAGAAAATGGAAAAACCCTTGTACTCAATCTATTTTGAAATGTCCATTCATACAACACTTTTTGCTGAACAATCTGCATGTAAATTAATCGAAGATAATCGTGCTGCTTTGCAATGTTACTTCTCCATGTACTTGCAATATAAATAGAACAGAGTGACACAAAGCTGGGGACAATCATTGTTTGTTTCTGCAAGACAAATAAGGCTGTTTCGTTACAATCTTTGATAAGTAAAATGTTTCACATGATCAATTTTTAATACCCCACAGATAGCTCTATTCTGTTCTCGCTTAAGTCCTGTGTGTCTCTCAGGGAATCTTTTTAAGTTAACATTACACACAAACCTCCATGGCTCCCACAGTGCAGTCACACAATGTCATTGTTCTCCTTTGGAGAATTTGGGATACATTTTGTTTCCACCCTCAAAGGGGCAGACAGAGGCTAAGTGAGAGACACTGAGATGGCATACGCCAAGCTCTGCTGCCAGCAATCCCAGCCTAGCTGGAAAGAGTAATGTCTTGTCTACACTAGGGAAGTTTTTCAATAATTTCCCACCGTCATTGACCTCAGTTCAGCTGCATTTATGTTAAGAATGCTGAGAGCTGTAGTGCAGATAGGCTGCTACTGGTTTTCTGTCTAAAGGGTTCGCGAAAGATTTAGCTATGTCTGCACTAGAGAACATGCAGCAGTGTAAGATCTCTAGTGTAGCTGCTGTATGCCAATGGGAGAGAGCACTTCTGTTGACATAATTAACCCACCCCAATGAGCAGTGCTAGCTGTGTTGGTGGGTGAAGCTCTTCCGCTGGCATAGCTCTGTGCGCAATAGTGCTTATGCCGGCATAGTTTGTTACTCGGGGATGGAATAGTCGCACCCCCTGAACGACACATGTTTTGCTGACATGATAGTGTAGACATAGCCTTAAACTGAAAACTGACTGAACAGAATTCAACTATATACAGCACACCCTCGCTGTAACGAACCCCATGGGATCCAAGCCATTTGGGGTCGTCATAGCAGAAGAGATCTGCTGCAGCGGGGGCTGGCAGCTCCTCCAGGCCTGGGGCTGTGGTGGGTGCTGACAGCTTCTCCAGCTCAGACCTGGAGGTGGGATGCAGAGACCAGGTTCATTATATCCAAAGGTTCATTATTATTACCTCTCCAGTGAGCATGGTGCTTAAAATAGCTGATTTACCCTAGGATTCAATTTAAATGTTTAAAGAAAAAAAAGTTGATAGTGTACCTTTCAAAAATTAAATTGATTTCCTCTTCTAGTTAAAACATAGTTATTTTAAATGTATTTATTTATATTTATACAAAGCCCTAAAGGTATCCCTTTAGGATTTTGTGCACTTTTCCCATATATTTAAAAGTCTAAGCAACTGAATTTGTTAGTCAATATTCCAGGTCCATCAGAAAAAAGCTTGTTATAGTGCTTATTGTTCATGTTGTGCTTTAAATGTGCCCAATGCTACACTTCGGGTGAACCATGCCAAACAAATAACAGGTCTCATCGCCGCAGTGCTTAAGAGTCTTAAAGGTAGTCGCAAGCACATATCCAAAAAACTAATAATACAGAACCATCTAGCTGAATGTGGCCATTAATTATGGAAAACTTCTGTGAAAGGTGAAGTTGTTTTAAACAAAGAGAGGGAGGGAGCTTTGGCAATATGTATTCGGAGTCCTTATCAATTCGAGGTGATGTGAAAGTTCCTATGTGCTGATGGAAAGTCTTTGTCCTTTATGGTAGAATCCCATATATAGTGATGTGCCCCCCCCCAAAAGCGCCATTATATTGTACACAGGAATTAAAATACGAGACTGTCTGCCAGAGCCCAGTAGCTCGTGTGCAATAGGAAAGGGCCTGATTCCAAATGGAAATACTCCAACTGGAGCAGGCTCAAGCCCACGGTTTGGATGTTCTTTGAGAAGAATTGAGTGCAGCCCATGTCCTTCTGGGGATGGGCAGCTGTTGGAGGGCTTCTTTCTTCACCCTTCCGCTTCCCTGGACCTTCTCGCGTGAACAGAGAGCAACAATACCTGAAGTCTGAAGGTGCAAACAATTTTATGTTTATTGGGGTAATCTTTCAGCAAGCTTTAAATCCACGGATTTTCCCCCTCATTTTTCAATCCCCAGTTGTGTATGTCTAAGTTTAAGAAAGCTGGAATAGAGTCTTAAGGACTCAGGTTTCAGATTATTACAAACAAATTACTGAAAGGGCACTGTCAAGGCCAGTAAGTCTAATTCCAGACCAGCCAGATCCATCTCTTTTTTTGGATACCGATATATGAGACTATTACACACTTCTCCTCCTGTTCCCATCTTCTGGATGATATGTAAAACTTCCCCTGTGTAGAGAGCCAACCTATACCCTACTTTGGGGGCTTACGTACTGCGTAGGGTTCTGTAGTCCCTCTGCACAGGAATGCATTTTGCCCTCAGAGAACAGGACAATAATTAAAGGATGGTGTTCTGCCTGCTCAGAGAACAAAGCAGGCAGTAGACCACCTGCTGGGTGACCTCGTGCAAGTTACTTTACCGCTCTGCATCTGTTTCTTCATCTGTAAAATTAGGGTAATGCATCTCACCTTGTACATGAAGTACTTTGAGACCTGTAGGTGAGAAATGCAATGCACTATCATTTACTTACTGATCTGCAGTAAGATCATTCCAGTGGTTCTCATATTTCTCTGTCGTACCTGGGGTCTGATTTACAGAAGTGCTAAACACTCACAGCTGTAACTAAAGTCAATGGGGGCTGAGCTTTGAACATAGGAGATGTTATCTAATGTTAAGTGCTCTGAGAAAGCAGGTTCTAGGTGTCGCAGATTGGTCACCCAATATTAGTGGAAGCTTTTTATTTTAATTTCTCTGTGTCTCACTTCCCCATCTGCGATATGGGGATAATAATATCCCTCTCAACTCACAAGGGTGTTGTGCAAATAATATTGTTTGTGAAGGACTCAGAAACTATAGTGATGAATGACATAGAAAAGCCCATGAGATAATTAATAATTCTGTCTTTGGAGCAGTGTTTAAATAGTGTGCAGTAAATAAGGCACGAGGCCAGACATTGAACAATGAAGAGAAAGCAAAATAGTAAATAGCTGCTCATTAAGTGAGTGCTGTCCATTCTGTGCACTGATGAAGGCAGGGATCCTGTTGAAAATATAGTATGTGATGATGTAATTAAAGACTGTTTGATAAGGGCTACATTAAATTTGGCATTCCCTCACTTTCAAGTTCTTGACTTTGCAACCTTAATGTTCTCTTAATGTAGTTTTGTGTTTATAATACTATATAAAGGCCAATCTTACTTTGCTTTTCAGGAATAGCCACTTCTTTACTTTTCAGCCATGATCAAATACACGATTAGTTTAATATCTAAAACATTTTTTCTTAGGGGGAATAAATGTTGCAGCTACAGGGATATGTATTTGTTGATCATGGTAATTTTTTTTTCTTGAAGTCTGTACTCCTGTGTATTGCAAGTCACAAGGCAGAAGGGAGTTTAGACAGGCCCACGGAGGGGATTGTACTTGGAACTGTTATCCCCCATCCCTCGGAAGGGGACCAAACTGAGACTGATCCAGCTGGAGAGCCGGGGTCAAAGGACTAAAGGGCAGGTGAAGAGCCTCCAGGTAGGAAGCCGTAGGGGTGCTACTCCATCCCACGGCAGGAACCTTTGCATGCAACCTGGCCAACTAGGGCACTGAGAGACACCCTGTTGGTCAGACTGAGATTAAGTCTGGGGAGAGCTATAGAAACTTTGCCAATGGAGGGGTACCATGATGGGCCCTATTGGACAGTGAAAATACTGAGCCCAGGGAGGGCAGCAGGACATTACTGAGGACTTTGAGATAGGCCTGATTGGACAGTATACTCTGGAAGGGGTTTGTTTCGTTCGATTTTGCATATGAATATTGTGTGACGTGGCTGGAGGGCTGAATCACTGGAGACCTGCTTGATACGTGCGGCGGGCAACAGGTGGCACCATGAGCAGAGGAAATTGAGAACAACTGCAGGTACGCGCACACTTGACTGGGAGCACTCAAGAGGTGAGCACACTCCATTACACACCTCTCACTGAAGTCAAAGGAAATTTTCCCAATGGCTTAAAAAGTAGTTAAATCAGGCCCCAACTCCATTTTCAGAGGCCATCAGGTGATAATAGGTCTGATTCCCCATTGGCCTGCTCCTGGTACACTCATTTACACTAGTACAAAATGGGAATAATCTGTTTTGATCTGGTAGTCTTTAACACCCACTTTGCTTGGTGTAAATGATGATGGTCATGAAGGCTATGGATATGTTTTACCTGAGTTGTTAAGCTGTTCAACTCATCTGTAGGTCAGATGCCTTGAAAAAAATATTTTTCCAGAAAAATCTCAAGGCTGGTTGTTACCAGAATAACTAGACCTTTTAGTGAAGATTAAAAAGTGGTTTGGGGAGACTTAAGAAGGAAACATTCACATTATTGTGATATAAACGCCTAACTGCAATGTTACTGCATATTGATTTGTCATGTGAGTAAAAGTTGCAAGACAGAACCCAAAGCATCTGAAAATTCTGCCTTTTCTCTTTAGGATTTTTCTCCATAGTTCATTGCATTGATTTGCTTATTTCTGCAGTGCCTCTAAATGGTCCCGTTTTGGGTACTACTCTTTCATATATGCTTTGTATTCGTATACATGCAGTGTGGTAGGAGCCCTGTCAGTCTCAGGATATTACAGAGACAAGGTGGGAAAGGTAATTTTTTTTATAGTACCAATTTCTGTTGGTGAGAGAGACAAGCTTTTGAGTTTACACGGGGCTCTTCTTCAGGTCTGGGAAACCCACCCAGGGCAGGTCTATGCTTAAAATGCTGCAGTGGCGCAGCTGCAGTGCTTCAATGAAGATGCTGCTATACTGAGAGGAGAGCTTCTCCCATCAGCAAGCTACCCCTTTCCTGGAGGTGGATTAATTAGGTTGATGGGAGAAGCCCTCACGTTGACATAGCGCTGTCTACACTGGAATGGCGGTGGGGAGTGTTAGGTGCTTATAACTGTGTAGCTCAGGGATGTGGATTTTTCACAACCCATGGCATCGTAGTTATGCTGATGTAAGTTTGTAGTATAGACCTGGCCACAGTGTGTGTCAGCGGAACACAAGGTGGAGCAGATTGTTTAGCATAAGTAGTTACCACATATTTCAAGGGACCATTCAACATGAAGTGGTCCGTTAATACCCTTCCAGTCACAGATAGGAAAGGGAAGGGAAGTAGCTGGGGCGGGGGCAGTGTTACTGGGTTAAGATCATTGTATGAATCCATAAATCCAGTATCTCTATTCAGTCCATTGATTTTTAGTGTCTAGCGAAGTTATGAATTTAAGCGAACAAGCTCGTCTTTTGAAAGTGTTATGCCGGTTTCCTTTGAAGATGAGGACTGATAGGTCAACTGTAGAGTGATCGCTTTGTGAAAAGTGTTCGCCTACAGATCATGGGGTGTTTTGGTCTGTTGTTTTCCTGTGTGAGTTCATTCAAGAGTGTAGTGATTGTCTGGTTTCAGCCATGTAGTTGTTGTTGGGCATTTGGTGCACCGGTATGTGTATCTGAAAAGGTGTGTTGGGAGGGTGGCGGGGTGTGTGTGTGTGTGTGTGTGTGTGTGTTCGTTGCAGCAGTGAAGATGTCTGCAGGTTTGCATCTGTTGTTCTGGCAGGGTCTGGTTCTGCTTTGTGTTGCTGTGTCCTGATCTGTGGGGAACTTGCATCTGATGATGAGCTTGGAGAAGTTGGGGGGTTATTTAAAGGCTGGAAAAGGTGGTTCAGGAAAGATTTCTTTCAGGATGGGATCCCCATCAAGCATGGGTTATAGTTGTTTGATGATACTCCATAGGGGCTCCAGTGTGGAGTGGGAGATGACAAGTAGGTTGTGTGGTCGAGTTGGTATAGAAAGAGAAACTGTGTCAGCTAGAGGTGTGTGGTTATGTTGGTATAGACAGAGAAACAATCCAGAGGAAATAGAAGCAGCAGCCCACTCCACTGCACATGTCTGAATGTATTGCATGCCAGGCATGCCAGCGACTGCATCCTGCCTGTAATCTGACTCTCCATTTTTTAAATAAATAGCTTGGTCAAGTCAGGGTTCGAGCATTCACACTCAGAAGGGAATGCCATATTCCTTATTTATCAACTGCTTCAATAAGCACATTGCTGTGACTCAGCTGCATAAATTTGTGTGAATAATTAGAAGTGCTGATGTTCCACATAGTTTCCTGATTTATTTGTCATTTTCACATGTGCTGTATGTGCAAAAGATAGAATAGCTAATTAATGGGAACATCAGATTTGGTTAAAAACATTCTCACTATCTATCTATCTATTAGAGCATGTTCCCAGAAACTTCATGAATGGAAAACTGGTCTTAAAATCTTTTTTTCTTTAAACTTGAAATCCAGAAGATTGAACAAGAAATGCACATTCTTTTATAGAAAGACTACAAAATAATGTTAAAGAAAAGAATTTGCAGAAGCCAGGATAATGCAGTGCATGGAAAACATGAATGTGTATCAGGAGACCTGTGTTCTGTTCTGTTCTGGGCCCTGCCACAGACTTCCTGTGTGATATTGGGCAAATCAATTGCTCAGTGCCTCAGTTTCCTGCTCTGTAAAATGGGGATGATGATACTTCGCCACCTCTGTCTAGTGTGTTGAGATTTGTGGATGAAAAGTGCTATGTATTGTCATTCACTCTATTAGTATATCTTACACTTATCACTATGTGCAGTGTTGTTGTAGCTGTGTTTCTCCCAGAATATTAGCAAGACAAGGTGGGTAAGGTAGTGTCTTTTGTTGGACCAACTTCTGTTGTTGAGAGACACAAACTTTCAAGCTTACACAGAACTCTTCTTCAGATCTGGGAAACTATCTACACTAGAGACCTTACAGTGTCATAGCTGTACTGATGCATCTGCGCAGCTATAAGATCTCTTGTGTAGCCGTTCCTCCTGTTGACATAATTAAACCACCCTCAATGAGCAGTGGTAGCTATGTCGGCAGAAGAAGCTCTCCTACTGATATAGTGCTGTGCACACTACCACTTATGCCGGTGAAACTTATGTTTCTCCAGGAGGTGCTTTTTCACGTTCCTGGGCGACATAAGTTTTGCCAACATAAGTGATAGTGTAGACATGGCCTTACTCAGTGTCACTGCTAAACACAAGGTTTGAACAGATTGTTTGGATTGTTGCCCCCATAGCAACTATGTAGGTGAAGCCAGACAATCACTATGCTCTCAAATGAACTCTCACAGGAAGATGATAGACAGAAATAGCGTATCACTTGTGGGTGAACACTTCACAAAGCGATCGCGCGATATCTGACCTATCAATCCTCACCCTCAAATTTAAACCTGCAGAATACTTTCAAAAGATGAGCCTGGGAGCTTAAATTCGTAACTTTGCTAGACACTAGAAATCATGGACTGAATAGAGACACTGGATTTATGGTGTATTATAACAATCTGTAACCCACTAGCAACCCTCGCTCCCATCTGCTTCCACCTCCCCTTTCCTCCCTATGACTGGAGGCGCGTTAGCAGGCCACTTCACCCTGAATGTCCCTTGAAATATGAGAAGCCGCCCTGTCCACTTAGCACTGTCATGAATCACCAAAAGTTAGGTCAACGTAACTGTGTTACTCAGGGGAGTGGATTTTTCACACCTCTGAGTGACATAGTTACAGTGAGGTAAGTTTGTAATATAGACCAGGACTGAGTTCATTTCCTAGATCTGAAGAAGAGCTTAGTGTAAGCTCGAAAGCCTGTCTCTCTCACCAACAGAATTTGGTTTATGAAACACTAAACAGTTACACTAAGGGCTTTGAGCAGGTATAGTGCTTAGGAATCAGCTTCCTTCATACATGGCAGCAAATCTGCAAGTAGAGAAGACAAGGAAACCAATAAGCATTTATGAAGGATAGCTGCAGGCAGGAAATGCAGTGTGAAGAAAGGTTTCAGAGTAGCAGCAGTGTTAGTCTGTGTCCGCAAAAAGAACAGCAGTACTTGTGGCAGCTTGGAGACTACCAAATTTATTTCAGCATAAGCTTTCGTGGGCTACAGCTCACTTCGGAAATCAATGTTGTTTGCAGCCTCAGTGTGAGTGAGATAATATTCCCCATGTCTTTTTGTCAGAGATATATTGCTGAGAATGAAAATGAAAAGGAACTAGAGTTAAATTGCAGTTGTTTCTTAAGTAGAGTTCAGGAGAACAGACCTATAAAATTAAGGTAAAGTAGGAGCATTTCAAAGTCCATATTGGGGCGAAAACTGTATCTTGCCTCAGCAGCAGCCTGAGGAGTTCAAGGAAGCATCAGAGGATGAGTTAGAGTGAATCTGATTCTAGGTAAGGAACTTTAAATCCATTTGGAGGAGTTGTTTTTTTTTTCTCGAGCAGGGAATTTACAGTGACATGTTTTTGTAATGTCATAGTGCGGTGAGTGTATTTTTCACAGAACTGAAATGCGGTGGGTAAAGGTCAGACTAGCACAAGTACTATCAGAGTTAATGGAAAAGGATGTGTTCTTCAGAGCTGTAGCATTGCCAGGTTTTCAGCTGCATTGCCTTTTATGGCTTGGCTGCTCCACATTCAAGTGTTCTCTGTAGGTGGGACTGTGACAGTCTGACTTGGACATTGTTACATAATTAAAAGTATTACTGACTTTGGGTCTCCCTTTTTTCCCTCTCTACTAATAAAATTCGAGGTTAAAGATAAATGCTGTGCAGCACTGCTTTGTTTAGCTGCAGATGAGCACCCAGGCCAAAGGAGAGATTTGGGATTATACGTTGTGGTATTTAGAATCCTCAGACTGGTATTTATTCTTTCCCTCACCTGAAAGCTAACATGAGTTTGTGGCAATTAGATGCTATTAGGTGTTCAGTGAGAGTGATGATAAAGGTCTTTGAGGTCTTATTTTAAGCCCCGTGTGGGACATGGCCAGCTTGTTTGGTGGCATCAGAAAGGCACAAAGGAAGTGCCATATTGAATCAAGCCAGTGATCAGTATAATCCAGTATCCTGTCTTTCAGACAGTGGCCAGGACAAACTGCTTCAGAAGAAGGTCCAGGAACCCTGTAGTGGCCACTTGTGGATTAATCTGTTTAGAGGGGAAGTTTCTTCCTAACCCTATCAATTAGTGGCTGGCTCTGACAGTGAAGCATGAGGTTTTATAGTTTCTAACGTAACTGTATGTTGTCATTTTGCATAAAATAGGTATAAGGCCTGATCCTGCCCGGTGTTGAGCACCCACAACTTTCACTGAAGCTCATGTTGGAAAATGCTAAGCACCTGCCAGGATCAGGCCTATTCTCGCTGAGATTTCCTTGTAAAATTGTGTCTGACTTTTAATTAATGTAAAATCTTAATTCCCATATGGAAATAATTTTATAATTATAATAATATAATATAATAATATTACAGGAGGCAGTGTGTGATAGTGGTTGAGCAGAGGACTGCAAATCAGGATTCTTGTATTCTATTTAAAGCTGTGCCACTGAGTCAGTGTGTGTCTCTGAGCAAGCCACTTAGCTTCCATGTGCTTCACTTTCCTCATGCGTAAAAAGAGGATATACCCATCTTTTTTAAGCACATTAGAGCCTCCATTAAAGAGCAGTCTATAAGTGCTAAGATCTGTTGTTTAAAATTGGTGCTAATTAAGGAGAATTTCAAGCAAGCATCTCTTAATAAAACTATAGTATGATATGAAGAATACAACTGTACACTCTACTATTCTTGTAAGGAGATTAATCTGTTTTTAATAAGGTAGGTTGCTTAATAGACATTTCACATGTCAAGATTTCTATAGCAGGTTAATGTAAACAAGAAAATATATGAAAAATAAGGTTTCTGCAGGAATCCAAAGTAATTGACACATCTCAAAACAGAATAGAAGAGGACAGCTGGTCCCACAGATGTAAGCTTGTAATGGGGGAAAAAAAATATGCTCATATTGTATGTGAATGAAATCAGTTAATGAAGGACCAGTATCAATGCTAGAATGTGCCAATCAAGGAGGAGGATTCTGTATCATGAAGATGGCTGGGCAAGTGTCACATGGAGAAAAATTTTAATTTAGAGACAGTGTTCAATGGGTATTTTAAAGAGATCTTGTTCAGATGGGAGTAGTGTGGGGATGGTTGCATGGGAAACCAATAATTAAGGGTTACGGTGAACAATACGAGGTGGAATTGCTAAAGGGATTAATTATACCTTGTCTACAAAACCTCTTTAATTGTTGCCAATGTAAATCTGTGGCCTGCTAAGACATAAAATAGCTATCGTACACCTGTATGGCTTGGTAGAGTCCCAGAATAGATGCAAGATTTTTTTGTGTTTCCATATCTCCTCTAATTTAATTGTTTGATTCTTTTGTTTATAATATTTTGGCTTTTTTTCAACAGCACTTTCATGATGGCAGAAAGGCACAACAGCACATTGAAACTTTCTGGAAACAGCTTGAAGCAGTAAGTAGAAACATCTTCAGAAATGATGTTATAGCTACATTGACATTGTCTTCATAGGGTGTTTCTAAACATTGTGTTTAAAAAGAGATTATGATATGGTTTGAGGAGAGCATCTTAAATCCAAAAGAACATGATTTGAAAACTTGTCTCTAAAGGATACTGAAAGGTATAAAATAGTTCCTTTAAGTGCCATCCGTATATCAGAATCTGGACCTCAGTAATAGATGTGACACAATGAGGGAAGGTGAGAAACTGTCAGAAGGGGACTGTGTTAGAAAAGGTGAGTGTTGCCCATGGATGCTCAGCTTGTGTATGTGCACACCTTCGTCGTTCAGTCATATGTGCACACACACAAAATAACAAAGATAGTATTGGCTCATTTATTGTGGCCTTCACAGAAGCAAGGGATTTAAATGCAGAGAAGTTAATGATTTGGCAGATCAGAGCAAGAAGATGTTTCATGTGTAGGGGAAATATGGAAAGAGGCTCAGAGGCTAATGGGACAGCAGGACTGGTTTTGCCATCAGAACCAATCTGTCTGAAGATCAGAGCAAAGATTTTCTTTCCAATAACTTCGACGCTTTTGCAGTTTAGCGTGGAAATGTATGCAGATGTAAATGAGCTTTTCTCAAAAACTCTTGACAGTGATTACAGAAAATGAAGTTAGTGGGTGTTGCTTGCTAGGCTGAATTTCAAATCATGTTTCTCTCTGGTATCTAATGGGCTCATTTTTCCCTTTCAGAGTAAAAGGCGGTTTGAACGTGATTGCAAGGAAGCCGATAGAGCACAGCAGTATTTTGAGAAAATGGATGCTGACATCAACGTTACGAAAGCAGATGTTGAAAAGGTAAGCCAGGTGGCAAGGCACTCCATTTGGAAATACATATGTTAGAATGGTCACTCCTTCAGTCCCACTGATAACACACGTCCTCCAGAATTGACCATCTTAACTGTATGCAGTGTTGTAGCCGTGTCGGTCCCAGATGTTAGAGAAACAAGGTTCAGAAGCTTGTCTTGCTCACCAACAGACGTTGGTTCAATAAAGATATTGCTTGGCCCACCTTGTCATCTTAACTCTGTCCGTCCATAGCTTGGCCTAAACAAGGGATTCTCTGTAGTGGGACACCTCCATTTGCCCAGAAAAGTGTAATGGGCATAGCTCCATTAAAGTCAATGGGGTTAACTCAGTTTATATCAGACGAGGATCTTGCCCCAACTCAAAATCAGTCCTCACTGGCTAACAGCCCAGGATCTGGGCTCCACTCAGAAACTCATAACTCCCAGTCAGCAGTGTAACTCGCCTGGGCTTCCACCTCTAGGACAACTAGATTGAGAAAGATTTGGACTTCACTATTATTAAATATTGATATTGCAGCAGCAAAGCCAAGGATGGCTATCCCATTGTGATAGGTATGCTATGAACACATGCAAAGGCACAAGCCCTACCCTGAAAATTGACATGCACTATTGGTGGAGGTGATACTTTGTGTGCTAATCTTAGCTGCCCATCAAAAGTAATCTAACACATAGAGGCTGAGTGTTGAGGATTTCCCAATGGCAAGTGCGTGTGCAAACTCTGCTAGTGCTTGGGACTGAAAGCACAGAACTGCAAGCATCAAAGGGGCAGGGTCACCTAAATGATTTGTTCAAATGCAAACCAATATAACTATGGACTTTCCCCCTTTTTAAAATAGAAATAATCAGCAGAATGACTGTTAAAGCACAGTATTAATTAAGAGCCAAATTCTGTGCCTTACTCTGCACATGGGCCCATGGAAATCCACAATTAAAGGCCAATTCTGCTATCCTTTCTATCACCATGAGCAAGGGTGGCAGAATCAGAGTCCAAGGACAGCTGGTGCCAACGACAATCACATGTTGACTGTTGCTGTGTGATTCAGGTAGAACACGACCCCTAGCTTTCCATGCTGCTGATTGTAGCAGAGATGTCCTAACATCCCACTGGTTACAGTGAAGTGTTAGTGCATGCCTGCATCCCAGCAGAGAGAGGGTGGTTATTCATGATACACACAGACTTGCTGTGTAGCAGAAAAGGTTTTCATATTGTAAAGTATCCTTATAGGTCTTGCTTGGCACCGATGGCATGTACAGTACCTTTATTAGACTTGACACTGGTTAGCACCACTTCATCCAGATAGATGCCTCATAGTATGTATTATTTTGAGGGGGCTTCTTCTGGTTTCTTAGTGCTATCAAATGTAGGGAATTCTTTCTTTCTTTTCTTTTTAGATGCTTCAATGATCTTAATGCACTAAAGATGTTTAATACATGATGTTCTAATGCAGTTCTCCTTATTTCCTACCTTGCTTGCTTAATGAGAAGCATTGTGAAATTGTGATATCAGCCACATCCATGCTCTAAAATATCTTTTGTTGTTGTTGTCAATGTACTAAGATAGGGCCTGATCCTTCAACCCTCACCCATATTAGAGGCAATAGGATGTCTTATGTGAGTAGGGGTTGTAGAATTGGGCTAATGTTTAGGGCCAACCCTGTCTGTAACATCAGGGTTATCATCCCATAGCGTACATTATAATGCATTTAGTCTAAGGCCCACATAAAATTTGAAATCCAGTGTGGTATGCCAGTAATTAGCAACATGCTGCTGGATCACAGTTGGCATCAGGTTGTAACATTATATGTGACTTTTGCATGTTGGCCCCTGTTCAGCAAAGCACTTAAATAGATGCTTTACTTTTTAAATGTATATCAGAGTTTTGCAGTCAGGGCCTGAAACATGAAGTCGTCCCTTAGCCAAGTTCAGAATTGTACATGCAGGAGAACATAGTATGTTTATACATCTAGTTCAGTGATGCTGCTGTAATTTAAGAAAACTACATGGAGGAAGATGACTTATCTAAATCACTTCTGTTCTTGATGGAACTGTACATCTGTTTGGAAGATGCAGAAGTATGAGATTTTGTTTTATTTTTTAGAGAGCTAAAATTAGTAAGGGCAATTTTGTCTTGCATGGCACAATTTGGTCCATGTGGACCAAAAATAACCAGCATTTTGAAGCAAGCCAATATGTAGTTGATATAAAACCTAATGTCCTGGCTTCCAGAGGTGGAGGGCATCCATAGAAGTCAGCACCTCTGGAAAATCAGGCCACAAATGGTGTATTGTCACTGTACTCTTAGCAGAGAAAAGGTTTTTGTCACCTCCCGCATAAAGTTAAAGTGTTAGAGGCATGTTTTCTGCTTAGCCCTCAAGCAATTAAATCTGTGTGTTTACTGGGGATTTCTTAAAGCCGTTAAATTTCAGGTGAGTATTGATTTATACCAGAAGAGTTACATATACAGTGCAGTTTTTGGACATTGGGAAGTCTGCTGCATGCCACTCCCAATTAATTTCATTCTGGGAAGCTGGGAAACTGCCATACACTAATATTTCACTGAAATCAATGGGATGTAAGAACAGCTCTGGCACATTCAGCATTATGGAAGTTGGAAAATAGGTAGATACCATCCGGTCTCCTTATGTTAGGAGCAGCACAACAAAATGTACAGGAAGCCCAGAAAATTTCCCCAAAGCATTCTGGCATATCAAAGGAGAAAAGACCCCTGTGATTTTATCATTTGCCCAGCTATTAATTGTAAATTCGCCATGCAGATTTAATCCCTTATCACTTCTCTGGATTTATCACGGTATTTTTCAGGTGACTGTATATCCTAGCATATCAAAAATGTAATGCTTCATGTACATTCTGTGCTGGAAAGAGATTAACTCTGCTTTATCTGTTAAAAATAAGTCCTAGAATTCATTTTCTAGTTATAAAATTAGGACCTCTCTCTCTCTCTCTCTTCCCCCCCTCCCTCCCGCCCAAGATTTATGCAAGGTTGAGATTGAGCCCAGACATGACCTTGTTATCTAAGCATGAGGTTAGGAAACAGTTACTCCTGAGTTCTAATCCCAGCTGTAACACTTATTGCCTCTCTGTGACTATAACTAAGTCACATATCAATGATGCATAAGCTAATGTTAGGCAATTTCTGGAAGGCAAACTTTATTTTTCTCCCCTGTAAAATGAAGAGGGAAATGGGGGAGAAAGGAGGGAGAGATTCCTTGTAGAATTTGACCACCACATTATCACGTTTTGTAAATTAAACTTATTGCAAAAGGAGACCGATACAATAAATAGATGTATTTGAAGGCTATAAATACATAAATAGAAAGGCAGGATCTATTGCCAGTGGTGGCAATGAGTGTTCACTGCTCCCTGCAGAAAAATCCGTGAAGTCCCCAGTTATGCTCTCAGCAGCATGGTAGATGTAGAAGGAAGAGGTTATCAAAACGAATTAAATGTGCAATAATATTGCTAAACAGAGAGGACAGTGTTTTCGAAGTGCATGTGTTAAACTGGATTCATCCATGTCACGCTGTGAATAATGGCCTTTCTTTGCTTCACCCGGCCCACGTGACTGGGTCTGCCCTTACGTAACTCCTTAGTGCAAAATAGGATATTGTTTAACCAAGAATTGCAGTTGGGGGTAGCTTTAGCTAACTTGTGGTAGAGAGATACAAAAACTGTTCAGTCTCAAGTGATGCAATATGATAATTTTCTGTCCTTCTTTTATTATGGTGTCTCTAATTTCGCTTGCCTCTCATAACTTGGCTGCCACAGTTTCATTCCCAAAAACTTTCTGGCCAGGAAAGCAGACAATCTGGCTTCATTTGGTTCCAGTGCTGTTCAGTCTGCTGGCTGAAAAAGGTGCTCCCAAGCAACGTGATTAGTTGCCCTCATTTCTGGGGCTCGAGATAAACACCTCTGCTGCCTTAGCCTGTACCTGCTAACATGAGGAGACAGCACGGGCTATTTTTGCATCAGCCTTTGCAGAGAAATGGAATTAAAATTCTGCAGTGCATCACAATTACATTTGCAAGTTGTTGTTGTTGTTTGTTTAAGCTGTGATTCACTGATGCACCCTGTGATTTGAGAACAAGAGGAGGCTGTGGAAAGCTCTGCATCTCTGATCAGCCCCCACCTCTTAATCCGTAGATAATAACCAGCTTTGACAAATGCAGCAGGAAATCCTGCAGTAGGGTGGCTAGTGATCAACACCCAAAAGGACTCTGCAAACCTTATTTGGGAGTGGGGTAGGATGATGGTGGAACTAGAGCAAGCCTTTTAGATAAGCTCTTCCTAGAGCTGCGATCAGAGATTGCAGCTGATGTTAGGCCCGCTAATGACCAGCGTCTCAAGTGGCTGCTTTGCTTCAGTTGTGTTTAAAGTCAGACTTCTCGGGAACTAAAGGAAGGGCAAGAAGCAGGATCAATTGACTGCAAAGTGTAAATGTTACAGACCAGACTGTGCCCAATATGCCTTGGTCCCCTTGGAGGTAGTGCTAAGATGCACCATTCCAATGTGTTAGCCTTTTTATTAAGGTGTGGAGAGTTTGTACTTTACAACTAAATTATTTGTATTTGAACACTGCATCATACAGCTATGAGAAATTCTGTAAGAGACACAGTCTGTTCTGTCCCCTGCAGTCCAGAACCCCACCTGTCCAAAAGGAGGATGATCTTTGGTCTCTAAAACCACATCCTTATACAACAATGATGGCTACTCAGTGCACCCAAGAAGAGCTCTGGGAAGCATTGTGCCTCAGAGAGGCTCAAGTGGTTGCCAGTGCACAAGGGAAGCATCCTCACGGTGCCACTTAAGGGGGCGGGGGGAAGCATCTGCTGGCCTCTGCATCAGGATAGCTCTGCCAGCTGGTGCAGGGGTCAGGTGGCAGGGTGAGAGCTTTATTCATTTCCTGCCTCTGCTTTGTTGGCAGTAGCAGGGACCACTCCCTGCGGTCAGGAGATCTGCAGTTGTGGCCAGCTTCTGCACATGGAAACAAAGTGTGGGTTAGGCTCCTTGCATTTACCTCCCCTTCTGCATTCACGGTCAGCCTTTAAATTATAAACATTAGCTGTGTGCAGACACAGTATTTAGGTGTAAACTCACACTTGCTGTTTGGCATAAAGTGTCTCTCTCCTATGACAGGTTTTGCCAGTTCAGTTCTTTGGTTTAGTGAGCTCAGGTTACGAAACTTAAACTTTGCAGTAAGTCCTGTTATAGGGACCTGGTTTGGAAGTCCTCAAAATGGACTAACATGATGCTGTTAACACTGAGGAAGACTTGTAGGTGACACTGTGGGTTGCAGCTGAGTTTTGATGCCGGTGGGATGTGAGAGTTTGCTGTAGTTCTCTTTCAAAAACCACCATGTAGTCATTTAATTTTTTGACCGTTTGGGGAAATGAGTCTTCACATGAGCAGTCCAGCTAGCATACATATAAGGAATCACTCTGTTGTTTGTTCCTTTACTTTAGTGCTGTAATCATTAACAAGCTGACATCTTTATGGGATGATGTGGTACCCAGCGGTGCCTTTGCCGATTTTGTACAATAAAAAAGTCTGCCTGCTTTTCTTAAGGGTCTATTTTTATATGTAACATTTTATAGCATCACTTTTTAAAGAGGAAGTGCTTAGGGCCCAGTTGCATAAGGTGCTGAGCACTCTTGCCTCTCACTGACTTGCATGGCAGCTGAGGCAATGAGCACTTTGCAGAAGGTGCTCAGCACCTGGCAGAATCAGGTCCACAGTAGGGAGGCAGGAAAACCACATAGTCACATCTTAGATAATGGTCAGTTCGTCATAAGATAATGTTCACTGTCAGCTTCTAACAGGAGAAACTGAAGCTTGTTTGTGAGCTGTCAGCACTGTGGTCCTCAATCCAGAGATGACAGAAATGCTATTCGACAGTTCATATTGTGCAGGAAAATCAACTTTTTTATGAGGATTTGAGGGAAAGGGTCAGAGTCTTATAATGGAAACTCAACTTTAATCTTCAGGAGTGGTTCCTGACTCCCCACAATTAGCTCTGGGTTTTTTTAAATAGTGCATCTTCTGTAAATCTTCAGCCCACATCCGGAAAGGTTTTGTTTGCATTAGGGCTTTATTCACATCCTGTGCTCTGCTGATGTGTGTTTCTTTCTGTGCTGTGGGGTTCTCCTTTGCATTTGCCTCTATAGATGCTTCCTGCAGGTGCTCGAGCTTGTTACATGTCTGCTCCTGGGTTGCATTGAATCCCACTAAAAGTGCAAAATGCTTCTGCCATCTCCTGTCCCCAAGACATGACTGCCTCCCATCAGTCCCAGTGTTAAATAAAAACCTACAACTGATCCAATTTTATAGCCTTAACCCTTTAGTGACTGAGTGCCTCACAGACATTGAGGAGTTGATCCTCAAAACACCATATGAAGTAGAGAAGTACTATCCTTATTTCACTGAGGCACAGAGAGAGTAGGGACCTGATCCAAAGCTCACTGAAGTCAATGGGAGCACTTCCATTGACCTCAGTGGATTTCAGATCAGGCCCTATGTGACTTCCCAAGTCACTCATGGTAGAACTGGAAATAGAATTCAGATCTCCTGAGTCCCAGTCCAGTGCCTTATCCACACAACCATCCTTTGGTGTATAGGAGCATAAATCCTCCCAACCACCATCGCCTCCTCAGGCCCAGTGCCCCAATACACACAAATATGTACTTGTCATTATATGCCCTTACCCCAACATTTTTATTCAGTAATAAATGGGGTTGATTGCAAATAACCAAGGGAAATAAGATATTTCAGAGTGATTTAATGTCAGCCTACAAGGATAAAAACACATAAAACAATTTAAATCTTTATATTATTTTGTTTTCTAGTCAATAAAAGTAATTACAATAAAATGCTGTCAGTAGGGTCTGAAATTTGCATCCCCCCCTGCTCCGTCCAGATGCTCTTAGGCTCTTTTGATTGTGTTAAAACTGACAATGTTATTTCTCCTTGTAGGAGGAGTGTCCATTATTGTTGCATCAAATAGTCATGAGTTGGATCAGTGTATCACTAGCAGAGTCTCATTACACGTAGATCTGGAAAGGCTGCCAGTTAGAGGGATTCCTGGGAGAAGCAGCTCTTCTTGCCTTTGCAAATGGAGGCAGACCAGCAGTGTTAGCTGCTCTCTCAGCCTCTGGGCTGGTGCCCTTTTCATTAAGAATTTATAAATTGTTGTTATCCTGTACATGCTGAGCTGCTTTTACAGAAGACCTGAGGGACCGGGAGAGACCTCTGATCTGTGTTTAAAGCTTCTCTTCATTTGTCATTTTACAGTGCACATTGCCTGAACAGTAGTCAAGTCATAACAAAATGAGATAAGATGTATACCAACTAAAAAAAACCCTCGCAGACAAGCCTCAGAGGAAACTTATCCAGAGCCGCAGGTGAATAGCAGTAATGCGCATCTCACCCTTTGTATTAAATAATCCCAAACCCCTAGCTTCCTCCCCACCCTCCTCCACTTTGTCTGCTGTGAATTTATAACAGTAAATCAATAATGCAAACAAAATATTCAGTCGGGGTGAATTTCAACCAGACACACAGCCTATGTACCACTGAAGTGCTTATGCAGGAGGTAAGTGGTGCATAGGACTTGTGCTTGCCCTCTGCACAAGCTGAATTGCACCTTCGGTGAACAAGCAGCTGCTTTTGTCTTGCTTTAAACATAAAGCTGGACTAAACTCTGCAATCCTTACTCACTTGTTACTCAGGCAAAATTCCCATCGACTTCATTGGGATTTTGACCTGGTAATGTCTGCATGAGGTCTGTGGGATTAAACCTAATGTGAATTGCTCAGTTTACACCAACACATCTTCTTTCTAAGTGCTTCCTTCCCAATGGGCAGAGCTGTACATGAAAGCATTGATTCTTTCCAGGTAGTCATTTGCATGTTCTCTAATGGTGAGTCCTATTTACAGTTTATTTACCTTAGTGACATTCTTATGATTCTTAACAGCTGCTTTTCCACTTTGACTCATAATTTATGAATTTTGCTTTCTGGTCAACTACGGGTTAATGGCTTCAGTGTCTCTGGGTATGTACAGGAAGTAAGGTGACCAGATAGCAAGTGTGAAAAATTAGGACGGGGTCGGGGGCAATAGACACCTATATAAGAAAAAGCCCCAAATATTGGCACTGTCCCTATAAAATTGGGAAATCTGGTCACCGTAACATGAAGAAGCAGCTGCATTTCATAAATACCCTCATGTACTGTGTACAGATTTTGTGTTGGCTCTTCTAAGAGGAGAGCAAGTACTGGAAACATCAGATGCTTTTGGATGTTAGGTCAGCAAATCCATTTGGCCTCATCTCCTTTCTGTTAGCAGCTGTACCCCACAACAGTTCTTAACTAAATGACCATTTGACTGAGCATCTTATAAAAATGCATCCTTCTTAGAAGTTTCTTCACTTTATATTACGAAGTACAATACTGGGAGAAAAAATGTAGACTGCAAACTTCTGAATTAGTAAAGAGCAAATATGGGGCAAAAAACTCATTAGGGATGTAATAATAAGGCACTATTATACAATGTGAGACTAATTAACTTTGTGTCAGATGCTTGGGACCATCGTACTCCATTTTTATTGGGCTCCTAGGTGCTATGTCAATACAAATAATAATAATTCTTACTCAGTTGCACTTCAAGTGAATTCAGTGGGTATTTTGCCTGAATAAGCACTATGAAAAGGTGGGGTCAAGGACTCAGGAATTTGCACATTGTTTGTAAGCTAGCCTATGAATCAACATTTTGCAGTCAATAATTTTTAGCTATAAATATAAAATAATGCAAGGTTAACAATTCAAAATAGCAATTTCCTTACTTCCATTGGTCCTGCCTTGTGGTTGTATGTTGTCTGTAAAATTCTTCTTAGAGTAAGATGACCAGAAGTGTGCATAGTACTCCAAATATGATCTGATTCATCCCTCGGTGCTGGAATAACTTCCACTGTTTATATTATATACTTCTATTTATGTAGCCCAGAATTTAGTTTGCTTATTTTACTGCAGCTAAACAGAGCACCACATATGGGGGGAGGGATAGTTCAGTGGTCTGAGCATGGGCCTGCTTAAACCCAGGGTTGTGAGCTCAATCCTTGAGGGGGCCATTTAGGGATTTGGGGATTGGTCCTGCTTTGAGCAGGGGGTTGGACTAGATGATCTCTTGAGGTCCCTTCCAACCCTGATAATCTATGATTCTATTATCTGAGTTTTATCAGCCACAGTTCCAAAGCTTCCTCTTCCTTGTAGTTTGCAAGCATTTGAACACCTGTTTCGACTGCAATAAATTGGACCTACAAATAGGTGTTATAATTGTGCAGTGGTTCTCCAAATTATTTATGCTGCATGCCACTTCATATGCGCCTGGATTAACTTCTCTTCCGACATCCCAGCTATTGTGTTTCACTCTGCAGACCACCAGAAATATTTCTGCAGACTATTATGCTCCATAAGCAGAGGCTTGGAACCACTGTTGTAGGGAGATGGACTTCTGGTTTCAAGGTGTGATTGATTCAGTAAGGCTTCGAGCGGTATGGATGAATCTTGGTACTCTTCTCTGTGCGTATTTACTACCATTGGGTGGTGTTGGTTGCTGTTATTTTTTATTTGTTGTTTTACTGTAGCACTGACAGGCTCCAAACAATAACAGGGTCCTGATGGGCTAGAGTTGTACAGACCTTTAGTGAGAGACAGTCCCTGCCCTGCAGGGTTTACAGTCTAAATCAGGCCTGCACAACATACGGCGGCCCGCGGAGGTTCACTGTGCGGCCCGCAATGGCAAATCATAGGGCTCTGGGCTTTTGCCGGGTGGGGAGCCCAGAGGTCTTTAAATCTCAGCCGTGGCCGGGATTCAAAAGGCTCTGAGCTGCCCGCAATGGCGGGGAACCCTGAGCCCTTTAAATCTCAGCTGCGGCTGGGAATCATAGGGCTCTGGTCTGCCTGCAGCGGCGGGGAGCCCAGAGCCCTTTAAATCTCAGCTGCGGCCGGGAATCAAAGGGCTCTGAGATGCCCGCAGCGGCGGGGAGCCCAGAGCCCTTTAAATCTCAGCCGCGGCAGGGAATCAAAGGGCTCTGGGCTGCCTGCAGAGATTCTCGGCCGCGGCTGAGATTTAAAGGGCTCAGGGCTCCCCGGCAGCTACAAGGAGCCCAGAGCCCTTTGAATCCCGGCCGCGGCTCCAGCAGATGGGCTAGGGCTGGGATTTAAAGGGCTCGGGCTCCCCTCCACAGCAGGAGCTCTGGTCCCTTTAAATCCCTGCCCCAGCCCCGCAAAGCTCCGGTTTCCCCCAGCCGCCGGAGGCCCGGGCCCTTTAATTTGCCCCTGACGGCTCCCAGCCACCTCTTCAGCTGGGAGCCCCTGATTGATTTAAAATCAAGTGTCACCTCCTCACCCCCAACCTTCCTTTTTGGCCCACAGCTGTTTTGGTGAGGTGGTGCTGGGGAAGGAGGGTTTGTTTCTGCAGGGCTGGGCGGTGCTGAGGCGGGGTGTTTCCGTGAGCCGGGAGGTCGTAGGGGGTGTTTCCACGCGGCTGGGGGGTTTCGGCCCTCAGCTGTTTTCTTTGGAGTAATGTGGCCCTCGCCGCTTTACGAGTTGTGCAGGCCTGGTCTAAATGGACAAGACAGACAAAACATGGGAGAAAGGAAGTATTGTTATCCCCATTTTACAGGTGGGGAATAGAAGCATTGAGAGATTTGCCAAAGGTTGCACAAGGGAATCTGTGGCAGAGCTAGGAACTGAAACCAGATCTCCCAAGTCCCAGAATAGTGCCTTAACCACAAGTCCATCCTTTCTCTGGTTGTTAGGCTTACCTGCCCAACTGGTAGGCTGTAGGTAGTCCCAGGACTAACTGGGCTTGTACATGTCTGGCATGTGTATGAACATGAATTTTTGTTTGCAGTATAGATGGGACCAGAACCATTAAAGAACTGGGGTTGGGATTTGTGTTACAGCTTTGTAATGCTGGTGGTTCTTTCTGAACTCTATAAATCAGATCTGTCTTACTCATTAGAGCCTTATTTGGTATTTTATTGTTCTAATATTTCTCTCATTAGTGTGTGTTCAGATAAGCTGGCAGAACTACATGCAGTGCTAACGCACTAGATAACATTTGCTGGGGTTTGATAATGAAGCTCCCTATCAGCTGTTTGCTTGACTGTATTTGGCTACATTCAGCCAAGGGTTTTCAGGGATTCACAGTTTGTTAGATTTCTTCCTTCTAATGATTGAAAGTAACAATCTGTTTTCCTTTTACTTTTCCCAAGGAAATCAAATGTTGAAAACCTTGAAAACCTATTTCCTGCTTACTCAATGAGATGGTCAAAATGCTCATGGCATAATAGTTAATAATAGGACCTGATTCTTCCAGCACGAAAGTGAAAGGGTGAAACCTTGGCCCCACTGAAATCAGTGGCAAAATGCCCACTATCTTTAGTGAGGTCAGGATTTCACCAGCTGAGTCTAATCATCTGAGTAAAGTTACTTGTTCTTTGTATAGCGCTTAAGAAGGATGGGGTCTTTGCCATGACTGGACTTCTAGGTGCAACACCAATACAAATAATTAATAATAATAATAATACTCATGTGTTTGCAGCATTGGTCCCATAAATAAATTTTAAAAAAAGGAATAAATAACAATGGGATAATAATACACTACTTGAAAATCATTTGTAATGTATTGTGACATAGGACCTGATTATGAAACCCATATTCACTCAATCTCACTGAATGGATAGTTTTAGCAAGGGACTTAATGCATGCTTAATTTTAGGATTGTGAGTTGTCCTATTGACTTGGAGATGTGCTCAAGCACCTTGTTGAGTTGAAACTGAAGTCAATAGGACTATTTGTCCATAAACTGTAACGTTAAAAATGGATTATAGTCTTACAAACTCTGCTGATCATACTGATACCAGGAGCAGTCCCATTGCACTCCCTGGTAATGAATACTTGCAGTTATAAGCAGTGACTCATGGTTTGTGTTGCAGCATCAGGCACTGTGACTGAAATGTTATAGGAACAATTGAAAACATTCCTGAAATTGGTGAATTATTTCTTAGCGTGCGTTTATTATTAACCTATTTTGAAGTTTCTTGTTCATATTTGCATTTCAGTCTGGTCTTGTATTTACCAAAGACAGATCTATTGTTTGGCAGGTGGCAGCCTGGCAGTGCTTCATCTTACACACTTGTCTGCCCAAAATTTAAAAAAAAAATAAAAAAACTCCATCAAACTTTTAACTGGAAACTCTGCACTTCTGGACAAGACCAACTGCTGAGAAGGTGAACTGTTCCACCCATTGTGGATTGATTGTACCCTAGAAACAGTTTTTTGTGGGGAGATTTTTCTTCCTTTTTCAGTTATTCATCTGCCTTCTACCACAACAGCCTGTGGGAGTTAGGTTTTGCCTGTGTAAAGCTAAAAGACAATATATCTATTGACCCTTTTGCTGTTTCTGGAATGTGTCTTTTGAAAAGTTCCCTTGAATTGTTCTCAGCAAAACACACTCCATTCTTCATCCTTACTGCAGACTGAAATGGTAAATAGGATAGGAGAAATTTTAACATCCCTCAAAGAAAACTAACTGACAGTTTTCCCTTAACACAGAACCATAGTGGGGGATGTGACATAGTCTGAATAATGTATTTTTTTTTTAAACTTCTCTGACACATCATTGTAATGGCATGATAACATAATAATAGCCTCTTGTTCCTCACAGAATTTCTGAATGCTAATCGTAAAAGGGCCATGTCCATAATCAATTGAAGTCAGTTACATTGTCTTCAATGGGAGTTGGACAAGGTACAGTATGACAACACCCCGACTGCCTGTTTAAAACTCCAGTTTAGCCGATTTCATAATACGTTGCATCTCAGCATTCATACCAAGAGGCTCAGTACCTGGAATTTATGTCTTTACATCGGTATTCTTTCCTTTTCCAATTCACCTTCGCAACATGAGTGTTTTAAAAAAAATCTTTGTATAGTCAAAGGAATTCAAAAAGTCTTCCATTATAAAGTACTACGTTTTGGTTAGAGCTCAATAAGCAGATACTTAAATTACACTGCATGCATGCAAAAATTATTGATAAAGCCAAGAAATTTTCCAGCCCTAATATGCAGTGTCCATCCTATACAAAAATGCACCCTGTTGCTAAACTGCAGAATTCTTGGAGTGCAGTTTTTAAAAGTAGGTGTTCTACGTAGCCTCATGTGAGACTCAGACATGCCCTATAATCCATGTTACATCAGAAAAAAATGTTTGCCAGATTTGAAATTCTTTTGATTCCTACATTTAAGGGAAAAAAATCTTTTTCTGAATGAGCTACTTCATCCATAAAGGACTGTAGACCATAACTGATCTCTGCTCCAATGCCACCCATTTAGCCCACCTTTTTTCCCTATCTCCAAAGGCTCACTGGGATCATTACAGGCATCTGGAACAACCGGTAGCTGCTGTGTGCAAGTCTGATTAATGCAGTTCAGTGGTTAGATAGAAAATTGGTGCAGGAAATGTGGCAAACATAAGTTTGATACCACTGTGATTGTTTTTTCCTGCTAGCTGGCAGAGAGAGGCAAAAGCACTGTTGCCAAACTGAGCAGCTATTCAGTTTGTTTTCCAGCATGGGAGACAAATCTGTGTACGTAAGGCCTGTTTTGTTTGTTTTTTTAAGAAGTGCTGAGTACCCACAACTCCCATTGCAGCTGCTGGCACCTCTAAAAATCAGGCCATTAAAACACGTCACATAATCCTTTGTTTTATTTTAACTTTACAATTGTTTAACAGCATCATGGCATAATAAACCCAGCCTCTTACATGGACATTTTATGCTGTATTTTTTACTGAGTACTGGAAATGCCATTCAATTAATAGCTACGGCTTTAAGTTCTTCCCACTTACCATCAAGATCTAGCGTGGCAAGCTAAGAAAGGAAGCATCATCATTCAGACCGAAATAATGGCAGTTTTGTGCACCTCCTATGCTAGAGAGGGTTCTAATGGGTCAAATCCCTGGCTGGTGTAAATTGGAATAGCTCTTTCAAAGTCAGATAAAGCTATGGCAGTTTACACTAGCTGAGGATCTGGACCTACAGATCTGCCTCATCCTTTATTTATAACTCAGGCATTTATAGAAAGCATGACTTTGAAATAACTGAACACTAAAATCTGAGTTGTGGTTTTGATGGAAATCTGAATTTTACTATGTCCTGGCAAATATGGGGCTGAAAAGACTAACAATGCAGCAGATATCAGGCTGCACTTCAATTTTTAAGAAATTGTCTGTTAATTAGAAGTGTTGCATCTGTGACGATTAGGTTTTCTTGTTGCATATGAGCTTTAAGAAAGAATTGCTTTAGCAAAAGCAGACTAAAGACAGCATGCTTCATATGCATGTTTATTTGGGGACTCATAAACTAATGTTGGAAAAGGGATTCCATGAAGAGGGGGACCTCATTAGCTTTCAGCATGACAGGTGAGAAGCAAAGCAAATAAAACCAAAACAAACCTCTGTGTGCTCTTTATTATCATAGAATATCAGGGTTGGAAGGAGATATACCTATCTCACAGAACTGGAAGGGACCCTGAAAGGTCATTGAGTCCAACCCCCTGCATTCACTAGCAGGACCAAGTACTGATTTTGCCCCAGATCCCTAAGGGACCCCCTCAAGGATTGAACTCAGAACCCTGGGTTTAGCAGACCAATGCTCAAACCACTGAGCTGTCTCTCCCCTACTGAGCTATCCCCTGCCCCCCCCGGAGGTCATGTAGTCCAATCCCCTGCTCAAAGCAGGACCAACCCCAACTAAATCATCCCAGCCAGCTTTGTTAAGCCTGACCTTAAAAATCTCTAAGGCTACGTCTACACTACAGGATAAAATCGAATTAGCTTAAACCGATTTTATAAAACATATTATAAAGTTGATTGTGCGCGTCCACACTAGGCACATTAATTCGGTGGTGTGCGTCCATGGTCCGAGACTAGCATCGATTTCTGGATCGGTGCACTGTGGGTAGCTACTGTAAAATAATGAGGCCAATAACGTCGATTTGCATCCACACTAACCCTAATCCGATATAGTAATATCGATTTTAGCGTTACTCTCGTTTTGTAGGAGTACAGAAATTGATTTAAAGAGCCCTTTAAATTGATATAAAGAGCAGTGTAGTGTGGACGGGTGCGGTGTTAAATCGATTTAACGCTGTTAAAATCGGTTTAACAGCGTAGTGTAGACCAGGCCTAAGGAAGGAGATTCCACCACCTCCCTAGGGAACCCATTCCAGTGCTTCACCACCCTCCTAGTGAAAACGTTTTTCCTAATATCCAACCTAAACCTCCCACACTGCAACTTGAGACCATTGCTCCTTGTTCTGTCATCTGGTACCACTGAGAACAGTCTAGATCCATCCTCTTTGGAACCCCCTTTCAGGTAGTTGAAAGCAGCTATCAAATCCCCCTTCATTCTTCTCTTCTGCTGACTAAACAAGCCCAGTTCCCTCAGCCTCTCCTCATACGTCATGTGCTCCAGCCCCTTCATCATTTTTGTTGCCCTCCACTGGACTCTTTCTAATTTTTCCACATCCTTCTTGTAGTGTGGGGCCCAAAACTGGACAGAGTAGTCCAGATGAGGCCTCACCAATGTCGAATAGAGGGGAAAGATCACATCCCTCGATCTGCTGGCAATGCCCCTTCTTATACAGCCCAAAATGCTGTTAGCCTCAGCAACAAGGGCACACTGTTGACTCATATTCATCTTCTCGTCCACTGTAACCCCTAGGTCCTTTTCTGCAGAACTGCTGCCTGGCCACTCAGCCCCTAGTCTGTAGCAGTGCATGGGATTCTTCCGTCCTAAGTGCAGGACTCTGCACTTGTCCTTGTTGAACCTCATCTGGTTTCTTTTTGCCCAATCCTCTAATTTGTCTAGGTCCCTCTGGTATCCTATCCCTACCCTCCAGTGTATCCACCACTCCTCCCAGTTTAGTGTCATCTGCAAATTTGCTGAGAGTGCAGTCCACGCCATCCTCCAGATCATTAATGAAAAGGATGTATACAGATGACCTCATTTTTTGTTGTTGTTTGGTTATATTGTAACTAACTAGTCTTGACATATATTTATTCTTCTGGAGAATTCTGTCAGTCTTTGGAAGACTTGGAATGTGACTTCACATCTGGAGGTTTAAACCTGAGCTCTGGTTCTATGGACCCAGACCACTTGAAAGGAGAAGGGAGAAAAAGCTGAAAAAGGTGCAGCTCAGGTTTCACGCACTCACTTCTGAGGTCATGGATCTGGTCTTCCAAAGCCTGTCCTCTAGGAAAAGCCAAGCCAAAACCAGAAATTTCTAATGTAAAAAGAAACAGGGATAACTCCATCTCTTTAGAGCTTTCTTTATGTATAAATGAGCAGTAAAGGATAAAAAAAAAAGAGTTTTGTATTTTATTTCATGTGCAGTTTGCCTTTAAATTATTCCTGTGATTCCCTCTCCAGTGTGACTGTGTGACTCAGTGCCTGTAGCTCTAGACTACTGCATCTATTAGGATTCGGAATCTGAAATGTAATGTTCCCAATTCATATTTTCATTATTTTGTAACTCCCACCGGAGTACAAGAACAGAGCTATAAAATATAACTCTGTTAATATTAGTGGTGATGTTAGTAGTAAGTAAAAAATATATATATATTCAGGCTCTTTTTATATTTTATTTTAAGATCAAAATACCTCACTGGAAAAACATTTAAAATGTCTTGAGCTTGCCCAATGCAAAAAAAAAAAAAGATGAGGAGGAACAATAACATTACTGTGGCTCTCAGATAGGAATTCTCGTCTTGGAATGTAACCAATTCTAGTTACTCATCTGCTGTGTTCTTTTATTTTGGGACACTTACACTCACATTGAAAACTATGAGCCATGTCCTGCAAACATTTAGACATGAGATACTTTACTCATGTGAAACTAATGGGCCTCCTTGTGGGAATGATTTGCAGGACCAGGCCCTGAATCTCTATTAACGAATTACTTGTTTTATGTTTCAACGATGAAGTCAAGAAATGATGGCAGCTCATTGTCCATAGAACTTAGTTCAAACAATGGATTGCTCTTAGATGGCTGTACAGAATTGGATTCATAAGTAAATATTTCTCTATAGCAGCTGGACCATGAGTAAGAGGTGGGGGAAGGGACAATCTTACAAAAATCTGCCAGGTAAAAATAATAATGTATGGTTGACTTCATTTTTATATTGTGTTTTTCAGTGTAAAAATGTAGCAATAATTGTTCCTTAGACAAATTTAATGCAAATATGTGTGTATAATATAGCTCTCATGTAGAAAAACAACTGAACTGTCCTCTAGGGATTTCATTGAGTATAAATAAAATTCCTGAAGACATACATGCTTGCTTACCATAATTAGCAGAAAGCTGAAGAATCTTGGGAACATTTCATATGGATGTTTTCTTTGATTTAGTTCACTTATCTGTTTCTAATTATAGTATTTTGCATTTAATGCTACTGTTTTGGCTCTTGACATGCACATCATGCCCAATGAGGTCTCACTGGCGTTCTTACATCGCTTTATGAGACTAAGATAAGATGAATCCAGGAAAATTTTTCAATCATATGTGCTTGCAAAAGAAATTGCAGAACTGAGTGAAATAAATAATTAGGTGATATCTATGAGCTGGATGAATAGATGAGGAACAGGAGACCTGAAACCTTCTGGCACAATTTGTTACTTTCCATTTATCATGCGTAAAATGTTTCATGATTTGATATTTTATGTGGATTTATTGTCAGGAAACTATTGTCTGCCTGGAACAGTTCACAGAATAACCCAATTCTGAACTATTCTAATAGGATTGTTTTGGGAGGGAATGAGTGATTGAACCTGGCAGTATTTTAGGAATGAATCTTAAAATTCAAAACCTCCAGAAATATTCTCAGCTCTGCTCCAAGGGTTAGATAAAAACTGTCAGATTAGGAGCATGCCTGGATACCTGAAGAGCTAGTGCAGGCAGGAGGGTTTAGGTGTACGTGGCCAAATCTTGATCGCATTGAAATCAATGACAAAATTTCAGTTAACTTATCTGAGGCCAGCATTTGGTCCAGGGACACGAGACTCTTTTTGGAACAGATGAGAGCACATACAGGTGAGGTGTGATATGTCAGAACAGAACGGGCAACAATGCAATGGCTGAGAAAATAGAAACCAGGAGAGAGTGAACAAGTGTACACAGGATAGGAGGCAAAGGCTTATGGGGTGAGGGAGGAAGGGAGGGATGCTGTGCAAAGGCCAACAGCGAGGAAGGAAAAGGCAGCTAAAATAAACAGATGGGGTAGACAAAGAGGAAAATAATATTGGACAGTGTAACGGATGACAGAAGGTCTCAGGAAGGAGAATCTAAAAAGAGAGAGAGAGATCAGCAAATATGAAGGAAGGAGTCATTCATGGAAGTGCATCTGTGTAAATGCAGGAGCATTGGGAAGAGCGTGGTGGGATCACAGCATTGTGGTATTGGTTCTAGTGTGGGGAAGCAAAAAATCTTTGCTGGCTAACAGGGACGTAGATTGTTCAGAGGAGAGCAGAAAACATCTGAGCAGGCCTGGGGTAGAGTGGGAAGACCAGCCATATGGGTCAAGAGATGTTCAGAAGTAAGGAAGAGAGGAGAGAGCTGGATGAGTTCTGGCTGTGACAGTCTTGTTATGGGAATAAGGGGATGATCACAGAATTCAAACATGTGCATGGAAAGAACAAATTGGTGAGAATAGGAGAGATCAGCTGCCCAAACATAAACTGGAGCATAGGAATCAGAGGAAATAAACTGAGCAGTAACATTACAGCTATGGTACAAGATTTCTTCCTCAGATAATAATGAAAATGAGTGGTGATGTCAGAACTGAAGGCATGTTTGGGGCATAATAACCATTATCATCTTAGTTAAACTAAGAACACAGTTCTAAAGAGTCTGGTCTTGCAAGCTCTCAAAGTGCTTATCTCCATGATTTCAAAGAGATCTTGAAGCGCAGAAGGTTCACGGGATTGGTCCCAACTATTCAGAGTATTTAGAAAAGGGCAGGTCCTGCAAAGTGCAGAGTAGATTCCTGGATGTCAAAAGTGAGAACATGAAAAGGAAAAATAAAGACTATGAATTTTGGCAGTGTAAATTTGGAACAAATACTTGGAGCAGGTAATATTTAATGGAGGAGGAGAATGAACAGACATGGTAAAAATGGAAAGTGTGCAAAGATCCATCTGCGAATGTTTCCCATCAAGTTTAGTGTGTGCTGAATAGTGGTCATTACAGTAGGAATAAAATCGGAGTGGCTAAAACCATACAGTCCTAGTCTGGTGCAACTTACCTTTAAATAGCGTAAAATATAATGTTGTTTTGGCTTTTCCTCAGGCAAGACAGCAAGCACAAATACGACATCAAATGGCAGAAGACAGCAAAGCAGAATACTCATCCATTCTTCAGAAATTCAACCACGACCAACACGAACATTATCACACCCACATACCAAACATCTTCCAGGTGAGATCTCATAGTACTGACTTACAGCAGCCTGTGTTCTTGGTGTGGCTACATCGACTAGATACATTGCAAATGCATTGGTAAGCCAGCTTAATTCTGTGATACCAGTTCTTTGCTCTTCAGAAACCACAGCACCACATTAGCAGACACTGGACATGATGCAGCAACCCAGGATCTCTAAAAGAAGTTGTTGCTCTCTTTGGTGGGAGCAACAATTCCTATGAATCCAGAGAGATGTTCTGGGGTTCAGTCTACTAAACTCCCTCTGACCTCTGGGCTAGCTACCAGACTGATTGATAATGTGGGAGGTGGGAGTCTGCTACTTGGTATGGCAGGAAGGGGCATGCCTGATGACATTACTCATAGTCTCGTTTTATTATACTCTATGTCCACGTGTCTGGGGAATGAGAGCATTGCTTGCATTGTCAGGGCAAGAATCAACTGAGAGAATTGTCATCTATAAAACCTTGTGCTCCTTTGTGACCTGTTTTCAAACCTCGATTTCAAAGATGTTTAGATTTATACCACGTTAATGCAGGGCAGTAACTTAATGGATGTCAAGGGGGCAGATGCTTACAGTTTGATTGCGTTTACTAAAAATGTCAGATGATGACCAAAAAAGACATGGCAGAGAGAAACTGCTGTGCTCTTTATGCATGGTCATTCAAGCCAATGTCTAGGATAAATTATTCCAAGGTATTTTGTGTTATAAAAAAAAAAAAAGCAGCATCCCCAGGCCATGTATACACTTTTTACAAGGCCTTTAGAGACCATAAAACGTTGGATCTGGTAAGCAGAATAGAACTTGCATCCTTGGCTAAGCATAGTTTGGGTTCCTGTGCGTTACCAATGCTCCAGAAAATTCCCTTGCTTTGCTTTAAGTGTTAAAATAGCATTCAGAGAGCTTGTTTTACTTTTAAAAGAATAATATCAGTGTTCTTTCCTGTAATTGTTCCATTTTTCTGTTGGTCATGGTTGGGTCACAGTTTAACAGGAAAAAAATGCATATGAGGGGATGGTTCTCAGCAGTCAGTGTCCTATCAGATCTCATGTTTCAACATGAAACATACACCTTTGACACCTGGACACACACTGTGCCTCCTCTTATGATCCATCATAACAGAAATATGCAACATCTGGTTTTCCTGTGTCCTAAACCAGAGGTCAGTGGAACAGATATTGAGATCCTTGGCACTCTGTAGTGATCAATAGGGCGCTATGTTGAGATGCCCTGATATAAACATTATAAAGTAATGTGGAGATTATTCTGAGGCCATCCTTTGATCTCTACTATCACTAAACCATACAGTACATGAGAATAACCATCTTAATTTGCCTGGGTTTAAAGTCTTATTTAAACAATTAATATAACAGGAGCTGTTTTGTTGCAGAAATTTAAAGTTAATTGAAACTGTGAAATAACTTTTGATGTTTGATCAAAGTGAAATGTAATGTTTCAGAAAATACAAGAGATGGAGGAAAGGAGGATAGTGAGGATAGGCGAATGCATGAAAACCTATGCAGAAGTGGACCGCCAGGTGATCCCCATAATTGGGAAGTGTCTGGATGGAATAACAAAGGCAGCAGAATCAATTGATCAGAAAAATGTAAGTGCTGAATCTTGTATCTTCTTCTTTCTCCTGTGTTCTTTATTATTTATTAGTTGTATAATAAAACCTAGGAGTGCAAGTCGGGAGCTAGAACCCTATTGTACTGGGCACTATACAGACACAGAACATAAAGATGGTCCCTGCCCCAAACTGCTTACAACCAGCTACAGTAACTCCCCACTTAAGGTCCTCTCGCTTAAGGTTGTTTCGATCTTACGTCCCTGCTCAATTGCAGAACATGTTCCATTTAAAGTTGTGCAATGCTTTGCTATAACATCGTTTGGCTGCCTGCTTTGTCCACAGCTGGCAGCCGCCCTATCAGTTCCCTTATGTGTCCCCGTCCCCTCCCCAACAGCGCCTCCCGCCTACCAGAAGACCCTGCAGATCAGTGCCTTCCCCCTCCTCCCCTTGCCTCCTGCCCGCGGCAATCAGCGGGCTTGCAGCGTTCGGGGGGCGGGGTTGGAGCGAGAACATGGTGTGCAGGCTCCCCCTGCCTCCCGAATGCCTCAAACCTGATTGCCACAGGCAGGAGGCTGGGGGGGAGGGAGGGGGAGCCTGCGCGCTGAGTCCTCGCTCCTCCCCTCTCCCTCCTGTTCCCTGAACACCACAAGCCAGCTGATTGCTGCGGGCAGGAGGGAGAAGGGAGCAGCGAAGATGCGCCGCATCTCCCACCTCCCTTCCCTGCCTTCTGCCTGCAGCAATCAGCTGGCTTGTGGTGTTCAGGAGGGACAGGGGAGGAGGAGGGGAGGGGAGGAGCCCCCTCTCTCCTGAACGCCGCAAGTCAGCTGATTGCTGCTGGCAGGAGGCAGGGGAAAGAGCAAGGATGTGGCATGTAGAGTAAAGGGGGAGGGGGGGAAGAAGAGACAGGTTAAGGGTGGGGGCTTGGGGGAAGAGGTGGCATGGGCGGGCCAAGGGTTGAGCCCCTGGCCCCTGGTGCTTGCAGAGTAGGGGAAGATGCTGCTGTGCAACATGCTCCTAGCGTACTGCACCTTCAGCCTCCTTGCCTGCCTCATTGTCTCCAGTGCCAATAGGCGCCTGCCTGTGTGGGGTAAGGTGGGGGCACCTCTCAACTATAGTACTGTACTGTATGGCCAAAAAAAATCCCCCTGGAACCTAACCCCCCCCATTACATTCTTTCTTATGGGGAAATTGGATTCGCTTAACATCATTTTGCTGAAAGTCGCATTTTTCAGGAACAGAACTACAGCGTTAAGTGAGGGGAGTTACTGTACACTGTTAAGAGAGAAACTGAAACACAGAACTTGCACCCAAACCCAGGTAGTGCACCGAAAAGGTGTTCCTCTGTCACATGTTAACTAAGGATAGCTCTAGTGCTGTTCTTTTGTATGAAAAGGTAGTTGCTTTGTTGTCTTCTTACAGAAAAAAAATCTGTAAAAGCAGCAAAGAGTCCCGTGGCACCTTATAGACTAACAGATGTATTGGAGCATGAGCTTTCGTGGGTGAATACCCACTTCGTCGGATGCATGAAAAAAATCTGTTCTTCTCACAAATGGATTCGTTTAGCAAGTTAATCCATGGGGTCGTTTGTCTTTTAGGAAGGAAAAGTTTCTCTACCAAATTTACTCCATTAACATGCATTCTATACATAAATGTTTTGTTTGGGTGTATTTAGATAAGATAATGTGTTCTAAAGATGTGACTGTTAGGGTTTGTATACACTACACAGTATTGTCGACAAAAATCAGCTTTCATCAGCAAAATAGTGGAGGTGTACACATTGAAATGCTCTTCTCACTGATGTAACTCCCCTGCTACACAGACAAAATAAAACCACCTCGGCAAGAGGCATAGAGCTTTTTGCAACATAATTAGAGTGGCGCAGTATCAGTGTAGACAGCACTTGCGTATGTCGCCCTAAGTGGCCTCCAGGAAGTGTCCCATAGTGCCCATCATGACCGCACTGGTCAGCAGTTTGACTCCACTGCCCTGAAGGTACACAGGCATGTGCCACTCTCCCGTTTAAATGCCTGGGAATTTTTGAATTTCCTGTTTGGATGGCATAGACTATTCACACAGCATCTTCCCAGGAGACCATGCTGACTTTCTGCAACAGACAGGCTCCCACATGGAGTGTGCCAGAGCTGTTGGATCTGCTGGGTCTGTGGGGAAAGGAGGCTGTGCAGTTGCAGCATCGCTCAAGTCGTAGGAACTTTGATATCTGTGGGCAGATTGCTCGTGGCATGCAGGGTGAGAGACACAAAAGGGACATGCAGCAGTGCCATGCTAAGATCAAGGAGCTGCGGCAGGCATACCAGAAGGCAAGGGAGGCCAACTGTTGCTCTGGTGCAGCACCAAAGACATGCTGCTTCTATAAGGAGCTGCATGCCATCCTAGGTGGTAACCCCACCACCAAGAGCCCTATGGACACATTGGGCTGAAGGCAGCGGCCAATGGAGGCATCCCTGAGGACGAAGTGGTGGATGAGGAAGTGGAGTTGGAGAAGCATGTGGGACATGCAACAGAGTCATCTGGTGGTGTGTCAAGCCAGTATCTGGTTTTGACTCCGGAGGGGTCTAGCCAGACCTAGCACTCTGGCTCACATGAAGCAGGAGAGGCAAGCTTTGGTAAGCATGTGTTTTGCTTTGGTACTGCACAGCGATAGGAGATTGAGGTCTCATTTACTTTGTTATATGATAGAGAAGGGATAAGAGAGAGAAATTAACAACAAAGCCTATGCAGCTATGCACTGGGGACCCTGTGGAAAAGTTTGTTAATGTACACTGGGATGTCTTGGGAATCCTCCACAGGGCACTTTCATGTAGGTACTCTGCAATCCTCTGCTAAAGGTTCCTTGGCAAAGCTGCCTTGTCTGTCCCCCTACTCCATGCCAGCCGGCAATTATTTCTGCAGGGACCAAAGTAGCATACAGGTGAGCAGCATACGGACCTGGTCTGAAACTGCACACGTGCAGGACATGCACCCTTGCATCCTGGGTTACCCTCAGAAGTGAGATATCAGGTTTGATTACCCAAGCCTGTGGAAAAAGGTGCCAATATTCAGAATATTCTCTCTAGGTGCATGTAGTGACCCTCTTCACAAACCATACAGTTAATGAAAAACTCAGGCTGGATAGCCTGGAAAGGAGATGATAATAGAAGAACAAGAGTGGATGATAAAGCTATTGGAGGGCCAGACAGAGAGGCTCAAGTCCCTCATAGCGCTGCAGTCTGAGCACATCCGTGCATGACTCCCTCTGCAGCTAATACAGAACGTCATTCCATGCCCTTTCCAAACTCCCCCAACACATTCCCTGCATGTTCCCGTTCCATCGCCATACCCCTTGCACTCCACCCGGAGAGCTTGGTTTCATGATGAAAGCTGGAGTTACACACAACTGGAGAGGCTTAACCGAGAGACGCTTCCTCGTTGCCATGTCCGCAGTTTGGGGGAAAAAATAAAAAGTTATCCTTTAATTAAAGTGTAGTCTTTGAAACAAAATGAGTCTTTATTTATGTCATGCACATGGTAGTTGCTGCTAAAATTCAAATACAGTGGCTATAGGCAGGAACGTTTGCTCACTAGAATTAAAGCTCAGGAAGCAAGCATTGCAGGGGTCATTCAAGGTGGCAAATAAACAGTGTCTGTCTGAATGCATCACATAAAGACACATTACTGTGCCTCATTGTCAAAATGCTCCTTCAAAGCCTCCCTGATTCGAAATAGCCCCACATTGAGCCCCTCTAATTGCCCTGGTATCTGACTGCTCAAAATCAGCAGCCTGCCAATCCACCCCAGCGCTCCAGCCCTGGGGAAACTTTTCCCCCTTCATTTATAACAAAGCAAATGTTATGCAGAGCACAGCAGACTGCTATGATCATTGGAATATTTTCCTCATTGAAGTCTAACCTGTCAAAAAGGCAGTGCCAGCAACCTTCTAATCTGCCAAAGGCACATTCAGTGTTCATTTGCTACCTGCTGGGCCTGTTGTTGAAGCACTTCTTGCTACTGTTTAGGTTCCCAGGGTAAGGTTTCATGAGCCACGGGAGCAAAGGGTTGGCAGAGTGGGCATTGCACATCCCCCACTGGAATCTTCTGGTCTAGAAAGAAAGTTCCAGTATGCAGCTTTCTATACAGTCCAGTGTTCCTAAAGATGCGTGCATCATGCACTTTCCTTGACCAACCCACATTGATGTCAGTTTGATCTGGGACCAAAATTGGGATATGCGTGCGATCTATCACTCCACTGCTGTTAGAGAATCCCATTGCTGCAAAGCCATCAATTATTTCCTGCACATTACCCAGAGTCTTAGTCTGTTGTGGCAGGGGACAATTAATGGCTTTGCACAGTTGCATCACCGCAGCCCCTACGGTGAACTTTCCAACTCCAACCTGATTCGTGACTGACCAGTAGCAGTCTGGATTTGCCAGCGTCCACACAGCGATTGCCATTCGCTTTTCCACTGTGAGGGCAGCTCTTATTCTGGTATCCTTGCACTGCAGGGCAGGGGCGACCTCCGCACACAGTTCCAGGAAGTTGGCTTTGCACATCTGAAAGTTCTGCAGCCACTGCTCGTCATCCCATACATGCATCATGATGCGATACCATCCCTCAGTGCTTGTTTCCCAAGCCCAGTACCAACAGTCCACCTTGTGCAGCTGCTTCGTGAATACCAGCTGTAATCTTGAATTGTTTCTTTCCATTGCACACAGCAGGGCATGCACCACAGATTCACTTTTATTCCCTGCTCATGAAATATTGCAGGACCAGCTGTGTTGCATTCATAATGTTCATCAGCAGACTAGTCAGCAGTTCAGGATCCATGCTTTCAGGCAGAGATGGCAGGCACACAGTTTACAGAGGCTATTCAAAACCGGCGCAAAATGAAGTCGGAAGCCCGTGGAATGATGGGATGGAAATAACTGCATCGTGAGATGGTGAGCATTCCCCCATGATGCACTGCAATCCGCTCCCAGATCTCCCAGCAGCAGAGGGTGGCTGGTTACACAGTGGTATAGCAACCCATGATGCAATGATCTCTCTGTCAGTGCCAGAGCACCAACTATGGATGCGCTCCACTGACACAAGGAGTGTTCTGTGGACGTGGACAACTGATGTAATTACAGCAGCATATGATCATCAACTTAACTCTGTAGTGTACAAAAGGCCTTAGTAAATAGGTTTCAGCATCAATTAGAAGATGAAGGGTATTTTCTCAGATATTTAGTGATCAATTCTTATGTGGCAGAAATGTTTGCTCTAGCTTTTCAACAGAACCACAAATCAAACTGAATGTTGCAGAAATTTGTTTATTGTAATTATTCTCATAATTATGGAAATACTGGATTCTGAGTGTGGAGCTGGACAGCCTACCTAGATTGGGCTGGATTCAGCTTTGAAAATGAGCCAGCTTTCAGGCAAGGCTGAATGCACTGAGAACTGTTGATAGTATGTGGTTAAAGGAACACGAGCCAAGACTCAAAACCTGCCCTGGCAGGAAAAGAGCAACCCTGCTTTGGGTAAGTCAGACTGTGAGCTTTCATATGTGACCAATGCAGAGATGAGACAGGAGTTCTTAGATGCAAGAAATGTTGGCATTTTGTTCATTGCAAGCACTAGTAGAGTATTCCCAACCCCAAGTACAGTGCTCAAAAATCATGAGCTTGTTAAATATAATAAATACGGGTTCTTTTAATTTAGCTTTTGGGTTTGAGCCTTTTGGGTGCACCTGACCCATGTTTTCTAGCTTTCTACATAGCCCTGGTGGCTAGAAATTTGGTGGTTGTGTTTTTTTTTTTTTTTTAATGAAAGCTGAGATTCTCGTGTAATAACATGACTCCAGGAATTGGGGGTTTAAGTAAAATACCAGATATTGTAAGACACATGAAAAAAAATCACAGGAGTGAGCAGCACTGCCTTTTGTACCAAAGTGTCTCAAATTAACTCTAGTTTGAATAATGTACGGATCTTTAAGATTTCAATGTTTGTTCTTTTTGGCATTAAAAGGTTAAAGGCTAATAGCAAGACCATTACTGACATTCTGAGGATCTTCTGGCTCTTTACCTAATTCTGTACATTTAGTATTACAAATATCTATAAAAATAATACTGTTCCATACAGCAACTATGAAGTCTACTATTTATAGTGCTGAAATTGTGCTGTACGTATAGTAAATAAGAAGGTGGCACCCAGAATTGCAATGTATTTATTCTGCTGGAAACATAATTGAGTGAACTCCATAGGAAGCACCACAGTTGTGGTCACATGGTGTGTAATACGGCTTGTATTATGCCTTTGATCTTCAGAGGTCTGCACACACCTTACATGACATGAGCAAGCCCACTGAGGGAGTTGTGTGCATACTCCGTTAGATCCCATCTGTTCCTCTGGTATGCACATGCTCACGCAGCTGCAGTAATAATGCTTGAACTTTTCTTTCACTGTATCTAAGATGCTACTTTCTGCATCAAAATGTCACACCCATCTCCTTTCCATCTGCCCTATAAACTGATGACTGGGAAGTATTAAAAATGAAGAGCCACCATGGGCTTGAATTGCCAAAGTGGAAACATTACAAATATGTTGCTATCAACATTTACATTAAGGAAACCTCAGGTACAGAGAGGCTAAGCCAGGGGTGGCCAAACTGAGTCTGAGAAGGAGCCAGAATTTACCAATGTACATTGCCAGAGAGCCACAGTCATATGTCAGCAGCCCCCCATACTGCTCCCAGCACCTCCCACCCACCGGCAGTCCTGCCAATCAGCACCTCCCCCTCCCTCCCCACACCTCCCAATCAGCTGTTTCGTGGAGTGCAGGAGGCTCTGGGAGGAAGGGGAGAGGAGCGAGGGCACTGCAGGCTCAGGGGAGGGGGCAGGAAGGGGTGGACTGAGGGCAGGGCCTGTGGCAGAGTCAGGGGTTGAGCAGTGAGCACCCCCAGTACATTGGAAAGTTGGCGCCTGTAGCTCCAGCCCTGGAGTCGGTGACTATACAAGGAGCCGCATATTAACTTCTGAAGAGCCGCAGGTGGCTCCGGAACCACAGGTTGGCCACGCCTGGGCTAAACCATTCATCATGTGGATTCTAGCAGGTGTGATGGAGGTGCTGCTTCATAATAAAATGAAAGTAAATGAATTACACTTCTTGCCATCAACTAATTGATTTTCAGAGACTGTTCAAGAGTCAAAGGAGCTCAAAGCAGAACGGAATGTCCTTGTCTATGTATCTGTTCCCTAGCACTGAAATACATATGGGGACTTCTCCTTGCGAGACTTCTGGAAAACCATTTTTGTTCCGCTTCATTATTCAGTGTAAAGAACTGACAGGATATGTTGGATATATTTAATATTCATTACACATTAGCTGGAAAGAAAACTGAACGACTCTCCTGTCCACCTCCAAAGCTGCCAGTTTTTCAGGCTTAATTTATTTAGTTGTTGCACTTGTTGAAAAGTAGTATACTTGTTAAGAATCAAATTCTCCCTTCTCCTCAGCATGCAGAACTCCAACTAAAATAAATGAGGCGTTGCATGGATTTATCTGGGACTAAAATTTGTCTCTGTATTTCTAATATACTTATTAGGTGCATGCTACTTTTTTCCATTCGTTTTCATTGTAAGGCAGATGTCATTATTTCAAGGCTAAACCACAGTGACTGTTAAGTGAACCTGTGTGGAATTTGCCTCTGCAGGCTCTGTCAGTAGATAGGATTAATTTGTTATGGACTTCTGAGTTCCTGTTATGACATTCTCACTGTCCGATACACAGAATGAGCTGGTTATTTTTAGCTCCATTGTAGTGGTAGGATGTTTTGACAATGTGGAAGGAATATTATATAATTAAAGGAGAAGAATTGAAAGGTTCAGAAGGATGGAATAAAGCACAAGTATATAATGTAATTTGATTTTTTTTCTCTCTTGCCACCCCCCAGCTTTTGCTTTCATGCTTATAATTAAATATCTTTAGAATTAGACAAGTTTTAATGTCAAGCTAAGGTGAAACTAAAGTGCTACAGTACCTCCTTTAAGGTTTATGGGGGTGATTTACACAGCACCTAATAGATTTACGAGCACAGATCTCATTAGCTTTCAGTGGGATCCTTCCTCCTCAGCCCCTTAGCTGATGTTGAAAATCTTGTATCGAGTCTTTGCTTAATTCATTTGCTTAATTCAGGTTGGATATGTGCATATCATGCTAGGCTGCTTCCATATGCTCAGAGGAATACAAACAAAAGCCACAAAATGTGGTCAAGCACCACTCTTCTCTCTGAAGTGCAGTGACATGGCAGTATTCCTAATATCCATTGGCTAATGAGCCCTCTAGGGACTATGGCGCAATATCTCTGATGACCTGAGAGAGAGAAAATATCCATATGGTATGAAATGAAGAGCTTCCTCCCCAGAAAAGCCAATAGATTATATGTATATTAAGGACGGATGATAGGAGAAAGAATTTAAAGAATAATAGTTTTCTGTGTTTACAGATTTGAAACATATATTCAATGGGGTGAGGCTCATGATAGGACACTTTTAAAAACTATGGTGAATGGACTTAGCCAAAGTTTGTTTGCATTGCACCAGGCATTAATATTTTGTACATGCTAGATTTTGTTTAAGTGAGGTAGGGGTAGTTTTACAGAACATCTCAGCTTCCATTTAGGCACCAGAATAAGTGGCCAGCGGATATCCAGCACAGGATGTGGAGCACTCTTGCACATCTGGCCAGATTTGTAAGTGTTGAGAGAATTTTGAAAATCTGGTCTCATGTGCTTTATGGAAAGTAGGCTCCTTTAAAAATCACAGCCTGGGTGTTTGAAAAGCCCACTTGATTAAAATGCATTTATGTAATTGCTGTGAATCGCACATTAGCAATTAGAAGATTTGCATCTGAAAATTTGCTACGTTTGTAGATCTAACGCACAAGAATGTTATGTATCATTACTGTTTTGGTTGGTTAGTTATCTGATAATAGACAGGTAAAATAATTGCATGCAATATGTGGCCATTTTGTGAATGAGGTAGTTGTCTACAACAGGGGCTCTCAAATTTCATTGCACCGTGACCCTCTTCTGACAACAAAAATTACTAAACAACCCCAGGAAGGGGAACGAAAGCCTGAGCCTGCCCAAGTCCCACCACCACAGGTGCGGGAGGAGGGGCAAAGCCCGAGCCCCACTGCCTTGCGGGGGTGGGATGTGGGGAACCAAAGCCCCATGGCTTCAGCCCAAGGCTGGGGGCCTGTAACCTGAGTCCCAGTGCCCACATCTGAAGCCCTTGGGTGTCAGCTTCAGCCCCAGGCCCTAGCAAGTCTAAGCCAGGCCTGGCAACCCCATTAAAATGAGGTCCTGACCCACTTTTGGATCGTGACCCACAGTTTGAGAACCTCTAGTCTACAGAAATTCAATGTGGACAGAAGGGCACATTGCTTTTCACAACAGCAGAAGACTAATTAGCATTTAAGTTGATTCTCCGTAAGACAGCAGCATTTATCAGAGCTTTTGATATCTGGCTTGCAATTGCAAGCATAGCAATTCTATAATGGAAGGTTTGTATTGCACAAGATTTTTTGTGGCTGCCCATTAGCGAATCTGAGTGCATGCAAAAGCTGTTATGAGTCACCTAATGCAAGCTGTCCATTCAAACGCAGGTGTTTTAATTTTTTCAAGGGAAATAAACAGGAATACTAATGAGCATTTACATAGTACTTTTGATCTGTGGACCTCAAAACACTTTATAAAGGTGATTAAGCATAATTTTACAACTGGGAAACTGAGGCACAGGAAAGTGAAGTGACTTGCCCAAGATCATATAGCAGCTTAGTGAGAGATCTGAGAAAAGAACTCAGATCTCTTAACTCCCATTTCAATGTCTTCTACAGTGAACCATGTTGCCTGTTTGATTTCTGATTGCATTTGGTGTTAGTGCTACATACTTCTTGTTTCTTTAGATCAGGGACTGGCAAACTTTTTGGCCTGAGGGCCACATCAGGTTTTGGAAATTGTATGTAGGGTCGGTTAGGGGAGGGGTGTATGGCCCGGCCTCCACCCCCTAGCCACCCCCCCGCCCTGCTTCTGGCCCCCTGATGACCGCCCCAGGACTCCTGACCCATCCAAATCCCCCTGCTCCCTGAACACCCCCCCCACCAGAACCCCTGCCCCTGACTGTCCTGCGCCACCCCATCCAACCCCTCCTCTCCTTCCTGACTGCCCCCCCAGGACCTCTACCCCATCCAACCACCCCTTCTCCCTGTCCCCTGACTGCCCAATGCCACCCCATCCAACCCCACCTCCTTCCTGACTGCCCCCCCCCGACCCATCCAACTACCCCTTCTCCCTGACTGCCCCCGGAACCTCTGCCTCTGACTGCCTCCACCACCCCATCCAACCCCCCCTCCTTCTTGACTGCCCACCCATGCAGGACACCTGCCCCCATTCAACCCCTGTCCACACGCCCCCCGACCACCAGCCTGAACTCCCTTGACCTCTATCCAACCCTCTTTGCCCCCCGCTCCATGCCCCCTTACTGTGGCTGCAGCCGCGCCACCCGTCTGGAGCCAGCCATGCACCGCGCAGCATAGAGCACCGGGTCAGGCTAGACTCTGCAGCTGCGCTGCCCCGGAGCTCGCAGCCCCACCACTCAGAGCATTGCGCAGGCAGCGCCGTGAGCTGGGGCTGCGGAGGATGGGGAACAGTGGGGGAGGGGCCGGGGCGAGCCTCCTGGGCCAGGAGCTCAGGGGCCGGGCAGGAGGGTCCTGCGGGCCATATTTGCCCACCTCTGCTTTAGATGATACTTAGTTCTTTGACCATTTAAAAATATTGATGGTTTAAGAAGCAGTTGGTCTCAATGAGACCTTTCTACACTGGACTCAGATTTTATATAGGAATGATGGACTGGGTGCTAACAAACCCGTTAGCAATTAGGTTGGTTTTGTTAAGCTATCGCATGCTTCACTGTGACTAGGAAACTTTTTCCTCCTCTACTCTTACACTGTTGTTCCGTTAACAGCCATTCTTTTTATTGGTTTGCAACATACTTACAGACAGATTGTATTTGTGGCATTTCAGGATTCACTACTGGTAATAGAAGCCTTTAAATCAGGGTTCGAACCACCAGGAGATATTGACTTTGAAGACTTCACTCAGCCAATGAAACGCACTGTCTCGGAATCCAGCCTTTCAAATTCCAGATGGGATGGAAAATCTGAGCCCAAGCCTGGCAGCAAATCCAAGGGCAAATTGTGGCCATTCATCAAGAAAAATAAGGTACTGACTTGCAGACTTCCTTTCAGTGTCAGTATGTTTGTAGCCTTTAACGGCTTTCTTGTTTAGTAGTCCTGGCAATTTAATTTAAGACTTAAAAAAAACCTGAACTTTAGTTTCAGAAAACTAATAACTGATGTCCTATTATGGTGTGTTTTGTAATAGTCTTATTTTGTTGTTTACTTTTAAGATATTTTTATTTCTATATAATTTCTTAAAGTGTGTTGCTCTTTGTTTATTTACCTTTTTAGTTGTCTTTGCCATCGTCCATTTGTTTCTAATTCAGATCCGGAATTGTATGCGTTTACACAGTGCTGTGCATGCGAACTAACTCTCTTACTTTTGGGCAGCTTCACTCCAGTATTCTGATACTTCTAAAACTCTCCTCAGCTTTTTATATTTGCATTATCATTTCAATCTGTACCATGGGTACATAGGGTGACCAGACAGCAAGTCTGAAAAATCGGGACGGGAGTGGAGGGAGGGGGAATAAGAGCCTGTATAAGGAAAAAAAACCAAAAATCGGGACTGTCCCTATAAAATTGGGACATCTGGTCACCCTATAGGTACAGCAGTTGGGGAACCTGGAAGTGGGGAATGGCTGTAACTCATCTTTTCACAACACATCTAACCGAGCCTTTACAGTACAGCTGATTTTTTTTTTTTAACGCACTATTATTTATATCCATTGAACTCTTCTCTCCATTGTCATATTTTACACCAGGATGCATGGCAACATTTATCTGGGATTATCGGTCTGTATCAGGATGACTAGACAAATTCTGCTCTTTGTTACACCAATGCAAAACCAGAAAACTCCATTGATTTAGCCTCATTTTCTGTTGCGCTTCTCCTTCCCTAGCCATTGACAGCAGTTGCAAAGTGAGAGCAGAACATTAACAAATCAGAATGGTACATTCGCTGATGTAAATGATTGCCTGAAATGCATGGCAAGAGAGAATCAATTCCTCTGGTGCTCACACTCATGTAACCAACAGCACAATGTGACCTAACACCTCTCTTGTAAATTGGTAGTGTAATTTTAAAAAGATAAATGTGGTTTGCATAGAGCAAAGTGACTAGAAAGCAGGAAGAATGAGGCTTGTTGTTTTCCAGATAATAGAAACGCTACTGGGCACTAAAGTACCTTCCTAATTTGATTGGTGTAAATTCAGGTATTTGAAAGATCTGTACATGTGCGTCATTCTGACCGGCCCATAGAACTAGCACAGAGTAACCTATGGGAATAGAGTTTGCATGTAAGAGTCTGCATGAGCTTTCTGTCAAATTATTCAGTGTTATTTTTTCGTTGCATTACTTACTAAAACTCCCATTTTTATCACATTCTTCTTTTAACACAAATCTCGAACACTGTTTTCCCGCCTTCTTCTTTTTTGAACCATGGCTTTAAATATTTAATTATTTGTTTTTAATTGCTTTTTGTGGACTTTGAATATTGTTTTTGATGCTTATTTTCGTTTTGTGTTTTATCTTTTTATTTTGGTTTTTTATTCTGTCACTTCTCCATCTCTTATACGTAGCTTATGTCCCTTTTAACATCCCCCCATCAGCCCCCTCCTCCTCCCCCTGCCTCTGCCTCACCCTCTGCTGTTCCCAACGGCCCCCAGTCTCCCAAGCAGCAAAAGGAACCCCTCTCCCATCGCTTCAACGAGTTCATGACCTCCAAACCCAAAATCCACTGCTTCAGGAGCCTAAAGCGCGGGGTAAGTTCTCCTCTGGATACTGCTTGCTGTCTGTCTTTCTTTTATTGCACGTTCTGTTATGTAAAATCTTGTTTTGTGAATGAAGCCATTGTGTTTTACCATAACATACAGACAGACCGGAGGAATCCAATGCTATAAAGTCATTTGCAGTCAAAACCCCCACAACAAAACCTCAAAAACAGATTCCTGTTTGAAATGACCAGTTCCTTTTGGACAGAAGTTCACTTCCCTTTTCCCAAAGGTGGATGGAGACATGTAATATTAAATAACTCTTCACACAGAGACAAAATAAGTACCTCACCGAGTAGCACTAGGGCACAGAGAAGTTAAGTGAGAGTTTGTCCAGGATCTCACAGCCTGTAGAAGAGCTGGGAAAGAACACGCTCCACTCTGTTGGCCCATGCTGCCTCCCCCAGATCCAGGAGCATGAAGAATTGTACCACGGTATTTCTAGATATGCCTTCCAGATGTTTCCCATTGAGCCTGCAGAATCTGTTGGATTCTGGACTGACTTGCTTTCCCCATGACTGAGAAAGGACGTGCACTATTTAGAATTCCATGCCGTATGTAAGAACTTTACACCTCAATGCTCAGGGGCTACAGGACACATACACCTCTACCTTGATATAACGCTGTCCTTAGGAGCCAAAAAATCTTACTGCGTTATAGGTGAAACCATGTTATATTGAACTTGCTTTGATCCACTGGAGTGTGCAGCCCCCCACCCCGGACCACTGTTTTACTGCATTATATCTAAATTTGTGTTCTATCGGGTGACATTATATCGAGGTAGCAGTGTATAAGATTTCTTTTAAATAGCTCTGACAGAATGTGTCAGATGTTGCATTGTGGTGCTGCTGCTTTGCGGTATGCTACCGGTGCAAAGGGGCCCAAAAGCAGCTGCCATTGCCATGTGAGTTTCACTCCAGTGATAGGTCAGTCCTTCAGTGATGTGGTGCTGTTGTTGCAGATCCTGTGCTCCTGTCCTCCTTGCTTCTAGCAAAGTGGACATGGCCAGGTCTTCCTGCACCCAAGTGATCCCTGCCTGACATATTGGCCTTTTGATGTCATTGGCAGCAGGCATAAATTAGAGGCCCTCTGGCTCTCTCACTTATTCCAGGCAGCCAGCCCAGATTGTGTAAACCACTGTTGCGCTGTGCTCTCCTCACCCAAAGCCAAGAACCTGGGCTAACATATATATGTGCACACAGCTGCTGATGTTTATAGAGCTGTATACACACAGGCACCTAGTTAGATACCTGGAGAGAGAGAAACAGATTAGGGCTGTCAAACAATTAAATTAATCGCACTGCTAAACAATAATAGAATACCATTTAGTTAAATATTTTGGGATGTTTTCTACATTTTCAAATATACTGATTTCAATTACAACACAGAATACAAAGTGCACAGTTCTCACTTTATATTTATTTTTTATTACAAGTATTTGCACTGTAAACAACCCCAAAAGAAATAGTATTTTTTCAGTTCACCTAATACAAGTACTGTAGTGCAATCTCTTTATAATGAAAGTTGAATGTAGAAATGTAGAATTATGTAAAAAAACCCAAAAACCTGCATTCAAAAATAAAACAATATAAAATGTTGGAACCTGCAAGTCCACTCAGGCCTACTTCTTGTTCAGCCAATCGCTCAGACAAACAAGTTTGTTTACATTTATGGGAGATAATGCTGCCTGCCTCTTGTTTACAGTGTCACCTGAAAGTGAGGACAGGTGTTCTCATGGCACTGTTGTAGCTGGCATTGCAAGATGCATTAAAGATTCATGTCCCTTCATGCTTCAACCACCATTTCAGGGGACATGCGTCCATGCTGATGATGGGTTCTGCTCAATAACAATCCAAGCAGCGTGGACCGACGCATGTTCATTTTCATCATCTGAGTCAGATGCCACCAGCAGAAGGTTGATGTTCTTTTTTTGGTGGCTTGGGTTCTGTAGTTTCCGCATCAGAGTGTTGCTCTTTTAAGACTTCTAAAAGCATGCTCCACACCTTGTCCCTCTCAGATTTTGGATGGCACTTCAGATTCTTAAACCTAGGGTCGAGTGCTGTAGCTATTTTTCGAAATCTCACATCAGTACCTTATTTGTGAGTTGTCAAATCTATTGTGAAAGTTTTTAAAATGAACATGTGCTGGGTCATTATCCAAGATTGCTATAATATGAAATGTATGCAGAATGCGGGTAAAACAAGGCAGGAGACATGCAGTTCCCCCCCCATCCATACCAAAGGAGTAAAGTCACAAATTTAATTGACACATTTTTTCAACGAGCATCATCAGCATGTAAGCATATCCTCTGGAATGGTGGCCGAAGCATGAAGGAGCATATGAATGTTTAGCACATCTGGCATGTAAATACCTTGCAACGCTGGCTACAAAAGTGCCATGAGAATGCCTGTTCTCACTTTCAGGTGACACTGTAAATAAGAAGCAGGCAGCAGTATCTCCCAACAATGTAAATAAACTCGTTTGTCTTGTCGATTGGCAGAACAAGAAGTAGGACTGAGTGGACTTGTAGGCTCAAAAGATTTACACTGTTTTGGTTTTGAGTGCAGTTATGTAACTAAACAAAATCTGCGTTTGTAAGTTACCCTTTCACGATAAAGAGATTGCACTTCAGTATTTGTGTGAGGTGAATTGAAAAATACTATTTCTTTTGTTTATCATTTTTACAGTGCAAATATTTGTAATAAAAATAATATACACTTTGATTACAATTACAACACAGAATACAATATATCTAAAAATGTAGAAAAACATCCAAAATATTTAATAAATTTCAATTGGTATTCTATTGTTTAACAGTGCAATTAAAACTGCAATTTATTGTGATTAATTTTTTCAATCACGATTAATTTTTTGAGTTAATCACGTGAGTTAACTATGGTTGATCAACAGCCCTAAAACAAATAGAACTAGACAGTAAAACAGGCCTGATCCTGCAAATGCTTAGTTGTTTCTGTAATCTTTATTCACATGATTTCAGTGGACTACTTGCAGGAGCCTGAGTCTGTATTTGTAAATTGATGTTTAGGATATTTATATTGAGCTAAATATTATTCTCATTATAACTCTTTGTATATACAGCTTCTGTAAATTTTTTAAGCTTCACATTTAAGGCAGAATGTTCTTCCTTTGAAAAGTAAGACATGTCTGTTATTCTACCATGTTGTGCCATCAATTTTTAAGCGTGCTAAGAAGTGGATGGCACAGTATAGCCCTTGGTTATTAGGTTATTTCATAAGGATTATTTTCCTTTCTAAGCCTAATAGAACAGTATAGAAAGCAGCTATAATAGTTAGTTTTCAGGTTTTTTTAAAGCAAGCTGTCACAATAAGGAGGTAACTGGATATAAAGGGCCAAATTCTGCTCTCCACAGGGAATCCCATTAATAGTTTGATCCAGAAGATGTAATTCAGTAAAACTGAAAATGATCTATATAGAGACCTTCTTTGTAATTACATGATGTTGAGGTATTTGGAGAACTCCAGTGCCACCCGTATCCTAATCACTGCATCTGGTTACAAAGAGTAAATAATTGAAAAAAAAATCTCTTAAATAGCATATAAAAAAGAATATTACGTTCTGTCTGAGAACTGCCATCTTATAGATTCATAGATTCTAGGGTCAGAAGGGACCAATGTGATCATCTAGTCCGACCCCCTGCACAAAGCAGGCCACAGAACCCTACCCATCTACTTCTATAACAAACCCCTAACCTATGCCTGAGTTATTGAAGTCTTCAAATTGTGGTTTGAAGACCTCAAGCTGCAGAGAATCCACCAGCTTGACAAGATTACAGTTCAAAGTAGTACTAAAAAATTAGTTTCCCTGTCAAAAACCACTGGAAATTTGAAAGTTTCAAAGTTTTTCATAAAATAAGTGCAGAATTACAGAACTTCCATCACAAGAATATTTCCTAATGACTTCTGAGGGGGAAGCTCATTCTTTCAGTTCTACATTGGAGGCTCTACTTGTAGGGGTATCTCTGAGACAGCTGGATTCTGATAGGCCTGCACAGGTTGAATAGCACTTTCCTCCGAGATTAGCTCAAGTGATTTAAATGTAGGGTGACCAGATGTCCCGATTTTATAGGCACAGTCCCGATTTTTGGGTCTTTTTCTTACATAGGCTTCTATTACCCCCCCACCTCCTGTCCCAATTTTTCACATTTGCTGTCTGGTCACCCTATTTAAATGGGACTACTAATAGAATGAGCAAGGGTATAACAGTCTGGCCTTGTAAAAGGCATCAGTGCGGTTCACTGACAGTGTTCCCAAAACAGTGTTGGGTAGTTCTAGCTTGTAAAAATGTCTTTTTTATTTTGCACTACACAAAAACCCTGTGGGTGCTTCAGAAATGTGTATTTCCAATGTACATATACTAGTTAGTAAGTAGATAGCCAATATTTAAGCAATTATGACTAATCGCTTTAAACATTTTGTTCATGAAATGTCATTATACACTAATCATATGACAGAACTAAGAGAGCCGCTATTCAAGCTTTAATGCCCCCTCAGCCAAATTCACACACGTTTATTGTATACTGTATAGTTTTTAACTGAATAGAGTGAAAGCTGAAATTATAAAGGTACAAAGCTCACCTAGCTTTCTTTAGAATCACTCTAATTACCCACTGACACATTCATTTTTTAAAAAACAAAAATATCTTGCTAAAGCCTTGTTAAACCTTTGGATGTGCTTTTCTGTACTTCACGTCCTTTTGTTGTTAGCTACCAAGATATTTGTATGTAAACAGATACTTTTCTCTGTCTGATTCAGTGATACCACAAGCCAACGTTCAGAACATTACACGTTCTTCCGTGGGGCAAATTCAGGCCACTTCCTCCATATACAAGTACAGAGCAAAAGAGGCAGCTAAGTTGTGTCAATCTGCTGTGGTTGTCTGTGAAACTCATAAAGTTCATGTTCCATTGATCTTTGGTTGCCAGAGTTACTAGGTGAAATTCTGTGGCTCATAGTTAAGCAGGAGGTCAAGACTAGACAATCATCATGGTCCCTTCAGGCCTGAAAAACCTATGAACCTATCATATCTATATAAAAGGAGTATGGCTGGCATGTGTTAGTGCAGATATGGTCTAACCCAACCCCTTGTGTTAGTGGCAGGTTGGTTGTAGCCCTGCAAGAATATCTGCATGAGGTCACGGCTGTGTCAGAGTAAACAAACATCTGGGTTAAAGCTGCTTTACAGTATTGATATTATAAGGAATGCCTTCCTGCCCTCCTCCCACATCCCTGAATCAACAGGACCTGAATTTGGCGCATGAGGATGACCTCTGATGTTACACATATTGGACATTAGTGTTACTGAAGGAATTGCAGGAGGAGGTTGGGAGAAGCGCCTATACTGAAGGAAGCTTTTATTGATGCACAAATGAGATGGAAAAGAAATACAGGAACCCAATAGGACAGTGTGATTTAGGAGATATTTGGCAAAACAAAAGTGTTTAGCTGACCAAAGTGTTTCATTAGAGCTTGCTATTGTCTATATACCACCTCTGTTGGCGCAGAGAGTATGCCCATCCTAGCCAGATATCCTGAAATAGATATTGCCACCATAGATGTCTAAATATTACGTGGATTCTTCAGTTAATCTAATCAATAAGGGACTGACTCTAAGAACATAAGAACGGCCCTACTAGGTCAGACCAAAGGGCCATCTAGCCCAGTATCCTGTCTTCCGACAGTGGCCAATGCCAGGTGCCCAAGAGGGAATGAACCAAACAGGGAATCATCAAGCGATCCATTCCCTGTCACGCATTCCCAGCTTCTGGCAAACAGAGGCTAGAGACACCATCCCTGCCCATCTCAGCTAATAGCCATTGATGGACCTATCCTCCATGAACTTTAGTTCTTTTTTGAACCCTGTTATAGTCTTGGCCTTCTCAACATCCTCTGTCAAGGAGTTCCACAGGTTGACTTTGCGTTGTGTGAAGAAATACTTCCTTTTGTTTGTTTGTTTGAAAGCTGTTGCCTATTAATTTCATTTTGGTGACCCTAGTTCTTGTATTATGGGAAGAAGTAAATAACACTTTCTTATTTACTTTATGCATACCAGTCATGATTTTATAGACCTCTATCATATCCCCACCTTAGTTATCTCTTTTCCAAGCTAAAAAGTCCCTGTTCTATTAATCGCTCCTCATACAGAAGTCATTCCATACCCCTAATCATTTTTGTTGCCCTTTTCTGATTCCAGTATATCTTTTTTGAGATGGGGCGACAACATCTGCACACAATATTTAAGTACTCTTTTTTATATATATGTGTGTATTTTATAATTGGAGATATACCTATCTCCTAGAACTGGAAGGGACCTTGAAGATCATCAAGTCCAGCCCCCTACCTTCACTAGCAGGACCAAGTACTGATTTTTGCCCCAGATCCCTGGGTGGCCCCCTCAAGGATTGAGCTCACAACCCTGGGTTTAGCAGGCCAATGCTCAAACCACTGAGCTATCACTCCCCCCTGCCAGCTTTACTCATATTGACTCATATTAGTTTCTTAGGGCCCACTCCAAGTCCCATTAAAATCAGTGGAAAGGTCACCATTGACTTCACTGGGAGTTGGATCTGACCCATACTATATAAATACTCTTCTTAATTTCAGTGGAGTAATTGCATAGTAGAGATGTACTCAATTTGAGCAAGTTTGGGAGAAACTGGCTCTAACAACTTAGGTCAACAGATGCAAAATTGCACATGGTGTGAATTCCCATGGTAATTGGCACTTTGCTATCCAAAAATAAATGAAAATCACACAATTCCTACATAAATTCCAGGCATTCAGAATGGATTTGGCTGTTAGCAAATTCTAGTGATTTCCACGTGTAATGTTATTTAGCACAGGGTGTTACACAGCTCGGGGATGTGGAGAAATAATTCCTGAATTTAAAAAGAAATAGCACAAAAACTGTTAACAAATATTCAAAGAAACGATGTGAGATACCGGTCCTACCTTCAACCTGTTTTGAGTTAGGCCTCCAAACTGATGATTTCTTGAATCCTTCTCCTTCGGAAGAGGCAAAAGTCCATCCAATAATCAAGAGCAGACATTAGCTTAGTTCAAAGGGTTTCAGTCAGCATCAATATGAAGGGTCACTGGCAACTTGAAATCCTAGTCAGTCTTTAAAAAATTTAGTTAAAAGTAGTTGCAGGTGCCTGCATCCTGCAAATTTCTGTGGTATTCAAATAATATTTTCGATAACATTTTTATCTCTCCCTTTTTGCTCTGAAGGACCCGCACAAATAGAAGAAATTGACAGACAGTACAGGGGAAACAGTGAAACTGATCTATACTAGGTGCTATAATCAACTAGAAATGGAGAAAGATTGTGTTTCTCTATTTTCTTTTAATTATCGTCATTTTAGATGTTATATGTAAAAAGAATGTTTTTTTAAGATCAGGCAGAAGTATGGTCTTTAGGTTGACTGTGTCCCTTCAGGAAGGTAGAGGGGCAAAAAAAGCATATGCAGAAAGTAAGGAACCACTTACATAACTCTTAGTTTCATTTATGCTTGCTCTGCATTTTCAAATGCCATTTTTAAGGGCATACAAAATCCAGTTCTTTTGTTACTTGATATTAACTTTATGTTGTTTTATTTTACAATTGCTGAGTGGCAGTAACACAAGCTTTTTCATTTAAAGAGCAACTCTTTTAAACAAACAGAAAAATCCAGATTTTACCTGTATTACTAGGCTCAACCAGATTCTGTTCTCCAGGCCATCCCTCCCATTAAAAATGAGAGAGGGATTTTGTGGTTTCTTTTCTAGTGGAAGTTGTTGACTTTATTACAATGTAACTTTTCTTTCCATTGCACCAGTTAATATGTTTCCTTGATCATTTTGTCTCACCTCTGTGACATACTGTTCATTGATGTGCCACCTTAACTATCAGTCCGCCTGTAGTAAACGTTTCTTCATTATGGGTGATATGTAATGTCAGCATACAAGAAAAGTAACTGTATTCCTTGCCCTTGGGAATGTTCATTATTTTAATACATACCCTGTGCCAAGACCAGTTTTTAAAAAAAGCCTTAATTAATTCTGGCCTGAACAAAGAATAGTTTCTAATTTGGCATATTTAATCTAGTGTTTAAAAATATGACGCTTAGTTAATTTATCAAAAGAGAAAAAATCCCTCAGAAGTTACCTGGTATCTTGCAGGTTCCCACCATCGCATCTAAAGTTTAATTAAGCCCAGAGCTATCATTTTGCTGTAGAAACAGTAAATGTTGAGGTGTTCTTGTTAGTCTCCTCTTTAACAAGTGTGTGTTTTCTCCTTGCTGACTCACTGGCAGAATCACTCTTTGTATTTTCACAAAGAACTCATGAAGAGGACTTTAGGGAAACCCACGTGTGCCGTTGAGGCTAGGGACTATGTTGTAAGTTTGTGTATGGTGTGATCAGCCCATACAATTGCTGCACAGTCACTAACCCCACTTACAACACTGCAAAAGGGTGCTTCAGTGGAAATGAGGTTCGCAGAAGGCATAAGGAAACTGCAAATTCATTGTGAGGAGAGCCATGATTTACTGACAGAACAACTGATCCTGTGAAAGAGGACAGCTCTCAGTACTGGAAAAGCTGAAATTGGCACCACTAAAATGGTTAAACATGAGAAATTCAGACCACAGTGGAACCTGCTTAAAGTGAGTTTAGCTGTCAGAAACCTCTATAGGAAAGCATAATCCCAAACTATTTCAACTCACTGCAGTGTGCTAATTGCAAGACTGGTTAGACTTGTAGGCTGACCTCTGCTATACACTGAGGTTTTTCTCTGTAAAGGTATTCTAAGAGGGTTCCACTCTTTGTTAAGAATATTTTTGTGGCTCATTGTAAGTATAAGCCTATCCATGCAGAATGGCAGTGCATTCGTATCAGTGCAGTGATACTGTGCTATCTACAACAGAGCTTTAACCCACCATTAAAGCTTCCCTGAACTTCATGTAACATTTGTGGTTCATGGAATCGAGAGCTGTGACTTCTAAACAAGATGCACAAAGCCAGACTGTAGAGGAGATTGTTACAGGATCAAAGCTGAAAGATTTTAGCCTTTGATAAACCTGACGTCCAATCCCCTGTCTCTTGTAAGTGAGGTTAGTGTCCGTGATTGTCCAATAACACATGGACTTGTTGGCTTTCATGCTCTCTCATGTGTTATTGAAGCTTGTGGCTCTTAGGTTCTTTATTGTTCCCTTCAGTGCTACATTAGACCTGCCTTAAAGGGACAGTTGGGTGGGATTTGCTCATTACATTTACTAGAAATGTCACTCTAATCGTTTGAAGAAAAGTCCCCATTCTCCCATGAACTGAGCAAATCTCTAACTGTGAAAACCCAACAGAATTGGCCAAAAAAAAAAAAAAGCTAGTCATTTGGTAAGCTATATTAATACACGTTTTTTCCCCCCAGTCTTCTCAGATGTACAGCAGCTGAATTGCTGCCATATAATGTCAATGTTTTTCAAAAACAGAAAACTTTGAATCTGCTTTTAAATTAAGCATTTCATTGTTTTCATTTGATTTACAACCTGCTAAAATCTCTACTGCTTTGTTATTCATGCTGTGTATAACAATGCCTGTTGTACATTGGGGGGGGGGTGTTATTAATCAGATTCTGGTTTTCATAATACGTAATAACAACACCTACGTATTAGACATGCAATGTCTATTATTCCTTAGCATTTGCTGAATTTACAGTAAAAGAATAGTTTTAATGCTGATGACTCTTTGGCCATAGTTTAGTCTTTAGAATGATGTAGTGTTTAGAATGTAGTGCATGTAGCAAGCATTTGTGCATTATAGAGTGCTTTGTAGGTCAATATTTTTTCTGCACCATAACTGTTGTGTGTATTTATGTACAAGGATCTCAACTTGTGCTGATCATGTCTATGCTAAAGTTCACAGGAATGCTAAAGCAATTATGAAAATAAGGGCTGCCTAGATTTGAATCTCTACAGCAAGATATTTAGTCAGATCCTCTTTTCATTTGTATAATTATTCCTCGACTTTCAAAAATAGATTCCTTTTGTTTGGTTATTTCAAGGGCCTCTTCATTTCTTGAGTTAGACTTCTCTAGGCTCTGGGTTTAGGGTATATTTTTATTTACTGGCTGACTTAACTGCAGGGGAACCTAGTTGACCAGTTTCATTATCACAAAAATGCAGTTCATGTTGGATCAGTTCACGGGGAGTCTATCATTATTTGTTTTAAGACCACATTTTTGTTTGATTGCTTGGCTTATTTTTATTTTAATATAAAATTAGATTCTGCCAAGTGACTGTAAATAACCTTGAAAGCTTCATAAAGATTAAAATGCAATGTCAAAAAAAGATGTGCTTAACTTGTGCTTCCACTGCCCTACCATTATTTGAGGTCCAGTCTTGGAGAACTGTGTTTGCCTAAAACTGGCACTTCGGTTAGCTTATTAAAGATCAGAACACAATAACCAGTGGACTTCCCAGTTGTTAACTGCATGCAACTTTTGAATGCAGAAGTGCGCCAAAGTCTTAAATTATGGCCTAGCTCATGGTGTGAGCGGAGTGCCTGCCCTCCATGTTCCAGCTGGCTTTCTTTGCTTCAGCACAGAGTATATTTAAATACATTTATATGTTCTAGGGGTTTGCTACATAGTTTGTGCATCCCAGCCATTACGCCCAAGAGGTTTGCAACAGTCAGAATGCGAATATCGGAGAGTGAGGTGGGATGAGCTCTTGGGAAACAAAGTTGGATTCTTCCCTCCCTTCCAAGCAATAACCTTTAAAACCCAGTTTCTTGTATTAAACAGCAGTTAAATCATGCCGCTAGGTCCAGTATGGAATGGTGCTGAAATACTCCTTAGTATTCTGTGCAGCTCCTGGAAAGCGCCCTGTGTTGCAGCTGTGACAGTGGCTTTGCAACCCTAGTAAGAAGGCACTGTAGTTTAAGTAATGAGGTACAGCAACACCATTTAATATAGCTGTATTTGTAAGTTTTGTAGGACAGAGACAAATCACTCACATGGCCGTGAATGTACAACACTCAGGCTCTTGGTATCCAGGCTAATTAAATGATAACGTATTGGCTGTATATAGTAGCCTTTGAGGAAAGGGATTGTGTGTGTCACATAAGGGACTTGTATATCAGTCAGTAGCGTGGGCATGGAGATAAAAGTAAAAATTGTAAATGGAAATAATTGGGTAAAAAGAAGGGTAGAGATTTTTTTTTTCCTTTGCTGTGATCCTGTCAGACTTTATAAACAAACTTGATTAGTAGTTGGATGGGAAACCTGCGAGGATGTCCTAGGTGCTGGAAGAAGTGGTGTTGGTTGTTACACAGAGGACACTCTTCCCTCTTAATTAATGCTCTAGCATGGTAGTAAAGGAATACTGCCTTTTGGGTGGTGATGTGCAAACTAAGCCCCGACCACTTGGAATCATTATAGATCCCATGGCATGTTTTACAGGAGGGGTCCAAGGGTTGGTCCCCATGTCCTGGCAGAATTTCAGTTCATTATTTCCCACTCCCTGCCCTAATGAGCTGTATAGCATGGCTGGCACCTGTAATGTGTGTTGGGTGCCACCCCAGCAGAGGCTGAATTTCAGCACCACCTCAGTGTTGAGTGCGGTGTGTAAGCACCAGTTTTCCTGAGTGCAAGGTGCTACTTAAAGGGGATACCCTATTGCTATCTTAGCCATTGAAGTAAGTCAGCCTGGGTCACATTTTCACCTGCACTGCCAAAGCAAATATGATGCAAAGGTGTAACATGTTTTCCTTTTCCACTTCCCCTGATGAAATGGCAGCTGAATGGTAGGGTTTGGCCCATCTTGTGAACTTTTGCACAGATCTATTACTAGTGTTACCCATTTTCACGTACCAACAATGAGAATATGTGTGTCGTTTTATTATAACAGTAGGACTGAAAAAGTTCCTCTTCTACTGATGCACTTGTTTTTTTCTTTTTTTCTCTACCCCTACAATTTTTACATGAAGCTTTCTCTCAAGCTGGTAAGCACAATTACAGCATGTTTGTCCTGCGTTTTAACCACAGTTTTCTGTGTGTTTTTCTTTGTGTGCACTGTGACACCTACAACATGACTGACATTAATTTTAAATTTGTTTCTTCTTTGTGTTTGCTTTGTTTGACATTTATCAGATAACTTTGAATACGCAGGTCTGGAATCTAATAGAGGTGATCAGAATTCAATCTTTCTAATAAGCTGCTAAAAAATTAACTCTTAATTTATAGTGTAGTTTATCTTTATTTTTTGTAATCCAGGGCAGGGGTTCTCAAACTTCATTGCACTGTGACCTTCTGACAACAAAAATTACTACATGACCTGATCAGGAGGGGGAAACAAAGCCTGAGCCCCACCTCCCTGGATGTAGGGGGGTCCCAAAGCTAGAGCCCCACCATCCTGGGCGGCGGTTGGGAGGAGGAGGAAGCCCTTGGGCATCAGCTTCAGCCCTGGGCTGTGGGACTCGGGGTTCAGCCCCAGGCCCTAGCAAGTCTAAGCCGGCCCTGGCAATGCCATTAAAATGGGGTCCCGTCCCACAGTTTGAGAACCGCTGATCTAGGGCTATAAAAATGTAGCAAAAATTACACCAATCAGTTCTATTGCTGTACCTGAAATACACATGGGAGAATTAATGCTAGAAGTGTCTCTGCTGTGGCTGTGCTGTGGCCCTTCATAGAGAGAAAAGTAAAAGCCTTTTATCTGACTGCAACACAGTCATAAATTGTATGTTTTCCATGTTCAGGTACTAATAATCACTGGAAGTCTGAGTCATTGTTACCTGCATTTTACAGCCCTATATAGTCCTCCAGAAAAACTAACAATGAAATTTAATTAAAGTTAAATAAACTTTAACCAAGAAGGTTAACTCAGTTTGATTGAAATTTGCAAATGATCATGTATATATGAATCCTAAATCTAGTCTTGGATACAACCAGGATGATATCTCGAAATACGGTAAGAGAATGCATCGCAAAACTGAAAAGGGAAGGGGTAAGAGCATGTGTGAAAAGAAATGATGTGATGATGTATTTTACATCCAAGACAGCATACTGTTAAGGCAGAGTTATCCCAACGTTGGTATGTTTTGGATAACTTGTCTTGGCTTTCTTGCCGCTCCTGATCCTAGCCAGAAGAATTCAATTGAAATAGTTTTGCTGAATCATTTCAGGCCAACATGTAGCAGGGTACAAAGGACTGATGTAAGTTTTAGGAAGCCTCAAAGGATCTGCAGTAGCTCATAAGTGGTGTTAGTTTGGGAGGTTTCCTTTTCTGGTCAGTCAGGGGCTTTAAGTTTCTTTCACCCCATTATTCTTGGGGTCACCATTCTGCACCAAGTCTCCCCAAAGCAGGTGACTTCTGTCACAAGGCGAGAGAATTATTGGTGGCTTCTTCTAAGAATATCTGTGCCATTAAGACTACTCTCCTCCACTGCAGTGCCTGCAGCAGGGTTTATGCATCTTCATGGGCATTTCAAGGCCTTCTGCTCCACTGATGCAGTGAAAAGCATCACTTAAGTAGCCTTAGTACTACAACTAGTGTAGCCATTACCTTTCCAGACACAGTCCAAAGCTAAATACTTCAGCCCCATGACAGTCCCAAGGAAAAATGGCAGAGATCCCTCCCTCACTTACAAACCCAGTTGCCCTTAGCTCTGGGTAGCTCAAAAGCTTCTCTTTCTCACCAACAGAAGTTGGTCCAAGAAAAGATATTACCTCACCCACCTTGTCTCTCCACCAAGCCACAGAGCTAGCAGTCACTGATGTTTATACAGTGTCCTTCCACTCATTCTATTTGCTTAGTCATATTACTAGTAAGCAGCTGATGCATTATGTGTGTAAGCAAGGTCTTTCTATGCAGCAGCGTGTACTATAAGTATAGCCAACATGTGCAAAAGGTTCTTGACATGACCCTTTTGGGTCAGAAGTTGGAGCCTCCTTTCTGATGAGAAGTTACTCAGTGAATGTTCTTTCTGAGTGTCCGTGATGTAGTTCTGTGCAATGTTAATGCATTGGTCTGAAATATTGTCTGCTAGCGCCCACCGTATCGCTAATCCAGCTGTGCCTAGGTTTCTGGATGAAGAGGTTTCAGAATTTAAACCCCCGTGTTAAAAGGGCTTTTCCATTTGCAATTAGGTGCTTTTGTGACTTGCCATTAAGGTATCACCGGGGGGAGTCTGTTGCATGTGTGTATCCTTTAAGTGGTATGTTTTTGTAGCCTTTTCTGTAGCTACATATCCCTCCCATCCTCCAAACAACTCCAGACTCTTCAGCATGACCAGGATATGTACAGCTTTAATGATCTTACTCCATTGGCAAAATATATGGACCTCTTGTAATGCCTGTACAGGGGATGGGGAAGATTTTAAAGAAAATGACATTTGCACGAACAAATATAAATGAAAACAGACCTCTCCTGTAGTATGCAGATTCTAATCGTGTGTGAAGGTAATAAATCAAATCTGTCCAGGATTACAGGGAGTGGCATGAGATTTTTGGAATGTACCATATTTTAGCTAACTGGTAAAAAAACAAAAAACAAAAAAACCCCATTGTTATTTCCTGCATTCACATTCATTTTGCCTTTGAATCCTTTCATAAAATGGGAGTATTTTTGGAAGTGGACTTAAATTCCACTAAAGAGACCAAGCCCAGGGATATGGGAGATCATTGTCCCTTTAAGTGAGAGTGCCAGCTTTCCTTAATGGCCTGTCCAATGTATGTTCTTCTTCGAGTGATTGCTCATATCCATTCCAGTTAGGTGTACGCGCCGCGCGTGCACATTCGTCGGAAAACTTTTACCCTAGCAACTCAGTGGGCCGGCAGGTCGCCCCCTAGAGTGGCGCCACCATGGCGCTCCATATATACTCCTGCCGGCCCACCCGCTCCTCAGTTCCTTCTTACCGCCCGTGTCGGTCGTTGGAACAGTGGAGCGCGGCTTAGCTGACCTCCACTTCCCTAGCTACTCGTTTTCTCGTATATAATTATGCAGTTATAACCCTTTTATATATATATTTGTATGGTTATACGTGTTTTCTTTGCTAACATGGTTAGTTTAGTTAGCGGGGTTCAGGAAGTAGCCCCTTCCATGAGCCCAGTGCCGGAGCCATGCATGGCTCACCGGGTTTTAAAAGGGGCCCGGCCTGCCAGAAGCCGCGGCCGAAGAGAGATCTACATGACTCCTGTTTGAAGTGCCTCAGGGAATCACACTTGACAGATAAGTGCCCCATTTGGAAGGCTTTTAAGCCGAGAACAAAAAGGTGCGGGACTTTCACTTACCCCTCCACCTTGGCGCCGAGCGATGTTCAAGCGGCGGGCAGAAGCGCCTCCTCGGCACCGGACCCCGCTGGTACTACCAAGGCCTTTCGGCACCGACCGTCGCCGGCACCGATGTCGACTCGGTACCGCTCCCTTCTTCCGAGGTCGAGAGAGCCTACGATTCCTGCTGGTGCCTGGCGGCTCCCCGGCACGCGCCGTGGTTGAGCCCCCTGCTCCCGCTGCTTCCGTGCCACCTGCATCGCAGCCAGAGAGCTCGCCTAAGTTGCGTTACCCGGCACCGACACCTGCAGAGGCACCGATGACTTCGGCTCCGTCGATTCCAGTCCCCCAGGACCACGGAATCCGGTGCCTGGCAGCTCCCCGGCTCGCGCCGTGGTAGAGCTTACTGCTCCTGCTGCTTCTGTGCCAACTGCACCACAGCTAGAGAGCTCGTCTAAGATGGCTCGCCCGGCACCGACGACGTCGGCACCGTCGATCCCGGTCCCACGAGGGCCGTAGAATCCGGTGCCTGACGGCTCCCCGGCGCGCGCCGTGGTTGAGCTACTGCTCCTGCTGCTTCCGTGCCAGCGGCACCGCAGCCAGAGAGCTCGTCTAAGTCGGATCGCCCGGCGCCGACACCTGCTACGGCACCGATGACGTCGTCACCCGTCGATCCCGGTCCCACAAGGGCCGTAGAATCCGGTGCCTGACGGCTCCCCGGCACGCGCCGTGGTTGAGCGTATTGCTCCTGCTGCTTCCGTGCCAGCGGCACCGCAGCCAGAGGGCTCGTCTAAGGTCGATCGCCCGGCACCGGCACCGGCACCTGCTGCGGCAACCGATGACGTCGGCACCGTCGATCCGGTCCCACAAGGGCCGTAGAATCCGGTGCCTGACGGCTCCCCGGCACGCACCGTGGTTGAGCTACTGCTCCTGCTGCTTCCGTGCCAACGGCACCGCAGCCAGAGAGCTCGTCTACGTCGGATCGCCCGACACCGACACCTGCTGCGGCACCGATGACGTCGGCACCGTCGATCCCCGGTCCCGCAAGGGCCGTAGAATCCGGTGCCTGACGGCTCCCCCGGCACGCGCCGTGGTTGAGCTCCTGCTCCGGCTGCTTCCATGCCAACGGCACCGCAGCCAGAGGGCTAGTCTAAGTCGGATTGCCCGGCACCGACGCCTCTGAGGCACCGACAACATCGGCACCGTCGATTCCAGTCCCACAAGGGCTATCGAATCCGGTGCCCGACGGCTCCCGGGCACGCGCCGTGGTTGAGCGTATTACTCCCGCTGCTTCAGTGCTGACGGCACCGCAGCCAGACAGCTTATCTAACTCGGATCGCCCGGCACCGACACCTACCGAAGCTCTGATGACCTCGGTACCGTGGATCCCGGTCCCACGAGGGCCGTCGAATCCGGTGCCTGACAGCTCCCCAGTACGCACTGTGGTTGAGCCTGCTGTTCCCTTCACGCCGGAGATGTTACCAACGGCGAGGGCTCTCAGTGCCATGACAGAGTCAGTGCTGCCTGATCCGGGCACCGCCGGTACGGGTAATACAGTGTCTTCAGGGGACTGTCCCCTGTCAGCACAGCAGAGCGGCACCGTTCATGATCACGGTCCCACAGACACTCCAAGTCCTGTCGGCACGCCGGACACCACTGGCAGTCCCGGTGCTGTTTTCCTCGGTACTGGTCACACTCGCTGCACCGGTCGGTATCCCGTTCGCCGACCCGCTATCGGCACCGTTCTGACCTCTGGCACCGGGGCAGGTACCTTGACTCCTGTAGCCCTTCTCCGAGCCTCGAGATCTCGGTCGACCTCCTGACACCGTTCTGGTTGCGGGTCTGGATCTCGTTCCAGGTACCGATACGCCTCCCGATGCCGGTCCCCGGTGCCGAGTTGGGCAAGGTCCGAGTGAGTCAGAGACTCTGCCTGTGCCTTCTTTTAGTACCTCCATGGCCGTCCGGACACGCATCCGTGTCATCCCATATGCGCAGATTTTATGCTCAGGACCACGATCCTGATATGATGGCCAGCGGGCGCCAGCCCCGAAGCAGAAAGAGGCTTGGCGAATGAACAGGCTTGGCCGCCAGGTGTACTCTGCAGGGGCCCTGCAGCTCGGGGTAGCAAAGCAACAAGCCTTGCTTAGCTGCGATAATTATAGCACCTGAGTGAAGGAGTTTCTCCCTCAAAACTTCCACCTGGAGTTCGCTGCCGTCTTGGAGGACGGGGGGAAAGAAGGTTCCCAGAGCGTCCCTCCAGGCCTCGTTGGACGCAGCAGACTCTGCGGCCGGCACTCTGGCCTTGAGTGTCGCCGTGAGGTGCATTTCATGGCTTCAGGTTTAAACCTCCGGCCGGAGCTGCGGTATGCCATTCAGGATTTACCCTTTGTTGGTAAGGCATCTTCGCGGCAGAGACAGCCCCAGACTGCGAAGTCTGGTGGGCAATAGGGTCCTAATGCGTCTCAGCATGTATACGCCAGCGACAAAACGCAGGCCTTTCTGGCCCCAGCCGCCATACTCTGTGCCTAGCCAGAGGCAGAACTCTGGCAAACGGCAGGGCCAAGGTGGTCGCAGACGAACGTCAGGACCCCTGAAGAGCCAAAGTCAAGGTCCCTCGCAATTACCACTGGGACCAAAGACGGACCTTCCAAGGTTCACCTGAGGGCGGTGTACCAGTCGCAGGACGGGATCCCGATCCCGCTTTCTCCTGGCATGGCCCCAGTTACTTTCAGATCGCTGGGTCCTGCGCACGATGGAGCATAGGTACCACCTTTAATTTGCTCCAGCCCTGTCCCACTTCAGCGGACGAAAGGGGTAAGGGGTTTTACCCCCGTTATGCCCTAGTCCCCCACTCGAACACAGGTCTCAGACCTTCTTGGTCCTGCACGGACTCAACCGGGTTAGGATAAGGTTGGAGTTCTGCATGGTATCCCTGGGAATCATTATTCCATCCTTGCCTCCTGGGGGCTACGGTGCCGCCCTGGATATGAAGCACGCGTACTTTCGCAATGCCATCTTCCCTCCGCACGGGAGATGCCTCCGCTCTATAGCCGACTGTCAATACTCCCGGTTTACGGCCATAGTCGCCGCCTACCGTCGCTGATGTCGGATATGCGTTTTTCCGTATCTGGACGATTCGCTTATCCACGGAGACTCTGAGACACAAACCACTCAGCGCGTGGGCATCGCCACGGTCTTATTCACAGGTCAAGGCCTGCTGTTTATTATAGAGCAATCCACTCTGGTCCCCACGCAGAGGTTGGGCTCCCTAGGGGCTATCCTGGTCTCCTACCTAGCCGGAGCCTGCTTATCGCAACTGAGATTTTAGGCGATGGCAACAATCATCTGAGGTCTGAAGGCTTTCCCAACGACCTCAGCTCGTTCTTGTCTCAGTCTCCTGGGTCCATGGTTGCCCGCAAGTTTGTAACCAAACACGCCAAGCTCCGCCTCCGTCCTCTCCAAGTCCGGCTCACTGCCCCTGACGGCGGACGCCTCATCTCTCTGCTCGAGTGTTCATAGTCACCTCTGAGCTTAAGGCCTTTGGTCTTCTAGGGAGCTGGCATTCCTCCTCAATGCCCCAAAAATTGAGAGTAGTCCGCCTGGCATGCCAGGGGTTCCAGCGGCAGCTGCGAGGCCGTTGTATCTCGGTGTTACAGCCAACACAACGACCAGGTGCTTCATAAGTATTCAGGGGGGACATAGTCCTCCCCCCCCCTTTTTTGTCAGGAGGCCATCCATTTCCGGGTCTTTGGCATGGCCCACTCGATGGAGCTGGCGACGTCCTTTCTCCCAGGCGTTTGGAACGTCCTAACTCTTTGCCTCAGCAGGTCTTTCCTGCCTTACGAGTGATCACTCTGCCCCATGTGAGGCGTCCCGCTTTCCGGAAGTGGAGATGTTTCCTCACACAGACCTGTTCGCTCACCGCGAGAGCAGGAAATGCCAGGTGTTCTGCCCCTTCCAAGATCTCTCCTCGGAATCGATCTTGGATGCATTCCTGATGCCGTGGAAAGGCCAACTGCATTATGCTTTCCCACTGTTCCCACTGGTTCATTAGGTCCTGCTCAAACTCCGCAGGGGCAGAGCGTGCATCATCATGATCACTCCAGAATGGTCCAGGCAGCGCTGACATACCACGTTACTCGGCCTGTCAGCCCAGACCTCATCACTCAGGGCAACGACAGGCTTCGTCACTCGGACCTGCAGCCTCTTCGCCTCACGGTGGCTGCTGCGTACCTGAGTCGGGGTGACAGGCAGCCTTCCACCTGGTCAACGTACCGGGCCAGGTGGAAGCGTTTCTTTTACAGCTGCAATACGCTCGATCTTGCTCCTGCTGAGGTCTCGATCCCCTCTGTTTGGCCTGCCTCTGGCCTTCAGCGGCAGGACCTGGCGGTATCAGCGCTGAGGATACACTCAGCAGCCATCTCTACCTTCCAGCAGGCTGAGATGGACGTTCAGTGTTCTCACGCTCTATGGGTTCGAGGTCCCTCAAGGGCTTGGAGCGCTTGCACCCTCGGGTGCGCCGCCCAGCCCCGACCTGGGACCTCAACCTAGTCTTGGCCAGACGGGTCTCTGAGATCAGAGCTCTTACGGGGGTTCCGCCGTACACTAGGTTTCACAATGACAAGGTGCAGTTATGACCGCACCCGGCTTTCCTCCCTAAGGTGGTTTTGGCTTTTCATGTTACCCACAGTTCAACGCAATGGGCACAACCGTTGCACTCCTTGGACATCTGTGGAGTGCTCGCATTATATTGTGCTGACAGAACCATTTCCTAAGGTGCCCCAGCTCTATCCCGGTAGCGGGCCAAAGGGAGGGCTTGCTTGTTCTCCTCTCAGAGGATCTCATCTGGGGTGATGGCGGACATCCCCACTTGTTATGATTTGGCTCATATTTCCACAAGCCACATCAACGTGCATTCTACCAGGGCTCAGGCTTCATCTGCCGCCTTGCTGGCTCGTGTTTCTACCCACGAGATCTGTCGCGAAGCTCCATTGGTCCTCGGTCCATACCTTTGCTTCGCAGTATGCCCTGGTTCAGCAGTCAAGAGAGGCTGTAGCCTCTGGCTCAGCAGTTTTATTCTGCCACATTTCACTCCGACCCCACCGCCTTTGTAAGGCTTGGGATTCACCTAACTGGAATGGATATGAGCAATCACTCGAAGAAGAAAAGACGGTTACTCACCTTTGTAACTGTTGTTCTTCGAGATGTGTTGCTCATATCCATTCCACACCCGCCCTCCTTCCCCACTGTCGGAGTAGCCGGCAAGAAGGAACTGAGGAGCGGGTGGGCCGGCAGGAGTATATATGGAGCGCCATGGTGGCGCCACTCTAGGGGACGACCTGCCGGCCCACTGAGTTGCTAGGGTAAAAGTTTTCCGACGAATGTGCACGCGCGGCGCGTACACCTAACTGGAATGGATATGAGCAACACATCTCGAAGAACAACAGTTACAAAGGTGAGTAACCGTCTTTTACACTCATACTCCTATGAGGGTCAGGGGAGGGTGCAAGGTGACCCATTATAACTGCCCTCCACTCCCTTCCTATACTCAGGCTCTGTTAGAAGACAGCACTCTCTACAAATCGGAAAAAGCAGCTGTTCTGGAGAACCCAGCCAGTGCGCAGCTGAAAAGGGCTGAGTGCAGGTTTTGAGGCAAAGTATTTGCTGAATCACACTCTTCTGAGGAAAGCATCTGGCATTTTAACACAATCCACCTAGCAACTTCGATCACAAGCCATCACAAAGCTGCTTAGCCAGCTGAACTTTGTCTGGATTTGCATTTGCAGGGTCAGCTCTCCCTTCCCCCCCCCCACCTCAATATCCCTTTGTATGAAGGAATTGTTGGCATTAAATTTGTAAAATCTGCTGTATAAATTCAGGTTAGTAATTTTAGATTAGGGTACAGCTAGTTTATTAATATTGAGATGTTTTCAGCCTCATTCACCATAACCCCTCCACTCATCTACCTGCCAGAGAAAGCAGGGGCTGCCATAAAAAAAAATCATAAAGGTTCGGAAACTCACTGTGCATATGTTCTATCTACTCTATAAACCCTGTGCTGCCAGGAAGGAGGGGAGCAGCAGTCTGAAGGCAGACGGGGTATTTTGTTTCAAACAAAATCAGAAACAGATGAGAGATGGGCGGCCTGATTCTCCTCTCTCTTGTTCTGGTTTGTTTGATAGTATAACTCTGTGACTCTAATGGAATTACTTCCTATTTAAACCAGTGTAAGTGAGAGGAGACCCAGACCTGCTGGATGGTTTAGAGATTCAACATATGGTGCATCGGTCATGACCCACTGGAAAGAATACAGTATGGCTATAAGTTGCATGCATAGCCCCAAAGGTAAAATTTCTGTAGCGTGAGTGAGTGCAAGAGAGTCTTAACATCAGAGAGCACTTCTAAGAGTGGAAAATGATTTACCTGTTTTATCAAGGTTACTTCTGTGGCGCTAGCACCCAAATCTCCACGTTGCCAGAGGAAGCCATATCCTGGCTGTGGGTTTGCAGTTTAGAGTTGCACAGGTGAAATGGAAGCACAGCATGAGAGTAAAAGCTTGCAGGTGCTTCCAGGGAGGATGACATCTGCAGCACAGCAGGGGAAGGCAGGAAAGATATGGCCTCTGGAGAGAATGGAACTCTGTCAGATAAAATCCCGTGTGGTGGTAAATCAGGATGGAAACAGATTCACAATTTCTAGCATTGGGCTTCCATGTTTCTTGGCTGGCAGTCTTCTGCTGTCTGTTTTCTATGGCTGTGCCATCTGTGGCTCAGGAATGACACTCTTGTTAGGTGTTTTTCAAATAATTTCCCCTAATTCCATGTGGTGAGAAGGATTTTCCGCTGATGGTGAAATTCATCCCTGTGCAAGTATCTGGCACCAGGGCCATGCTATGCATGAGCAGCTTAAGAGGGATCTAAGTGATGACAAGGCTTTGTACTGTTACTCTGGGCAGGGTGAATTTCACCCTGTGTGAACTCCCACATAGCTAATAGAATTGGTGCAGTCTTTTTTTTTTTTTTTTTTTTAAATAAAAGCAATGAATTATTAGTATGTAAATGACATACAACTAATGGAGGAAGTTCATGCAAATTACATGGGTTTATGTTTCACCTTAATTAGGGAAAATTCCACATTCATTTTTATTTGTCCACTTAAAAAGGTGTTGAGTGCCCACTGCATCTGGGTACTAGAGGGTCCAGGCACCAGCCCAGCAAGCAGGTGCTTGGGGCAGCCAAGGGAGAGGGGCGGCACGTCCAGCTCTTCGGCGGGTTTCTCACTCCCTCTCGGAGCGAAGGACCAGCCGCTGAATTGCTGCCGAAGACTGAAGCGGCGGCGGTAGTGCCGCAGATCATGCTCATGGCTTTTTTTTTTCTTTTTTTTCTTTTTGCTGCTTGGGGCAGCAAAAACCCTGAAGCCGGCCCTGACTAGAGAGCTATAAATTAAACAGACCTGTAAAAGCTACCCTCTTGGGGCAGCCAAATAAACCACCCTGCATGAGATCAATAACAATACTCAACTGCCAGGCTAAAAATAGCTCAGCGGTGACCGTCTGTAGTCAGAAACAGGCTGGGCTGCATAAGTGCATCTTACATGATGTCCTAAAGGGTGTGAAACTCTGACCATGGCAAACAGCAGGAGGAAGGGAGCAAGTTTCCTGGTAGAAAGACTTCTGTGCTTAGTGCCCTGCTGCTGGCTCTAGAAAGGTTGATCCTAGTCAACGGCACAAGAGTTCCCCAGCTGTTTTCAACTGTTGTAATGGGATTTTTTCAAGTATCCAGGTCCCGACCTATTCAAGGCTTTAGGGATCTAAAGATAAAGCATGCAAATGCTTCAGACCATGGGGATTTTTCACAGATTTTCCTGTGGAATATTTTCAAAGTAGAATTTTGAAGGATGGACCAGAATTTTTTTGTCTCTCATTTGCCTTTTTTTTCCCTCCCACTCTGCGTGTAGGGGGGAGGACCAGAGGACTTCAGCAATCTCCCACCTGAGCAAAGAAGAAAGAAACTCCAGCAAAAGGTTGATGAGCTAAACAAAGAGATTCAGAAGGAGATGGATCAAAGGTAGGCCTAACCACGATACAATAAAGAATTAGAAAGAGGTTTTCATTTAGCAGAACAGGAGTGTCTGCTAGCAAGCTGTTTTTTTCACAAGCAACAAATAAGAACAAGATAGTAGGTCATGCCCTGTAAATCACTATTTGATACGATGCTCTTGGAATAGAAGATGCAATGGGCACTAGATGACTAAAAACAGCCAAGGAGATGAGCTAAAATTCCCCCGTGGTCTAAGTTCTGAAGTTAATTATTTAATTTTGACCTAAAGGGGAGGCCAAAAGGAGTGGAGGGAAGGATTGCTAGTTATCTGTATATTCTACCCACCCACTTTTGCAGTGCATTCCACCACTGCTGTATCAGGATATAAGGCAATAGCACAAGAATCTCAGTGACTTGTGTAGATGGTGCCACCACAGAAAGTTTTTCTTTCTTTCTGGCACAGCCTTTTTAAGTTGAGCAATCATGTACTTCTGAGTCAGGCAAGAGTCGCAGATACTTTGTATTTGCCTCTGAATATAAATCAGCCCAAATATTTACAGTATTTTAATACAAGATCCATCTCTGTTCAGTTAGCCAAACCACCATGTCTTTCAGGACTACTGAAATCACAGACCCATCAGCACTGAGCAGGAGGCTTATTGTAAATATACCAAGCCTGTATATGGCAACCTTGGAAGCTTTCCATTTCTGGCATCTAGTTATTGCTTGTGAGTTTAGGATTATAACAGAGAGGGAAAACACTTCCTAGATTATCACATTCCCCTGTAATGCAAGATACAGTCCTCCAATAGAGGGCAAATCCAATATTAACCCAGTACTGTATAGTGTACTTGGAACTTAGCCAAAAGCTTTTGTACTTTTTAGGCTTAGAAATCACATGCACTAGGGAGATTCCTAATAACAGAACCTGTTATCTGCAGGGCTGTGTTGACAAAAGTGTGAGATTGTTCATCAGAGCCCATTTTAAAAGTCTGTGCTCTCCAGTGTCCATTTTTTGGAAGCAGAAGAGCTAATGATTCTTGCGCTTTTGCAGATGTGTTATTAAGAGGCTTAATTTGTCATCCTACTTTAGAAGCAAGCACTTCAAGTGACTCCATTTATATTGATCGGTTCTGGCCGGTTGTATTTGCAGCTTCCTATGTTCATTCACATCTTGGGCTAGGATTGTCCCTTTAATTGTGCATTTTAACCAGTGTGTTTTTTGTTTTCACAAAAAAAGTGTTTAACTTTGATCTGATAACTCTGTTAAAAATCAGTTCACAGCTTATTTGTATAAATTATGTGGGGATGTTAATCCCTATTTCATACCAGAAATAAAAAAGGTAGCTATAGGTAGCTGTTTACTTCTTTTTCACATGCTCCCTTTATATAATACGGTAGCTATAGTTTTTCTCCTTGAATAGATTTCCCTTTTCCCTTAATTTTCTTTAATTGATTTCAGTGTAACCTAATATTCAGATCATACATGAAATCAGTGCAGAGTGAGGACTACAGTAGACAGAAAAATAAGATTGGTGAGCAAGGTACTAACAGCAACAGTCAGAGACACACAAAATGAATTAAAAAAGAGTTAAAATTTGAAATAATGCCCTTAAGGCTCCAAACACAGAACAATCCCACTTCCTTGCCACCCACTCCTTTTCTTAGTTTCTCCATACGCAAAGCAAAAGCAGACAGAGGGCTGCCATTGTCAAAGATTTTGTGGGAACCTCACAAATAAAGAGTTTTATAACTTGGATTGTGGGACTTTGATTCAGGTAAAGCCTGGAGCAATGCTGAAGAGTCACATCAGTAATGAGAACTCAGCTCATAAATCAGCTCATTTCTGAATCCTAAAATGTTTCATGTTCTGCAGAGAAAATCTCTTAAAATTCATCCTCAACCTGCCTCAGGTCAGGTGCAACACATTGCAAGAAAGATGACTCTGCAGGACATGCCCTCTAGTTGAGCACAGGGCAGCGTGAGGCATGTTAACGTTGGCTTTGTGATATCAGATTCCTGATATTGTGCTTCAAAAGCACCATCTCTGAGATGCTAGGCATTTAGCACCTGAGTTGATATGAAATGTGTAGCCTTTAACACAATCTCAAAATGCTGCATAACTTAACTAGACCTAGTGTCACATCATGACCTAAGGTCCACTGTTGCACACTGTTACCAAGCTAAACCATCTGGATTTAGTTTTAGACTGAACAGTGGAGCAATGTGAAGTAAACTGATCAGCAGGGATCCTAGAAATGTGTTTGCCGCTGAAAAACGCAATAAAATGCAGAAGTTGCCTTTTTACAGAGAATCTTTAGTTTTTACATTTTGGGAAAAAATAAAAACACATACAGTAGAACCCCCTGCCACCAGCGTGCACACAGGAATATTGGAAATTGATGTTTCAGCTCGGGGCAGTGGGACTCGGGCTGCCAGCCCTGGGTGGCAGGGTGCGGGCTACAGATTTCATTTTAATGTTGGAAAAATGCCGATTTTTTTATGTTTTTTTAATCAGAGAATTTTGGGGTTTTTTTTATCATGGAAAACAAGGATACCTGCTATCAGGAGCAAATTATGTTGCATATTCTTAAGGTGAACACAATGCAGTAGGCAGAGCAGGAGTTTCTTGTTAGCACTCCATTCTGTTACTGGAATGCCCACCTCCCAGCCTTTAGCCTATTCTCTAGGATGGCATTCAGCCCAGGATGTGGAGAGATGATGTAAGCACTTCAATATGTCCATAAGACTGGGAAGATATTTATCTAGCACAGGGTGGGAAAACTAATGCAGCCCTTGAGCTCCTGCTGGGGAGTAGGGTCCGGGGCTTTCCCTGCTCCACCCGAGGAGCAGGGGCGGGGGCTTGCCCTGCTCCACACGGCTCCCAGAAGCAGCGGCATGTCTCCCCTCTGTCTCCTACGCGGGGAGGCAGCCAGGGGGCTAAACATGCTGCCCCTATCCCAAGCACTGCCCCCGCAGCTCCCATTGGCCGGCAACTGTGGCCAGTGGGAGCTGTGGGGGTGGTGCTTGGGGCAGGGGCACTGTGCAGAGCGCCCTGGCTGCCCCTTCGAGTAGGAGACAGAGCGGGGACATGCCACTGCTTGAGGTAAGCACCGTCTGGAGCCTGCAGTCCTCACCCCCTCCCACACCCCAGCCTCCAATTTCGTGAGCATTCATGGCCCACCATACAATTTCCATACCCAGACGTGGCCCTCAGACAAAAAGTTTGCCTGCCCCTGATCTAGTGAGTTCAGAGGCCATTCTTTGCGGGGGAAGGGTGAAGAGCTGTGGGTGTGAATGAAAGACAATTCCACACCTTGACTTTCCCCATCTCCTCCCCCCAAAATATCCTAATCCAAGAATAGAGTCACCTTTCCCCTGATTAGTTGGATGTCCAATTCCCATTCATTTTAATCTAAATCTACTCCTGCATGTTTACACTGGCTCAGTACCTTTCTTATGCCACTCTTGGAAATGATTTGCTTGTAGAGCTCATTCTACCATCTTTAGTTACACTGAAAAAACCTCATGGGCTATTTGTGGAGTAAGGCTCAACATGACTGCGGGTGGAAGAATCCCACTTATACACAGTGCAATGTCTCACGTCTTACAAATTGTTGCTAAAGGCTATCCCCAGTTTTTGCAATGCCTGGTAATTTATAAACTCGCCTCCATGCAGACAACTTCGATACATTAAGGAGAGATCTTTAATTAGTAAATGGGTGGCACTAAACAAAACAAAAGCCCTGGCATGGTTTCTCCCTACAATTTGTTACCCCTGTAACCATAGACGCAGAATGATAGCTTTGGAACTTTTTGGTTTCTCCAGAAGGATTTATACACCCAGCTGCTGCCTGACTTACAGGTGTTGCATTTTCTTTATTTCTCACAGAGATGCCTTAACAAAAATGAAAGATGTCTACATCAAGAACCCACAGATGGGAGATGCAGCCAGTGTGGATCACAAATTAGCTGAACTGGGACAAAATATGGAAAAGTTGCGACTAGAGGCTCAGAAATTTGAGGTCTGGATGGGGTTTAAGTACTAATGCACTTTCATGATGGTAGCTTTAAACGACTAGGCCCTGATTCAGGAAGACATTTAAGTGCATGCGTAACAGGGATGGATTTAAGAAAGTTCTTGTCGTCAGGCAGCATTTAAATATGTTGCTCAAGTGGAGCCTTACAGCCACCTTTTAGCATAAATATGTCCTGGATCCTTCATCTGCATTTGTCAGCCAACTCGATTTTTCTGTAATTTGTCACCGAAAATGGCTTATGTAGAGCAGGGGGGTGCAGGAGAATGCTCTGAAATGCTCTGGTACTCTTGCATTTGCAACAATAGCGGGTTTTAAATGCCTCTTCGAAGACAGATACAGGTGAGAACTTGGAAAAACTCCACTTTAATCTTTTCACACCCGAAGGTGCGTTTTACCAATCTGATATCTGCTGATGGTGAAAACCTGACGGGCACCGAAAGCTTCATCTCCACCCAACACCCACCCACGTCTCGTGGGAGTCCAAAACAGGATAAAAAAAATCAATTGTGAAACACGTTATTGTCTAAAGAAGCTGCTATGGTAAATGTGATGAGGATCCATGGACAGAGCTATCGAAATGTCTGAGAGCTGGACAGAAGCCATGAGACGAAGCACATTTTAAGGAACAATCTCTGCTGTCAACAGAAAGCATTTTAAAGATATAAAGACTCTGGAGTCTAACTAATAGTTGGAATAACTGAACCCATTATAAACAGAAACTATTGTAATTACATCAGAATTAGGAAGGACAGGGAAGAACTACATTCCATGCGCTATAGATTATGTTGTGGACTAAAACGTACACAGCCAATTAATTTTGGATGCTTGTCACAATTGTTTGTCGTACTCTCCATTGCTTGTGAGGCCCCTTTGAAAGCCACAAGCTTTTCCTTTTCTCCCAACTATTGTCCTTTTCCATTTGGCCAATAAGAGAGGTTGTTTTTTTTGGGTGCTTCTGTGTTTCTGAAATTATCATGGCTTCCTTCTGTTTACCTCTTTGTTCCTAGACCAACAGCACTTCAGCCCAGCTCCAGTAAACTCCTGCTGCTAAGCCAGCAGGGGTGTGAATCACGCAGTGTTTCGAATCAGCCCATACATTTTTGCAACGTTATTATTTTTAAATATAGATTTAGAATGCAGAATGACATTCTAAATGACTGCAGTTTGAAGCTACATTTAAGTGTGTTTATACTAGTGGACTGTTTGCCTGTAGTTTTGGTGGTTCAGGTGTTAGGTATATCTCCAAACGGGCGAAGGAAGAGCAAACTCTGTCCCTTGGCTATCTGGTGCATATGAAACCCGTTGCTTTCTGTTTGCAGGGTTGGCTGGCCGAGGTTGAAGGCAGGCTACCTGTGCGGACTGAGCAGAGCAGACGACAGAGTGGAATGTATGATACCCAGAACACATCAGGCGTCAATAACTGTGCACAGGACCGGGAGAGGTACAGTATCTGTACAGAGCTGTCCAGACTAGCATGCTAGTTACTATTACACCTCCCTTCGTTTCATTAGAGGCAAATTCTTCTTTACAAGATACTGCTGTGCTTCAACAATAGATGTGTAAATCTTGCATGCAACAAGCCTAATCCATGATGAGACTGCAAGCTGCCACTCTGAGAAAATAATTCCTTACTTTGATGCAGAAAATTCTAATTTGCCACAGCAAAAATTGGGGAAATGCAAAGAGAGTAAATGTTTTCCAGGAACAACATTAACAGGTCTAAAGCCCAGTTTGGTTCTGTCACTTCCAAACATGCACACAGAGTGAAATTCATTCCTGTGCAGAGAGTTAGCACAAGGCCTATTGACCAGTCATGTCTCAGTTAGGACATTAAGTGGGATGTGAGTGTTGCTTAGGTGTCATGCTGGCCCTCTGAATAGATGTGAATTTCACCCCTGCAGAGCAGATTGAAGACTAGGGCCACTTTCTGTACTGTTATGCGACTGCAAATCCAGAGCAACTGCACTGTGGGGTTCCTCTGGATTTATATGCAGGAAGACACAGATGTTGTGTGGAATGCTTACCAGCTGCAGCACTCTGGCCGGAATCCCTTCTTTTCCCAATAAAGACCCCTCCAGAACTCTTGGGAATGGAAAATTGGACTGGAAATCTCACGTGAGCTGGCTGTCTCAGGAAACTTCCAATCCTGGCAGCGCTAGAACTGTTGCATGTCATTTGTTCAGTGCATATAATGTTTTCAGTCGTTACACACCGCTGTAGAGGTATCTCCTAATGGAAATAACCTGAAAACTAGAAAGGGAAATATCCAGGTGTCCAAAAACTCTGGGAGTGCCCAAAATCCTAGGCCCATCTTCCAATGTGCAGAGGACACTGGCCAATACAGTCTCCCTGTATTTCTGTTGGAACAGTCCTTCTGAACATGCAGCAAGCCCTTACGCAATAGCATAAAGAACTACTACATTGGCCATTGGGAAAGGTAGGCGAGAGAGATGCATTTGAGAGGCCTTGGCAGGAGGAGTTGACTGAACTGATTTCCCCCATTGTGCTGGAAATACGGTGACTGACAATGGCACGTCCTGACGGTATATCTAAATGATCAAATTGGCCCTAACTGCAACCACTCACTTGGCCCTTAACTTTCCGCAGCTGAGTGTTTCTGGCAGGTGCGTGTTCCTTGTCACACTGCTCCTGAGGCTGGTTGCTATAGTTGCCGTATATTTTCCTTTCTTGAGCAGCCCAGATGGCAGTTACACAGAGGAGCCAAGTCAGGAGAGTGAGATGAAGGTGCCAGTGACAGAGTTTGATGACGAGTTTGATGATGAAGAGCCACTCCCTACCATAGGAACCTGTAAAGCTCTCTATACATTTGAAGGTACCACTAACTCTCAGCCTCCATTTCACTTCTTATTTATTACTTATTTGTATTACAAGTAGCCTCCAGAGTCCCCCGTTGTGCTATGCACTGTTCACATATAGAATAAGAGACAGTTCCTGTTGTGAAAAGCAGAAATGGATGTAACATGGTGGCTTGTCCTGCCAGAGATGGAGGGCCTGGAGAGGGATCAGGTGATTCCCCTATAAACAGCCCCTGGAAGCTGCAGCAAGAGGGGATGCTCAGGGGGAGCAGAGAATGCTAGGAGTGAGCAGGCTCCAGCAGAGTCCTGGGATTTGGAGCTAAGACTCGAGCAATTTTGATGGTTGCAAAAGTTGAAGCAAAAATATTTCCCAAGCTCTTGGCAGACTACTGGACAGTTTGTTGGGGAGAATGGTATTAAATGAGCTGTTCAGAGTATAAGGAATAGATTTTATGCAAGGATTATTTAACGTACAAGTACTGTATTCAGCTGTAGACCAGATGAACAGACCCTCCTATCACTGCCAGACAGAAGGGCTAGTAAATTTACCCTGAATATGGTAAATAAACACACTTGCCTTTGGTAGCTGCATCTCAGCAGAGTAACAGTAAAGGCTAAATATTCAATACTAGTTAAAAGATATTCAGTGGAGGCCCAATTTCATGACTCACTTGTGTCTACTTGTTGATTGTACTGAAATTTTCTATTACAGGTCTGATGTCAGAGTTGCATTCTTCTGGTTCTTTGAATACATGCTGTTTTCTCCCAATTATTGCTGTTTTATTCATGCTGCTCATGCTTAAAGGAGGGTATATTTCAGTACCATTGCTGAGTTTGCCACAATCGGGTCTGTATGTTCTCCCGTGGACAGGAAATCCTAAACTACTGTATACTCTGTCTCAGGTCAGAATGAAGGCACAATTTCAGTAATGGAAGGCGAAATGCTCTATGTAATAGAGGAAGACAAAGGCGATGGGTGGACGCGAATCCGGAGGAATGAAGATGAGGAAGGTTATGTGCCAACATCCTATGTTGAAGTCTATTTGGACAAAAATGCCAAAGGTGCTATGACTTACATTTAATATCCTTTTTATTACTTTGCTTGCTTTCACAGGGACATCCCACCCTGAAACTGCTCTATGATGAGCCTTTTTAAGGACTACATAATGCCACAAAGTGCACTATTTCATACTCTTAAATAACGGACTCATATGACTTTATGCACTGTGATTTAGATTGGTCCGATTAGAAGATACTCAGTGGGATAAAATTGTTAACAATAGGGGAATTCCCAGCCTTCTCTGGCTGAGACAGCCTTCCATGGATAGAGCTCAGTTACTGCCAATATACTACCCAGTTCAAGGTGGGGAATATAAGGCCATTCTTAATAACTATGTGTCTTCTCTAGCTATCCAGATGATACATGGCATTTCAGCCATAGTCAGAAGTATGCTATTTATTGCAAACTGACTCCATGAAATGTTATACATGAAATAATTAGGGTGCGGTTTGTCTTTCAACGTGGCAGCTTTTCAGAGCCTAATATACTCTCTGCGGGCCATGTAAATTCAGGCAGGGATCATCATTTAGTTTGTTAGACCCCCCCCCCCTTCCCATAAATGCTATCGAAAATGTAACCACAAAGTATTCCACTATCCTTGGTAGATCAAGAGGATCGTGGTGTTAGACTAGAATTCCCCTCTCCATAGTTGCAGTTTAAAAAATGCTCTTTTGGGCACATGTGGTTACTACTGCTGCACAGCACAGTTAGTTGTTTCATCCTCTGCTCACATACAATCAATGGAGTATTTCAGAGCCTGGATTCATGCCTTTTGTTCCCCTTGTCTCTATTTACACCTCATGACTGAAGGTCTGTGTTGTGTAAGTGAAAAGTGTGTGCATGGAATCAGGGTATGTGCACGCTGCTCCCTGCAAGTATCTCCCTGCTGATATAGTCCAGTGAGCAATCAAAGAGGTTCCAGCTCTGAGGAAGTGACATCTTGTTTCCAATCAGGAAGATTTTGAAGTTCACTGTTAAATAGTGCATGGATTTTTCAATCATTTAATCCTGCAAGTTGTCATCTTCTTTCATAGAGTCTAAATATTCTCTGTGCACCAAGTCTTTTTGTCCCTTTTAAAAGGAAGATGTAACTTTCACATTGGACCGCAAGCAATAGAAATAGAGGAGCTTCCTGTACAAAACCACACAACTTTATTCATTCACTTTTCTTTGGTTCAGTATTAAGCAATGCAGTACCATGTCCTTTTGAAATGACAGGCTGGATTATTGTTTGATCTTGCCATAATTCCTTCAGTTTGCACTGGCAAAGATAGGATCAGTTGGCTCGTCCTCTGCCAAGATAGTCTGTGCGGAAAACTCAGCATCCTGGATCTTCTCTTGTAAAGTGGTATACAGTTGAATGCAAGTACTGCCTACTCCATATACAGGGAAAGGCAGAAAGCTCAGCATGAGATATTTGGTCATTACCCTTGTGCTCGTTGGTATGGAGACTGCCTGTAAGCAGTGCCTGCTCCATGCACAGTGGTAATTGCATGTCCAGGCTTAATTTTTGTCCTGCAAAAGTCTCTGTTGGGCAACAGAAAACCCACCTCAAAATAACAATTGTTCACCCCTCCCTTTGAATATACTGGCATGCGTAGACATCAGCAGAGCAGTCTGTGAAGTCAGCTGCTCAGGAGCAGAGCAGCAGGTTTGGTGGAATATGCCTCTCAGCATGCCCATGTGTCTAAGGGCAGAATGAAACACTTATATTGACTGAAACCAGCAAAAGCAAGAACCTCATTAATAAAGGCCGTTTGCTTTTTTCCAGATGTGTACACATCACTTCAGAAAATCCCTGAGTAGGTTTGCATAGGCCTGTTGTCCTTTCGTTCTGCTGATTTGCTTCTTCAATTATTTTAAGAGGTGTATTTCAGAAGGTTTTCTTTAGAAGTGATGGAATGCACATGCCCTGTCAATGAATGATCATTTGTTAGGTGCAGTTCATTCAGCCCCTGAAACTAAAGGTGCGTCATTTCCCGTGTGGGTTTTGGCCCAGTTCTGTGGAATAATTGTAGACAATATTCCTATCCCTTTGTAATATAATTTAAAGGAAGGATACACAAGTAATCCATTCTCCTTGTGGTGCACACATGCAGCTTCCATTAATGCCAGATACTTACATGTGCAAACTAGGAACTGAATATATTGGCTATAAACCCTCTGGTTTCAGGGATTCTTATTGGGGGGGTCAGGAATAAAATTCCTCTTTTGGAAGGTTATCCTATAATTGTCTGCCGCAGGGTTTCTTGCACCTTCTACTGAAGTATCTGGAACTATTGGATACTAGACTAGTAGGACCTCTGGTTGATCCAGTCTGGCAAATCCTGCATTACTGGAAATCATGCCTTCTAGCCCACTTAGGAGCAAAACTGTCTGTCTCTGAGTAATGCTGTGAGATAAAGATAGATAATCAAAAGAAGTTACATAAATTACCCTCTTAATATTAGAGTAACTTCCCGCTGCTCCCAACAAACATGCCCAGTTCACTCCCCCTAGAAATACTGGCTGTTTGAGTGACAAACAATGAACAGAGCCTGTTTCAGAGGTTTTATTTCTTGAAACAAATGTTAGGCCCACAATCTGGTTAGTATTTCAGTCACTTTGCTCCTGTTGGTTCCATTCTCCCCACTGTGTGTATATAAATCTATCGACAGCTCTAGGATTCTGGCTTTGTTGCAGCTCTGCTGTTTGTTCACCACAACTGTAACCCAGGTTCGGGGGGGGGGGGCAGGGAGGGGTGTTGTTTTTTTTTTACCACGTTGAGGCACTTTTTATCTTGGATATACAGTATGATTACTTACGCTTGCCAAAATATTTAGGAGACAGTAATTATGAACTGGATTAGGACACCTTTTTTAGTTTAATTCCTTTTCTTAAATATATGTCCATAATGCTCCCCATAAAAAGAATAATTTGTATATAATGTAACTTAATAACTAAAGGTACTTGAATTTTGATTTTTATATATACATATATATATTAAAAATGGTTTTATTTGCTGTTCTGCTGCTTAACCCAATCTTTGTTTTGATAACCATTAAGACAAAATCTTGTTAAGTCGATAACTTTTTTTTGTGTTTCCTGCTGCCTGCCTCTGATTGGACTTTTATAGAAACTTCTGTTCTGTGTTAAAGTTTGTTACATCTGGTCAATGTGATTGTTCCTTTTCTATTCTTATTCTTTAAAGAAAACTCATCTACTGGGTGAGGGTCTCTCCCCAAAGCTAGCTGTACCATCATCTCTTCCTCTAATAAATATATTTTCTCATTCTTGTGGGGTTTTCTGATGATTATTCACATAAGCAGATTACCTGTTAGATGCAAAACAAATGGTCCAAACCCTCAGAAAAGCACTTTATTAACAGTAAGGATGTGATTACGTTTTAAGAAAGAGCTCACACTTCAGCATTGTTAATATGTTCCCTTTCTCTTCTTGTGTTTCCTTTTCTTTATGAAAATTAGAGACAAGCCTGACCCATAATTTCAGATTCAGATGTGCTCCCATGTATGGGGGAATTCACCCTTTGTCCTTCCAGCTAATGGGCCATCCCAACCCCCTGGATCAGAACACCCTTGAACTTTGGGGACAATTTGGATTTGGGCCAGAACCATGTGTTTACAAGAATGTACCTTCCCATAGGGTTTATGAGCTAGGAATGTTTGCATCCATCCTGTCTCTTTCTTGACTTCCCATCAAGATGAAGGGTCTTCATTGTTTATTGCTTGATGAACAATCAGCTTTCTTTGGATGTATGTATTCTAATCACTGCAAAATGCTTTATCCATGTATAAAAATACTTCCCCTGCTAGCCTTCCCCAGTAGTTCATTGTCATGGGGAGCTGTAGTCTGACCAAATCCACCCACTGCTCCCCTGCAGATACAAGAAGCTAATTGTTTCATCTGGTGTAAACAATTCAGATTCCCTTTGGTGGGGAACCATTCTTGAATTTTGCATCCCGCATGGTCACCAGAGGAGAGCTGTGCTCAAGGTAAAGCTCTTGCCTGAGTTGGGGATCACCGGGGAAGGGGGGGCAGAGTTACTTTGATTTTCAAGGAGAAAATACACTTCCTTGTGGCTGACCCTCAACAAGGAGGGTTGCTTCTGGCCAAAGGGAATCTCTGACTTAGAGCTGCTCTTAACCCTTTCATGAGGCAGCCTGATAAATGCTCTTGGTGCTGTCCTTCCCCTTTAAGCTCCCCGAAGCAGGGCCACTCTCAGGCGAGCCCTTCACCCTGCCTCTTTCTAACCTAAGTCTCTTTCTTTCTTTTTGTCTCTTATGTTTTAGATTCCTAAAGGTGTTTGTGCTGGTGCAAGAAGCTGGGGCGAGCTTGTCACAGAAGGAGAAACAAATGGTCTGTTTACCCTGCAGGCAGTTAAAATTTGCCCATACAAACAGACTCCTGGTCTGGTGTGGAGTCAGCACTTGAAAAAACTGAAATCTAAATTCCATCCCAACATTACTCAGCCGCTTGCTCTTTTTTATGGCATGTTACTTGTGGCTCAGACTAACTTACTGACGTTTCCCATTGTTCTGCCAACTGGGCATTGCCCTTCTGTAGAGCATAACCAACAAACCCCACCCACCCCCACCACTATCTTACCCACAACCAGACACAAACGGCTGGCTGCACTTGGATGCAAAGAGTAACCAGAGAATCCCATGCATGTGCTAGTTGGGATTCTATCCTCCCGTGGCCCTCAGCCCATCTGAATGTCTGCACTGGTCCATCAGCATTTCACATGGTGCCTTTAGTGCTAATCCTGCAGGCAGACTCATCAGACAGCTAGGGAAGGAGGTACATACAAGTGGAAAGCCAGTTAACAGGAACAATATGACAGCAGCTGGACTGACCCCCGAATCAGATTATGTTAAACTTTACACACCCATTATTCCATATTACACCTTCCCCAAAAGATCCCAAATGTCAATCAGCCTTTTTACTTTTTACAAATGGCTGGTGCTCCCTCGAAGCATTCAATCCCCGTTGGCTTTTGCTGTGTCCTGCGAGCCTAGCAACTCATGAGTGTCTGCTTGCTTTCCTGCTCACTCTCACAAACAAACACACACAATGGAATTTTGGTTTAAAGTCACATTTTCCCCCTCACCAAGACCTCCATTTGAATCTTGTTTCAGCCTGCATGCTCGCCCTGTTGCCTTGCCTGCGCATACCTTCCTAACGGCTCGTTCTTCTGAATCTCTTTCCAGTTTTTTAGCATTTCAGACCTGCCTTCTCCCTTTGCATGAGCTCCTGTGCACTCTCATCAGTGTGAACAGCAGAAATTACGTTTAAAAAAAAAACGGCATTCCCCTCCCCTCCTCCATCTCGCCACGGACTGGACTTTTGCCCAGGCGTTTCAGACAGGAATCCGGACTTATCCATCATCAAGTATCAACCATCCTGTTGTCATGTGATCTTATTTAAAGGAGAAACATTTTGATGGTGGTGCTGTACCTAGTGCAGAGGAAGTTATGCTGCTTCCAACTATCAAGTGATCTGGAGCCAAACTCGCTAAAGAGGGGTCAGGTTGCTTTCTAAGCTCCTAAAACTGAGTTTCTTGCTCTCCTCCTCCCAAAATCTTCACATAACTAGGCTATTGCAGAAATCAGATACCTCCTCAAACCTTGTCTAACAGCAGCCAGTGGGTAATAAGATCAGCTTTCCAAGACCTGTCTTAGTAGCGGGGGGAAATCCCAGCTCTTAAGAAATATCCTGGATTTTTTGTAAACGGCCCGGAATAAGAGAGAATTAAAATGGATGCCATCATGGCTAGTGGCCCTAAAATGAGACCTGTCAGCTTTGGTTTGCAGGCAGGCCTGTGCATGTTGCAATGCTGTACCCTGTTCTTGTGAGCAGGGACAATAGTAAAATATAGTATCCAAGAATTGTGCATTCTTATGTAGGGTATCACCTAGCTCTTCCCATTTTAGGATGAGGTGGTTGTCTTTAAGGTGGGTTAAATGTTGTGTTCACAGTTTTGTCCCTCTTAAAATAATAATAATAAAAATCCTCATTTTTAATAGCAGAGTCCTTCACTTCTACAGTAGTTAATACTGTGGCTAATGCTTCATCATGCTTAATAACTATGAGCCTCAGCAAGCAAGAAGACAATTTTTTTTTTAATCAAGTTAACATAGGTCAGGAGGCTGCGTTGTCTAAGCAGATAGTACAAACTTAGAAACCTCTGAAGCCCTTCTGCTGCAATGTTATCAGTCGGAAGGGTCAAAAATCAGCTCAACTGCCATCCATACCACTGCTGTTACTGCCTTTACTTAGCTCTTTAGATCCGCAAGCCTTTGATACCAGAATAAAATCCACCACGTACACAGTTTGCTCTTATAACTTCATATGTGGACCTGTGACACAAGCGTGTGAGAATTCTGTTGCATTTCAATATTAGCATATCTCCATTGGGATCTAAATGGTTAAGCAGCCAACAGGTGTGCAAATATCTACAAATATTTTTAGCTGCAGTATTTATTCCTTTGTGTCTGATGCACTGTTGAATCAGCAGCTAGAATCAGCTGACTTTCACCCTTTAATGTGCCATCTATGTAAAAACGAGAGTGTTTTCTTTTATATATTTAATCTAGGTGGACAGTATATTATTGTCAGCCTCTGTGGAACATTTGAACTATTCCAATGTCAGTGTTGCTACACAGTGCTTTAGAAGGAGCATTAGCTTTGGCCATGCCAACTGATTTTCTTTGAAAGGGATGTATTAGAAAACCATCCGTGGATTTTTTTATAAACCTGCTGCCCCATTTCAGAAAGCCTGGACCTTACAACTGATGAGAAGGAAACAATTACAAGTCAGGTACTATAGTTTAGATCTTTCTTCTGCTGTGTGTATTCTGCATAAGAAGTAGGTAAGTATAGAGTTTAACTTTAAAACAAACAACAGACAGACTAAACATATGACTTACATAGTGTTGTTGTAGCTGTGTTGGTCCCAGGATATTAGACACAGGTGGGTGAGGCCAGACCTGAACAAAAGCTCCATGTAAGCGTGACAGCTTTTCCGTCCAATAAATGCTATTACCTCACCCACTTTGTGTCTCTAAACATATGACTGGTTTATAAAAACTTTGCTTGAATTGACTAAGCTCACACTGAAAAAGTGTGATTGTACACTCTCTGAAATGGAATCTCTCCATTGTCCCCAGCAAAACAGTGTTTCTAATGCCCTTAACATCTGTAAATATAGAAGAAAAGAGACATATTTACTGTTACTGAAAGTTGTGTTTAATGCTGAGTATTTTTCAAAAGTTCTTTTTGGTTTGATGCATATTGATTTTTTTTTTCCTGCTTGAAGTGGCAAAAGACTTAACAGAAGCCAATTTATATTTTAACATGATGCTGAGCACTTTTTAAATTTGTATTTGTGTGTGTATGTGTTTGCGCACTGAATTCTAGATTTTGGTGGCATCTCACTGTTGTGATTTCATTGCCAGTGTAAAAAGGTTCTGGTGTTGCCCGTTCATTTCTGGAGACAGAATTCAGCCAAATAAAGTGCTTCCATTGGAAAGCGAATATTGATCTTGTAACCATGAATGAAAAGTTATCTCCATATTTAAATAAACCTTTCATTTGACCTGCCATTTACTTTAACCCTCTTATCATGTAGGGGATGCAAGCAAAACTGGCCTAATTGTTTCACAAAAAGAGTCCATACCCTGGCCATTCACTGCTGCTATCATTGGCAGGTCTATTATATCTGCAGTGACACATTTGCCATTACCACCTCCACCTGCAGATGGGAACTCCACTTTGCATTACTTCTAGATGTAGCCAAATATAAATCACAAGCTTGGAACTCTGCCAATTTCTTCTTCCTCTGCATTCTCAGTGAATTGCTGGATGCTTTCTAATTTTTATATTAAACTGCAACATGTCTTGGCAAATGAGTAGAAACAAATCTGTTTGAGTGCGATGTTTGTGTCTAGTTGCTGTAATCCGTGGGATGGTGAAGGAACACTTTTACTCTCGGTACTTGAATTTTTACATCACACTGGGGGGTTTAGGCACATTTTGGCATTAATTGTGCTGATACCAGGAAGAACATTGCCTAGGATGAAGATGGCTTAAATGTTTTCTCTCCAGCGGGTCAGTTTGAGAAGCTGATACTTTGTCAAACTTTTACCTTTGGGGCTGGAATTTGTACAGCTGTCCGTCTTAGAATGGGGTTTGGGGGAAGCTCACACAGAAACTGTTCAATCATTTGAGAAGAGGAAAACTGCAGTTGTGGTGGTCGAAAAAGTTTGTTTATAGCCTTTTCTTTTTTTTGTAAAGTGTCTGGTGCTGGGAACTTGAAATTTGACAGGGACAGATGTTTAAAGATATGAGGTGTTGCTGCACTGAGCATTGTAATACGTACCTGAAGCGGGAGCCGAAATTTCATTTTCAAAATTTCAACTGCCTGGACACCTTTAAAAATCTGGCGCATAGTCACTGAGGAGGCAGAGCTGTGCCTTTTAGTGGCCGCGTGAAAAGGCGGGTTGATTTAGCTGCTTTGAAGGTTTGAAAAAGGTACTTTACACATGAACACTAGTTTATATACACAACAGAACTAAATTTGTCACTGCACTGCTGCCATAACCCATGCCTGTGTAATTATATGGACAGTGCCAGTGAGTGGAGGATATCTCAGTGCTGAATTGGCACATGTGGGAAAGAAGGGTGAGTGGAACACGTTTTATTATGCAAGTATTCATGGGATAGAAACTGGCTGAGCGGAAGCAAGCGAGGATCCAGGGAAATCCCATCTCAGGCCCAGCTGCCCTGCCTCTCTGTGTACGGTACACCCTCTGGGCTAATGCTGGCATTCTGCTACAATCCGTCACGGGGGAAATTTTGATCATTTTCCCTTTAAAAACAAACAAGGAAATTATCAAAAAACTATTAAGTGACTCAAATCTGCATATTTCTACACTGCCTGTGCATCTTTAACTCTGCCCATGTGTGCGGCTACATTGCTGTGCACGCTTCATTTACACAAGCAGACCATATTTTTTTTCCCATAAAAACCCTTCCTCATTCCACGCACAGGTTGGGTGGTAAATAAAGCTGGGTCCAGAGCGGTGCTGCCTTATTCACTCTAGAATTTGAATGGGGTATAATGGATGAGATGGAGGTAAGGCTCTAAGGGCCTCTGCCTCACTGACTTCAGATAAGACAAGGGACGTCAGTACATGAGGATAAAAACACCACCAATAAGCTGCTGCTCTAACAGCACATTCATCAGTCAAACTGAATATGGAAGGGGGGGCCTGTGGTCACATGAAGATGGTATCGTAATGCATACACATACGGGGCAGAGTTAAGGGTGCATAAGCACCAACCAGCTCTAGATTTACAAGCTTTGCATTTTAATGTCTTTTGTATGGAATGAGCTAGTGAAAATGGCAATAGTGTGTTCAAGCTAGGACCACACCTCCCTCTAACCTCTTTTTGAAGATTGAGCTCAGCTGCTGGTAACTAGAACAGGATCTAGCATCTGGACTGCTGCTTCCCCCTTTTGCAAGTAGTTTCTCTGTCACTGCTTCAGAGAAACAGCCTTGAATTTAAGATGTTAACCCCAGTTACTGTACAAAACACAGGGCAGTGCATGCTATGTCGCTGTAGGGGAATGTAAGAGCAGGGACAACTAGCCCCTGAATACGGAGGCTACGTCTTCACTACTCGCCGTATCGGCTGGTAGCAATCGATTGCTCGGGGATCAATATATTGCGTCTCATTAGATGTGATATATCGATCCCCGAACGCCCTTATATCGATTCCAGAACTCCACCAACCCGAACGGAGCTGCAGAGTCGACATGGGGAGCCGCAGACATCGATCCCGTGCCGTGAGGACGGTGAGTAATTCGATCTTAGATACTTTGACTTCAGCTACATTATTCATGTAGCTGAAGTTGCATATCTGAGATCGATTTTCCCCTGTAGTGTAGACCAGCCCAGAGAAGAAATCTCCCCCGACCACGTGCTGGCACATTTTATGCCTGATGTAAAGCGGCACTATTTCTGGCAGTTGTGAATGCTGCCATCTGCTGGTGAATGAAAGGTTGGGCTATACAAGCCACTCCAGCTGACTTTGAAACAGGCTAGTGGCCTTTCAGCTGTAGCCCTGATCAAGCTGTCTCCATTATGATTTTCCTTGGCTTGAGCATGCCAGCCTGAACCATCCTGCTCCCTGCATCATTCACCACAACACTGTGAGTAGCTCCTTACAGGCTTTCCTTCACCACCACCACCACTCTCCCCTCTGCACTGAAATCAACCTCCTCCAGGAGCCTGGCTATTCCATAGCTCCCGTGCAGAGCGAGGCTGAGTAGCAAACAGGAGGGAGTAATAGCATCTGCCCAAAGCAGCCAGCTGTTGACTTTTGTTTTGTTTTGTTTTCAAGAGTCCGGATCTTTAGAATTTCAGCTGTTTCTGTTTGTCAGCAACAAGAAGCCCTGGCCAGCCAGAGGTCAGTGATATTTATCATCAGCTAGTAGACAGGGTCAGGTGCTGTCAACAAGAGACCATAAAACTACAGAGGCTGTTGTTACAGCCAGGAGTGGGGAAGGCAGCAGGAAGGAATGGTTAGAGCTCCACCTTTGTCCTCCCTTATTTGAAAGGGAGTGGGGGGTGTGGTTGCTAATGACGGGCTAAAAACGGCCTCTGGAAAGCCTTGCCACCTAGCAGCAGAGAGGATGGGTTTGTTACCCTCATGCAGGTAAGAGCCAGGAAGGAAGAATCACATCAGCTGACTGGAAGGGCTGTTAATCCATACAATAACTGACCAGAGCCGTCTCTTTAACCTCGCCTTGCGCAGGCTGCGCTGAGTCAGATAGCAAGAGGGGGAACTGGCCATGAGGAAAATCAGAGGTGGTGGTTTGGATCAAACTAACTGACAGTGTCTCACTGAAGAACAGCTCCCAAGCCAGCTTTGCTACAGGTAGCAGAGACCCCTTTGGCCCAATCATTTTTCAGATACCTGCTAAGAGAATATCAGAACTTTGATCACACCCCACTTCTAAAGTCAAGGTGGATGCACAATGTGGCTTTGAGTTTTATGATGAGTAGGAAGTGTTTGTTTAGTACCCTAAGGGTTTGCTTGTACAATAGAGATGTTTGTCTAGAGACAGTCTAATCACGAGACAGGGAAATACAGGCCGATTACATCTTGTAGAATGTCACAAACGGTCTAGTAATGTTAGCAACTACAGAACACAGTTCAGTTTCTGCTTATGAGTTAGGGGGAGGGATGGCTGAGAGTTGGAGGACTAAAAGCTGTGGGTTTTTCCCTTACCAACTACACGCTAGATCCAGTTATTGGGACACATCTGGCTCAAGCAAGTTCAGCAGTTTTACTTTTGATTAGTGCAACTGTAAGTCAAAAGAGCATGTCTGAGCCATTCAAGTTTACTGCTGTGAAGAGCAGACCCAGGCTGGCAGTAGCACGATGCTTATTGTAGACCTGATCCAGGCAGCTGCGCCGCACCATGCCGCCAGCACAGCGCTGCTCAAACGCGTGGGAAGGACGATCATCCCAGGGTAGAGCTCTCCAGTCACACACAGCAGTAACTATGCAACCCCCATATCTACCATCAGCGATGGGACCCAGCCTCCTCTTCAGGGTGCTGGATCCCCAGCTGCCATTATCAATGCCTTGGAGCCACTGGCAGTTGGTGACATTTAGAGCAGTTTTAGGCTCCTCTGATTGATGCCAGGAAACAAGCCCGATTGAAGAGCACAAAGCTGATAAGCCACCCTTCCTTGCAGTCCCTCAGCCCACAGTGTGAGCCTCAGTCAAGAATCCACCTCTGAAGATACAACCCCGTTTTCTATAGGAGGAGACTATTTGGCATTACAGGGGTGCACTTCACATTCAAATCTGCCAAGATTAGCTCCTAGTGCATTGATCTGTGTGTCACATTTACAGCCCAGGAGTGGCCAGGACTCCACGGTTTGTTTCAAGTAGCTACAGTTTTGTGCCTACTTCAACTGCAGAAGCATTTTCCTCCTGAATATTTCAGGCTGTGAAACGCTCCCTTCTCTCACCGGTAAAGCGATATCTGCAGCTTCCAGAATGCTGCTGCTGGGACACTGACAGTTTACTCTGTACAGCCTCATGTAATGATCTTTCCAGTACTAGGACTATCTTAGTTTAATGCCTTCCTCTAAGGAGCAGTCTGGATTTTGTTTGGAACTATCTCTAATACGGTGTGGCCATACCAAGCAGAGCACAGTTGAAGACACACTTTTCACATTAGCAAGGCAGCTGTACAGTGTTTTCAGTCTCAGGCTCTATACCACCCGCTCCAAGGGGTCAATTGCCACTGCTTTACCCACACCGTGTTCCATCCAGAAAATACACGCCACAATGCGGTAGGATTACACATTTCAATTTAAACATGAACTCCATCGTGCTCAAGGAGACACAACCCCACTCCATATTGGATGTAGCACACGGGGAAGATGAGAGTTAGAGCATTTTTTGGAGAAATGCTGTTATTTCTACAGAACCCTCTGTGCTCTAACGGGAGGAAGGAGCAATGTTTGGCCTGCTGTGCAGGCCATCACACTCTCTAGCTTTATACGCATGCGGCAGGGAACGTTTTAGAACCCAGTGCCCTTACATTGTGCTGCTCAGCCGTAGCTCTCCAAGCACTTCACTGTGGTAGGTTAGCAACACAAGCTGTGTCCCTATCTACAAAATAGGAATCGACTCCCCGGGTGCTGCTACTTTCTGCAAGTGCTCTCTTAGCAATCATGGACATGAACAGTGAACGCACTGTCCTGCCACTGGGACAGCAGAGATCCAGCTAACGAGACCGTGCAAGAAAGAAGCCAGGAGCTGAGAATGTGTTCCTGATCTATTGTAGTGCACTGGTGCATGAAAGCGCCATCATTAATACACAGAGCCTTTCTAAGCAGTTCCAAGTTAGGCTGAAAGACACAAGTGCCCTTGCTCGAATAAGTACCACTAAGGAGCATTATTGTAGATGACAGAATCCAAGTGCTATCACGATTCAGTGAATCACTGCTAAAGCCAGCTGCTGTTTAGAAGGGTTTGCCAAGGCTGGGCTGTTGGCAGCAGGAAACTTAGACTCTCCCCACCACCATCAGCTGTGTACAACTTAGGCCTCACGCCCGCACAGGCAGCAGTCATGCAACTTGTTGAATGCACGTGTATTTATTGTAACAGTCTCAGCACAAAGTGTAACACTTGAGCAGGGGAGTGTAGTTACAATCTGTACAGCATCCTCTAGACAACGCAGACAAGATACAACATGCAGCCCTAGAGGCTCCACAAGAGATTCAATGCTGGCTGCAGCAGCTAACAAAAAAACAGCTTAAAACACTGAGAAATCCAACAGTGGCTCATTCTCTGACACACCCCCACCCCCACCCCTGGCTGGGTACAGACAAGGATCCAGGTAACTAAGACAGTAAAAGGAACACATTGAACCATTTACAGGAATTTCAGAAACTCCCTCCCCCCAACCTTCCCTTCCTCACTTCCCTGCGGTGAGACAAACAGCAGCCCTCTTCCCTTGTTCATCTTTTACGCTAGGAGAGGAGCGTGTGGGCTTCCCCTGAGGCCAGTCACACGCTGGAGTCAGGCTGATGCAGTGAATTCATTCCATTCCCAGCACCAGTGCCACCGTGAGCATGCGGCGTGGCTCTCCTCTGAGACGGCCTGCGAGGCTGGTCCAGGCACGCACTCGAGCTGGCCAGATACGCCATGCCAGCCTCACTCTGCCCTGCACTCGCTGCATCTCACCCGAGGGCTTGCAGAGCCCTTCCCAGAGCCAGGCTGGATTTTGCAGCCATCTCACCGATTTACAGTGGGGCTAACAGCTAAATCCAATCGCTCGTTTTGAAAAGCAGCTTAGAGGTGAAAAATGGTATTTGCCATTCTCTGTTCCGCCCGCCCCTCCATCCCATCCCATTGCTTGATGGTTGGGGTGCAAGGTATTCCCGTTCATTCAATGAGCCGCTGCACACCCCAAGCACTATCTGCCCTACAAAGCTAGAGCAAGCTCAGCACTGCATTGCACGGGGGAGCATGGAGGTTCATTTGCAGGCAGCTTGTTTCCCACCCCCACAGCTGGAACTGCTCAGCTAGGTGCCCTCCCCAGCAGGACGGGAGAAGATTTAGAGTAAGTCAAAAGATGGACATTTCAGCACAGGTGGGTTAACACCTGGCTACTTGCAAGTGAATGGCTCTCCCCCACTCCTAATGGGCCCTTCCCCTCTTCTCAGGCCCATGGGTGAGGGCTGGGCAGTGGTGTTTGGAGAGCAGAATATGGAAATGTTCCATTCAGGGACTATGAAATAGAGGCGGGGGAACATCATCTCGGCCACACCAAGACCCATGGCACCTGCTGCAGAACTGCCTCTGTCCAGCCTCAGCAACTCGAATGGAGTCTGACTGTTTAACACTCGTAACAGAGCCCTGCATGCCTGGGACTTGCCCACAGCTACAAGGCTACCAGGACGTAGCACAATGGGGAGTGAGTGTGAAGCTGCTGCCAGTCTTCCTGCTTTGTTCACCAAGAACATGCGGAGCAGATGTAGGCAGCGCTGGGCCACAGACACGTCTGACAGTGGAAGAGAAACGGTCTCTCTGCTGTAAGTGGGGCTGCAAGAACTAGAACAAGAGCAAAACGTGGAGGACGCTTGTCACCTGCGCACCAGCAGAACAAAACAAAGGCTACAAGCCCTTGTGGCTTTAATCAGCTCCAAACAAATAGGGTTTCTCTAGTCACAACGTTACTCACTGTGAACAAAACAATGTCTCTTCCTTATACGTTTGCCTTCCAAAAAAAGTGCTCAGAACTGCTCCTGAGGAGCAATGTGTGAAGTTGGGGCGGAGCGTCACCTGCAGCGGAGCAGAGATTCAGTCACCAAAGGCAAACCTGGGCTACTCTCCAGAGCAGCCAAAGCAGGGCGAGGTTCAGGCCAAACTTCTTCCACGTAAGTTTTGTTTGGAGACAGTCTCCCCACCACAACCTTAGGCATGGAGGCTGTGCAGGAGCTGGGTTACGGTGAGGTTCTTCTGACCAGCACCATCCTTATAGCCAAGCCTAGAGTCGGCATGAGGTTTTACATTGTTATACAAGGACGATGGAGCAAGCTTACACCTGGGGGACACCTCCAACCTAGAAGGAAAATCTCCTCTCTATTTCTCTGAGGTGGATTATGTCCCCTGTTCTTCAGTCCAACGATCCCCCACTTTTCCAGACACACAGGGCTGCCATGGCATACCTCCACCACTTCGTCCAGCGTGGCTCACACAGCCCGCGTCTCAGCCTCTATCTTCTGTTCCCCATGCAGGCTCTCCAGTTCCTGCACCTGCGCGATGTTCTGGCGTACAGGGATCTCCGGCCCTCCTCCATACAGCGTGTTCAAGTAAATCCACGTCTCCTCGGAAATCTGCCCATAATCGGCTCCTGAAAAGCACAGCAGCAGCAGCAACAACAAAATGCAGCTGAGTCTCGGTTTACCGCTCAAGCTGTGCTGGGGTGGGAAAGAGTTGCGGGGAGCTATGCTAGAAAGGGAATCTTCCCCCTTGCTCAGATAGTGAGGAACAGTGAGGCTGGTGAAAATGTGACTTTAAAAACTCCTTCAGTGAGAGAGGAGGTGTACTTGCCAATACACTAAGCCAGGGTGAAGCCCCGTGGTCTGATTGGCTGGGCAGTGCACACGCAGCGCCAGGCAAGGAACACTCGCACTATGGACGGACAGAGACATAAACCCTTGCGTCATGTAGCTGTCATTGTATCCTCCTGCTCCCAGAGCACTGGTGTGGAGTGCCACCTGCTGGTGGAGGCAGAGGGGCCAGTGCCAGCTCACCTGACACAACTTAGCCATCAAACCCTTCAGGGCTCCATGAAGTTGCCACATTTCTTGCTTCCCAGGAGGAAGTAAAAAGCAGTGCAGGGCACTTCACCCTAAAGCACTGCCCACCCGTGACTGGGTTCACACTGAATCCATGTCCTTCACCAAAGAGGACCATGTTACCAGCCCAGCTTTCTCATGTGCAACCAGGAAAAGAGATGCCTGCCAGAGCACAGCAAGTGGTAACCAAAGACACTCTGACCACCGCAGCTCTCGCGGTTCCTAGACAGTAGGCCCATGCACCCAAAGCAGTTTGTTCAAGTATTCTCAGGCTACGCTTTCTTCCTCGGGAGCTTTTAGACTGTCTTTCAGCCCAGTAATCATATTATGTATTGAGCATTGTCTGTCTGCACAGTGCTAATGGCTAGGTCCCTGCCCCAATGGGCAATCAGTCTGAAACGACACACAATCAGACCCACTTAGGCCCCTCTGATGCACAGGAGGAAGGCCCCACCCTCACTGCAGACTGATTGTAAGCTGTATTTGAGGAAAAGTGCAGTTAGAGGAAGTGAACTGAGTGAGTGAGGTTTGGCTGGCCAGGAAAGGAAGGGAGTTCCAAGCACACGGGTCCGTGTGGAAGGAGACAGGGAGATGAGGCAGGGATCTAACAAGGGCATTGAGTGAAGGTTTGTAGGCCCCAGGAGTGAGAGCAGTGATGGAAGATGTGGAGGGCCTCTAAGCTTGGAGGTGATGCAGAAGATGAGGGGAGCCTGTGCAGGGAATCAGAGGGGCAGGTGACACAGTCACAGTAGCAAGAGGATTTTGGCTGCAATGTGTTTTACATACTAGGGAGCCAGACAGAACATGCAGACAGAGATGGCGGCAATGGTGGAGGCACGAGATGAACAAAGCTTTTAACACCTGAGATGGAGAAAAGCAACTGGATTTTGCAAGAACGTGGCCTATGGCCGGGAAGCTGGGAATGGAAAGTGATGAGGAAGAGGAGACAGAAGCTGCATGCCTAGATACGAGGGAGGATGGTGGAGGCGGCTAGGGGGACCGAGAGGAAAGAGGGAGTCTGAAAAGCCTGTGGGAGATACAGAAGGAGATGGCAGAGGTGAGCCCAGGTAGAAAGGGAAAGGCAGATCTGGGCGTCAGCACTAGGATATCAGCCAATGATCTTGCTTTGCGCTGAGCAGAGGCAGAGTGACAATGACAGATGGAAAAAGGATGTTTCCAGGCATGTTCCCCCTTCCTCACGGGACCAACCCTGCCAAGGGACAGCAACACACACAGAAGCCTGGGGTGGGGCAAGCATGAGCCTTACCCTGCTTCACCTGCACGTGTCCACCTCCTTTTGCGAGTGCAATCCTGCTGTTGTCAATTGGTCCAGGAGGCTCTGTAAGGATGGAAGGTAGATCAGGGAGCCAGTCTCCTGCTTCTCCCCTCCACCTGCCCTCAGCTGCTAGTCTGAGCAGTTGGAAGCCCAGCTGGTGCTGGGGGAGGAGCGAGAAGAGGGTTTTGCCCCAGCGATCACACTAAACACATAGCAAAGAGCTTTGGTTGTATATGATGGATATCAAATGCAAAGATACTCTGCAGTGGCTGATGCCAGCTGACGTCCAGGAGAGCAATTGTCCGAGAGCTCCAGAGATCTAAAACTGACAACCAATCCACAGCCCTGAAACAAAGCTGCTCCTCAGCAGTCTGCTGCAGAAGGCACTAGCCACAGAACAAACTAGGGGACACCGAACCTCAAAGAACAGTAACATTCTGCCACTAGCCCAGGCAGTATCTCATTTGGCAGCAGGGGCCTGGACTCCTGAAAAGCAAGAACTCAGGACTGTTGGAAAGGAGAGGTGAGCAGAGCAGCAGCTCCCTGGGACTAGGGCCGTCTGCGCTGGTACACTCCAGATCCTCCAAGACAGGGACGTGCCCTTTCACCGCAGGAGAAAACGAATGAAGAGGGGCTGGTGGAGTGTCGCTACCTCGCATGGACTGAAATGGCACCAGGTGCTGTAAAAAGCTGTCCTGGAGGGAGATCTGACCCACAGCAGAGCCGAACGCAGCATGTGGCCAAGACTTCCAGGTTCCCCTCCTGAGGCTTCACCCCTGCTCTCCCAGGCAGGCAGTCCACCAGAGCTGACACAATCGCCTCCTGGCTGGGAGGCAGCACTTTACGCACCTTGCGGTGAGCCTGGGCGGCGCTGCTCCATCTAGCTCTCGGAGGACTAGAGGAGGCAACTGCTCCATGAGAATCTGGAGGGAGGCGGGTGGGCAGCATGGTCAGAATCCAGCCGTTCTGACTCCCACTCTACCACTGACTCATTGGGTTACCTTGGACAACTCTTATCTTCCCTGTGCTTTTGTGTCCCTATCAAAAGGGGATCGGAACATGCCCACTTCTGAGCCTCCGGTGAAAAGCATCAAACACAGAACAGTGTTCTAGAGCCGTGGAGTAACACAGGATTCCCCCAGACAGGCTGCGTTCCCTACTAGCCCCCAAAAGTGATTCAATCTGGATTCCTCCAAAATACCACACTAGCCCTCACAGCAAGTGACAGTGTGCAACCCCCCCATGGACTCGGGGGGTCTTAACGAGCTTCAGGAAGCCAGCTCCTCACTGGGTATTTCTACACTGCAATGTAAGCCCCAAGGATCAAACCTCACCCCCTTCCTTCTATACATCACTTGCAGTAACCCAGGCTCAGATACAGGTTCCAAGGACCCTACAGGGGTGGAGGGTCTGAGCTTGAGTCAGGCCGGGACCTAGGCTTCAAGCCCTGGTGCTCTGCAGTGTGGAAGCAGCCCCACTGGACTCATGCTCTGGGAGTCTATCAAATACTCCACAATCTCACAGGCTTTCTTTCTCCTCTGGATAGTGACGTTTTCCCACCCCACACTGCACCACAGAGGGCGAGAGTGGCCGTCTTTTGGGAGGGGGCTAGGGAGTCTCGGATAGGAGTGGTTAGATTTGAGCCCGTATCATACAGTGCAGGCACAGGAGCCCCAGGTTGGGACCCGGGATTCAACAATTCCTAACCTGGGCTTAAAAATGAGTGTAGACGCTCAATCCCAAAGTTAAAGAAGCCAGAGTCTGCTAACTCGAGTTGTACTAACCATGGCTCCAGCTGCAGTGTAGACAGACCCACCCTGTTTTCCACTTCACTTTGCCACCCTAAGCAACCGGGCACAAGTGCTTGAATAATGTGGCATGTGGTACTTAAATGTGAGTTCGACATGCCCTGGCCTATCCTTACCATCTCAATGGCTGGATTTTCATAGCGATTCGACCCACTCCTCTACCTTGACGTTTCTTTTCTTGTCAATTGCTCTTTTGTTGTACTCTCTGGGAAATAGCTTGAATGTGACTGGAGGGAAGAGGCCATTCCCCCTTCTTTGCTAGCCTAGTTTTGATTGGTGTCATTTATAGGCTAATTAGGTACATTGCCTACAGAAGATATGATACATAAACAAAGAGGCTTAGGTACACGATACGCCCCACCTCTAACAGGTTCCGGAGTCTTCAGGCTCCTTACCATTATCCTTCCCCTTGACGAAGGCCTCCCACTCACGGAACCACTGCATGCTGATACAGTAGATGACACTGGGAGACTCCTCTGCCTGGAATGCCTTGTTCAGCTGGAGGCCAAGGAACAGGAGAAGGGAAATATTCTGTCACTGTTGAGGTTTGCAATAGGGCTTTCCATCTTTCCATTACAGGTTGGAAAAACTTCACCACTCTTCAGGATTACTCAGCTGCAACCCCCCCACCCCCTCCCCAGCAAGCCACCTGCTCAGCATGTGGAAGTCCTTAGATTGCTCTCAAACCGCAGGCCCCCATGCAAAGCATCACCCTCACCTCATTGAGGCATGTGCACCAGGGAACCCAGAGCTGAATCTACATGCCATGGTGCAGATCTTGTTCTGGGAGTCAGAGGGGTGAGTTCTCTGCCACCCATCTGTGATGAAGTCTCCACTTCTGGCCTCAGCCCTTGGTTCCCTTCTCTAGCTCCTTTCCACACGCACCTTAATGAAGGTATCAATCTCAATCCTCCTGCGTTTGGCCAGGGCTTCGATTTCCACCTGGCAGACCGAGCACACATACAGATGGTTCACAGCAGGGCCTCCCCCAAACCTGAGCCCAGGATGAGAAGGAAAAAGGAACTGAGAACTGGGTTGGCATGGAAGAAGTTAACTGCCCTGAGCCCTACAAGTAAATAAAGTGGATTCTTACACTACTCTCTGTATCCAGAGGAGGCTATGGCTGGTTATTTTAATGAACACCATTGCCTCCACCCTACATGGTGTGGATCAGAGCATTCCCACCTCTGTGATCTCTGGGATAATGGCGAATACAGCTCATCTGCTGTCTAGATTAGGGGGCTCTCATATTACACATTACCAGGCTCCATCTCTCCAGAGGGAAATTTCCCCTCAGGATTCGGGGCATAAGAATCACCCTGGAGATCAAGAAATAGTCTCATCACCTTACAGACAGCATTGCAACAGCATATACAGTTGCTTAGGTGTCTTAGAGGGAAGCACCATGTCTGGCCAATGCCAGACGCACGATCCCCCACTTTATGGATGTGGCCTGGCACGTCTACGTAGTTCTCTACCAAGACAAAGCTTCAGTTGTTCCAAGGCACTGTGGGATGAGGAGTAAACCAGCTTTCCTCACCTGTTATACAGATACTCCCACACAGTCTGGGGCAGTATCACCACCAGGTCATCAATGTAATGGTATTTATTGGGCGGGATCCCTGCAAACCAGAGCGAGAGGCAGTTCAATTGGGTCCTGAACAAGGAGCAGCGTTTTCCGACAACGGAGGGGGACAAGGACTTGACGGTAGGTATCACTCATCTCACCAATGGGGGAGGAGTGAGGAAAAGAAAAGAAGGAGCTGATGGGGAGGGAGCAGGGGAGGGAGCAGGAGACCCTCAACTGTTGCTCTAAGGCAGCTGAAGCCTTCAGGCAAGTCCCGCTCCCGCACACTGGTTTTTGGAGAGTTCGTGGTTTGACTAGAGAGTAATAAATACTCCCAGGGAGGACGACAGACTGAGTTTTTACCAGTCTATAAGGGTTCCTGGTATCAGCCCACCCCACCCCTCCCAGAAGTCACACTGAACACCAGCCTTGCTGCTAACATAGTAGTAAATGGCAGTCAGTGCAGCTAAAGCACCAATAACCTGTTACACTCCCCCAGCTGCATTTACCTCTTCCCTTCCATTCGGAAGCTACGCAAGAGTTTACCTCCTCCACCCTATTAGCTTGCTAAATGCTTGTTTGAAAACAATTGCTGAAATGAAAGCGATTGTCTCCCAGCACAGCATATCCCTCCAGGCCCCTGATCAGCGGGACAACGATCTGTCATGTTCCTGAGTGCACTGGAATCTCTGCCAATTAGGCGGATTCTACTGCAATACACGTTATACTGGGAACAGAGCTGTGGCTTTTATCCAAATGCGTCCGTGTGTGAGTCAGCAAAAGGTGTGGCCGGAAACGTCCCACTGCTGAGTGAACACTACAATTCCCAAAGCAGGACGCCTGACCACTTCCCCTCACCTCCATGTGCGCACAGGAATGTGTGGTTGGTAATGGGACCAGGCTCTGCAAAGGTGTTGAATTTGTTGAGCCACTCTCGAGAAATGTAGAACTGCAGCAAGGTGGGTTCCTTCATGGTGGCAAGGGACACGACCTTCTGCCGCTCCCGCACAGCCTCCTCGCTGCTCTTCCTTGAGGAGGAAAGGGGAGAGACAGTGAAGCAATCCCCAGTATCTGAGCCCTTGATATGCTAACAGCACCGACCAACAGCTCCAGCCAGGAAACTCACTCACCTGTAGAACAGAACATAGGCCTCCGCGTTCTGTACCACTGTCTCATGGACCTCAGTGACATATTGATCGTCAAACTCATACCACTGGCCATTGATCACGTTCTGGCAATACGCGATGTAGTGCCCACCTGGAATGGAGGGAATGTAGCAGCACTGGGACTCACCATGCAGAAAGAGGAATCAGGCCTGGAATGATGTCAGCGACTGAGCGGAGATGACTCCTGGGCTGCTGGCCCAGCAAAGGGAAAAGTGGTGTATTGCAGAGATTTTAGTATGGCAGGCCTGCCAGCAGGGATGGATTCTGGTGCTGTGTCAGCTTGGAAGGGGGCTGCAGGTGCACGCCCATTTCCATTTATTCAGTTCTGCCCTCCCTGACAAGCTTCCCCCTTGCTGAATGAGAGGAAACACTCCTAGGGGCCTCACTGGGAAACGGGTCTGAACCAGCACAGTGGTGGGGATCTGCGAATACTGAGCAACCCGCCACTCCAGCCTGAAACAGGTAGAGCCGGAGGAAGCCTAGCAGTGCAGGAGTGAGCCTTCTACTGCTTCTTGCTTCATGCACTCGAGTGAGGCTCGAGGCTGCCCTGGAAAGGGCGACTTCGTAGGCAACAGGAAAGGAGGAGGAGACTGCAGACAATGGGACCAGGCTGGGACAAGAAATCTGAGGAGGTTTAAAAGAGGATCCCAAAGTCGCACTGGGAAACCCTGTAGGAACATGCAGCTTGGACAGCATCAAAGCCAACTCCACTACAAAACATGCTGGCATGTTACATGCAGCTCCTGAGGGGAGAGTCAAAGTAAAAACCTAATGCCCTGCCACTGCCCAAAGACCAGCAGCAGGATACCGCGCTCAGAGCTTCAGGCTATTCTCAAGTATCAGAGGGGGAGCCGTGTTAGTCTGGATCTGTAAAAGCAAGCAAAGAGTCCTGTGGCACCTTATAGACTAACAGACGTATTGGAGCATGAGCTTTTGTGTCATGCATCTGATGAAGTGGGTATTCCCCCACGAAAGCTCATGCTCCAATACGTCTGTTAGTCTATAAGGTGCCACAGGACTCTTTGAGGCTATTCTCAGACACACGTATCAGACCAATCTCATGCCCAGGCATTTCAGAGACAGACTTACTGCCTGCTGTGCCGTGATGGCAGATGACAGACAAGAGATCGTAGGTGGTGATCTGGGAGACGCATTCCTTGGCCAGGAAGGGACGAAGGTCCAGTCCTTCCAGCGGGAAGGAGACATGGCTGTTGATTTTGAAGGAATACATGACCTCGTGCCGGAACCGTTTCAAGTGGATGCAGAGGATCTAAGGCACCAGAGGATACCCAAATCAAATACAGTTCCCTCTCTGGACCCCCTGATCTTTATATGAATGTCCTCACACTATAGTCACTACAACCTGGAAGAGGTGTTGATGGCCCATCAGTTGAAGGTCACTAGGCCCTTTCTGATCTGCTAATAAAATAGGACTTTGCTATTTTCAATTCTCGGTTCAGCAACTCTTCTCTCCCCACCCCCCAGCTAACACGGGAGAAACAAGCCTCCTCCACTCACCTCAGGTAACCGGAGAACTTTGCAGTATTTCACGCCATTCCGCAGTCTAAGAGAGAGAGAGTCAAGTTCCCCATGAGAACTAAGAACGGGGACCCCAGGCTAAGCTGAGCAGGTCACATTTGAACTCCATGGCAAAGCTGGAATGGACTTCAGTGAGAGCAGCCTCCCACTATGTATCAGAGCATGGGCCACTGGCCTCACCCCTCCATTCTCCTCAGTATCCTCTAAGTGCCCCAATTCACTCCCCTCCTTCTTCCCTTTACCACAGCCCCCACTTTTCCTCCCACCAGCACCAAGGTCTCCAGTGGCCCAGAACCAGGGCTTTCAAGGTCACTTTCAAACCTAGAACTCAGCAACTCGCAGTTTAGCAAGCCAGTAGCGGGGGGACATTTGGCCGAGGACAGTCAGTTTGGGCAGAGAGAGGTTAATGGAAAGAGCACAACATGGAGGACACAAACTTACTTTTTACACCGTTCACAGCTGTACATGTTGTCCCCTGGAGAGAGAAAAGACAAGCGTCGCAATGTTACTGAAAGGAGGAACCATGAGGCTGCAGCCCCCACAAGGAAACAAACTCTCCTCCCAGGTGGGGAAGCCGGGTAAAGCGCCTGCCTAGCAGAGATAAAGCAGATCTGGGCAGGAGCCTCTCTGCCACCCCCCTATGCCACTCAACACAGGCATAGCACAGACAACAGACAGCCACCACGCATGCAACGTGGTGGTGTCTATTGAGGTGGAAGGGAACCCGCTTTGCCCTCCCACAGTGGTTCATGTGTGGCTGGAGCAGCCTCTTCTCCCCAGTTAAAGCAGGGATGGTAGGAAACATGCTCAAACCCTCCTTTCCACTCCCCAGATTAACACAGGGGCAAAATGTGTTCAGTCCCTCTGCTCTCCATCCCAGGGCGATGGCACAGGAGACTGTCCTGCAGACAGAACCACACAGTCTCCTTCTGCCCCCTCAGTGAGGGCTCCTGGTGAGGAACCTCCTACATGAACACAAAATGCAAATCTTGCACTCCTAGGCGTAAGGGTCGGACTGAGGTTACCCAGACTCCTCAGCTGGGCATGCAGAGTTGTGGGAGAGTCTCTTTGTAACACTTCTGCCCTGTGGAACTCATCCCCCACTTGCAATGCCCCCAGGGAACAACCTGTCGGGACCAGGACCTTGGGAAACATCTAAGGAGTCCACAGCCCAGGTTTAGTGGTGCTGCCTGCAGGAAGGATGAATGCTACACAGACTGGGTCCAAAAGCACCAGCATACAGTGCAGTCCCTGCTTTGATCGCCCTGCTGCTGCAGCCAGCACATGGGTTGTCTCCATCTCTCTGTCTTACATAGAAGCCACAGGCCCATTTATCCTCCCTGAATACAACAGACAGAGGAGCCAGGGCAAATGTTACAAATTCAGCCAACCAGACAATTTACCAGAAAACACCACAACACCCTGCAAGCAATGCAGGAAACGAGCAGCTCAAACCCATCCCCAAGCAAGCACAGCTGAGCCTGGCAACCCCACCTTGTTCCTCCCGCCCAGGAAAGTCCTTGCATAGCACTACCACTGGGCTACGGACTCCCACTGTGCACAAAAGGGAAAGACAATCTTTGCTGAGCCCACCACACCCTAGTTCCAAACGGCAAACCCTGCCCCGGAGTAGATGGCAAACGGTCATTCCTGCTCCCGAGGAATGCAGTTTCCAGCCAGACTCCCAGAAGCTTCCATTTGTTCCAGAAATGCATCGGGGAGGGTTCTGGACAGCTTCCCTCGGAGGCGGACAAAGAAGACAAGTTATGCCAGCCCTCCCCAAACTCACCTTTCAACTCATCGGCAGCAAAAAAGGCAGCAAGACAGTCCTCCAGTGTGACCACAGGACCCCAAAACCAGCTGGGGATACAGGACACCACAAACCTGCGGAAGGGAAAGGTCATGCAAGAAAGAAATGTGAATGTCACTGGTGATCTATGCATTTTGGGTCTAAAATTCCCCGGTAGTGTGCTGCTTTCTGTGAATCAAGCCTGGAAGGGCAGCTCAGGAACAGCATCCCACAGCATTATGGGAAAGTGCTGGGTCTTTCTCCGAACTGGGGCTGCTACTGGGACCTCCCACACCAGGAAGGGCCAAGGTGGTGGGTGAGTAGAGGATTTAACCCTTCGCTCTTGTAGAGTGGCAAGAAAAGGCAGGCACTGACAGGTCCCGGACAGAGGTTTCCACCAGAAGGAAGGCAGCCACAAAGGAACATTATTAAATGACTGAAGGAACCGATTCACCTGGAAGGAAATATACCAGTGAGGATTTGCAATGTCCTGCACCTTCAGCTCACAGGTGTTTTACAGTCAGGCCATTACTACTGCACACGGTTTATTTTTTAAACACAATTGAAAATATGTTTTGTTGGACTAAATGAGGAAGGAGCGAGGCACAGTTGTTCCTTGCTGTGGATCTTACAGATACAGGTTCCTGGCTATGGATCTTAATTCTTTACAGTGACTTTTTGACACAATTATATCCAATATTTGTGTCTCTCTCCTTCATTTCCCTTCTGTAAAGAACCAATCAGCTTGTTACACTTAAGGGTAACTGCCTTCCAGTAACTGACGAGAGCAAAGCCGAAGAGGGTGAGAAACTGCAGAAAGGTCGCAAGGTAAACACACCTCCTGATGTACTCCATGATGAAGGCAATCCAGCCTTGCGAAGTGTAATTGTCCCCACAGGCCCCTGTCTTAGCAGGCACATTTTGGTAAATGGCGGAATGCAGCTTGGCCAAGTCCTCCTTCCCAGGGATCGGCAGCGACAGATCCTGGAACGTCTCCACCGTTGTGGATACCTGAGGACATGCAAAAAAGTCTGGGCCTCCAGTGTACGCAAAGGAGCCGGTACTCAGCCCGGAACTTTTAGCATCACTTGGGCCCATCTACACTAGGAAACTGAAGCATTGCTGACTGTAGTAGGCAATTTTCAGCACCGCCACCAGGAAGAGTCTGGCCCCGCCCCAGCCATGCTCTCCGAAGCAGCGCTGAAATGGTTTTGTCCAGTCTACACTAGGATTATTCCTCACTCGCAAACAGGGTAACAGAAGTGTGGTCACTCCCCCTCCTAATGGCCTAGTGTTCCCTACAGCTCTGGCCCCAAGTTCTCCACAGAGAGGCCCCCCAAGTCCTGTCCGGCTCCCTCTATTTCGTTGGCTCCTCCACCTTATTCTCCCTTTGCTGTGGCCAGCTCCATGGTAGGACACACACACACAATGGCGAAGCTAACTGAGCTACACAGGATCAAGATTCTGTATGGCACATAAACAATAACACAGACTATTCCTAACATGCCATCATTTTAGTAGGGCCCTCAAATCCCAGAACATTTGGGAACAGCTGTTTCCCAACTAGAGGTTTTTTTTTGAAGCAAACAGGCCCTGCTGTTTTATTACTTGATTAATGGCAGTAAGGAGACGCACTCTGTCGCAGGTGAGGCATTGCACCAAGCTGAGAATGGAGCCATCAAAGATGTCAGAAATAACGCTGCGATAACGAAGCTCTTTCTTCTTCTTCCCGGAAGCCAGCACCTGGGCTGAAAAGACACACATACCCCTCCATCACTTACAAGCTCTTACGTAGCTTCAGCAGAGTCCTGCAGTCAAGCTAGGGGTACGTCTCACTCAGAGTACAGCACAAGACAAGTGTGTTTTGTACCCGCTTCAACACAGACTGCATGAATCTCTCGGTGGTTCCGAACTTAAGCTTACATTAAGAACATCCTTGTTTCAGGTGACAGCAGGAAGCCGGGTGTAACAATCTGCACCAATGCAATGCACCCGAATACTGTTGGAGGTGCTGTCTTTGTCTCCACCCTCCTCTAACACTAGTTTAGAAGGACATGATGGGGTTGTGTAGCATTCCTGACGGCTTTAATCTCTGTAGCACTCTCTTCACCACTCACCGACTGTTTTTCCCCAAGGATATTTTGTCTTTTTCCCTCCAGCCATCACCCAGTTTTCCCCCATGCATTTCACACTGCGGCTTGCCTCACAGAATGTGGTGGCTGGCAGAACGTGGTGGTTTTGTTCTTAAACAAAACCCCCCACTTAGAGTGCTTTTTATTGGGCTGGAACGTCTGCGTCTGCGTGCCCACCCCCACCGGCTGAGGTCAGCACAGCTCGGGAGGGAACACAATTATTGAATGGCAGCAGGGCGAGGGTGGGGACACAAGCCATGGTGTTTACGGGCTGTGAAAGGACAGTGGGTTTAGTTTTGGGATTTCTTTGAGATGAGCCCAATTTTGTAACCTCGCAACACTCCCACACTAGACTAATGCTCTTAACTTCAATCCCGCAGGGAGACTAATTAATATTGCAACATCCCTTTAATAGTCAGGAGGCCTTGAACGGTAATGCTGCCCTGCAGTCCCTTGGCCACATATGCTATGAAGCGTAAGACTGAAGGCCAGTTCCGGACTCTCCCCTCAGTGCAGGGTAGCCCAGGAGTTCCTTACCGTGATTAGTAAGTTAGGCATTCCGATACCAAGAAGATAAGGCCAATGACAACCCTTTCTCATTGATTTCAGGCTGTATTTGGACAGCCAGGCATCCCTCTGCCCTAAACACAGCCACGCGGAGACCCACTATCATTCGTTTCCTAACACTGTTTTAGTAGAGAACATATTGAAGGACTGTCAGCCATGGGGTCAGGATTGCTTCAGTACTTCCCTCTTCTCCTGCTCCCTCACGCAAACGTGGCCCTTTGCCTCCATGGCCCCCTCAGCTTCTTGGCTGCAGTAGCTTCCCATCTATGCTACCTTTTTTCAGCACATAGGAAGGTCCCAGGCGCACAGGACTGGAGCGAGGGGGACTGCTGGACAGTTTGGAGTGCATCTCCTGGTGAACTGGGCTGCAGGGGCGCGAGGAGCAGCGCACGTAGGCGTCGTTGTCTGGTTCTGTGTGAGGAGAGAGACCACCAGTGAAACACCAAACGTGCCAGCCCAGCCGGTCACCAGTCAGTCCCAGCAGAATGCTGGTCTCTGAATCTTAGCACAACAAAGTCTTTCATGTTCAGGGAAGCTAGTTCCCAGCCCAGCCCACCACTCTGAGGACTGGATACCTGAGGAATCCTCTGGGTTTCTTAGAAAACAAACCACCCCACAGACATCTGCCGGCATTCCTGTCTCTGGAGCCCACAGGGCTGTAGGCTGGGTCATCACCTTTGGGTCAAGACAAGGAGTCACAGCTGGAGCACAGCCTTTAAATGCCAGCTCTTCTGCAGAACCACATGGCATCTCTCCACAGCTTAAAAATATTTTTTCAATGTTCATTGCCCAGCAATGACAAATACCTCTATTTCCCGGTGAAGGGGTGTCGCCCCCCCCACAGGTAGTGAAAGGGTTCATCTCGGCCTAGAAGCCAATCGACCCACCTGGTAGCACCTAGAGGTTGGGCCATGCCTAATTAAAGATGAGGCCAAGCTGCCAGAGGAATTGGGCAGCTTTTATAAACAGTCTGCTGCAGAGAGTAGCTCTGCAGTCACTCTCTGGGACTAGAGAGCAGAAGGACTGGGAGGGTCAAGGAGGAATCCTAGGGGAAGAGTTGGCCCAGGCATCCTCTCCTGAGTAGAGAAGAAGTCTAGCAGAGGCCAGGAATTACACACAACAGCACTGGGGAAGGAGCAGGCTCTGGAACTACGATAATAGGGCAGGATTTGGATTTCCATGGAGAGAGCCCTGGGAGATGCTCAGATGAGGAGCAGAGAGGGATGAAAGGTCAAGCCTGCGGAGGGCAGAAATGGATTTACATTTTGTACCTTTAATCTCTGATTTTGTTGGGGAATTCCTGGGTGAGCCCTGCAAGTCCCAGCCCTGAGAGACAGGGGAACCTAGGGAGACTGCAAGAGAGGCCAGCTGACAGGCTACAGGAGGAGGAAATCCAGGGAGACAGCAGCAAGGAGTCTGATGGAGCAAACCTTGGCTGCTGGGTATAGAATCCCTGGGTGGAATTTAGTGTCAGGGGCAGGCCTGGGTTCCCCTACCAGCCATTGGGGAAGGTGACATGAGGCCCTTCAGAAGGAGACAAGAATGATTGAGAGCAGTGAGAGGAGACCATGGGCCCCAGAGCTGGGTCCAAAGGCCTTTTGTAGGGACACTGAACTATTTGTTGGACTCTCTGACACCCCAGAAGGCACGGGATTAAATATAACCTGGCCAGAGGGCTGAGTCATGAGAAGAGACAGACCACCGAGGGACAGGAGCCATGGTTGGCAGGGGGTGCTAGAGACAGAGCTACTACTCCACACACCTAGCCATGAGGTGGGGCACCTGCTGTGAGTCCACTCTTCCACACACCCCTCATTACCTCCCCTCCTTTACCCCTCTCGGAACCAACCATTCCCAGGGTCAGTTTGTAGGATAATATGAGCTTTACATATTTATTCCACATTTTTCCTGAAGTAATTTTTAAAAGATGTGCAGGACCAGGAGTTCCTTCAGACTGTGCTCTGTTCGGGGTTACTGTGTCTTTTGGTTTCTTTTTGTATGTCTTGTGTTATTAGTAATAGTTGGTTTAGCATTAGCACATACAGTTCACTTCTTTAAAGTGCTAGTCTGGCATTACAAAACACACCTTTCCCTCAACACAAGTTTTTTTTAAATGATCAGATTTGGCAGAGGCAGCTCAAACTAGTAGCCTATCCAGCATGTAAACCATGTTCATCACCACAGTATTTGGGCACATTGAAGTACTTCTCTGATTTCTACCATAGCAGTGCATGGGTAAATGAGGCAAGTTGAAGGAAGCAGGTCTCCTGTCTTAGAAGCAAAGACATTCTGAGATCAGGAGTGGGAATGTCTACACAGTGTATCTGTCTGACATGCCTCAACACATGAATATGGCACTGGTTCTCTTATATGGTGAGATAGGGAATCTATATTAGTACCTTGTGTCCTACATGGGCTGGTAGGGCAGGGGGGAGGTAGGGTTTCAGGAGAAGCTCTGCCATCAATTGGATTCATGGTGGTATCAACGTCTGCATCCTCATCAACTTGTTCTGAGTTGCTCCGCCGGTGGCTGTAGGTGAATTTCCTGTCTTTCAGCCTCTCTTTCTCAGAGATCCCTCTCCCGGCCTCATCCTGGATCAGCAACTCTTGCTCTGCTAGGGAGCCGCTCATGCCCCCTGTCCTGCCTTGTCCATCCATATCACCCCTGTCACTGCTCGAATCACAAGAGAGGAACTCATCCTCCGAGGGGCTACGGTCACCTTCCCGCTTGTCATCTGTGTCACTGGAGTCAGAGTCTCTTGCCTCAGCAACAACTGGTTCCTTTAGCTCTTCGTGAAGCTGGTCCATCAGGCATCGCAGAAACTCTTGAGTGTCCTTAAAACCAGGAGCAATCCCACATTATCTACTGCCCATCTAGGGACAAAACAACCCTACTCCAGTTTCCACTTAGTTCATCTGTTGCCCACAAAAGTTAACCTCTAGGGGAATACAGGGAGTCCCACTCAGAGAACACATGGAGTTGGTGATATGCAGCAGATGGACAGAGGGATCCTGCCCATTTGACCAACTGCTCTAATGCCTGGGGATTAGAGTCCCAATTTGCAGCTAATTGTTTCAGCTTCTGCATTTTCTCAGAAATTTAGGAAGGAATCAGGATGGTCAAACTGGGCTGCTGCTACAGAATTTAGACAGTTATTTCGTTTACTGGGATGTCAGCACTGGAAGAACGTGGGAAACCAGGAGAAAGACAATCAAGACAGTGGGCTGCAAAGAACAGTACAGTCTATGCTACAAAACCAATCTTCAAGCTCCACTGATGTCTTCACATGATAACCCATTCCCTTACAACAAACAGGACATTAAAGTACTCTATTGCCAGGGATTAAAACTAGAAATCAAAGATAAATCGTGCAGGCCCCCAGGTGGCCCATGAGATGGTGGAGATTGCTCATGAGGGACCTCCCAGAGAACCACTTGGTGCCCTGACAGCTCTGGGTAGTGAAATTTTGAAGACTTATGTGACAATTTGGTTTAAAATATAATAACAGATCATCAGCTCTTCAATTTTAACTCTTTATGGCTGGAATTCCAATCCAATGCCCTTTGATCACTGGCAAATATAGCAGCCCTAGTGTCTCTGTTTCAGCAACTGATATTTTTATCATCATCATCATCTCGGTTTTCATTTGCTACCAGTGCCATGGCTTAAACACGCTATTGTCTGATGTCCCCTCTCTCTGTTCACTTTCTAACCAACTACACATTGAGGGTGACATTTCATTCTAAAGAATAAGTGGTGTTGTTTTTTTGTACAGTGAAATACTCCTCCCACCCCCTCCGCCCCAAAAAAGACATGCTCTTTTAAAAGGACTCATTTAAATTGGGTGCCGAGAAGGGTGTGCGTGTAATAAAGGTTGGTATTTGTAACCTTTTAGTGCAGGTGTACCCAGACTCTCATCTCTAATATAAGTAATAATAATACCACCTTGTTCTTCAATGGTATTTTTTATCAGATCTCAAAAGTGCTTGGCAAAGGAGGTCAGTGTAATTATCCCTATTTTACAGGCAAGGAAACTGAGGTACAGAGACGGTCCGAGCCTTGCCCCAAGTCCCACAGCAGGCCCCTGACAGACCCAGAAACAGAACCTAGATCTCCTGAGTCCCAGTCAAGAGCTCTAGTCATTCTCTGATACAGATGCAATAAATAACAGGATAATCCCAGCACCCAGCCAGTTAATATGGGCCCTTTATTCTTACATGAGGTACTTTGTTAAGCGGGCTCCACTAGAGTAGTAAGAATCCCATGATGTGAAACAACCTAGGCATACGTCTAGAAAGGCTTGTGTGTGTGTTGGATGGCCCACCTGCTGTGCATAGCCCCGGAACATGGGGTTGACCAGTTTAATTCCATGAGACAAGCTGCTTGGAACCACATAGCTTGGGCTGTTTAAGAACAAAAACCATTAGTTCACATATCAAGTCTGGAGCGGAACGGTGTAGTAAGCATACAATACAGAGAGGTAGTCAGCTTTAACAGAAACAGTGGAAAAATAGTTATGTTGCAAATAGTTATGTTGCTGAACTTCTCTGTTAAATAGAAATCATAAGATTTCAGATGGTGCAGGTATCTACCAAGTATTTTAATCTCTTCTCCCTACTAGTGACACTGATCCCTACTGTACATTCACCAATGCTTTGTCACTTTTTAAAATGTCAAGTGATGGAACCATCTGTCATTTCCGTTGCCAGAACAATTTGGTCTCCTTATTTATTTTGATTTCATAGACAAAGAGCAGTGCCCACCTCAAACAATCAGAACTCACAAGAGTTCTATTAAAATTACATTACACTGCTAAAAATTATTGCCATGACTCCACAGCTTGTTCCAAATAGTTGTAGTCCATTCCAAACCCACAACTTACTCATACGCTGTCTGTAGTGTTGTTGTAGCTGTGTTGATCCCAGGATAAGAGAGAGACAAGATGGGTGAGCAAATATCTTTTATTGGACCAACTTCTGTTGGTAGAACAGCTGACGCTCTGGTTACCTTCCCAGACCCAAAGAAGAGTCCCGTGAAGCTCGAAAGCTTGTCTCTTCCACCAACAAAGTTGATCCAATAAAGATATCACCTCAACCACCTTGTCTGTCTTGTACCATGATAACAATTAACACTAAACACAGGACACCACTTAGACACTCGATTTGATTCTTGGACTTACTTACATTTGCAGTTAGGGAGCCAGATCCTCAGCTGCTATAAACCAAATTATTTCAGTGGTGCTACACCAATTTACACCGGCTCACGATCTGGCCCAGGGTTACTAGTTCTCATACTGAGTCAACAGCAAACAACTGACAATCAAAAACACCTTCCAGGCTGACTGGTAAATATCACTATCAGATGCGAGTTGCTTTTTCCTCTGCAAATCAAGAGCAGCACCACTTGCATGGCAGCAGCCAAATATATCCCCACCCTCTTTTCAGCAAACCAATGAGCATAAGAGCAGCTCTTTGTTTAAAGCACTTCACATTACCATGCACGCTTTGATTCACTGGTTTGATATCAATGTAATGAATTTTCAGATGTTTCTAGACCCTGTTCCTCAAAAGATGGCTGGCTGATCACTAATTGCAGGGTGGAAGAAGGGAAGTACTACACCAAGTGCTCACCACATCTTCTAGAGCTAGCCCTAAAGCTTCAATTCAGGGACTGGGTCACACCTCTCGTTATTTTTACTGGGTTCATAACTGAAGTACGAACCGCTGTACACTTGCCTGTTTGGACTGGGGAGGGATTACTCACCGCTTCTTGTGCCAAACCTCAGAGACTAGTTTCTGGTAACTTTTGCACAATGCTGGCTTCTTGTCCGTACGGACCAGCCCGCCACACTCCAGAAAAAACTGTGTGAGAGGCGGACTAAAGAAGGAAAGATAAGAGAGTTAAGTGGAGGGGAATTTCTTCTACGCGTACATTTGAAGTCACACAGAATAAGAGGACATGTCCTAAGGTTGCTTTTTAGATGTAACATTTAGAAAAAGGGGAAAGAGGCGGTGCTGCAAATGCCACCCTCTGATTCTTCACAAATCGTTCCCTTTGGACAGAACGATTGGGATCCCTCCCCAGCATGTCTGAGAGATGCTGGAGTTTATTGCCAAGACAGGATGGTGAGAATTATTTTTTGGGTTGCGGTTCTCAAAGCCACCTCATTAGGGAGAACATTAAAAAGAAGCTGGGAGGAAAACACATGCACGTGCACCTATAAAATATTTTATATTTACTATATCTTAAAGATCACAGTTGAAACTAAAGGCCTGTACTTCCATCATCAGTCCAATGGTACGCATCCCTTTGATTTGCGCAGTTCCCTACTCTACAGCTTTTTATGCCTTAAACATACCATGATCCTATTTTTTCCCTTCTCCCTCCCTATTCTGCATCTGGGCTGATCTGCACACACAGCATTCACGAGGGAGGTCTTGGATTGGAACAGCCACTTTTTTATTTTCAGTGAGTATTCAAGGGAACATCACCACAGAATGGTCCTGTCACCTACCAGTTAGAAAGGGCCTGAAGCGCTGCATTCATGTAGCAGGAGTTCCCAAGGTTTTTCATTCCAGTAAGGCCTGGAGAAAGTGCAAGCGACATGAGACAAAAAAGGAATGTCACTTTTCAGCACCTCTTCCTTTTCAGAAGCAGCACATTTTACATTCCACACAAGAGGAAATGGAATCCAGCATGTCCCTTGCAGATGAGCTCAGCATCCCAGTCCTTCTGAAATCACAAAGGCTCTCCAGAAACCTCACAACTTAAGTCTTAGAGTCCAGAGGTGCAGTTATAACTGATCCCATAATTCAATATGGCATTACCTCTTGGTTTCAGATCATCCTCCTCTGATTCCGATTCCCCTTCATCAGCCACTGCAATTGGAACTGCCTTCAATGGATGAGCAGGCAATATAGGCTCCTAGATTAAAGGCAGAGAAATAAGCATCAGTGGCAGGTCTGATCTACAGAGAGAGAGAGACACACACACACACACGATCTGTACCCATTTATTCTGCCAGCCACTAAGAAGGTCCACCAGTAACAAAGGCACTGGCAATATGCACTGCAATAACCGCTTTACCTTCCCTGATGGCATTGCCTCAGTAACATGACGAGGCTGTCCAAGGAGCACCCTCAGTGATTTCAAGATGTGCCACAAGGGGCCCCAGGGACAGTCAATAGTGTCTGCAGTGGGTACATTTCTAGTTTGGCAGTTAACACTGCTGCAGTTCACGCCAGACTGGGCCACCCTTCAGAAGTGGCCAAAGACAGACTGATTATATAGACATGTACGGAGTTTTTAAAGCACGTTAGGAATTCCGCTGGATGAAAGTTGCTAAATAAATGCAAGATTATCTTGATGGGAAGCATCTTCCTTCAGATTTGAGAGCTCTCATTGCAACAATGGCATGTCCAATAGTAGGGAGTCCTAAACTAGTCACCTAACAAAATAAAACAAAAACCCCACAAAGTGTTCCATCTCGTTCAACAGTGTCCTTCTGACTTATGGGGTGAAAGACCCACCTGTTCGCTGAACTTTGATGACGGGGATGGAGCATGTGCTGCCAGTCTCTGGTCCAAGAATACCTCCTTTTCACAGGCATAACACCACACCCGGAATGTCGTCAGGTTCACGGTCAGGTTGTGTTTTTTGGCCTAAAAACCAAAATAGTGAGAATACTGAGAATCACAAACTGTAACTCAATTGCTAGAGTTTGGAACCTATACACCATAGTCATTATGTAAATGTCTGGGCACGAAAGGTGGCAGGGAATGGCTATAATCAATAAGCGCCCATGCTTTGTGGATCGGAGTTTAATTATTTGGAAATCCAACCCTGTCTGTCCTGATGAGAGAGAGAGGGTTATAGAGAACAGCTCACCTGTGCGTGAAGGGTGCTATGATCCGCAAAGGATTCCCCACACCCAACATAAGGACAAGCAACCTAGAGAGAGAGGAGATAGTGGGAGAACAGTTTGGGTGTGGCAAGATAAACCCACAACAAAATGAAAAAAGGGGGTTGTGACCCCCATCCCAGCCAGCAGCTGCCTCTGCATGGACCTGCTGCACTTCATAAGCATGCGTTGTAACCGGAGTCACAGCAGTACAAAAGACTTGGCACTTCTTAACCAAAAAAAAAAAAAAAGAAAAAGAAAAAAACACTCTGGCCACCCTTGCTCACATGACTCTATGAAACCTCCAATCCAAATCACTGAAGTTAGTTGTTCTGATCTATGTGTCCATAGATTTACAGATAGATCAGAACATTCAAAAATCAGATCAGATCATTCAAAAATCTGTTGTAAAAATAAGTTGCTTGTCTGCTGAAATCCAGATACTACGATGAGAAGCGCTCAGTTGGTCCACGTCTATCCTGTCACCTCTTCTCTTTCCACTGCTGTCTTTTCCCATCAGTCCCCTCATTCAAATGCCTTGTTTTCTTTCCAAAACATACTTGTAATAGAAGAAAGGACTAGAAATGTATCTAAAAAGAATAACTTGCCCCTGCAGTTACAGGTATAAGATCTATGAGTCTCATACTTCCGGGCATGCTGCAGCTTCCCGAACAACAGTGTCAAATCTGGCAAAATCTTATTCAGCTTTATTCCGCTGCTCCTACTAAGAGCTCTTCGGGGCAAGGACTGTCTTTTACTCTGATTATACAGAGCTCAGCACAACAGGACTAGAAACTACCGTGATGCAAACTAACCTTAAGTATCATAAAAGAAGTTGATATTCAGAGGCAATACAGGGCAATCCTTGCCCACTGCTCAGGGTGTTCACGGATGGGAAAGAAGATTATTTCGGCTCCTCATAGAGCAGCCCCAGCACTACCAGAGTACAAGTACTGGTGCCTCTATAGCTCCTACACATGAAACTGACAAGCATTGTAAGCTCTTCAAGGTGCGACTTCCCCCGTGTTTGAAAAAAATGCTTCATGAATTTCTTACCCAGGAATAATTTTTGATAGTACAACTGAGCGACAATTGGTATGATAGATACACACAGGTGTGATGTTCCGCTACACAGTCAGGTGAATGGTGGGAATTTTACAACTTTCTCTGGAGCAGTGTTTCTCCGCTTTTTCAGGTAAGCAAGCCCTTATTTCAACTCAAACATTTTCGTGACTTCCTTACTTTTTTTGTTTACTCATGCTTTTATAGTAAATGTAGCCATGCTAACAATGAAAAGCCTGTATAATTGTGTGTGTGTGTGTGTCTGAAGAGGTTTGGCATAGAATACTTGACCTTGAACAGCACCAGTGTGGGGAGAGTGGGGACTTTCCTTGCTTTAGATGGTAAGAACATATTCAGTGCCTTGCAGCGCCCCTTCCTCGATTGCCTTTTGATATCTGCCCCCACGGGAAGCAACCCACGGAGAAACACTACTCTGCAGCTCCTCGCATTGATCATTTTAAGTGACAGAGACCAAGATCAGAGCTGGTGTAGGTGGGTGAAGCTCCACCAGTCAATGATGATGTCACTGCATGGAGTGTTTTACTTTGATTTGTTTTAATGTCAATGGCGGCGCATCTGTTTACAGCAGGGCTAAATATGGCCTATGTCCCAGATTCGATGACATCGGAATCCATTCCAGCTTTCATCTTATTTAAGCCAGCTCTTTTTAATTCCCTTCTGCTTTGTTCCCCTCCTTTCAACAACATCACTAATGTTCTCTGGCTCCATACACTTTAAATCTCCCTCAAAGCTGCAAGCGGAAGGATCCAATCAATCACTAGGTGCTTAAAAACAGATGATAGTTAGTAGCATTCTCCAGTGTTCATTCCCAGTGGGGCTCCAGGAGGAAGTCATTTGTGAGGTGTGAACAAAATAGGCCTAGATGTGAGGCAAACAGCATTAGGGTTTGATCATTGGCTTTTATTTTTCTGGGATATAATTGAAAGCTGATGGAAATGTTTTCTGGGTTTCCTTTCTTCTAATGCTTCTTTCTTTGTTTACCAGATACTGTGATTTCAGACCTAATTTCATATCCGAAGGCGATAACTCAGCCTGAAAGTAAGTACAGCATTATACTAAGGAACACTATAAATAAAACATGAGAAGCCCCTCTATACAGCACACACAAATAGCAAGCTCTTTTTACCTGCAGGCAAGCCCAGAGGTTCGGTCCTCCAGCTCTGCACGACTGGCAAGTTCCCTGCAGTCACACACAAAGAAAAAGTCATTATATTTTAGTAGCCTAGTCCTTGACTCAGAGGGGAGCACCCTAGGCTTATTGCACGGGAGTTGACTTTTTAGGGCAGAGAATCAAAACTTATTTGGCTGCACAATTTATTTTTTTCACAGTACTATGAATTCCACCTAAATGAAATTTACACTTTAAAATACCTGGGATAAGAGACATCTTTGAGCAGGATAAACAGTCATTCAGAAATGCACCAGTGAAGAGGGCTTTGAGTACTGCCGAGATGGCAGAAATGTTAAGTTTTTTAATCTAATTTCATCAGCCACTTCTACTCACTCCAAATTCTAGCTACTAAGATGTTTCTTTTCATATCACCCCCTTTCTGAAGTAAGCCCATGAGCCTTGAAAATGTATTAGTTGCCAAATGAAACCATTTAACAGGAAAGAGATTTTGAAGATTTCATTTGTTAATGAGGAGGTAGACAAATCAACAGTACTCAAGACTAAATGCTAGAGTTATGGGCCCTCCCTTAGGCTATCTCATAAAGACAGCCTCTTCACATGATCTAATTGTATTTCTGAAGTACAAATTGCTGACAAAACTTCATTTATGTGGCATACGCAAAGATATATCAATATTTGAATTTCAGCTTCTACATCCCACTTGTACAATCTTTGCCTCCTAGGGCAGAACCCACCCCAAACACACACGCACGAGGTAACCACACTGCAAGCAGCACGTCCTTTACCTTTGATTTGAGCAGCAGTTCATCCTTGGTGACCTCACCTATGGAATCGAGGTGAGGACAAATGTCTCTTGTATCTCCCATTCTCACTAAAGCTCACCTACAGAGGTAGAGAAATTGCAGGATGACTCCTCAATTTGGTCAAGTGTCAGACTTGATGGTAAAGACAGTAGGAAAGTAAACTCATATGCTTCAATTTTAAGATGTTAGGGAGTATGAGAATCCATCTTTACAACTCAAAAGCATAAGGTAATAATCTCAAAAGATACATCTCCCCTGTAATGAAGTAAAACAGTTCCCAGACTGTACATTTGTCCCAATGCAGGGATGAAGGGACTACATGAGCAAATCTCAGAGATTAAATTAAACCTCCAAGCACCAGATACAGAACACAAAGGCACCAATCTTGATGTCAGGTAACACTGCAGTTCAATCCTGCAGTTGTGCTAATACAGAAGAGCTCATTGTTGAGTAATGGCATTATGATATCAGAGGTAAGTGGGTGATGCAACAGAAGAGAGCACGGAGCACACAAAGTTCATAATTATTATTATTAGCAGCACAATGTGCTAGCGGTGTTCCAAAAATGTAGTAAAATAGTAAATATACATGCACACTTTAAGGGCCACAACTGCCAGTTCAGTTATATCTATACTGTCTAACCCAGAGATTCTCTTTTTCTTTCTGAGTCCCACCACCACCCCTATGCTATAAAAACTCCAGTTACTGTGGCACAGGTGGGCTGTGGTTTTCTGCATATAAAAGCCAGGGCCCACGTTAGGGGTTAGCAAGCAGGGCAATTGCCTTGGCCCTCTGCAGCGTGGGGCACGGGTCACTTGCTGCATTGCAGACAACTTTTTATTTCAGAAGGTTGAAAAAGCTACTAGGGGGGAAGCTGTTCTAGAATTGATTTTAACAAATAGGGAGGAACTTGTTGAGAATTTGAAAGTAGAAGGAAGCTTGGGTGAAAGTGATCATGAAATCATAGAGTTTGCAATTCTAAGGAAGGGTAGAAAGGAGTACAGCAAAATAGAGACAATGGATTTCAGGAAGGCGGATTTTGGTAAGCTCAGAGAGCTGATAGGTAAGGTCCCATGGGAAGCAAGACTGAGGGGAAAAACAACTGAGGAGAGTTGGCAGTTTTTCAAAAGGACACTATTAAGGGCCCAAAAGCAAGCTATTCCGATGGGTAGGAAAGATAGAAAATGTGGCAAAAGACCAGCTTGGCTTAACCACGAGATCTTGCGTGACCTACAAAATAAAAAGGAGTCATATAGAAAATAGAAACTAGGTCAGATTACAATGGATAAATATAGGCAAACACCACAGGAATGCAGGGGCAAGATTAGAAAGTCAAAGGCACAAAATGAGCTCAAACTAGCTATGGGAATAAAGGGAAACAAGACGACTTTTTATCAATACATTAGAAGCAAGAGGAAGACCAAGGACAGGGTAGGCCTACTGCTCAGTGAGGAGGAAGAAACAGTAACAGGAAATTTGGAATGGCAGAGATGCTTAATGACTTCTTTGTTTCAGTCTTCACAGAGAAGTCTGAAGAAATGTCTAACATAGTGAATGCTTATGGGAAGGGGGTAGATTTAGAAGATAAAATAAAAAAAGAGCAAGTTAAAAATCACTTAGGAAAGTTAGATGCCTGCAAGTCACCAGGGCCTGATGAAATGCATCCTAGAATACTCAAGGAGTTAATAGAGGAGGTATCTGAGCCTCTAGCTATTATCTTTGGAAAGTCATGGGAGACGGGAGAGATTCCAGAAGACTAGAAAAGGGCAAATATAGTGCCCATCTATAAAAAGGGAAATAAAAACAACCCAGGAAACTACAGACCAGTTAGTTTAACTTCTGTGCCAAGGAAGATAATGGAGCAAGTAATTAAAGAAATCATCTGCAAACACTTGGAAGGTGATAAGGTGGTAGGGAATAGCCAGCATGGATTTGTAAAGAACAAATCATGTCAAACCAAACTGATAGCTTTCTTTGATAGGATAACAAGTCTTGTAGATAAGGGAGAAGTGGTGGATGTGGTATACCTAGACTTTAGTAAGGCATTTAATATGGTCTCACATGATATCCTTATCGATAAACTAGGCAAATACAATTTAGATGTGGCTATTATAAGGTGGGTGCATAACTGGCTGGATAACCGTACTCAGAGAGTACTTATTAATGGCTCCCAATCCTGCTGGAAAGGTATAACAAGTGGGGTTCCGCAGGGGTCTGTTTTGGGACCGGCTCTGTTCAATATCTTCATCAATGACTTAGATGTTGGCATAGAAAGTACGCTTATTAAGTTTGAAGATGATACCAAACTGGGAGGGCTTGCAACTGCTTTGGAGGACAGGGTCAAAATTCAAAATGATCTGGACAAATTGGAGAAATGGTCTGAGGTAAACCGGATGAAGTTCAATAAAGACAAATACAAAGTGCTCCACTTAGGAAGGAACAATCAGTTTCACACATACAGAATGGGAAGAGACTGTTTAGGAAGGAGTATGGCATAAAGAGATCTAGGGGTCATAGTGGACCACAAGCTAAATATGAGTCAAGTGTGATACTGTTGCAAAAAAAGCAAACGTGATTCTGGGATGCATTAACAGGTGTGTTGTAAACAAGACACGAGAAGTCATTCTTCCGCTCTACTCTGCGCTGGTTAGGCCTCAACTGGAGTATTGTGTCCAGTTCTGGGCACCACATTTCAAGAACGATTTGGAGAAATTGGAGAGGGTCCAGAGAAGAGCAACAAGAATGATTAAACTTCTTGAGAACATGACCTATGAAGGAAGGCTGAAAGAATTGGGTTTATTTCATTTGGAAAAGAGAAGACTGAGAGGGGACATGATAGCAGTTTTCAGGTATCTAAAAGGGTGTTATCAGGAGGAGGGAGAAAACTTGTTCACCTTAGCCTCTAATGATAGAACAAGAAGCAATGGGCTTAAACTGCAGCAAGGGAGATTTAGGTTGGACATTAGGAAAAAGTTCCTAACTGTCAGGGTAGTTAAATACTGGAATAAATTGCCTAGGGAGGTTGTGGAATCTCCATCTCTGGAGATATTTAAGAGTAGGTTAGATAAATGTCTATCAGGGATGGTCTAGACAGTATTTGGTCCTGCCATGAGGGCAGGGGACTGGACTCGATGACCTCTCGAGGTCCCTTCCAGTCCTAGAGTCTATGAGATTCTCTGCACCCTGAAGTCTTTAAACTATGATTTGAGGAGTTCAATGGCTCAGACATAGGTCTGATATAGAAGTGGGTAGGTGAGATTCTGTAGTCTGCATTGTCAGACTGGATGATCATAATGGTCCCTTCTGACCTTAAAGTCTATGATTCATTCCACAGGGGCCCCCAAAAAGCTACATTGCTCAGGCTTCAGCTTCAGCCCCAGGTGGCAGGGCTTGGGGATCTGGGTTTCAGCTCCATGCGGTGAGCTTCGGCTTTCTGCCCTGGGCCCCGGCAATTCTAATGCTGGTCCTGCTTAGAGGCCCCCCTGAAACCTACTTGAGGCCACCTAGGGGCCCCGGACCCCTGGTTAAGAACCACAGGTAAAAATAAATATTTGGATTTGCTGAAATTGATTTGGTTCCTACCTCAGAGGAAGATGATAATGTGATGAACCACTGAGTACATTCTTCTGAAGGCTCAAAGTCCCAGCTTGTCTGGATCACACAGCATTGTTGGATGCTACAGAATATTAATCCAGTTTAAAAAAAAAACCACCACATTTTATACATGTATTTACATATATCATTTCACTAAACCTCTTCTGAGTCCACACAAAGTAACTAGAAAAACATGTAAGCTACATGTCATGAATACATTCTAATTAATTAAGCCAAGGATGGCTTAACGGACTAGAGTTTTACTACAGGAGACCAAGTTTCCCATCCTGGCTCAGCAGGCCACAAGTAAAAACGAATTTCATTATCTTATCTTACTTCCTGTTGTCAAACATAACCAAAGCTCCACAGCAGAGGATAAAATTCTCGTCAGTCTGTTCACAGGAGGCTTAGACTAAAATCCAAAGGATGCTGCAGCTCAGTTTTGAGGTGCTTCAACATAGTTGTGTATAGAAGCTGGCACCGGACCTACGCTATATGCTTAGCTGAAGCTAGTGCCGTTAGTCCCTAATCACTACAAATGTACTTACTGTTTTAAAAGGAGGAGGGTGGGGGGACCAGAGTAGGAAGGGCTGTAATGTCAGTAACTCTCCTTCAAAAGAAAGGAAGCGACCAGCATTTTGTTAAATATCTGCTCAACAACATTAATATATGTAAAGCACAGGGCAGAATATGACAAGTGGAGTTCCACTCAGGATAATATAGCCAAGCACACACAGTATAAAGGAACATTTCCAGGGTTTCAAATCAATATAATTTATAAGCAAAATAAACCCCTCTGGAGTAGTCTGTATTTGAGACATGGAGCCTACCTATGGAGCAATCCAGACATGCCCTCAGGCATATAACACAACATAAGGAATCAAAGTGAGGCATCTTCTGAGCAACATATTTTAAGGAAATTGCATCTATGGCCTTAAATGAAAATTCTGCAAGCAATACAGACAGTTCAGAACCTGCTCCCTAATATTACTACTGGCTAGAGGCCAACCAGCTGTAAAAGCTCCATACCAGTACAGAAAGGTCAGCTTCAAGCTCACCAAAAGTTTTAAATGATGCATACAGCAGCATATTCATTGCTTCTTGCTGTTTAACATTCTTTGACACCTCAGACATCATTTCCAAAGATACTCTAAAACATTAGGGGGACCAAGAGCTTAAGAGCTAAGCCACTCCAGCTAAAGGAAAGTTTTTTTTTCCCCTCAAAGCTGAAAATCCTTCCTAATTCCATGCCAGGTCCTGGCAGAAGTTAAGACTTAATATGACATTTTTTAAAACGGCTTTACCAGCTAGGAACTGAACATTTTGCAGGAGCATAGCAGCACCGGAGGAAAGAAAGTCATTGCAAATAATAGAAAATGACACATTGGTAGTAGCCAGAGGCTCTAGGGTTTAATAACCAGTGAGCAGATGCCTAAATAGCCACTGCCCAATCCCACAGGGCTGCAGTTTAGAGCCTGGAGCAGGAAAGCCAAACAGGAGCATCTCACTATCATCTTTAACATAGGTACATTAAATTAAATGGTAACTATTTTTAAAAAACAATTAACAAATAGCTGTCCTGATCATACAAACATTTAAATATATGCTTAAAATTACACACACATGTAGTCCCACTAAATTCCATTGATTCCACTGTATTCCAAAGGACTACTCACATATTTAAAGTTAAATGTGTGTGAAGTGTTTGCAATACGGGGGACTTGATTTTCCCACGTGTTCAGAAGTTCTCAAACTGGGGGTCGGGATATCTCAAGGGGTCGCAAGGTTATTACATGGAGGGTCGCGAGCAGTCAGCCTCCATCCCAAACCCCGCTTTGCCTCCAGCATTTATAATGGTGTTAAATAGATTTTAAAAAGTGTTTTTAATGTAAGGGGTCGCACTCAGAGGCTTTCTGTGTGAAAGAGATCACCAGTACAAAAGTCTGAGAATCCCTGCACTTGTTCCTAGCATTTCACTTTTCGAACACAACTGGGAAACAGGTCAGTCCCATCCACCTAGTGCGGGTTGAATGTGTTAGACCACAGCTAGGCTGTAAATGAGTTTAGCAACCATTCTTAAAGTTGATTTTCTTGTAGTATAGGGTACATCTACTCTAGACCTGGTCTTCATTAGAAAGTTTAATTGGCTTAACTACAAAATCCACGCCTCTGAGCAATGCAGTTACGCCAAGCTAACCCTCAGTGTAGACAGCGCTAGATCAACAGAAGAATTCTTCTGTTGACCTAGCTATCACCTCTTGGGGAAAACCCCTCCTGTCAGTTTAGGTAGCGAAGTGCTACAGTGGTGTGGCTGTAACATTTCACATGTAGACAGGCCCTTAGAAATGCTGCAGTGTGCCTCTGTAGCGTACACACTACAGCGATGGAAGGGAGTCTTAGATCGCTGAAGTAAATCCACCTCTCTAAGAGGTGGTAACTCAGTCGACAGAAGAATTCTTCTGTTGATTTAGCAGTTTCTACACTAGGGCTTAGGTCGACTTAATTACATCGTACGTACAGGTTCTCTCTCTGCTGCTGCTTGAGAAAATAGGAATTTAATAATAAACACATTTCTTAAAGCTACCCTTTTATTGATCAAAGTTCCTATATTTTGTTTTAAAGCGAAAGAAAATAACCTTAAAGCAAGTCTGTCTCCTTCCCAACAAGCACTGCAGAACAGCATGAACATGTCAGATCAATTCCAAAGTAACTTTGAACTACAAAAAGATGACACTTGCTGCCAAAACCAGTGGCTTATCCTACTCAACAACATATCTCTCTCCTTTTTGCTAAAAGAAACTACATGTACCTACACCAAAGCTAATCAGTTGCAAATATCTTTTCAGAAGTTAAACATTTAGTACACAACATACTATGTAAATGTGAGTATTAATAGTAAGAAATACTTGGTGCTTTCCATCTGCAAAGTAATTTACAAACATTTGCTAGTTATTCCTCCCCCTTCCCCTCCATAAAGATACATACATACATACATACAATATTATCTGCATTTTATACAGGGGGAAACTGGGCCAGAAAATTAAGTGACTTGCTCAACATAACACAGAGAGTCAGTGTCAGTGATGGAATCAGAACTCGTGGTCCCAGTCTCATGTTCAGAACACATCTCCCATTAGAAACCCTGATGGTACTACTTGCCTTACTGAAGGACAATCAAAAGAAGCAAAATTTTTCATATTCATTTATTATTTGAGGTAATTAAAAATGATGGGCCCACATGTTTAGCTTTTGGATTGCAAAATTATCATCTTTGAGCATTTGCCATTTAGGCCCTCCAAAAAGCCAACTCTTCAAATACAATAGGCCCAGAAAATCATTTCCCTCCTCCAGTAGTATTGCAGTTGTTAATATAAGCTACAACTTTCAGTCAGAATATAAGTTAAATGTGATCCTGTCCACTACTAGAGGAAAGACTGAATCAACAGATGATAAGATTCTGTACAAGAAAACAGACCAACTAATATACTAGCCCAATACCAACACAGTCCCTTCTTCAACAATTATTCTGCAATAATTAACAAAGGACAAATATTTAGAATCAGGTGTTCACTGTTGCTTAGGGAAAGACATAAGTTCCTTAAATTCTGCTAAATAAGCCAAACTGCTGCCTTGGCAACACTTACCAAAATTTTAAGGACCAGAGGATAATAGAGTATCAGCACTATCAGGCAGTGCAGCTGAAAGGAAGCAGTGGATTGCCTTTCCTAGTAGGAACAGCAGGCATTACTCATCATTTTTCAAACAGCTGATGCTGCATCATCCTCTTTCTGCACAGGCTAAGTCTCTGAGCTTTCTACTTCTGTGTCCCCCCTTCCACCTACTGATCAGGAATATATAATAAACAAAGTTCTTAAAATACTCTTTAAGATAAATGCCCATTACCTTGCCAAGGGACTCAGCTCACAGCAAAGATCACAGTGACGAGTGTCAAGACCTTAAAGACAAGCAATGCAATCAATATTTGGGGGTACCTGCATTTTGGGGGAACCCTAAATATACTGGAAATTCTCAAGCCATCTCAGTTCCCTTATCTGCAAACTTGGGAACTTTCAGTAACTGAGGAAACCTCGGGGCCTGCACTATGTACATGCCAAGTCAGTAGCCACACGGGTATCCACACTTTTATTTTGGGGAGGGATAGCTGTTTTGTCTGCACACCCTTCCAGAGCACCCCCTGGACTCTTCCCTATTTGCTAACACTGTGCAGTATGCCATCCCAATGTGAAGATCAAATGTGCAGGAACAACCACGTATCCTCATTAAAATCCTGCCTTAACCTCCACATCTAGCTGATAAAACCTTTCTGATCCCACTCCCTCCTTGGCCCCAAGTGATGACAAGCACCAAATTCCCCACACCCCAAATACTAAAACTCTCCTACATCTCCCCCAATGGGAAGCATCCTCGATACACCAGGGACCCACCACTGCGCTCTGCACCCCAAGGCTCCACACACTCTTCACGCAGGGCCCCACAAATCTAGAGTGAGCCCGTTGGGGTCCCATAGGCAATGGAAGGCCCATCCTGGCCCCACGGATACATGGGAGCGCATCCCCCCAATGCCTAAGAAATCTCCCCTCTTCCCAGCGTGGGGATGTGACAAGTCTTTGGCACCCCAGGTTAAGGGAGCATTACACAGCCGCCTTCCCCAGCAGGGTGACCAGACAGCAAAACTCTGGCCAGGGGGTGGGGAGTACTAGGACTCTGTATAAGAAAAAGACCCGGGACACCTAGTCACCCTGTTCCCCAGTCACTCCGCGGCCCGTCTGCAGACGCTGCTCTGGGGAGCCGGACAGGAACCCCTTTGGAACGCGGGGCGAGGCGCGGCGCTCCCGGCCTGCCTGACTAGGCAAGGCCGGTGCTTCGGCCCCCGAGCTAGGCCCAACCCGCCTACTCCTCCCGGGACGGGGGCCCGAGATCCCAGCGCCGGGCGGGGCGGCGAGCCCGGTTACCTGCTGCCGGAGGAGGAGACGCCAGGGGCCGCGCGCTGCGGCAGGCAACCCCGGCAGGATGGGAGGGGCCGGTGGGCCGGGCCGGGCCGGGCCGGGGGAGGAGGCGATGGGGGCCGGGCTGAGCCTGGAGGGAGAAGTGGGGCAGCAGGCCCGGCCAGACGGGCTGTGCTAGAGGGGACCCCACTGCCCTCCGTCACCCCCCCCCCCGGGATCTCCAGGGAGCCGGTTCGCTAGGTGGGGGGGGGGCTCCCAAAATGCAGGAGTCCCCGAGCTTACAGCTGCCACCTCGGGGGACCAGAACCCCGGGATGATCCTTAGCCCAATAGCACTGGGCAGCTGGCAGTGGGTACCCAGCTACCTCAAAAGAGGGGCGATCCTAGGAAAGCCTGGACAGGTGCCAACCCTGCTCTGAACATCTGGGAAGCTCCTGACTCACCAGGATCCCCCTGATCCTGAGCTGCTTTGAGCCACACAGCGCAGGGGATTGTCCATTGGATGTGAAAGGGGGAGAAGGATTATTAGGGTGGCGTGGCCTGGCCTGGAGAGGATACTAGGCTGGAATGGTTCAGAAAGGTGGCAGAGACTCTCTCAGGCTAGTCCCAGTTAGGGTTCCCATAAAGAGGGGTCATGTGGATACACTGACACGTGCTCACCATGGGAAATTAGAACCCAGGACATTGTCACTAAAACACCACAGCTCACCTCCCCCTCACAGAGTTAAGGAGCCAGCCAGGAGAGGGGACAGAAACACTGAACAGGTCCAGGTAAGGACAGTGCTACACACATAGCAAAGAGCTAGGAATACAGATGCCACATACTGCATGCTTACATACCATGTACAGTATGCAGTTGTAAAGAACATACACAGAACAAGAACCCTGAATGTCTGTGTTTTGCATGAAATCACCCCCTGCCCCCCAAAATGTTTGAGTTATTCAAGCCAATTCATTATACCAGGCTGCTCAGACAAAAGACAGAGATATTGAAGCATCAAAGGGGTTACTAGCAGCTAGTATAAGTGAGAAGAAATACCATGAAAAGAATAAGGAATGGACTGGTCAGTATCCATAGAGACTAGTGAAAGCACATTGATTTACAAGAACAGGTTATCATCAAACCATCTTAACTCTACCCTAGGAGATAAAGTGCAGAACACCTCGGAACGCATGAAGTTATATGACAAATTCAGCAACCAGGTGACAGCTCATAATATAGATTTCTTTTTCCCCTGGAAAAGTTTACTGTAAAGATATTCAGGTTTCTTCCCCTGTCTGGGGGTGTCTACACAGACCACAGAAGCAACACTCCCAGGCCAGGTTGACAAACTTGGGCTCATGCTACTGCACTAAAAATAGCTGTGTAGACATTGTGGCTCAGGCTGGAGCTGTGGGTCTAAATACCACCCTCCTCCTTAGGATTCAGAGCCCAAGCACCAGCCTGAGCCACAACTTCAAAGTACTGTCTACACAGCTATTTTTAGAACACCAGCTCTGCAACCCAAGTCTGTTGACCTGAGCTGGGAGGCTCCCTGCCGTGGGCTGTGTAGACCCTGTGTCCTTTACACCTGCAATACAGCATCTACAACAAACTGGCCCAAATTAGGACTCTAGATGCTACTGTAATCCAACTAACAATAAGAATAGATTACTTGCTCTTTGCTTCTTGCAAAGGAAGAAGAATGTGCGCTGCATGTTAATGACCTGGTACAGAATGCAAGTACAGCATTTCTGCAGCTTGGCTCCTGCTTCTGACAGGGCTGCAGAGTTTTTCCAGGACTTGGCAGCCCTTAAGGCAATGACTCTTTGTCCTTACATAGTCCTTAGTTTACTCTTCCTCCTTCAGGGCCGTTGTTCTCCTGTGGTAAAAACTGCATTTTATCACAGGTATAAAAGGACACAGACAGAGAAAGAACCCTGTATATTTTTTATGCATTAAACCATCCATGAGAAGGAAATCAGTTTCTTGAGCTGTCACTTCGCAACTGCTGAATAATACTAATGTTATCAAAATTAATCAGACCTGGCTCTTACACAACATTGTCATTCATAGAAGGAGCCACACACTCACGGGTTCCTTGTTACCAATTGGATACATCTAATATTGCAAGTTTATTGTGTAGGTCCAGAGAAAGTTACCTCAAGACCGGATCTTGTAACAAAAAGTTTGCAAGGGTCCACTCGTATGTACCTCATTACAGGATCAGGGTGCAATTGCACCAAAGTAGTTTCTACACATCTATACTGGAAACAGAAATGTTTCAGCCAACCAGCAGCCAGACAAGACAACTAGTTAGCTGAGTCTCCCATCCAGTGGCTGAATGTACAGCCTGCAACATTACTGCCCCTGAAAAAATCAAATGCCAAGGCAGTAGTTCTACCACACAAGCCAAAAGGGCAGAAGGAGCTGTCCTAAACTAGATAGTTACCATCTTTCAAGGGGTATTAAATGAGGAAAATTTTTAAAATACACAATCCTGGTTTCTTATGACCAATTTACCAAGAAACAAGCAATGTTATGTACATATTTTTCCTTTCTTTAGCTGAAATTTGAGACTGTATCCCAAAGTACCTTTCAGCATGGGCACCAAGGACATCCAACTTCATAGCTTCACAGCATTCAGGGTGAAATGCTGATCCCACTGCAATCAGTGCCAGAGCTGCTTTGGCTTCAGTGAGATCAGAATTTGGCCCTTATTGAATTTAGAGCACTCAAGCACAAGGGAAAATGTTTAAAATAATGGAGTGATTTGGTAATACTTTGCACTGAGCAGCCCCTGTTTGATGTGATTAACACACAAAGGAAGATGACCTTGCATTGTATCTTTCATCTAAGGATCTCAAATCTTTTAGTGATAGCTCCTGCATGAGTTCCATTCTCATTTTACAAATGATGAAACTGAGCCACAGAGAGACTCACTACCAGGATCATTCAGTGGAAGAGCTAGGAACAGAACCCAGGACTCAAGACTCTCAGTCCAATGCTCTGATAGCCCCACTACACTTCTTAACAGCCAGGAGGCATCTATGGGAAATATTTTGCAATCTGGGAGAGGCCTTGAAAATTACAATCATGCCAAACATGGCAGCGATCTCTTCACTGGTCGGTTTTAACTTACTGAGTAAAAGGAGGGATGGAGCTTGGATTGTCAGCATTAAAAGCCATGTGACTTGGAAAGGCCCCACTAGCTCATTCATCTGAGAGAAGTTGTTGGTAATTTTCTCTCCTTTTAAATTTTAAAAGATAAGAAGACTCAAAGAATCAAAGGAATGAGATTGTTCCCTACGGTGCATTCTCTATTGTTGTGTCCAGGTCTAGTTTTAAATGCCCCAAGTGATGGGACTTTAATCACTACTCTGGAAAAACTATGTCAGGACAATAGGAATTTGAACCTCTTTTTAAACCCATGTAAAAATAAGTCCACTTTTTAGTATACTTTTATTCTATTCTATCTTTTGATAAACTTCATAAAATTTAATTTTCATAGGATTGCATTAAACATGCTAACATTTGCTTTTCTTCATTTAAAAAAATTAAAATAATTCAACTCCCCCAGATAAAATCTGACAGGAGAAGGTATGTTGAGATAGGCATTTATCAATTCACCAGAATGGTTCAGGATCACTACCCTAATCCTGCAACATTATCCACACAGGCAGCCCCTTACACCTGTGCAAAACCCATTGCAGAATAAGGGCCCCTATCCGGAAAAAAATCCTGATGATGAGAGCGATCAGTTTGTGAAATAAACTCCCTGTTGAATGAGTGAAACCCACATTGCTTGGGACACAGAACATTAGGCATACCAAAAACATTAAATATATACTGGAGGAAACCCTGGACTAGCTGTGAGGAATCAACCAAGTGACATAATGATAGTTCACTCTTCTTCCTAAATTATCAAATGTAATTGATCTCTTCCCAAAAGCATCAACTATACCCAATCCCCCCCTAAAATGGCTAATGGATATGGATCATTACTAAACTACACCTCATATAATCAACCCTTTCCTGAAGCACCAAAGCCCCTTCCTAAAATATCAAATACAACAGATTCTCTCTAGAATATGGAAAGCAATGGGTACCGTCTCTTCCTAAAACATATACAGCAATAAAGCAACTAATCCCTTACTAAAATATATAATGCTGGTGACTCCCCCTTCCTGATATTTATCATGCAACTGAATCCTTGCCAAAGCCTGTTTGTATATTAGAGTCTTTCCCCATACCCTTTGCTCTCTTGTCTATTTACAAAGATAAGCTCTTTGAGACAGGGACCACATGCTACTACTTTGCGTCTGTCAAGCACAAAGGGGTCTTGATCTTAGTTGGTCCCTAGGGCATTTATATATATACATATATATACACACACATTATATATATATATATATATATATATATGTGTGTGGGTGATTCCTTCCTAGAAATAGAGAATGCAGCTGATCCCATCCCTTCCTATAATAGCTAGCTGAACTCCTCCAGAAGCCTGAGATGCAGCTGATCCGAGCCTGTCAGCCAGTCACGAACTCCTGATCCTACCTCCATCCCAGGCTGCTAGCCGGGAAATTCCTCCTCCTCTGGGCAATGGACGCCCCTGGCTTTGCTCTCTCTCCTTCTCCCTTGCTGTGCACACCCAGTTGACCCAGCCCTGCAATAGCCACGCCCCCTTCCCCAGGCACCTCCCTATGGAGCGAGCTCCACGCAGCCCCGCCCCCCCGTACGGGCAGGGAGGCAGAGCGCGTGACGTCGTCGCGACGCTGTGACTCAATCACCGCGCGCCGGAAGCGGGGCTGGGGGGTTGTGGAGGGAAGCTGAGGCCCGCTCGGGTGGCCGAGATGCCGTCGGGGAAGGTTTTCCGCCGGCGGAGAGCGGACTCCGAGGACGAGGAGGAGGATGAGCAGGTCACCGAGGAGGTCAGGTGGGTGGGCGACCCCTGCAGGGAGCACGGGCCCTGGTCACGTGGAGCAGCGTGGAACAAGGCGGGGTTGGGTCCAGCTGTCACCGGGCTGCCTGGCGCAGTGTCCAGCTGTCACCGGGCTGCCTGGCGCAGTGTCCTTCTCGCTACGCCACTGGCTCGCCGCCTTTCCAGAGGCTGATGTGCCTTGTGCACCAGCAAGTTTCACCTCACCTGAAAACTGCTTGCTGACACATACAGACCTAAAATAGCCTGTCACCGCCCCCTGGTGCTGAGCAATTGCTGACTTTCTCATTGTTCCCATATAATACATCCATGGGAATACAAATACTGTACTCGCATGTCTGTGTACAGTCTACAGAGCAGTATAAACCAGTCGTTGTCTGTAGGAAACGGACTTTGCTAATGTTTTTTGTGTAGCCTGTTGTAACACTAGGCAAATATTTAGTTCAGTTGATGTACCCCCTGGAACATGTCTGTGGACCTCCAGGGGTACACTTACCCCTGGCTGAGAACCACTGTTCTAGGCCAATGATACTCAGACCTCAGTGGTTCAGGAGCTGTCAAGGTTTCTTTCCCCACTTTGAACTTTAGAGTACAAAAGTGGGGACCTGCATGAACACTTCTAAGCTTAATTACTAGCTTAGATCTGGTAACACTGCCACCAGCCAGAAATTCAGTGTCTGGCGCACTCCCTGTCCCCCCCCCCGCCCCACCCTCCCAGACTTTCCCCTCCCTGAGTTGCCTTGGGAGGCTTCATCAATTCCCTGGTGAACACAGATTTAAACTCCTTGGATCTTAAAACAAGGAGGAATTAACCATCCCTCCTTCTTTCCCCCCACCAATCCCTGGTGAGTTCAGACCCAATCCCCTTGGATCTTAAAACAAGGAAAATCAATCAGATTCTTAAAAAGAAAGCTTTTAATTAAGAAAGAAAAAAAGTAAAAATTATCTCTGTAAAATCAGGATGGAAAATGCTTTACAGCGTACTCAGATTCATATAGACCAGAGGGACCCCCGCCCCCCCAGCCTTAGATTCAAAGTTATAGCAAACAGAGGTAAAAATCCTTCCAGCAAAAAGAAACATTAACAAGTTGAGAAAACAAACATAAGACTAATCGCCTTGCCTGGCTATTACTTACAATTTTGACACATGAAAGACTGATTCAGAAAGATTTGGAGAGCCTGGATGTATGTCTGGTCCCTCTTAGTCCCAGGAGCGAACAATGAACAAACAAAAAGCACAAACAAAGACTTCTCTCCACCAAGATTTGAAAGGATCTTGTCCCCCTATTGGTCCTCTGGTCAAGTGTCAGCCAGGTTTACTGAGCTTCTTAACCCTTTACAGGTAAAAGAGACATTAACCCTTGACTATCTGTTTATGACAGGAGCCAAATTAGTAATCAACATTACCCAGAAGAACCACAGTAGTGTGAATTCACTGTGTGCGTGTGTGTGTGTGTGTGTGTGTGGTTCTCTCAGCAAAATGACTGATCAAGTATTATTTTATCAACTACAATTGGTTAACAACCCAGTAAAAGCATCCTGATTAGTTAATAATTAAATCACACAGTGTTTCAACATCATGTGCTGAAAAGAGCCATAAGAGACACATTAAAGAGCCACTTGCAGCTCACCAACCTCAGTCTGGGTATCACTGCTCTAGACCCATAATTGTCCCTCAAAGCCCCACTTGTGTGATTGACTTTATAAAATGAAGAGGAACCTGGGAAATCCAGGATAAGTGGCAACCTTCTGTGGACCCACTGTGCCCTCTTATTATTTTGTGTAGTGAAGTCATTGGGTGCTTCACCTGTTGAAAATCAGACTGTTAATTTAATCCCTAAATAGAGATTTAGAGGACTAATTTTAGACACCCAGTTTTGAAAATCTTGGCCACTTGATTAGGCAGCATGGACAGAGTGGATTTATTAACCTTTGAATATATTGCAAAATACTAAGGTGTTTAGGAGGGAACATCTATCACCAAAAGAAAACTTGCATGTGAAATCCACTGGTGTTGATGGGAGACTAAGAAACAGGATCATGCTCCCATTGACAGCAATGGCAAAACTACCACTGATTTCAGTTGAAGAACTGGATTGGTATGACAATGTTGAAAATAAATAATCAAAGTAAAAGTATTACCTGTGCTGTTTACCATTAATCCTGTAATCTTTTATTGTTATAAATCACAGATCATACATTATAAACTTCCTTATAATCTTCCTTGCACCTTTGTCCCTCTTATCCAATAAATATCTAGTAGTGTAACCTTGGTCAGTTAGCTAGAAAATTGTATAGAGCACTTGAAAAGACACCTAAGTGAAGTTGTACACATTTAATTTGAATTAGGTGGGCTTTTGTAATCTCCCCTATCCCGCTTTTCCCAAAAAAACTCTTGTAGTCATTAACTCCGAAACCTTGAGCTAGTATTGATGGCAGTATTTTTTATTATACATTTCCTTTGTTTTTCCTGGCTAGTGTTTATTCAACTGTAAATTCTCATCAGGAATTATTTGCACATAGAGACATTACAGACTGGAAAGAGGTTCCATTTGGGAGCCAGTCAAGACAATCTAAGAATCCCTGTTGTTACGTGATACAAGTGAAACTTGTATGATAACAATCCTGGTCCATGTTTGACTCAAATAGTCATGGGATGAGTATGGTTTGTTTCTGTTTACTTCCAGAAGAATAATACTGAGGTTAATAGTAATGTTGTATCATATCGTACATGCAAATATATGTGTTCTGTTTGACTTGTAGTCAAACAGTTCGTACTGAACGTCAACCAATCAAAGAACATAAGCAAACGTTTGCTGCCTAGCTGGCCCATCAGTGATGAATGATTTTTCCCACTAGGCTTCTGACTCCCTTGTTTTGTTGTGAGACAGTCGTGGCTGGACATCTTAACAAACTGAAAATTGAAATTGGGCTAGTCGCCCAAGGCAGCATTTTTGCCCCATTGGATAGGGAGACTTGGATTTGGAAAGTATCAGAGGGGAAGCTGTGTTAGTCTGGATCTGTAAAAGCAGCAAAGAATCCTGTGGCTGCTTTTTTGGATTTGGAAGCCATCTTTGGATGCTTCCTTCCTTAGCTGAAGGAACTTGTACAGAAGTGGTATATTCAGACAGATGTTGTACGATTCTCCCCATTGGTTCATGAAGAAGAATGTGAAAGCTGTCTGATATTATCAAAAAGAGTGAGATCTGCTTAGAAAACCTGCTTGAACTTATCAGTGAAAAGTCTGCCCTGAAAGTTGAGGGATAGGTACAGAAAATGCCTGCCTTTTTTTTTCTTTCTATTAAGATTATCTTAATAAACTAAATGTTCTTTCTTCAGATTAAAACTTGAGGAAGCAAAAGAAGTTCAGAGTCTCAGAAGACGGCCCAATGGGGTGAGGTAGGTGACGCAGTAAAAGAGGCAAGTTTGTGTTTCATCTGAGGGTTGATGTTCCTGCCTTTCCTTGCATCTTCAGTCAGAAATGGTAATATGTCACAGTGGCCACAAGAATCTGACCTGTGAGAGGAGTCAGGTACATTAAAAATGTGAAGACAGATAAGAGGAGATATTGGGGATAGGTGCAATAATTTTTAGCAGACTTTATTGTGGGGCACTTGTTCCCAACATACCTGTGAAGTTAAATGATGAGAATAGGGTCATACTTTTCAATGAATATGCCATATATTGCTAATTAACCATATCACCCTCATGGACCGGGTTTTTATCTCCCAGAGTTGTACCGTTTTGGGGGGTGGGGGTAGGACTCGGTATCTTACACACCACATTGTAGTGTATAGTTTATAAATTGAGACCCCTAAAATAAGTCTCTCCTGTTGTTAATTTCATTTTCTCCCTTTAAGCTTTTTGATGGAAAGAAATGTTGTGTAGTGACTAGAAAAGGGGACTGAGAGTCAGGGTTCATTCTGTAAAGAGAGTTCTATTCCTAACTCTGATGACTTGCTGCATGACTTGGGGTAAATCACTTAAACTATCTCTGACTCAGTTTCCCCATCTGTAAAATGGAGATAATCATTCCATAGCGCATAAAGGTGATGTGAGGATTAATTATTTAGTATTATCAAAGCACTTTAAGATCCCCAGGTAAAAGATGTTAGAGAAGGGCAAAGAAGAACTATATTCTTTTTAAGAAATTACCTTGCGTGGTAGTCATCACTGGCAGTGTTGTGGACTTGTTCTCTATGCATTTAATTTGTCTCTTTTGTGTGTGTTTTGCTAGTGCTGCAGCCCTGCTTGTTGGGGAGAAATTGCAAGAAGAGACAACGTTGGCGGTAAGTTCTAAATACTTTCATTACTGCACTGCTGGTTCATATCAATGTGAAAGCATCTGCTCAGTCCAGTAGATCTTTTTGAAAGTCTAGTTCCAGGAAATTACTTGCTTTAATAAAAGGCAGGTTAGGATGCAGCCTCCTACTACAGAAAAATCATAGGCATTTTTGCCCAGGTGATGGAAGTGTAGGATTTTCAAGAAAGTGAACCTGAGGATGGTATAAACCTAGGCACCAGCTTCCTGCTTTTGAACTATTTTTTGTTTTGTAGGATGATCCCTTTAAGATAAAGACCGGTGGGATGGTGGACATGAAGAAGCTGAAAGAACGCGGCAAGGACAGGTGGGTGTGTGGGAGACTTGGTCCTGAAAAACACTCCCTTGAATGTTGCTGAGTCTGCAGCAGTTAATGACACCAAGGCGGCTTTTGTTATTGAAGAACGCAGGCAAAATACTCCAGGCTTCGTGTTGTTTTGAAGGCTTTCGTTAATGCAGTCTGTCTGGTCACTTACACCTTAGGCTGTCAAATTCTTTTAAAAAATATTTGTTCCGTTTAGGATTAATGAAGAGGAGGACCTCAATCTGGGAACCTCTTTCTCAGCAGAAACCAACAGGCGGGATGAGGATGCTGACATGTAAGTATTTGTTTTGTTATAGTTTGTATGCTCTGATTCACTATGCTGGATTGGATGTCCTAGGCCTTTTTCGGGGGGAGTTTTCAGAGTAGCTTCCAAGTTTACATTGAAACTTCTGCTTGATCTTTCACCTTCTGGAAACCAACGTGGTCTTGTCGTTAGAGCCTAGACTTGCTGGCCAGCCAGGTGGTCCGCTGACACTGTGAGCTATTGGCAACCTGCTCGGTGGATTGGTAAAGAGCTTGCTTATTGCAGGGAGGATTTGATTAGTTTCTTGAACAAAATAGCAGATCTCTTGCTTCTCAGTGCCCCCCCGGCTGGCTGAGTGACATCAGAGAAATCATTCATTCCTCCCTCCTACCTGCTGGGACAATGACACAGCTGTGGTCTGTGGTATTGGAGGGATGTGTAAGAAATAGAACTTAATGCCAGCTGTCCCCTTATGTGCTGCTGCTGCTAAGGATGAAGTACATTGAGACAGAGCTGAAGAAGAGGAAGGGGATTGTAGAAAGCGAGGAGCAGAAGGTGAAGCTGAAGAATGCCGAGGACTGTCTGTACGAGCTGCCAGAGAGCATCCGCGTCTCTTCAGCCAAGAAGACCGAAGAGATGCTGTCCAATCAGATGCTGAGTGGCATTCCTGAAGTGGATCTGGGAATAGAGTATGTGGTTCACTGTTCAATTATTTATAATTTGATAGCTGGTGATCCCTGCAGGTCATGGCTGAGGCAAGTTGATAGGCAAGTGATAGGGTAATTTATACTGCCTCTTCCTGTGCTCTTAGGAGAGTGACAGTCTCTTTGTTCTGTGTTTGTACTGCACCAAGCACAGTGGGGTCCTGTGAGAGCTTAAGCACTCAGAATAATAGAGGGGTTAATTCCCCGGGTCTGTGATGCTGCATCTTCCAGTAGTATTAGCTCCCAGCAGGTACTAACACAGGGTGAGCTGCTGAGGGATGTGATGTTCCTCTTCATCCTTGGGATGGAGCACTCATCTTTACAGCGTTGCCAATTCTCTGACAAACAGATTGCAAGTCAAAGACACCAGCAACTGCTGCCCCACCGACATGAAACTGTCCATCCACTAACTCGTAGATACAACTGCTCTACTGTGTGTTTTGATACTTGGGGACCCAGACTTCTTTCTACCTGCAGCATATAAACAAGTCTCTTCCTCGTTTGTTTTTCTCTTCAGCGCAAAAATAAAAAACATAATCTTTACTGAGGATGCCAAGGCAAGGCTGCTGGCGGAGCAGCAAAACAAAAAGAAAGACAGTGAAACCTCCTTTGTTCCCACAAACATGGCTGTGAACTACGTCCAGCACAACAGATGTGAGTATCATGAACCTTCATAGGTCATCTAGTACGGCCCCTGGACTGAGGCAGGACCCAGTATACCTGACCATCCTTAACACATGTTGTCTAATTGTGTAGCTCTCCAGTCCCAGGTATGGGTGGCTACTCTACTGGTTAGAGGCAATAAGGTGTGGAATTAAGTCTGATGCAAGCAGAGTTTATTAATTCACATGGTCAACCTTAAGCACTGTTCGATTTTCTCCTTTTGGGGCTCCCACATGGAAAACATCTGGGCTAGCCTAATCTTTCCCTTCCCCCAGTAGGACTGAAGGTAGGGCATGTTACTCATATTTTCCACTCGTGAACACCCAGTTGACGGGGGCCCATAAATGACCTCTTGGATGTATGATGGAAAATCCTGACAATCCTGTGATGACAGTCTGTCTTACTGGACTAGCGAGAGCATTTTGGGATGCTAGAACAGACCAGTGTTCAGGTGAGACAGAATTGCTAGACAAGAGAAGAGAGTTCATTTCTGAGACTGCCTCTCATACAGGATCTGGAGGAAAGGCAACCTCCTAATGTCTCTCACCATGTCCCAGATGGCTGACTTCAGATTAATATTCATGGGACCCAAAGACAATGGAGAGTCTCAGGACCACGATAAAGCAGGAGCTAGGTCAGATGCAAAGGTGGAAAGAAACCAGAAAAAAAAATCCCCTGAACTCTTGAAAGTTTTAGTGTCCCATCACTTTGCCTTCATTCAATATCCGTAGCCACAGGCTGATCATAGTGATTGCTCCCGGCTTCCATTTGTGTTTCTGCTAAAATTTAATCCCAACAGATGAAAGAGATGTGATAAACATAAACAATCCATCAGGGATGGTCTAGGTGTGCTTAATCCTTCCTCAGTGTGGGGAGATGGACTAGGTGACCTCTTGAGATCCCTCCCAGGTGTATATTTCTGTGATTCTACATCTAAACACTGCTACTCTCTAAAATTCACCATTTGGTGTCCCTTCTTCCAGTCTACCATGAGGAGTTGAGTGCACCAGTGAGGAGGAATAAAGAAGAACCAAAAGCCCGTCCACTGAGAGTGGGGGATACGGAGAAGCCAGAACCCGAGCGTGAGTACTGAAAACAAAGCATGGCCAGGTTGTTGGAGGTATCAAGTCTTCTTTATCCAAGATCCATGAACAGATACGATCTTCTCTTCTAGCCCTCTAAGGCACGGTGTCTTGAACTGGTGGGAAGGACTTGTATTGTAGAGCGGTTTGCCTTTGATCTTCAAGGGAAAGGTGATTGCCTATACTCTTCTTGATGTGCTTCCTGCTAGATGAGTCCTGAAGCAACCTGAATGGAAGATGTCCCTCCTGCTATCTTCCATCATAGGTGAAGGGTCAGGATTACATGTAAAAAATGACCCATTCACACTTTAGCTCTCCATCCCATTGCTATCAGTCTGTGCTCAGCTGAGGTCCAAGGCTGGAGTAATGGGGGATGTTGAAGGTGGGGATTTTAAGTACATTGGGCAGACCTGTGTTGGAATGGGGGAGGAAGGGGAGGGAAGGATTTGGACTAATAAAGAACCAAGTCTGAAGAACACTGGCATTATTGGAGGCGCAAGTGTAGAATAGCAGGGGTGCTGCAGGCCAGGTGGTTTAAAGGTCATTAGAATGACTCTTTAGGAGGTGAAGGCAGTGGGTTGGACTAGATGATCTTCTGAGGTCCCTTCCAACCATTATGATTCTATGATGCTTCCCTGCACTATCCTCTCTTAATTAAAGAATAGGAAATAAGGTGTCTCTCTCTCCTTCAAGGGTCCCCGCCGAATCGCAAGCGCCCACCCAATGAGAAAGCAACAGATGACTACCACTATGAGAAATTCAAGAAGATGAACAGACGATACTGAAATCTGCTCAGTAGAACAGTATGGACCAAACATTTTGCTGGAGCTTTTAAGTGCAAGATGTTGTGTAAAAACTCCTGAAGTGGATGGGATCACTTCCTATAGATTTTTAGTATTACCCACAAGATTTTTTCTCACAGTAAAGTCGTAGTGAATTAGTGGGCACAGTGCTTGTGAAATCTCCCTTCCCCGTGGTGACTTGTATATAACTTATTTTGTTATAAAACTTTTTTTTCTTTTCTAAATATGTTGGCTTCCTGTTCGGCATTTATTTTAGCGTAAAGTCAACCTTGTTCATAGATCTTTTCACCTTAAAAAAAGAACTTTTTAAAGACAAAAATGCTTTCAGCTTGTAAACATATAGTCAATGTTTAAAGCTGGTTTGCCAGATTGAGGTTCAAAAGCAACTTCATAAAAAGGTACTTCTTGTTAGTTCCAAAGGGTGTAAATTGTAGACAGTGTGCGACTCTGAGATAATACAGGAATTTGTTCAGCACACAGCAGTATTCAACTTCTCTTCCAGTTAGAGTGGGTGCCGTGTAAGATCTTCAATGCGTGCTACTCTGCAGGGATTGCAGTGTGACAGGATTTCTTATCTTCAGTGTAGGGAAATACAGCAGTTACTGTAGGTGCCTGAATAATTAATGTGTTTAAGATTTTTTTAAATGGTGCCCATTGTGTTTGTATCGTTTCCTCGCCATGGATTTATTTCCATAGCAATGAGGGTTTTTTCATTTTATTTCAGTTGCCAAGAATGAGAAAAATCATTATTGTAACTATTTTGAGGCCTTTCTAGATAGTGGTGATGTAAGATTTTGTATCAGAAAGCCAAACAAATAGGAAGCAAACACCAGCTATATATTTCCAGAAACTGTCTGTAAAATAAATTAAAATGAAATTGAAAATAGGTTTTGAACTTTTAAAAAAATAAATAAAACTTTTAACTTGACATCAGTGAGATTCTGTTAATTCAGTAATGTGCACACTAGATTCATCCCATGCCGCTTGTAATGAAGTCCTGGATGTACTTAAAACAAATATTAGTCAAAAAATTTCTAAAGTTGTGTGAAATTGACTAAATCATCAAATTTGAACAAGTAGCAGCAGCAGCAGCTGTTGTGAGAGTTGGGATCATGAGCCAGCTCACATCCAGTGCTTTATTAACGTTGTTGGATGCTTTCATGAATGATTTGTATCAAGTCAAACAAATTTTTAGAGTGAAGTATATAACAGTGAAAATTTAAATGACTGGTTTGTCTGCCTGTCTAAAATACTAAAGATACTGGTAGGTTCAGGAGTTTGATAATGGCAGATAGGCTTTCATCTGCTCAAATCAATCTTCATGGTGTCATCCGCCAAAGTACTACTTGAACATTGTTCCTAGCTGATAGCTGTTTATCTTTGTTCAAATGAGTTTGATGGTGTTGGTCCAATTGTTAAGCACATGCTCATATCACAGAAATTACCCCTCACAGTTAGCATGGTTATTGGCAATTTAATGAGTGAACAGAGCATTGAGACTAGACTGCCTTCTCACCTCCAAGAATTTCTTTTGCCACTACTGTTGGACTGACACCTTTCAAATACATTTTTCTTTGTGTTAATTTTTAAATCTCTGTAAAGAGGAGAAAAATAAACTTTTCCTGCAAATCAAAAAGCCTAGCTATGAAAATTGTTGAAAGAGGCAATATTGTTTAGCACTTCGAACAAAGCCCGTGGCAGCAAATCTCAGATCCTGGATTGACAAGACTCAGGCTTGCGCTGTGGCACTAGAAATAGCTGTGTAGATGTTTGGGCTCAGGCTGGATCTTAGAGCCCAAGCTCTAGCCTAAGCCTAAACATCTATACAGCTATTTTTAGCACTGTAGCACAAGCCCTGCAAACCTGAGTCTGTCAATCTGGACTCTGCGATTAGCTGCTGAGGGCTACCACTCGCTCTGTAGACACACTCTGACAGTCTAGATACCAACTTTGTGATTCTGCCACTGACAGATGCTGTATGCTGGAACATGTTTTAATGTCTGTACGTCTGTGCTTAATGTCATCTATAAAATGGGGGGAAATGATTCTTTAAGTGATTTTGGTCCTGGGGTGAAGCTCTGTGATCATGTGTTTTTGGTATATTGACCTTTCATCTAATAGTTGATTGATTGTTTGTTACAACAGCAGTAACTTATGTCTAAGCAACACCGATGGCAAGCTCCTACACCGTTTAAAAGTATGACCATTCTATATCTTAACAGGTGCTGTTATATACATAAAGTTTATAATAGATTACAATAGTACATCACCTAGCATTTAGAGTATGTATAAACAGCATGGAGATTTCAAATATTTAAATAATATTTTCCTCAAAAGATGACTTAAGAACTATTGTTCTGTTAAATTAAAAACATTACTCCAGCCCTCATTAACAGTCACAATTGTGCAGCTACAGAACCACCATCTTCTTTTCATATTTATAGCTGAAAAACAGTTGGTGGGAGTTACATTCCTGCATCTGCTGTAAATCATGTTTGATTGCATGGTAAACAAAATGTGTGAATCCAAAGGTTTCCAGTTCATTTTAGTGATGCTCAAGACTACTTTAATCCAGGATCAACAGTGCATTAATATGTAAAACCACCTGATTTAAAAAGCATGAAAACATTTTATACAAATTCATTTTTTAGCATGAGCACCTGTCAATGGGCTATTCTCAAGCAGCAGTGACTCTGACAGACCAAAAGCATTATTTATTAATTACTCTTTTCAATGGGGCTGGGTGTTAAAGGGTTTATATAACATCCTTGCCCTCCTTCCACCCCTGCTTCTACCTGTTACACCGCACAGAATGAACTAGGAGCCTCACAAAAAAGCTCTAACACAGGGGCCAGCAACCTTTCGGAAGCGGTGTGCTGAGTCTTCATTTATTCACTCGCATTTAAGGTTTCGCGTGCCAGTCATACCTTTTAATGTTTTTAGGTCTCTATAAGTCTATGATATATAACAACTATTGTTGTATGTAAAGTAAATAAGGTTTTTTAAAATGTTTCAGAAGCTTCATTTAAAATTAAATAAAAATGCAGAGCCCCCCGGACTGGTGGCCAGCAGCTGGGCAGGTTCAGTGCTGCCTTCCGCACCGGAGCCATAGGTTGCCTGCCCCTGGCCTAACAGAACATTGGGGGGGGGGGGTGAAGAGCTGGTTAAATGCCCCTCCAGCGGGGGCTCTGTGGCCACGTGCCAGTGTCCCAAGAGCAGCTGGAGCTTTGCCTGTCAGCAGCGCCAGGCGCATCCCGCTGGAACCGGCTTGTCTCACGGGGCTACATGGGGCCCAGCCCGGTGCCGCATCGGGACAACCTGGCCGGTTCGCGCCCCCGGAGCCCGCCTCACCACCCGCTGCGGCCGTATTAACGCGGCTGGCTCCGGACGCTACGTCATGATGACGAGCTGAGTTATTGCACGCTGGACCGCATGTCGCGACACGTGACCTGCCGCAGAGCGTCAAAGGGGCGGGACCATTTTCGGTCACGTGACAGTTAATGCTGCTGTCACCTCCTCACGCCCGATCCTTCAGCCCGGGCCAAGGCCTCTGCCCACAACCAAGATGGCGGTGCCGGAAGCGGTTAGGCCGGATGCGGAAGTGCCGGGTGGTGGCTGGCTTGCAGGCTCGGGGCTGTGGTGGCCTGGCGGAGGGGGATGAAGCTGCTGCGGGGGCCGCTGGGGGCTGCCCTGGGCCTTGTGTTGCTGCTGCTGAGCCCGGTGCAGACGGTGGAGCCCATCAGCCTCGGGCTGGCGCTGGCTGGCGCCGCCTCAGCGCTCACCGGCCTCATCTCCTATCCCCGCCTCTACTGCTACTTCAGGGAGTGCTGCCTCCAGTGGGAGGGGGCCCGGGCGGGAGCAGGTACGGCAGGCGGGGCTGGCACTTATGGGGTAAATGCGGGGTTGGGGAGGGCTTGAGAGTTGTCCCTATAGGGTGGGGTTGAGCTTGGGGGCTATTTAAGCTGGGGAAGGATGGGGGGGCCCCTAGGAAGATGCAGATGATAAATACAAAACTTCAGTCTTGCCCTATCCAACGTCCTTTTCATCAGAACTTCCAAGGCAGGTTCTGAAGGGACAGACCTTGATGGAGGGAGGGAGCTAATCCATCATCCATGTGTCCACCAAAATACCATTCCATCATCTGACAAAGATTATAAAACTAGCCACAGACACAGACAGCCAGGTTATACACGTGTCCTCTCTGCCTCTATAGAACCTTAAAATGAAGCCCTCTGTGGTTAGTCAATAGTAATACTAATAATTCATTTTAAAACTCATGTAGCAGCCCGTGGAGAGCCGTGGGAAACTGCAAGCCTGGAAAGATCTGACAAAAAGCCATTGAATCCCCAAACTCAGAATGCAGGGCAGGGTTGCTGGGGAGAGCGATATGGGGCAGCAGGCAGAGGAAGGTGGTGAGGGGCAGGGAGAGGCGATTAGAGGTAGGATGCTAACGAAGTGCAGGGAGGCTGTCGCTAGAGGAAAGGGCCTGTTGGGGGGAGCTCTAGGGAGGACTGGGCTCTGCCTTCTTCTAAAGGGATGTGTGACTCCTTCTAGATGGAAGGAGGTGGAGTAAAAGGGGGACTTGATGGTATGATTCTGTCCACAGGAACATGGGGTAGTGTTTGGCAGCTGGAACCAGAGCATCACATGCTAGGGTCTGTAGTCTCCACTGGTCATATCTGTATATTCAAGAGAAAAATGGTTGCTCTGTTCTAGTCAGGGTAGCTCTTTGATCCCCAGCAGCCTCCCTGGGATGAGCAAAGTTTGGGCACCCCTGGATAATGTTATCAAGGGTCTTCTCTTCTGAAGCAGCTTAGAAACACTAAAACTTATCACCTTCTTTTCTACTTATCTGATTGGTGTCTCCTTCATTCAGCACTGCAGGAGGATTTGGACAAGAAACTATTTGGCCAGCACCTCGTGAAGAAGGTGATTGTGAAAGCTGTGAGTGGCTTCTTGAACAATACAAACCCCAAAAAGCCTCTCACCCTCTCCTTGCATGGGTGGACTGGTACTGGCAAAAACTTCGTCAGTAAAATAATTGCAGAGAGTATCTACGAAGGAGGCCTGAACAGCAATTATGTCCATCAGTTTGTGTCCACTTTGCATTTTCCCCATGCACATAGTGTTGGCCAGTACAAGGTACGAGTTCATTTTGGACCTCATCATAAGTGATTGGGGGCGTTATCTCTTTTGCTAGTTTATAAAGGTTATGGGATCAGCAGTACTAGCAAGTGAAGACTTTTTATCTGAAACAGTAAAATACAATGTATGCTAAGTCTGAAGTGCAAATGTGTAAACCCCAACATTTAGGGACTAATTTCCCTTTAAAAAAAAAATTATTTATGCATCCTCTCATGTTTCTATCCAGAGGGAAAGGGCACAGGTAGGACATCAACATGGGACTTGGAGCAGAGAACTGAACCCAAGTATCCCACCACAGGCTTCCTGTGTAACTTTGGCCATGTGACTTTCTTTCCCTGCCTTTCCCAATTGAAAAATGGGGCTAGTAGTACTTTGTCCCTCACAGAGGTGTTGGGAGCATGAATACGTTAAAGCTTGTGAAATGCTGAGAGACCCCAGTAACAGGGGCTATATAAGTACCTTAGGCAGGTAGATATGTGAGGCAGCACAGTTTCAAGAAATACCATTGCTTGTGTTCCTGAATTTTAATCCTGATTCTGCCACTGGGTTGTGTGTGAGTCTCTTCTGCTGCCTGCGAAATGAGGGTGAAACTTTACTACCTAGCAGGAGTATTAGGCTGATTAGTGAATGTTTGTACAGTGTTTTGAACATGTAAACACAAAATGTATGCATGTTGAAGACTTAAAGGAATGGAACAGTGTTTACGTTAGCTTTTAAAATGGAGAATTCTACTTTTTCTCTAGATTATATATTTCCCCTTGTAAAGCTTTCTATTGTCCTGTCCCAGCTGAGTCTTTCCTAAATGCAGTGGGAGAAAAGGATCTTTATGCTCTTTGTTCACTTACAAAGAAAAACGTCTTATGAAATTTACCATGTGGACAGTGCTAGAAACTAAAGCCCTCTCCATCCATAGCACAGGCAGTGGAGTCTTCCCTGCATTTCCTCACCCATGTGCAGGAACCAAATAATAATGAGACTGGTAAAATGATGGTGATCAGCAGACTCATTGTTGGTTTTTAATCAACTATCCCAGTTCCTTTTCTTTCTCATTGCTAATCTTCAACATAACATTTAAGTGGGTTAACCCCTGTGCCATATAATAAAATACTTAAATGAGGTTAACCCTCTTCCTGAACAAAGCTACACTTTTGAAAGGTTTTTAATCCCCTCCAGTTAGATTACTTACTAGTGGTTAAAGCATGGGACTAGGAGTTATAATTCTAGGTTCTATTCCTAGTTGTTCCTGTGATTTTATTATATGACCTTGGCTAGGTCACTTAATCTCTCACTGACTCAATTTGTGCAACATTCATTAGTTGGGTAATGTTTTGAGATCTAAAGATGGAATATGCTATATGACTGCAGAGTATTAGCACCAGAGAAAATAGTTTGCCCCAGTGGGCTTCACTTTGTCCTACAAGCCAGATCACTGCTTTGTATTAATGTTAATTCACTAGCTTGAAGTATAGTCCTTTTCATGGATACCTGGCAGACAGATTCTGGTAACTCACCTGGGTTTATAAGGTTATTTTAACAACTAGAATGCATTTCTGTTCTTTTTATCATTATTTACTGTTGACCTTTTAACCCATTTTTGATCAAGAAATTCACATAATTACAGGTGTACAATTGAAGTTATAGTTTTTGAATGGAAAATGGTGATCTAAAGTCTACATATTTCCTGTGTCTTTAATGTGACATTGATGCAAATGAAATTTGCATTCTCCTTTATTTTTATGTAACATAGGACCAGTTGCAGTCATGGATTCGGGGAAATGTGAGCGCCTGTGGCAGGTCAATCTTTATATTTGATGAAATGGATAAAATGCATGCAGGACTCATTGATTCCATCAAACCGTTCTTGGACTATTACGAGCAGCTTGATGGAGTGTCCTATCGGCGAGCCATCTTCATCTTTCTCAGGTAAGGAGCATCCGTGAAATATTTGCAGTACTGTAAACTGAATGCTCTGAAACACATCCATCTGAAATCCTTTTCCTTCCTTCATGCAGCAATGCGGGGGCTGAAAAGATAACAGAGGTGGCATTAGATTTCTGGAAAAGTGGAAAGAAAAGGGAAGACATGGAACTCAAAGACCTGGAAGCTGGAGTGTCTCTGTCTGTCTTCAACAACAAGAATAGTGAGTAATATTGATTATTCCCGTGGCTAAAAATCCTTCTCTTTGAATGAGTGGTTCTGCATCTGTTTCTGGTATTCACCAACTGCCTCTCTTTTGGAGAACACCTAAGAAACAAATGTTTCAGTTACAGGAGTCCCAGTGGTACTCATGAGATTGCCATAATATTTCTCTTTATATAGTTTGACTTTTCAACAGACTATATGCAATTTAAGTGGGATTATTTTATGCATCTTTTTTGCTGCCTGTGGCACTGAGCTACTATCTCTGATGAGGAAGGTTGCAATTCCCCTTCCCAAGACTGTAGATAGATTTCTTTGGCTCATAATTGGAGGCTGCACGATAAATGCCACACCCTAATCCTTCCTTGCCCTTCAGAATTGAGGGTGGATGGATTGCCAGCCTGAGTTACTGTTTCCCTAAATTATAATGGCATAGTTGTATAGTTACAAAGTTATTTTTAACAATAGCTTAGAAATAAACCTTCTAACAATGGACCCACACTATTGCAGCTCTCCAACAGAGCAGTCCGCAGAATGACAAGCTAAGAAATGCACTCAGTGACTGCTGTGTCAAATGATGGGTTCTGCATCTGTTGGTTGATGATGTTGTTTTGAGCAGCCTTGGGGAGGAGAGAGAGAGGAACTGCTTTTACCATGCTGAAAGTGCACACAGGTTTATTTACCGAGAGAGAGAAACAAAAGTGGCAGGGCTAGAGCTGATGTGAACTGGTGTGGCAGCAGCTGTTGCAGCTCAGTGCTAACTATAGTTTTCAGGCAGGGAGGTACCATGGTACAGTCATGAAGTATTCAGACTGATGCTGTCTGGTTGCTGATTTGAGGTGGAGAGGAATGGTCCAGTGTGAAGGACATGGGACTGCTCTGTAATTTATGAATATTGTAGGTGACCTGGCTGTTGAAGTTCACTGTGTCTACAACACAGTATGGATAAATAGATGGTTTAAGAAAAAAATAAAATCAGACCTTTTTTGTTCAAATTACACCTCTACCCTGATATAACGCAACCCGATATAACACACATTTGGATAGAACGCGGTAAAGTAGTGCTCCAGGGCGGGATGCGGGGGGGTGTGCTGCACGCTCCAATGGATCAAAGCAAGTTCGATATAACACGGTTTCACCTATAACATGGTAAGATTTTTTGGTTCCTGAGGACAGCGTTATATTGAGGTAGAGGTGTATTAACAATTGTTTTAAATAAACCTATTTAAAATTATATGTCTGGTTATGACAACCTATGTTAAGGCCTAAACTTACTAAATCTATTAAAATTCAAATGGTTGCTGCCAAATTTTAAAGAAAAGCAAACCACTGCACTGGTGGAAGTCACTGGCCAAACCAGCGTTTGTTGAAGTGCTAAACCAGCTCTTGACAGCAGTAGCCTCTTCAGCAGATGCAGAGAGTTGGTTTTGGTTTTTGTTTACTTTATCCAGTAGGTCAGTTCAATGACTATTTCATTTAACAATAAGAGATCAATGGGAGTTGACAAAATAAGAAAACTTTGTTTTGCTCTTCCAATCTGTGTCAGAAGATGACATGTACTTAGTTCTAAAATCCTGAAGGAGATGGTGATGTGAAACAAACAGTTAAGTTCACTAACCACGGATAGTATTTTCTTTGTTTAAGAAATCAGTTTTAAATGGAAAATGTTTTGGTAAACTTTTTGACACAAATCAAAAATACTTCTAGTAAATAAGTGTATCATTCACCATTTCTGGCATAATAAATACAAAAATTAAAAATCTGAATAAATATAAATGAAGCTATATAATTGCTTACCTGTGTATAGGTTACAGCACATCCTCTTAGCTTCCCCCACCCCCAACAAAAGCACCAAATTGAATGTAAAGGCTCTATTCAGTTGGAAACCAGCCTGTTTTAATGGTTACCAACCAATAAGAATCAACCTTTCTTTAGGAAAGTAACTAAAGTACAAATGCAAAATTCCATTAAAACTGATGATTTAATCAAGTTTTCCTGCTTGCTGATTTACATCGTGATTAAAATTGAGTAGTTTTAAATCACTTTGATTTAATTCTACCCACTCTGCTGCATTGGGTAAATATTTGGATATCTACTCTGTGCATGTTAGTTTAGTTTAACAGCAGCCGATTGGGAAATAAAAACATGCCCTCGTAAACACTTGAAAGGGGCTAAGAGAAAATACCTGAGATATTAACTGTGAAGAACCTACTTCCTTGGCTCTAGCCAAATTTCAGAGCTTGTTTTGCCCAGCCTGGGAATCAAAATGACAATTTAAAAGACTCTCTGGTGAGAGGTCAGGTACTTTTTTGTGGGGAATAAACTGAAACACTCATAGACCCTGCTGGAGGGTCTGAAGCAGGAAGGCCTTCCGAGGCTTCCAAGACAGGGAGACGGTAAGCCATAGGTAAGATAAACGTGTGCACAGTCCTTTTGTTGTTTGAAAATCCTCTTTATGTTATGCTTTATTTCTACTGCTAAGATTAAACAATACTTTGGTTTGAAAAGGGTGTCTGGTCAGTGTATTTACTGCTGGTCACGGGCTCCTGAAGGGAAGAACCGCAGTTACCCGAACCCAGTTGGACGCGTTAGGGAAAGCATGGTTGATCCACCAGATACTGTAGCCAGGACCCAGTCTAAAAGTGGGAGAATTGTAGGATTCTGTCCCAGGACAGGTAAAGGTTTAGAGCCTAACACCTGAGGGGCTGTACTCAGAGACTGGAGAGAGGGCAGAGGTGCTGCTAGTCTTGAAACCTTGACATGCAGCAACAGCTCCAATATGTGATATTTCTGTATCCATCCTGCTTGGCTTAAAGTGAAGCCACTCTCATACCCTCGCAATGTGTGACCTTATAAAAGTAGAAGTGATTGTGGTAAGAATAAAAACAGAGTAAACAACTTTAGGGTGGGTAGCAGAGAGTTGTGATAAATATATCCCCTTCCCTACTAGCTGTCAACCTCCACAAAAGGTGCACTAACCAACAGTGTTTTTTGCAGGCGGCTTTTGGCACAGCAGCCTGATCGACAGAAACCTCATTGATTATTTTGTCCCCTTTCTGCCTCTGGAGTACAAACACGTGAAAATGTGTGTCAGGGTTGAACTTGAATCACGTGGCTACATGGTGGATGAAGAAATCGTAACCAAAGTAGCTGAGGAGTTGACCTACTTCCCCAAGGAGGAGAAAATCTACTCTGATAAAGGATGCAAAACTGTGTTCACCAAGCTGGATTTTTACTATGACTTATAATGTTTTACGATGCTGTGATCTGCAAAGGAAAAAATGAACCTAATCACAAAGTGGAGAATCCGAAACATTTCATTTGTCAAGCACTTTAAAAAAAAAAAAAAAAAAAAAACATTGTAATTTCATTGCCTGATGTAAATAAGTGGCAATACACTTGTCTTTTTATTCTGGGGGAGCCTTGAAATAGTCATATCCTCAAAAGACGTCAGTCCTATGCCGAGAAGCTGGGAAAGAACTGTGCATGGAACAGTCACCCCGTCCAGAGCATTGTCTAACAGTTCCTATGGTTTAGCTCATATCATGGATTGATTGCTACAACTGTTCAATGGAACACAGCTATGTACATTAGACCTGCAGTTTTAATTAGGTTTTAATTTGTAGAAATGGTTTCCAGATGGTGCAGATATAAAGGCCTTGATTAAAATATTCTGTAAGACCATTCCTGGGAGTTGTGGGTGGGGTATTTCCCAGACTGTCTTTGAAAGGTGGATATGCAGGTTTGTTTTCTTGAAAATAACCAGCCTTGGTGTTTCCAGCTGTAATGGAATCAAAGTACAGGAGTGAGTATGTTTTTACCTAGCATGATATAGTGCCACTCTTATAAAAACAGGTGTGTAAACTGTCCCTTCTGGTGCCAAACTGCATTAGGGAAAGGTCAGTATGTGAAACAAGGCTGAGTAAGAAGAGGAACTGCAGCAAAGTCATTGACTATGTCCCTGTAATGGAGTTAGTTCCTTCTTTGACTGTTTGCTGTGAAGTGTAGCGGTGACACTTGGTCTCTTTCCTTTTCCTTCTTTGCAGTAATGAAGAAAAGGGCTGTTTCATAGAATCACAGTAATTGGAAGGCAGAATCTGTTATCCTATTTAGTCCACATGGCTGCTGTAAGACTTTTAGTTTTAAACTTTTCTAAATGCAGAAAGCAGCAGTCTGGATAATGTTTCACCCCTTTCAAGCTCTTGTGTGATTTAGTTTTGATCCCAGCCTTACAAGGCAGTGCTATGTGGAAGAGCAGCGAAGAATCCTGTGGCACCTTATAGACTAACAGACGTTTTGGAGCATGAGCTTTCGTGGGTGAATACCCACTTCCTCAGATGCATTCACCCACGAAAGCTCATGCTCCAAAACGTCTGTTAGTCTATAAGGTGCCACAGGATTCTTCGCTGCTTTTACAGATCCAGACTAACACGGCTACCCTCTGATACTTGACACCATATGTGGAAGAGGATGAAGATGGCCTCAACACTACCCAGGAAAACATTTAATTACAGTAATGCCAAAGTTACTGCAGCCCATCTGCCAGTTTTATTTATAAATACCAACACTGATAACTTTTTTCACTCCAGTTTCTAGCTCTCACAATTGCAAAATAAGATTTTTATAATTCCCTTAATAAAAGTTCTTACCAGTAAAATTTGTATACAATACCTTTCTGCTATTTGCATATATAGAAGGGACTGCCTCATGGTTACCTTTGTATGTAATTTACCATCTTACCACACTTATTCTGCCATCTGGTTAGTGGCATTCTGCTGTGCTTGAATACAAACATTCATGTTCGCTTTTTGTGGCTAGGCTACAAAGGGGCCAGGTAGTGGAGAGCGGCCTGGTTCTTAAGTCATTGCTAAAAAAGATTAGCTAAGTCACTATGGTTTGCTTCGTGAAATAAGCAATTAGGGCAGACTGCTTGGGATTGTGCATGAACTTTCTAATGCTATGCTACTACGAACCAGGCTCCCACATGCTGTAGTCTCAACAGTATTCTAAAGGTGCTTAAAACATGGACTGGATCTGTCCAGCTGATAGAGTAGATTAAAACCCCACTTCCTCTGTCTGCCCACTTCTTATTGATATCGCTAATGTGGGTGACTAGTTACAGTGATGATGGCCTTAGCTATGTCTACATTGTGCCACAGGGCAGACCAGGGTGCTGCATTGTAACAGCTGTGGATGCTGTACCTAGTTTGCATTAATGTAGTCCTGTTTGAAGAGGACTATCTTTATGCAAAGTAGATCTCTTTTAGTTCATTCCAGCAGTGTCCACACGGGACAGTTAGAGTGCAGCACTTGGTGTGTACTGCTTTTCGCACCTCTGTAGAGAAATGGAGCAGCAGGATTCAAGCCTTTCCTGTTTGTTCTTGTTACATTTGGATAATGTAATTTAACTTAAATCTGTTAGCTCATCCTCACAGGTTCCCTTTAACCTGCTGATTTCATAAACCCACCAGGAGCCTGAGTTTTTGAAACTCACAGGGCAGACCAGCTGGAATAAGGGTGTAGCGCTCCAAACAGTCACTATTTGCTGGCTTTTCCAAAATACATAAATTATGAGGATTACATTCTATAAGCTTATAGCGCCATGATGCAATTAGCAGAGAGGGGAAGTAAGAAACTTCCATCGCGGTCCCTGGTGGTTTCTGTTAAAGAAATCCTGCTTTCGTTTATATCACAATATCCTGAACTGCTCACTTTGAATAGTGAAGAACATTATGCAACTCTGCCAAGTAATACTTTGCACTTCTATCCATTAGTGAACTCAAAGCACTTAATGCTGTTAGATTTCTACCCCTCTGAGAGCACTGTGGGGAAGAGAGGAAAGAGCATGTGCCCTGTCTTGCATAGAACATTAATTTCCTGATTTCCCACTAACGATAGGATGTTTAGACTAGGCTGCTGGCATTTTAACCACCCTGCTGTCTAGATGATAGGGTGTTTAAATTCCAGCAGGTACTACCACAGTACTTACACTGTAGCAGTGGGGAAAATTGCTTGTTGGGACACATCAACTGAGCTGGTCAGGTCACAGTTAGGACCAAGATCCTGCTTGAATACATCCTACGCTGCAGAAGATATGTGACAAGTTACATTTCTACAATTGCATCATAGAAAAAACTGGCAGGAATGCTGAAGACTTTCTGTGAGAAGAGCAAACTTCTAGCCACTCTTGCTGGAAACAGGTAACATGCAACCCTTTCAGCTAAATCCCCACCTCAGGTCTATCACCTGAAAAGAGCATTACTTCTCTGCCCCAGAAAGGCCTTCCACCTTTATACTCCTGAATGGCACTTTTGCCAGTTGCATTGCTGTGGTTTAACTGGAGCACCCTGCTTATTAACTGCTGAATTCAACAAAAACCTACAAGGAGGTCTACCTTATCCTTACAAGGATCTCTTATTTACCCTGGGAAGGAGCAGGTAAGTCAGCTGTTACTTAAAGATGGCCTGACTTCATCTGAACAAATCCGAGCAGAAGGAACCTGAGATACCACAGCATGACTGCCTCGGTGTTGAGCAGTAGAATGGTAGTGTCTACCAGCTGGCAGTTAATTAATAAGTCAAAAGGCAGCTGAAGGATGAAAGACATTTATTGCAGCTATGACATTTAGAGTTTTAAAAACTGCATGAGTACTTTACATTCAGAACATCAGAGCTGGAAGAGCTACCAGACGTTTGTGGGTAGTGTTTAGAACCTTTTTGAGGAAGAGTTACCAATAAGGGTAAAACATCACACATCAAAGCAACAGTCCAATGTCCCAAGGTTAAGAGCTAATGTTTACTTCAAGTGATTGCATCAGAGTAAACAGTTTGTCACAGTTATGACAAAACCGCATGCAGGGTTATAAAAAAAAGTGTAACTCACTCCAATTTCAGAGGTTCACCTGACCATTTAAAGCTTTCTTGCTGGTAGTTTGAACAAAACCAGGCTTGATCTGAGACATTAATATAAAGCAGTTTTGCACACTGTCTTAAAACAAGTGTCAATAGGAGGGAGTTAATTCAGCAACTGCATAATAAAATCAACTTCCTCCCATAAATCTTAGCTGCACTAGTATCATGCTGCACATACGATGTAGTTCAGTTAAACTTTCTCTCCTCCATGTATGTAAAGGCACTTCCATCTCACATCTGGGGCAGAGTAGGAGGGAGAAAGAGTTAGAAAGTTGAGTCTTTGGTGAGTAAGCTGCAATATGAAAATTCCACCCTTACTCGCTGGGTGAAGGTTGATCCTCTCCCAGCTTCCTAACCCTTCAGGTTCCCATTTCACCTTGCTGCTGGGAACACGATGTTTCACACTGACCATCCCAGACACCGGTTCTCGTTAATTTTACAACGTTATTAAAAACTACTAAAAATAAGGCTGGGAGGGGGGAAGGTTGTTCTTTGACCATATTTCCCACCCCCCCCTTTCCTGTCCTGGTTCTGTAGGAAAAGATTTTGTACTTCCACTTCAATCCAGTATAAAATAGTATAAAAAATAGACTATTCAAAATGATTTCTACTCCCACGTAACATTCAAGCAAGGGGTGCGTCTGGGGAGGGGAAGGGGGGATGTTGCTGGATTATGTGGCTGTGGCTTGGAGGGAATGTAACACCTTGTGGATTTCATGCCCACCACTGTGCACAGATACTGACCTGACAAGTTGTAAGAGTCAAACCCTCATGAATATTTTCCCCTGAAAGACAAGACACTTGCCTGAGGTGCTGTAGCAGTCAAACCCCTGGTGAACGGTTCCCCCCCACTGAAAGGGAAAGAAATACCCATTGGCAGCCAAGCCCATAGCCACTTGGACTCTTTGATTCAAATTTCGTATGAGGAGGGGAAAGAATACAGTCTTTTAGATAAAGACTGTGGAGGGAATCAACTAATTTCTCCCCAACCCAAGACTTCTCTGAGTTCACCTTAACGTTCCACATCACCAGAGCAGGAGGCATGAAGACAGCTTAGAGTCAGAAATGAACCAAGGTCCTGCCCTTCCATCCCTGGACAACTGACCACCTGAGCACAACACTACCACCCCTTTCCAGAGCACAAGGAGTCCTCCCAGCACAGAGGCATTTGAACTAGCAAAGCATCAAGGCCTCAACCCTTGCTGCCATAATCATGGACTCTGGACGCGCCAGCTGAAGTCAAGGCCAAAGCGCCCATTGATTTCCAGATACTAGGAAGGGACTGTGGCCAAAAGGAAGGATTCCTTCATTTTACTCCAGTTGTCTAGAAGAGAGGGTTGGAGGGAGAGGATGGAATTTTTAACAATCTCAGCTGTTAAAACACAATGTAGTGAAGGCTGGATCCAATGATGAATGCTATGCTCAAAGATTTCTAGAGACTATCCCAGATTAAAAAGGCAACACTTGGATACTGCCCGTTTAAGGAAGAGCACTGGGGTTTAAAAAAATAAAAGAAAAATCACTCATTCCTAGGATCCCTGACGTCCCAAAATATCAAAAGTGCAAAGAGACAAGACTTCAAAATGCCATTAAAAGTGCTTCAGCGAGGAAAGGGGATCGCATTCCTTGTTCCACCTCAGTTCCATATTGCTCATAACCTCTCCCAGTAATACAACAGCTTCTGCTGCACAAGCTTGCAGCCTTTATCGGAGTAGATTTTCTCATCTTTTGGGAAGAATGTCATCTCCTTGGCCACCTCGTCGACGATCGCCTCGTTGATTTTCTTGCCACCAGCCTCGATTTCTGCCCTGATGCACATCTTAAGATGCTTGTACTCCAGGGGCAGGAAGGGGACAAAGTAATCAATGAGGTTTTTGTCGATCAGGCTGCTGTGCCACAAGCCACCTAGAAAACATCAGACAGGAGGTTGCTTAAATGGTCAGGGAGAACAAATGTAACATCTGAATGATAGTTCTGTCCTCCATTGTCAATAAATGCTTGGTCCTTGTTTTCTAGGTAGCTGCTTTTACTAAATGACAGATGAACAGCCCCCAACACTTCCAAACATGAAAGGCCTGTGCACTGCACTTCGGTCTTACACCACTAGGGACATTATCTAAGATTTAGACTTTGATTAATATTTGTTACCAAGCGTAAAGCAGCAATCTTCTATGCACCCTTCTGTCAGTGCAATTCAGTCCTGATCTGCAGCGCCCTCTGCTGGTCCAGTTGCAGCTCATCCCCTGTGCAGAGGTCTTTGATTTTACTAAGCTATCTGTGGGGCCCTACCAAATTCACAGCCACAGAAAAACACATCACAGACTGTGAAATCTGGTCTCCCACCGTGAAATCTGGTCTTTTGTGTGCTTTTACCCTATACCGGAATTCTCAGACTTCATTGTACCGTGACCCCCTTTGGAGAACAAAAATTACTACATGACCCTAGGAGGGGGGACTGAAGACTGAGCCTATCCGAGCCCCACCCCCTGAAGGGGGAAGGGGCAAAGTCAAGCCCGAGGGCCTCAGTCCCAGGCAAGGGGCCTGTAATCTGAGCCCCAATGCCCAGTTGGAGGGGCTCAGGCTTTGACCCCAGGAAGTCTAAGCCAGGCCTGGCGACCCCATTAAAACAGGGCTGTGACCCACTTTGGGGTCCCAACCCACAGTTTGAGAACTGCTGCCCTATACTATACACATTTCACAAGGAAGACCAGTGTTTCTTAAATTAGGGGCCCTGACCCAAAAGGGAGTTGCAGGGGGTCGCAAGGTTATTTTAGGGGGGTTGTGGTATTGCCACCCTTACTTCTGTGCTGCCTTCAGAGCTGGGCAGCCAGAGCATGGCGGCTGTTGGCTGGGCACCCAGCGCCCCACCAGCAGCAGCACAGAAGCAAGGATGGCAATACCATAACATGCCACCCTTACTTCTGCGCTGCTGCTTTCACAGCTGGGCGGCCCGAGAGTGACGGCTGCTGACAGAGGGCCCAGCTCGGCAGGCAGCCGCACAGAAGTAAGGGTGACAATACCACACCAGGCCACCCTTCCTTCTGCGCTGCTGCTGGCGGTGGTTCTGTTTCCAGAGCTGGGCTCCCGGCCAGCAACCACTGCTCTCCAGCAGCTCAGCTCTGAAGGCAGCACCATTGCGAGCAGCAGCACAGAAGGGTAGCAGTACCACAAATTCTCCCTCCTACCCAGATAACTTTACAACCTCCCCCCCACAACTCCTTTTTGAGTCAGGAGCCCCTAAACCACAACACTAACATTTCAGATTTAAATAGCTGAAATCATGAAATTTATGATTTTTAAAATCCCAGGACCATGAAATTGACCAAAATGAATCATGAATTTGGTAGGGCCCTAGCTATCAGGTAGGCAGCTGTCTTCTAAAAACTAGGCTGGGATCATCTAACATCATTTTCGCTGGGACTTAAGTTAGGTTATTAACTCAGGTCAATCCGCAGAGGTGAACGGTTAGCGCATTAGAGTCTCCCAGCCCCAGAAACATTGGGCATAATTTCTCTCTGAAACAAACATTCCGTTGGGTGAGGACCCAATCCTGAGAGCTGCAGGGTGCCTCCTGAAACGTGCCAAGCACCCAGTGAAATCAATGATTTGTTGTGCTCAGTGCCTAGTGGTATCTGGGCCTAAGTGAGTGGGTGTGTGTGCACAACAATCTTACATGAGTTAAAGAGGCAAGCTGGAGCAGCACACACCGAGCGAGGATTTTCTGTGTTTATGAAGTAAAAGAACATCCAACTCATTGGGAAAGTAACTCACTATTCTTATTATTGAAGACTGCTACAGATAACACAGGCTCCAGGTCCTTCAGCTGAATCTGCTTCCTGTCTTTTCCACTCCTCCAGAAGTCCAGAGCCACTTTATTAATTAAATCCCCACCTGCATTACTGTTCATAAGAGAAAGAGTTTAATACAGACCCAAGATAGGAAGAGTCCAGCAGCTCTTCTCTAGCAGGATTACATTTAACACTTGTCTGTTCTAATGTCTGTCTGCACAGCAAGCATGTCACCAGAATAAAACCCCCTAAAGCAATGTCTAAGTCACTCAGGACTAAATTCCCCCTTGTCTCTACAGCGTTGTTTCTGAGCCACAATACCTCTTGCTCAGAAGAAATGGTCACGTAGCTCCCTCTCAAAAGGGATCATCAGCTCGGCACATGCGGTGGGCCCTCTGAGTGATGCATAGTGGTCTCTCCACCACCCCGTAGTGAAGTATGATACCAGTGCAATGCTCCCAGCACATGGAATGAGGGACAAATTCAGGATCTGATCTCCAATCTGCTGTATAGCAGCGTGCTATTACCAGACGAGACTACCAGATCGGCCCACTTTAAGGTGTTATGTACTACAGTCCTTTGCTGGATGGAGGCAGAATTGCTCAACTGTATCATAATCCCTGCAATGCAGACAGCTAATGGACCTTTTTCTTTAGCTCAGATAGCACATGCTTTTTGACAGAAGAATCTGGGTTCTATCCCTGCTGATGCTTGGAAGCTCTGAGTGGCCAAGACACAAACCCCAGTGACAGCGAAGGCCCGGGTGAGCCTGGATTTGCCACAGTAGACAGACCACAAACCTGAGAAAGATAAAGATGGCTCTCCGGTAGGACACCCCATCAATCTGCTCATAATAGTCTAAGAATGGCTTGATGGCATCAATGAGGCCAGGGTGCAATTTATCCATTTCATCAAATATGAACACGGACCTGGCACAGGCGCTCACGTTACCCCGAATCCACGTTTGCAATTGATCCTGGAACAAACGAGAAATGCACATTAAAAAAACTAGGTCCCACTGGTAGAGAACTCAAAAAACACCTGGGAGGGGGTGTGAGTAATGATCCTTCAAATGCTCTGATTATATCCAGCTTCCTGAAGGGAGGAATATGCCCACTACCTTCACATGCTGCTAGAATGTGAATCCTGTTCCAGTTATTTGATGAGAGTCACCATAAAGCACATTATTTCCATCCTCAGTTGAACAGTCAAAGCATGAAGAGCAGGGCTCAAATGGAACAGAGAAGAGACCATACAGGGGAAAGGAAGAAATTTCTTCTACCATCTACTTGACTAATAATAATAATAATAATAATAAAAAACAACCACCACCACCACCACAAATTGATTCCTGAAATGTTCAGTTGTAAACATGTAAAGATGCTTGGGGTATGTAACCTTCAGTCTGTGACTATCCTTTTTATGAAAATTTCAGGGAATAAACAAGGTGATTAGCATCAGTCACTTATAAGCCTCTGAAATTACTGCTCCTTACAGTCACCTCATTTAGCTAGAGCGGAGGACATTTCACAACAGTGAACGCTGTAAAAAGAAACCTGAAGGGTAGCCCCAGGGGAAGAAAGGAGAGGAAGTAACTTTTAATCCTTTGAGGAACACTCAAAAGCAGGAGTAAAGAGATTTCACTCTTTCACTTTCCATTTCTTAGCATTTAACTCAGTGCTGTTGTGTTCCAGTTTCTAACACTGCAGGGGGATATTTAGATTCAGTGAATGTCTGAAAACGCACAGAAACAGCAGGATACAAGATTGTTATTTGAGACACCTATGGATTTGTATACCAAAAACAATCTAATTTCATGGTGTGGAGTTTTAATGATTAATATTTACTGATATCACCAAGGGGAAGTTAAAATTTGCTCTCTTACCTTATACAGTGTAATCTGATGTTCATGTGGGAAGTGCAGTGTGGCTATAAAGAGATGAACAAATTTGCTTTTCTGTCCCGCTTTGTGAATGCTCTTTGCGATGAACTGGCTAACAAAGTTTTTACCCGTGCCTCCCCAGCCATGGAGGGAGAGAGTGAGTGGCTTTTTGGGATTTGGGTTGTTTCTGAATCCTGTCACTGCTTTCAGGATCACATCTTTGGCAAGGTGCTGTCCAAAGAGTTTATTATCCAGATCCTCCCTCAGTGCTGAAGAATCCAAGGAGAAAAAGAAAGAAGGTCATTTTAGAAGAACAAGGGTTTCCAAAAATGGCTTGCAAATTGAATGGTATCATGAATCCCATTTCTCTCTCTAGGTGATCTTTATCCCACACTGGGAAACATTAGAGGAGCCTTGGTAACTGCGCTAGGGAAACAGAGCCCGATATTGATTTGCACTTACACCAAGGATCTCAACGTGTTTTAAGAACACTAATGAATGTAGCAAAGAGTCTGTGGCACCTTCTAGACTAACAGATGTATTGGAGCATGAGCTTTCGTGGGTGAATACCCACTTCATCGGATGCATGATATATTCACCCACGATAGCTAATGCTCCAATACGTCTGTTAGTCTAGAAGGTGCTACAGGACTCTGCTTCTTTTACAGATCCAGACTAACATGGCTACCCCTCTGATCCTTGATGCTAATGAATGTGGCTCCCAGAATGTCCAGCTGAGGTACCTGAAGTATCAGCCCCATTTCACAGATGGGGAAACTTCAGGCAGAGAAGGCGAGTGCTTTTCTCAAGGTCACATTGCCAATCAGTAGCAGGGCTGGGAGCAGCACCCCAGGGTGCCAAACCCCAGCTCTCCGCTCTTTCCACTAACCCATGCTCCTTCCCCTTGAAACCCAGGGTCTGTCCCAAGCAGCTCTCCCTTCTCCCATGACCCCTCCACCGGGCCAGCCTGCAGCTGCTGGTCCCCCAAGGCTTGGTCCCGCTCTCCCCGTTACACTGGGTGGCCCCTCGTGCCCCCTGCCCCCCCAGTTCCAGCCTAGAGCCAGTGCCCTCGGCAGCACCAGCCCAGTCCGCCCGGGTTCGATCCCGGTTCCGTTGGGCCGGGCCGGGCCAGCCCCGCCCCAGTACCGGTGGTATTGGGCCGGTCCGCCTCCCCGGGGCAGCACTCCACGAAGCCGCAGTAGAAGCTGGGGTAGGAGAGGTAGCCGGTGAGCACCGAGGCCGCCCCGATGACGATGCTCAGGCTGATGGGCTCCAGCGCAGCCGAGCCCGGCACCAGGAGCCAGAGCAGCCCCGCCAGCAGCTGCATGGCGGCTGCAGCTGACCGGCCCAGTCCGCCAGGGAGGCAGCAGCTTGCCGCCAGGGCCCGGTAGAAACTACAACTCCCGACGGCCCCTGCGCTGCACGCACACTTCCGCCACGCGCAGCGCTGTGCCGCCATCTTTGTGAGGGCGGGAGTTAGATTCCCTTTGCTTGAAAAGCGTGGGACGGAGAGTTGGGACGTCAGCTATTTCCGCCCCGCAAGCACAGGCTTCCTCCGGCCATCTTTGTGAGGGGCGGATGCAGGCCGCTTCTTGGGAGGGAGGGATGGATAGGGACACATGTTCTGCTCAGTTCAAGACTGGGAGAGGCGTGTACCGGCTTCTGGCTTCATTCAGGGGCCTAGTTTAACCTGGATGTTTCCCATCGTGTGTGTGTGTGTGTGTGTGTGTGTGTGTGTGTGTGTGTGTGTGTGTGTGTGTGTGTGTGTGTGTTACAACCTGTTTTCTGGCTCTGGGGGTGCTGGTGTCACAATCTGTTGTGACACAGCATCACCTCCGGGAGCAAGAGACCAGCTGAAAAGCTTGTCTGCAAGAATGTTTTCTTCCCATGATGCAACGTGATGATGTAAGAGTAAAATGTCATCATCACAATCCCATTTTCCCACAAAGGTTCCCATGGTGGCAGACTCGCACCCTTTCTCTGATCCCACAGGCCTTCTCCTGCATTGTGTCTATCACAGTCCAGAAGATACCTTCCTTTGCATGTAAAGTGTCAGTGCTGGTGCCTTTCCCCATCATGCATTGGAATAGTTTGAACCTGTCTGAACAGTGCTTCTCTCTTATTTGTTTACCATTACAATTTGAAAGCTACACGTCTGCAGCAGCAGCAGAGTGCCCTGTACCAGCCCCCGCAAATGGGAGAGGTAAATCATTGCAGACTATTACAAAAGAGAGTAAACAGTGAGCCAACTGGGGTAAATACACAAGGGACTGCCAAAATAGCACTAAATCCTACAACCACCAAGAGAAAAGAGCCTGAAGGAAAATGTCATTTTAAAATTCCAGCCATTGCATGTATAGTTGTTTGAGGATGGGGGTGACATCATTATGTTCCTTTGTACATTTAAGAAAGCAAGTAGCTACTGGTGAAGTGACGGTTTGGAAGACAATAGAAAAGAGAGTTATAATAGACAAGATGAGTGAAGATGGAAGCATGGATGAGGATTTCAGCAGAAGTGAAGTTGAGTCACTGTTGTGCACAGATCTCTAGCCCCAGTCACCTTTGGTGTATGTTTAAGATTTCTGGGGCTCATTCTGATCTCATTTAGCTAGATCCAAGTCCCACTGAAATCAGCTAAAAGACTCCCTATGGTTTAATTGGAAATTCACACTGGTGTAAGTCAGAATTAACTCCATTTAAATCAATGGAGTGTGAAAGGGTGAGAGATTATAAACAGGCTTTCCATTTCCTCCCCTTTACTAAGTAAGTTTCATTTGGTATTTTTTGCTTCGTCCGTTTTATTTCTGCAAGTTTTAATGGGTATGAAACTGTCCAAATGAAGTGGCTTCTGCATTTTTCAACTGTATATTTCCTCTTGGCAGACAAGTCTTTAAGTAACCTCGGTGTTTGCTTTTTTGTCTTGCCTTCTTTTCAGTTCCATCAGATTCATATTTCTTGTGCTAAAAATACTTTATTTGTTCGTGGTTTGTCAAAGTGAAATGATCAAGTGTTAATCCAGGGCAAAAATGTAGGTGGTGTAAAAAGTAGTTTTTCAAAACCTGACACTGACAGAAACCTTTCATAATGTGTTTGACTCACTATAAAAAAGGGTTTATTGTTTGGATTCAAACATTTCCCTAGGGTGTTTGCAACCAAAACATTGCATGGAGAGGTTAGAAAGTGAAACTCACTTGCACCAAAAGCATAATAGACTAATATATCTTCATTATACACTTCTACCTCGATATGACGCTGTCCTCGGGAGCTAAAAAATCTTACCATATTATAGATGAAACCGCATTATATCGAACTTGCTTTGATCCACCAGAGTGCGCAGCCCCGCCCCCCCGGAGCACTGCTTTACCGTGTTATATCCAAATTTGTGTTATATTGGGGTAGAGGTGTGCCATCTGAGTGAATTGCAGGAAGGAAACACTGTGTAATTGGTGCATGTACATTTAAAGATCTAAGCTGATGGGTGTTTCGGCAGATACCAATAAACTCATCATCTTCCCCTCTGTTATCCTGCCCCAAGAATTTCCTTGACAGGATCCTTAAAAATATTTTAATAAAATGGTAGGGAAGATTTTAAAAAGCTTAGAAGTGTGGGGGGGCTTATTTTGGCTCCACGCTTTTTAGAGCATCATTCTAAACTTTAGCACCTCTGGCCTTTTCTCTGTCAAGCCTCTGTCCATAACCAGAGTTTTCTAGATTTGCTGTTAAAATCGAAAGCTTCACACCTTCATCATTAATAGAGACTGGTGAGGAATTAAGTGGGCAAGCAAACCTGAGTCAGTAGTTCTGTATATTGGGTCCCTTTTCTTCTGTTGCTTTTGTTTTTCCTTTGTTCATATCCCCGGAAAAACAAGGCTGGCATATCTGCCGTGCCTGCTCTGTGCTGCCGCCTTCTGGTCTCAATAGGGGAGGTTTGTCAAGATTCCAGAGAGATAATTGTTGTGGAAAATCGACCACACCATTGAATTTGGATCAGACAGCCCAAGGCTCTTTTATTGATTGCAAGTGTGCACACAGGGAGAGACAGCGTTTGCCTACGCAGAGGGTCAGCTGCTCTACCTATTACAAATTTCACTAAGCTTTTAAAGCTTAAAACCACAAAGCGTCGCTCAGCAATACATTCAATACATCCTTATTTGGCACTTACATTGCTAATTCTGCAAGACATAGCAACACACAATTGATAATTTCCTTATATGGTTCAGCTATTGCAAATTCAGTAGCACTCTGTCATAACTATCCTGTTTTTCTTGTTAGGTGGTCATGTGGGCCTAAATGTTCTGTGACCCTAGCTTGCGGTTACCTTAAGCAAGCAACTTATTGCTACAATATAACCCATAAAGCTGCAATGACTCCCCTAGGCCCCCCCCTATCCTCAGCTAGTACTTTTCCAGACAGTGTATCTGTGTAAACAAGTTTTAGGGAGGTTAGGGTTAGTACAGCCAAGGGCTTGGCCTGTAAAATCTTGACAACTGAAAAATCCCTGTTGTGAAGGGGAATAACAGAAAAGCCCCTGTTGCGGAGGGGATTTTATTTTCCCTATCATAATTAAGAATAAATACCATATTAATGTTGTTTTACTTACAGCAGCATGTTTTGAAGGTAGGGAAAGGATGTACTGTATCATGTTGAGATGAGGAAGTTATCTTCTCTCTCCAGTCCCAGTGTGCCACAGTCTTTAGGTATATTAAAGGGAAGTTCCCTGCCCCAACAAGCTTATAGTCTGAGAAGATACTGGTGGGAGAAGGAGAAAGAGACTTGTTTTCTTTTCCTCCTTGTCCTTGAGCACTTGGCCTTTCTAGGTAGCCAGGTTCACCTTTGAAGCCACAGTTTTGCAACCTTTGCTAGAGTAGATTCTATCTTCACTGGGATAGTCGGACATTGCTAAGGCAATCTTTATGATGAGGTCTTCATCTTCTTGGTGGCCTTGGTAGCGCACCTCCTCTTGGATGCACTCTTTCACATGTTTATATTCCAGGGGCAAGAAAGGGATGAAATAATCCACCAGGTTCTTCTGGATCAGCTTGCTATTCCAAAAACCACCTGGGGTGCGGGGGAGAGAAGAGAGAGAAAGATGTCTGTCCATGCATAGCTGGAATGAGCACATGTCACCACAATGTTTTGTTCTTCTACAAAGCCTGCTATCTGGGGATCTGAAAGCACTCTACAAACACTATTTGACCTATGTGGGGAGGTTTACAGTTGAGTTCTTTAAAATAATTATGTTGCAGGGATATAGTGCTGTGTACCAGTAGTGCACAGGTCATTCCACAGAGAACTGGGGCTGGACAATACACATGGGATCTCATGGACCTCACGAGCTCAGAAGTACTCACTGTTCCTGTTATTGAAAATCTCGGCAGATAGTATAGACTGCAGGTCCGTCAGGGGAATTTCTTCTCTTCCCTTCTGCCTCCTCCAGTGATCGAGCGCCACCTCTGTTATCTTATCCCCTCCTGCATTACTGTTAGGAGAGAAATGAACTGGATCATCAGAATGACCCTCAGCAAGGTATTATCGCAGGAACAATGCAAAGGGCCAGATTGTACCCCCTAGATCCATGCATGGAAGGAGCCCTCAGTGGATGGGTATGACTTGGGGAATCTATGCATATCTTATGAATTCTGTTCAATATTATGAACTCTCAATATGTATCTTTCTATATGTATCCATCAGAAGAAGAAATGGAAAGAACAGTGAAGCAGTTACAAATGGGAAAGCTGCAGGAATAGACAATATAAAGTTGAGTTGCTAAAAGCCAGTGGGACAAGTGCTATCAAAGCATTAGAAAAAATATATAAGAAGATGTTGGAGAAAGAGAAGGTACCGGAGGAGTGGCTAATGGCAACATTTGTACAATTCTGAAGGAAGGAGATCCTGTCACTCTGAATAATTGTAGATGTATAAGTTCTTCTGACTGACACGAGGGTTGGACAGGTTCAGTTACCACATATGGACAGTCTTTTGTCAGTGACCAAGGAGAGCATGTACAGCGAGGTACCCGAACCTGTGCAATATAACTGTAGCCTGATGAAAGCTATTAGCACCTGCTTCTCCCTTTGCCCTTGCTGACTCTGTTGGGTCACAGTTACTCACTAACCATTGGATTTCCTTACTTCAGGAAGAGGAAGATGGCCTTGCCGTAGTAGACACCATTGATAGCCTCGCGATGACTGAGGTACGGCATGATGGAGTCAATCAGACCATGCGGCATCTGGTCCATTTCAGAGAAAATGAAAAGCGACCTCGGACAGACGCTGACATTCCCTCGAATCCAGTTTTGCAGCTGCTCCTGTGGGGACGGGCAAGATGGTCGGTGAGCAGGGGGAGCTGGAAATCAAGATTGGAGCTGGATTATTTTTTCATGGGGGATTACACCGGTGCTCTATCTTGGAGGGACTATTAATGTAATGCTAGTGATATGTAAAGGTAATCAAATCTCACGTGTTAGAGTCTCCCATTGACTTCAGTGGGGGCAGTATGTCCATGTGTGTCGGTGAGGTATTTGTCTGGATATTGACTTCCATGAGACATTCGGTTTAACCATTGCCGGAAGGTCTAATCCTAAACTCATTAAAGTCAATGGGAGCTTTGGTTCAATAGGGCTGGGGGGGTGGGGGCAGAAATACTGAAAAGGATGGACCAATAATCTGATGTGCTGTGGTAAATTCTGTGTCTCTGTACATGAGGCCTGTAGATTCCTTGAGCTATAGTTCGCTGAAAGGATACAGTCAGATAGAATAGGTCTCAAATTTGACCTACTTCCTAAATGTTATAATCTAGTGACAAATTAAAAAGTCCAGTGTTTATGTAGGACCTACAGTAATAAATTTGGGGCAAACTCTGTGGCTAAAGCAAGAACTGGCTTGGACCTCACTTCAAACGTTGAACCAACCCAAGTGTTTGGAGAGGTTCAACAAGTTTGGTGAACTTTGTATCATTTTCCACTCCCCTCTGCACTGTCTGGTTATGCCCACGATGGGGAGCAGATGTGTTGAAATTCCCTGGGCAGTGTTATTCACACGCAGCCCCATATGTGATCTGCATGCAGGATTCCTGACCTATCCATCTCATTAGGAGAGTAGAGTCACAAAAGAAGTACCTTATACTGCTTTATATGTTCAGCGTGTGGGAAATGCAAGACTGCGTCATACTGATGGACGAACCTCCTCCTTGCTTCGTGATGCTGGTACAGGTTCCGTGCAATGATCTTGCTGACAAAGGTCTTGCCAGTGCCGGGCCAGCCATGGAAGGACATCACCAGGGGCTTCCTGGGCTGTTTGTGTCTGGAGTGCATGCTCAGTGCTTTCAGAACCACCTGGGTGGCGAGGTGCTGACCAAAGACTTTCTGTTCCAAAGCCATCTGCAGGGCTGGAGGCATGGTGGGAGGTCAGCGTCAGGAAGCACTTCATTGACCCTCCCTCCCCATGCTACTGCTGAGTCGCAGATGGGGAGAACATTCCCAGTTAACATTATCATGGAGCCATTTCCCTGTGTAACATGAACTGTAGGCACTGAACTGCTCCCTGTATCTGGCCCTCAGCGGCTGTTCATGGGAGCTAAGCAGCTTGCACGGGATACCTGGAGACTCCCAATATGTCTATCACTGTAGCTAGTGCCTCATACATGGGCCTGGGATGTGATCCTGTGGTTCTGGGGGGACGTGTTTGTTGAAATTCCTGGATCCTCTTTAACCACTTTTGGTGGCATGTAAGGTACCTAATAGATGAGGTAAGACATGTCTCCCTTGCTCCCCCCCCCTTCTCAAAGAAGAGCTGACATTTCAGTGGCAAGAAGCACTTCAAGGAACACTGCCTATAGGCAGAGGGAAATCTGTGTACCTTGAAGTAAATGGAGCTGTGCTAGTTTTCACCAACAAAGGATCTGGCTCAGAATCTGCAGCATAGTCTTTCAGGGAAAGGGTTAATTAAAGGCCTGGTGTTACTGGTGCTGAAAACACAAGGGGATTTCCTAGGCTGCCAGGCTCATGGGTTCTGGAACATTTCCAACAGGCCATTTAATGATCATCTCGGTTTCCATTTCTCAGCACTAATGCCCTGAAGGCAGGGCGAGAACTGCTGCCCAACTTCCTCTTTGGGGCGGCTGCTTGCTTCACAGACAGAGGCGGCAGGGCTCAGAGGCAGGACGGGCTAGTGGAGAAAGCCTGGGACTCTGAACCTAGCAGTTCTGAGTTGTAATCCCACCCCCAGACCTGACTCGTGCATCCAACATTCTCACCACTGATGTTGGGTTCTGCACAGGGGGGCCCATGGCCCTGGAGAGGAACAAGCAGGGAATGGGGTCTTGGGGGGAGAGGCAGTGCGGGACTGGGGCCTTGGGGGAAGGTACAGGGCATCAGGGGAAAGGGGTGGCACGGCTGCCCCCCCACACACACACTTTTAGGAAGTTTTTGCCACTCCTGGTTGTGCGGTATCTGAGCGCACAACTGGAAGCAGGGGCATTGGGAGGATTAATTAGCTCACGGCCTTAAATTCACTCCTGAATTATGCCAGCATAAAGCAGGGGATTCCTGGCAAGGGAAAAGTCCATCAAAGGAAAAGCAGTTGTGACATGAGGCATCTGCAACCTCTTCTCTGCCAGCGAAGACCCATGGAATGGGAGGATGGGCATGGCCAGGGCATGCAGTCAGGTCCATTCCCTGGCCAGTCTCTGTCAGGTTGAGCCCTGCTCTGGTGGGAAGGAAAGCTGACTTTTCCCATCAGAACTGCTGCCTGAAAAGGCAGCCTGCACTTCCCCAGTTAGAATCCCTTCACCCAGAATGCAATCGCATTCCTGAGGTCAGCAGGGCCCTTGGATTCCTCCGCCCACGTCATCGCTTGCTGCTGCTATTACCTGGTATGTCCAAGGTGTCCTTCATATTGCAGCACTCCAGGAAGTGGCACTTAAGCCAGGAGGCGGGGGAGAAGAGCTGCCACATGACAGCTGCCCCGCAGAAAGCAAGTGAGGTGGTGATGGGCTCCAGAGCTGACACCAAAGTGGGCACCAGAGCGAAGAATCCAGCCACGTTCAGAAGCTTCATGGCAGGAGCTGAATGCCAGCCTGGCTCGGTGAAAGCAAAAGGGAAAGCACCAGAACATGACTTCCCGATGTGTTTCTGCAATCTCAGGATGTTCTGAGAGCTGGAGGCTAGTTCCCATTAGCGTGGATAAGCCACTGAAGCAATAACAATAATTGAGTCATCATCACATTATTATATTTGGTGTTAGCCTAAAGGCAAAGTCTCATCCTGAGCTGGGTTATGTTCCTGTTGGGAGGGAGGGGGGAGGCCGCGAGCTTCTTTGGCCCACTCTTTCATGCTCCCATGTAGCAACTGAACAGGATCCCAGCCTTGAGATTTCTAGAGGGAGTTGCTAGGGTGAATGCTGCCTAGCCTCAAGACCCTGCACATTTGGGGCTTGATCCTATGAGGTGCGGAGCTCCTTGAATCCCCCTGACTTCTGCAGGAATGGAGGGCACTTAGCACCTTGCAGGACTGAGCCTTTCGCCAGCAGATACAGTACCGTTGGAGAGCATCTTGTTCCTTTTTAAAGTAAAGCCCTCTACAGAGCAGGTTCCATTGACTGGGCTGCCCTGGCAAGGTGTCTCGGGATCATTCTGGGCAGCTCCAGTCTCCATGCCCTGCACAGCTTGGTCGATTGGAGAGGATATGCAAAGTCCCCGATCGGGAACAGGATGTGTGTAAGCTTGAAAACGAATTCATCCTCTGGAAAAACATTTGAAATAATTTTCTCTGCAATGACCAGTAAAGGTGTTCTGAAAATGATTTTTCCCCTGTGGAAAAATTTCAGGTTTTGTTAAAAAAAATATCAAATACTGATTATTTTTTTCAACAATCTCCCCCCTCCCCTTCATATTATTGACAGAAGTGATTTCTTTTGGTTTTGACTAAATCTTATTTTTCAATGAAAAAAGTGTTCATTGGAAAAATTCCAACCAGCTTTATTTGCCAGTCAAGACTTGTGTTAAAGATTTGGTGTCTCTTTCACCAGCTGATGGCTGGGGATGTTCACCTGCAATGGGGTGTCCATCCCACACAGGACTCGAAGGGGTTAAGCTGGTCATGTGGGCCTAGGAACCCCACAAGCTGCACCTGGAGGAAGAGCCTGGGAGCAGGGACTTGATTGCAAGCAGGTTCAGCTGTGCAGGAATAGGTGGGGCTTACACAGACAGGGGCTGTTGCTGGGAAAGGGGTAGTCACTCCCTGGGAAGAGGGAAGAGTGTTTGGAGTTGGTATATCCCAGGAGTGGGGAACTAGGAAAATTAGGAAACAGTCCAGAGAAAGACCAGTGAGGGCTGGGAGAGTAGAGCCCAGAACTGCCAGGTGGAGGATCCCTGGACTGGAACCTGGAGTAGACGGCAGGCCTGGGTTTCCCTATACACTGTCAGGGAAGTGGCACTGATGGGGCAGTGAACTGGAAGACTGGCTGGGTCACTATGGGGAGTGACAGAGACTTTGGGGGACTGTACCGTGTATGGGGGGAGTGGGAATGCTGAGTGACCTGGCCAGAGGGCTGAATCATGAAGAGGATGCTGCGGTACTTGGCGTGAGAGAGGATCTGCAGACCTGAGACAATGCGACAGTGTGTGACCATGGAAAGGGTTGTGACCTCAAGAGCTAATCCCCAGAGTGACCAGGAGGAGGTGCCAGAGAAGCAGTGAGTGGTGCACCCTGTGACTTAGGCTTTTTACTGTTCTGTAGGGGATGAAGGCCAGGGAGGAGATTGGTAGAAAAGGAGAGGGGAGGAGAGAGAAGATCAGGAGGAAGAGAGAGGCAACAGACCAAGGGGAGAAATAGAAATGTTGAGGGGATAAAAAGGAGGAGGAGAATAGGAAGGAGAAGAGATACAAAATGGAGACCTGAGCCAGCAAGAGGAAGGTGGGTACAGCCATTCCTTTGATTTCCTGTACTGATGTGACGGGTGCTAAGTGCTCCGAGGAGCAAGGCAACAAGAGGCAGACAGGCTAGTCTAGTGGAGACCTGGATCAGGCCCCCAAGATCCAGCTTGTGTTCCTGGCTCTGCCACTGCTCTACTGTGTGATCTTGGGCGAGTCACTTTGTCTGTCTCAAGGGATAATGATACTGACCTCCTAGGTAAAGTACTTTGAGACCTTTGGATGAAAATCACTCTATAAGAGCTGGGTATCGTCATCGCTGAAAAGGACACCGCCAGGAACTTGGAGAGGAGTGTTCACTGCAGCATGGGTGGATAAGTAGGCATGGTGCATGTGTCCTGGAGAAACAGTTAACAGGCAGGAGTTTGTGAGGGTAATGGCACCAAAAAATAACCAGAGAACTAAGGATGGATATGAAAAAAAATAGTAAGCCCCAGTTTTAAGCTTTCCTTTTCAGTAACCAGATCCATAACCCCCTAGAGTTAACAGGAGTCTTTCGGGCTTGTGCTTGTGATTTTCTCCAAGAAAGCTCGTCTATCATCTTAAAGTTTGTATTGACTAGCCCCAATGTTCATGGTCCCTGAATGCTTTGTACATTGACTAAGCATTCCAGTGCCCTAATTGGTTTGTAACTTAGCTCAAGCTACCTGTTATCTGTGCTCCTGCTGACTGGTACAAGCCAGGGTCCATGCGGTGGATCAGTTAATGCTTGAATTGTCAAATATTTAGCAGGCTCCACTTTTTTCAACCACACTCAGCTGGAACTCCATTGGCCAACGAGCACCTTTCAGCACCTGGGGTGGTGGGTTTGGATTAATACTGTCCTTCAGCACCCTGGACAGCTCCCCTTCTTTTGCACATCTCCAGGTTTCCAATTAACACATTTGAAAGGGGAATTCAGAATCTTGGCCCAGGGAGGAGAACCTCCTGCCACAGCAATGTGAGGCCCAAATGCATATGACTCAGACTGCGGCAGGCTTCTCCTTTGTACTTGTGTTCTGTCCCACAGTTTAAAGTGGCATCTAGTCTTCCACGGAAGAGTGAGCATTTAACATACATATTTGGTGAGACCTCATCTCCTTCATGCTCGACCTCCTAAGAAATATATCTTTCTCCCAGTCACAGGATTCTATGCTCTATTGGTGAAACAAGGTAAGAGTTGCTTTAGATACAATGGAATATGGCCTCATTTGGTCTATTTGTCCATTACCACCCACACTTGTGTAGTCACAAAAGCAGTGCATTTGCTACCATTCTCCTTTAATAGCATGATACGCTCACTTGACACTGGTGTAAGTGAATAAACAAGGTGCAGAGCAAAGGAGAATCAGAGCCCTGGCCTCTAAACTGTGCCCCTTGCCTCCCCAAGGGAGTACAATTTGATTAAGCTGAAAATGTCTTTATTAATGATATGAGCATGTAGTAATCGGTGTTTAACTGATATGTTTCCATATGTGCTCCTCAGTCCCACTGATGTACAAGCGGGGTTAGAGGTGGCTAGACTGGGTCAATGTAGTTATTAAAATTATATGGCATGACAGGGTCGGGCCAGATGGCTACAGGAGAGTGATAAAAGGCAGATTGTTAGCCCCAGGTTAAGCAGGTCCCTTTTCCATGGGTAAGGTAACAGGCAGTTCCAGAACAATCAGGAACTTGCTGGAACAAATTAAGGCAACAGGCTAATTAGGACACCTGGAGCCAGTTAAGAAGCTGCTAGACTCAGTTAAGACAGGCAGGCTAATCAGGGCATCTGTGAAGAGCTGGAAGTAAGAGACACAAGAAGCTGAGGGTGAGTAGGCAAACTGCTGGAGGGCTGTGAAGTACAAGCGTTACCAGACCTCAGGAGGAAGGTTCTGTGGTGAGGATAAAAAAGGTGTTGGGAGCAGGCCATGGGGAAGTAGCCCAGGGAGTTGTAGCTGTCATGCAGCTGTTACAGGAGACACCTTAGACAGCTGCAATCCACAGGGCCCTGGGCTGGAACCCGGAGCAGAAGGTGGGCCCGGGTTCCCCCTTTCCGCTCACCTCCCTTTTTGATATAAGAGGAGTTGATCTGGACTGTGGGTCCCACCAGAGGGGAAGGTCTCTGGCCTGTCCCCCAACCCATTAGGTGGGCCAGCAGAGACTGTCGGGATTGTTCTCCTTTTCCCAATATGCAAGTCTAAGCCTAGTACAGTAATAAAACTGAATACAGATTAAAATCTCACCCTCAGAGATGTTTCAATAAGTTTCTTTCACAGACTGGATGCCTTCCTAGTGGGCACAGTCCCTTCCCCTGGTACAGCCCTTGTTCCAGCTCAGGTGGTAGCTAGGGGATTTCTCCTGACTGCAGCCCCCTTTGTTCTGTTCCACTCACTTCTGTATCTTTGGCACAAGGGAATCTTTTGTCTCTCTGTCTCCCCCCCACCCACCCACTTCTAAATGGAAAAGCACCAGGTTGAAGATGGATTCCAGTTCAGGTGACATGATCACATGTCACTGTAAGACTTCATTACCCACTTGCCAGCACACATGTAGACAGGAACACTTACAAGTAAAACAAAGCCATCTACAGTCAATTGTTCTGGTTTATGGGAGCCATCAAGATTCCAAACCACCATTAATGGCCCACGCTTTGCATAATTACAATAGGCCTTTAGAGTTATATTTCATATTTCTAGTTTCAGATACAAGAATGATACATTCATACAAATAGGATGAACACACTCAGTAGATTACAAGCTTTGTAATGATACCTTCCAAGAAACCTTTCGCATGAAGCATATTTCAGTTATATTATATTCACACTCATTAGCATAGTTTCATAAAATCATATAGAGTGCAACGTCACACTCAAGGCTCGTCTATGCATGGAATTAAAGTGGAGGCAGTGATATCGGCATACAGGCGTTTATACTAGTTGTGACAGGCTGACAATTCCCTGTAGTATCCTGGACAAACCTTATGGAATTAAGAAACTTTATTGAATTAAATTAAACCTTATTGAATTAGGGTTAATATCTTTGGGGTACATGGTTTTAAAAATGCAATTGAGTGTGTATTATTGTGGCATTGTATGTACCTTCTCTAGATGCATATGTACTTCCTCTGTTATTAACCCTTTGTAGCAAATCCCCTGGAGAGAGATGCATATACTGGTTCCAACTGGATTCTCTAGGGGCCAATTGATAAAGAAAAAGTTTTTGGATAAATAGCCTGGTTTTAAACAGGCTGGTGGCCTTTTTCCTGCTCCAGCAAACTGACAGGACCCCTGGTCCACAGAGGGCCCTAATCCTTAGGGGAGGGTTGGAAGGACTGATCCTACTGAGGCCTCATGGTGCTTGTTCAGAGTTGAAGTTGTGATGAGCTGGTAACCACAAGGAATCCCCCTTGCTTGGGGTTTAAAGAACTGTTCCTGTCAGAATCCATGTTAGGTTGGGGTGGTGATCCGGACATGCGTGTAGGTTCTTTCATTGTTTTTAATTTGTTTTCTCTGTGGTGCTTTTCACCTTAAGAATAAAGCAGGCTTGCATAGAAAGTGCTGGCTGGTAAGTTATACCTGTAGCAAAGGTTACAATAAACCTGTTAAACAGCTCTGAAGATGAAGCAAGCAGGTATCTTTGTGCTGGGAAATACACAGCCTGGAAATACCCGTCTAGAGGCCTGATGTGTACCTCAACCCAACAGCAGCAACAGCTGGGAGCCTACAGTGGGTGCCCTTGCTGGTCTGCTGAGGGGAAATACAGGTGCAGTTGCCCTGAACTGTGACACCGGTGTAGCTATTCCTGTATGGGACTGGGAATTGTGATATTGGTATAAGGCACCTGCTTACCAGTATAACTGTGCCCACACTAGGGGTTGTACCAGTGTCATTATATTGGTTTATAAAAATGACATCCTTATCCAAAATAATTCCAGCTGTACAAAAACTGTGTGTAAGAGCCTTCTAAGTCACGCTGAGCACTGTTCCTCCAACTCAAACCTCTGCTGCTTTGCATTTATTTGTATGAACATCAGGTGGCGCAACAACCAAGGTCTTAGGCTTGGTCTACACTAAGTGTTTAAACCAATTTTAGCAGCGTTAAACTGATTTAACGCTGTACCCATCCACACTATGAGGCCCTTTATATTGATATAAAGGGCTCTTTAAATCGGTTTCTGTACTCCTCCCTGATGAGAGGAGTAGTGCTAAAATCGGTATTACCATATCGGATTAGGGTTAGCGTGGCCGCAAATCGACAGTATTGGCCTCCGGGCGGTATTCCACAGTGCACCACTGTGACCGCTTTGGATAGCAATCTGAACTCGGATGCACTGGCCAGGTAAACAGGAAAAGCCCTGAGGAAATGAAAATCAAAATTTCGGTTTGCCGAAAATTTTGATTTTCATTTCCTGTTTGCCCAGCGTGGAGCTCTGATCAGCACGGGTGTCAATGCAATCCCAAATCCAAAAAGAGCTCCAGCATGGACCGTACGGGAGATACTGGATCTGATCGCTGTATGGGGAAACAAATCTGTTCTATCAAAGCTCCGTTACAGAAGACGAAATGCCCAAGCGTTTGAAAAAAAAATCTACAGGCTACACAGTGCTGCGTGACAAGCGTAACGGGAAGTCAGAGACTCAAATGGACGTTCATGGAGGGAGGGAGGGGGTACTGAGGACTCCAGCTATCCCACAGTCCACAGCAGTCTCCGAAAAGTATTTGGATTCTTGGCTGAGCTCCCAATGCCTGTAGGTTCAAACACATTGTCCGGCGTGGTTCAGGGAATAGCTTGTCAATTTACCCCCCACACACACGTGAAAGAAAAGGGAAAGAAATCGTTTCTTGACTTCTTTCAATGTCACCCTATGTCTACTGAATGCTGCTGGTAGACGCGATGCTGCAGCAGTGAAGAGCAGTATCCACTCCTCTCCCCTGCCCGGTGGCAGACGGTGCAGTAGGACTGGTAGCCGTCCTTGTTATCAACCCGTGAGTGCTCCTGGCTGGCTTCAGGTGAGGCTGGCCAGGGGCGCCTGGGTGAAAATAGGAATGATTCTCGGTCATTCCCAGTAGATGGTACAGAACGGGTGGTAACCGTCCTCATGGTTGCCGTGCTATGGCGTCTGCCAGGGCAATCCAGGGAAAAAGGGCGCGAAATGATTGTCTGCCGTTGCTTTCCCGGAGGAAGGAATGACTGACGACATTTACCCAGAACCACCCGCGACAATGATTTTTGCCCCATCAGCCACTAGGCTCTCAACCCAGAATTCTAAGGGACGAGGGAGACTGCGGGAACTATGGGATAGCTACGGAATAGCTACCCACAGTGCAATGCTCCGGAAATCGACGCTAGCCTCAGACCATGGACGCATACCGCCGAATTAACGTGCTTAGTGTGGCCGCGTGCACTCGACTTTATACAATCTGTTTTATAAAACCGGTTTATGTAAAATTGGAATAATCCCATAGTGTAGACGTACTCTTAGAGCTAGACCAGGGTCAGCAACCTTTCAGCGGTGGAGTGCCCAGTCTTCATGTATTCACTCTCATTTAAGGTTACCGTGCCAGTAATACATTTTAACGTTTTTAGAAGGTCTCTTTCTATAAGTCTATAATATATAACTAAACTAGTGTTGTATGTAAAGTAAATAAGGTTTTTAAAATGTTTAAGAAGCTTCATTTACAATTAAATTAAAATGCAGAGCCCCTCGGACCGGTGGCCAGGACCCGGGCAGTGTGAGTGCCACTGAAAATCAGCTCACTTGCCGCCTTTGGGACACGTGCCATAGGTTGCCTACCCCTGAGTTAGACCTAGGAGCACCCCTGCAAAATGAATGCAAACAATGGAAGGAAAAGAGATGGGTGTGAACATAAACAGAGCTGCTGGTTTGTGTTCGAAACATGATTCAGGGGGATTCCAAGCTGCCCAGCCATCAGAGCTGCCAAGCCAAGAGCCACATGGACAGTGTATCCAGAACCCAAGAACTGTTACAGAGCAACAGAATGCAGCTACTCTCATTTTTCACATGGAGATGCAGAACTTGATTCAAGCTCTAAGAGAATTTTATGCCAGGGCCTGTAGACTCTATGGACTAAACTTTTGTATTAAAGAAGAAAGCAGGCCCCGTTACAGAGTTCACAGGTTTCAGGTGAAGTTTACTCACTCCTGTGGTAGAGATTGAGCTGGATAGCTAGAGACTCTGGAGTGAACTGTTTGTCTTGCATGGCCTTGGAGAAGAAAGTTGTGTGTACTGCTCTCTCTTGTCAAGTGAGTAGGTCTCAAAGTTTGAGATCCATATTTCTCATCATCCCATCAGACCTCGGTGGTGTGAACCCAATTCTTGTTTTTGACATACAGGGTAGCAGGGGGTGGACTCATTTCTCTGAGTCTGTGTCTGTCTTTGAGGTCCCTCAGGGCTGAAGAGGGCCGACTATTGAAATACAGTCCTATATATTATAGACAGCACATTGGAGAAGAATCAGCTGAGCTTTGCATAGGAGAGGGGCAAAGGGGGAAAAGTCTATAGACTCTTCTTTCCCATATGGGAGGGAAATAATATATTTCCTATACTGAGATGGGCTGTGTGCTGCTTAACATGTGCCAGAGGGGTGTACAAGTGAGTTGCTGTTGGAACACTTCATGCTGAAAAAGTAGTTATCAATAACTCACTGTCAAACAGGAAGGTTGCATCTAATAGCTCCCGTGGGGGTCTGTCCCGAGTCTGGTCCTACTCAGTATTTTCATTAATGACTTGGATAATTGAGTGGAGAGAGTGCTTATCAAATCTGTGGGTGATACCAACCTGGGAGGGCTTGCAAGCAGACAGGATTAGAATTCAAAATTATCTTGATAAATTGGAGAATTGGTCTGCAATCAATAAGATGATGTTCAATAAAGACAAATGCAAGGTAGGAAGGAAAAATCCAACGCACAAATATAAAATGGGGAACAACTGGCTGGGAAGCAATACTGCAGAAACCAGTCTGGGGGTTATAGTGGATCATAAATTGAATCTGAATCAACAGTGTGGTGCTGTTGCGAAAAAGGTGAGTGCCATTCTGGGATGTGTTAACAGGAGTGTCATATGTAAGATACTGGAAATAGTAGTTCTGCTCCACTCAGCACTGGTGAGGACGACTCTGGAGTACTGTGTTCAGTTTTGGCCATCACACTTTAGTAAAGAAATGAGCAAATTGGAGAGAGTCCAGCAGAGAGTAACAACAATAAGAGGTTTGGAAAACATGACCTATGAGGAAAGGTTGAAGGAAGTGGGCATGTTTAGTCTAGAGAAGAGAAGGCTGCAGGGGACGTGACCTCAGTCTTCAAATATGTAAAAGGTTGTTATCGAGAGGAAGGTGATCAACTGCTATCCACCAGATAAGAAATAATCAGCTGAGTTTGCAGCAAGGGAGATTTGGGTTAGACATTAGGAAAAACTTCCTAACTCTAAGGATTGTTGAGTACTGGAAGGGAGACTATGAAATCTCTGTTATTGGGAGTTTTTAAGAACAGGTTAAACACCTGTCAGGGCTGGACTAGCTGTACTCAATCCTACCTCAGCATGGGATGAAGGAGTGGATGTCTCTTGAGGTGCCTTCCAGCCCTCAGTGGATCTATGCTGCTATCCCCTTAGCTCTTACCTGTTAAATAGCATCAAGATGGGTCAGTACTTGTCTGACACCTCCCAAGAACCAGTACAGATGAGGGTGGCACCCTTTTCTTCTAATCTGCCTGGAGCCAGTGGCCCAGGACGGTGTGGGAGGGACTGTCTTTTGACTGTTAAACTGTCCAGTGGTTCTCATTAAAGAACTCCTGGCTTTTTTGCAACAGTAAAGGTGTTCCTGGATGTGGTGTCTTACCTCTGCTATTCTGGCCAAATTCAGAGCTTGATAATTGCACTCTGCCTTCCTAAGTTCCCCATGCAGATTCAGCCGGAAGCAGGATTCTTTTCCTAGCTGAATGCATTGAGGTGTTGTGGGCTATTAAGCGGCTGATGTGTTTCATCCCAGAAGGGGCTGCATTTCAGTTGGTGGATAAAGTGATGTCTCTGGACAGTGACAGTGGAAGCTGGATGCTAGTTGAAGAGTATTTTTGGGCTCTTTGAGGTGCGAGGCACTAGACAAATGCACACTATTTGTATCACCACTGGTACAGTGTATTGGCAACATCATGAAACTGGCCACAAGTTAGAACAGAAGCAGCCCCCCCATTTTCCTTAAAACGTGCCCCTGACTTCAGGGGACTTTAGAGCTGCTCCTTTCTACAGTTACCCCGCACACATCCATGCGTGCAGACTCATCCACACACACCCACCCTCTTTGCCTGCTGGCTCATGAGTAGGCTGATGCCTGTTTGTTCTGAGAGCATCTTCCCAGAGAAGGTCAGGTTAGAGCCCCCTTTAAACTCACAGAGGAGGCACTGCAGGGAGAGACTGCACCTCTGACGCACATCAGATTCTTTGGAGGAGCTGGATGACAGCGTGCTTTATCCAAACACAGAGCCAGGCTGCGCTTTGCAGATGCATCAGGAACTGTGGGGTGAGCTCTGACTCACTGGGACATATCTGGCCGTTCTCTGATTTGCGGGTAGCGGTAACACCTATCACTTAACACTGCGCAAACATTGCTTAATCCTCACAACACCCCAGTGAGATGAGGGTGGGGATCATTATCCCCATGCTACGCTGGAGAAACCAAGGCACAGAGAGGAGAAGTGATTTGCCTAAGATCCTTATTCTGTTTTTCTATCTCCAAGTTATAGCAGGGAGAAGAGAGACTATGCAACAAGGACCAGATCCTGCAGTCTTTACTCAGGCAATAACTCCAGCCAAGCTTGGCCTGGGTGAGGACTGTAGGACTGGGTTGTAGATGAGAACTACAAAGTCCCCACACCACTCTGCCGGGTGTAATGCCGTTTTATGTGTCAGGTGCATGGGGGCAGGAGAGAGGGAGTCCATGAGCCTGTGATGCATGGGAGGGATGGGGCAGGGTCCTGCTGGGAAAAATGTAGAGGTGTGAGGATAAACCTGCCTGGATCAAGTGATTTCTTTGATCACGTCTTAACCCTCTGTTGGGGGACGAGTGTGACTTTTGAATGGATTTTGGAGTCACTGGTGATTTCTCATACATCTGGAAAAGTTTTAGATCCTGGATGTTTTTATGGACAGATGCTGTCTCTGGACAAAGTGACCAAGTGAGGGGAACGGGCTACTGTACAAGAATATGAAAGGGGATCTGATTTTAGGGCCCATCCCTGCTGTCCTGAGTAAGGCTGGTAGGATCAGATCTCTCATCTAGTTGTCGTTACATTCTGGACCGGACTCTTATTTACACTGCAGCTGCTTGATGTTGCTCTGCTGCCGCAAAGGGGCCATAAAGTATGAGTAAATGACATTTGCACTTGCTCAAAGAGCCCTGCCCTCTGCCAGCATGCTATAAAGACTCCTTAGTACACCTGAGAATCAGCCCTTCTGTTTAGTGGCTGTGTGAGCCCCTTGAGCTCATGATAGGCAGAATGGGCAGGTCTATGACACACAATCGTTTTTCTCCCCTTCCGTCCCCTGGTCATATTCCAGAATTTAACACACAGAATAATGTGCCTTTCAGAGTCCAGGCAGAAGGAGTGAAAGTTGCTCTCATAGCCCATCTGGCTGGCTTCACATTTTAATTAAACTGGCAGTAATTGGATGTTTGACACAGGAGCAAGGGAATGGCTCCATGTCCTGATTGTCCTGCCACACTATCTATCCTTCATTGTGACTGGAGCTCCCCATATACCTGGCCACCCTGGGAGCACATTTAACCTTGTAGGCAGGACAGGTTCCTTTAGATTTTGCAGCCTGCCCTGCATTGGTCCAGTCTGGGGTTTATGGTTGTTTCTAAGAGGAATAAGGAGGAAGGAGCAGTGCTAGTGCAACATCAGTGTGTGTTGTGTGTGCGACTCTGTGCCCAAGCCACGGCAGAAATGAGTTTATTACAGCCCCACCTAGAGTCTGGCTCTAGCTCATGCTTTCACAACTCCTGCGTTTTGCTGTGGCGGTTCCCCAGTTCAATCCCTGCTGGGAACCAAGAGTGGCTCTTATACACACACCAACACGTCATCTCTAGAGACCTGGGTTCAAATTCAAAAGTGGGGAAAACCCCTCAGTAAAGTGAGTTGGGCAACTTCCAGTCTAGTCTCAGTGACCATTTATCTGCATCATAAAACCACTGTATAATCTGGCACCACTGAGCATGAGAGGCCAAGGACTGGGTGAGTCAGCACCCAGCTGTGGAAACCTAGAACTGGGACAGTTTTCAGCTGCTGTGGGTCAAGGCTGAGGAGCATTGCAAGGGTTTCAGTGGGGGGCTCAGGGCTATCACAGCATGGGGGGTCTGTAGGTCCAGCTTTAATGTGTGGGCAAGAGCTCATCTGCCTGACTGGGAACAGAGCTCGGCTGCATTCCCTCCCACGCCATATTCACATTCAGCCATGGTGTTTGCTATTTGTCGTTCTCCTGTTTCAAAAGTTTTACCCATCCAATCAGGGAGCAGAGACAACACCATGTGACTTAGGTGACTGCTCACCACAAGTTATGAAGAGTCGGAAAGGATGGCTCGCAATTGACCCGCAGGCTGAAGGCTGTTAGCTCAAACTACTCGGTGCCCCAGAAACCAGGCTAACTGCATCTCCGATCCCTCCGGGCGCACCCTCTCCAGGCCTCTGGCCATCAGTCTCAAGCCAGAATCACCCAGCGTTGAAGTCCTCTGTGTAACAACCAGAGCAAGTGCGATATGTTCTGCAACTCTGTTCCCTCTGGGGCAATGACCCTGCTGATCAGTGGCCAAACAGCTTCCGCCAAGCAAACATTTATTTAGAACAAAAGTATTTGAGAGAAAACAGACCTTAAAACCAACAGCAACAGATGGTGTGCCCAGTTAGCTCTTCCAAAGGGTTCCCATTCCCTGGCTTTGGGAGGGGCCTACTGCTTAGACTTCCTCTGCAAGTCCCCATACCACTCTTTTCCCTCCCTCCCTCTCTGTCTCTCTAGCCAGCTTCTAGTCACACTAGTCAGACTCTTAATACACGTCTGTATTAATGGGCTAATACACAGCGGTCCCACAACTGTCCCACTCACTGAAGGTGTCTGGATGAGGAATGATGAGCACTGACAGGATCACAGATGAACAGCAAACAAGAGGGGAAATTTATGTTAAATAAATAATTGGACATGCCGATCTGCAGCCCTTCCCTTCAGCAGGGGCTGTGTCCTGAGAGCCTTGTTCCCAGCAAGCTCGGCGGCATGGCTCTCCAGGGTAGAATGGACTGGGCCATCTTCATCGTCCACTTGCCTGTCAAAGCGCTGACCTGAAAGGGGACTGGCAGTGGCACCCAATCCATGGCACTGTAGTCCGTACACTCCGCAGCCTGGAAGCCCCAGGGCCAGAGTGACTCAGCAGGCCAGAAACTAGCTGGGACTCTAAGGCTCAGATCTCTGGATTATCCAGATCCAGCTATAACAAGAGGATCCCAGAACAGCCATGCTTTTGGAGGCAGGATATCCAGAATCTTTGCAAGCCCAGCTCTCTCACTCTGTAATGAGGCAAACCTTTTCTGCACATTGGGATCTTTGGCACAAGCCAGCAATCCCTGATTTTTCAAGTGAACCCAATGGAGATCTTCTCCTGGCTTTACTTTGAAAGTGAATTTTTATGCCGGTGAGCTGGGAGCCCTGCAAACTGAATCCTCTGATTATAGCCCCAGTGCAAACATCACATGCACGCTGCTCAGCTAACTAACTTCCCTCACCAATGAGCCTCAAGTCTGACTTCTAAGGGAATGGGGGGAGCTCGTTCTCCATGGCTCGTTCTGTCTTTGACTTCCCTGTTGAGGCTGCCGACAAGTCATCCAGCTGCAACAGTGTTTTCTGTGATGTGGGCACCTCCACAATCGGAAATGGACTGATCTCTATTTATCCACAGATCACCAGTCACCCTACTGACTAGCCCTGTGATTACCAGCTCATTCCAGGCCACTGGACCACCACTAGCCACCGCCATCTGGGCTTGATTTTAGCCAGTGATCTAGAAGTGATCGGTCCCCACAGCCTGCTAGCAATCCCCTGAGCAACCCAGTCCCTTCCACTGACTTTTTATTAACTGCTGCCTGGGGTTTCTCTGGGGGAATGTACGTGTCTTCTGTTGACAAATGGAGCTCTCTTGACTGTGCGAGCCGCAGGTCAGCGAGTGCTCAGCAGAATATGTAACGGGTTATTGTGGCTCAATCTGAATTGATACCATTATTTGTATTGTGGTAGTGCCTAGCACCCACAGTCAGAGACCGGCGCTAGGTGCTGTGCAAACGCAAAACAAAGAGACAGACCTTGCCCTCAGGAGCAGACAAGCTACAGAGGGGGAGGCAGATAGGGACAGATCCTCACCTGGTGTAAATAACCCAGCTGCAAACCCCAGTGGAGGCTCTGGCTGCGGGTGTTAACCATTAGCAATGCAGCCCTTCCCCAGCTGTCTTGAGAGGGAAACACATGCTACTGCATCCAAGCAGCCCTGAGTCTGCTGCTCCAGCTGGGGTAGGATTACACAGCCCGGAGCAGAAGTGAAAGATGAGAAGGTGAAAAGGCTCAGTGTGTTTGAAGCCATTTCCCTCGACAGCACTTGCACGGGTGTTGGGATCAGTTGTCCGGCGCCTCTCACTTCTGCCCAAAGCAGCCTGGAAAGGTAAGCCTTGTGCAGGCGAGTGCTAGATGAGGGGTGGGGTGGGTGCACTTGGGGTCACAGCCCTTCTCTTCTCTCCGTGTGTTGGGTGGAATCCTGTTAGTTGGAGCAGTCCGACCAGTTGCACCTGTTTTGACCTTTCCATCTCCATACCCAGCGCCAGCGAACAGTGAGCTTCCCATCCAGAAATGAGTGCAGAAGGCAGCATCGCCATTTTGCAAGTGCAGAACAGACACCACTAGGCATGTTAGGTCACATGGAGTCTGTCATTTCCACCAGCTGCTATGTTCTTTACCTGCAGCTCCAGGAGGAGGGAATGGCTTTTTTAAGCTGGGGTGGGGGGTGAATCCAAGGAATCTCTTCAAATCCAGGAGCCCTGACTCTGACTGACTGGCTTTAGGGAGAGCAGTGTTTGATCTGGAGCTGGATGCTCACTGATTGCTCAGACCTAATTCCACTATATAAACAATCTCCAGGCTCCCATAGTCTTTGATGTCAGAGTCCCAGAGGTTCAGGGGGAGTTTGTTTTTCCCCAGGTTGGCTTGGAAGGGGAAAGCAGCTACTAAGCAGTCGACATTCAGTGTTGGGGCATATATGTTGGTGTGGAAAATGTGCATGCATGTATCTGTTCTCCGCATGTCTGTGCCTAAGAGAAAAGACGCATATCTGTTTGTGTAGCTCTGCGGGTGTTTGTGCAGGTGTGTATGTTTGTGCACGCAGAGAGGGTTGCATATGTCTATGAGTGCATTTGCACGTGGGTTTATATGACTCGGTGTATCTGAGCCTGGGGGATGTATTGGTGCAGGACAATGACTGGCTGTTGGGGTATACGTGTGACTCCCTGTGTTGGGGGTGACATATGTTTGGATATCTGTGTGTTTGTGGGGCGACGTGTTTATGTGTGTGTACATGTGGCTTTGCGCATGCGGATGTATGGTTGTATCTACAAGTGAACAAAACTAGGTTGTGTGTTTGTGTGGCTAGATGTGTATGGGTGCATATATGTATTTGTGTGTGTGTGGGTGCTTGTGTAGCTGTGAGGTGGGGGGGGTGTCATGCGGCTGGGTGTGGTTATTTCTCTATGCTGGGGTATTGAAGAGCTCCATGTACACCAGGTCTATGTGACTTGGGAAATATTGTCTGTTTTTTGTTCCCCAAAATCTCAGCCACTCCAGCTCTCTCTTGCCTCTTAAAAAAACACCCTCAGTTCTCATGGGTGCAGGAGCCCCATTTGCACGACACTGGGAGAAGTGAAGGGAAAAAATGGCCCAAGATGAGTAACAATTTGTGGGCGAGTTTCTGGAGGTACCGAGCACCTGCAGCCCCTCTGGATTTCATTGGGCTTTGGGGATGCTCACACCTCCACCTCTCAGGCCATTGGTAAGTCAGCCTTCCTCCATCTCTGTAGCCACAAGGGTGTCTGCCTCTCTCCATTACTGGGGACACCGCGGACACGGCTGGCTTTAGGAAGTGCGGGGCCCAATTCAAACAGTTTTGACGGGGCCCCGGCAGGGAAGACAAAAAAAAAAAAAGTTAAAAAAAACACGTGGGACTTGTACTCACCGGGTGGTGCTCCGAGTCTTCGGCGGCACTTCGGCAGTGGGTCCTTCACTCAGTCCAGATCTTCGGCGGCAGTGAAGGACCCGTCGCTGAAGTGCCGCCGAAGACCCAGAACAAGCGGAGGACCCACCACCGAAGTGCTGCCGAAGACCCGGAGCGCCACCAGGTGAATAAAAATTGAAAAGGCGTCTCTAGCCAGGGAAGAGATTCTCACTGGGCATGGGGCCCTCTTAGGCGCGGGGCCTGATTCGGGGGAATTGGTGGAATTGGCCTAAAGCCAGCCCTGACCGCGGGCTCCTCTTGCCCATTCCAGTGCACATTGCGAATATCTGCTGTAGTCAAGGAAGTTCGACCGGTGTAAATCCAGTGGGTGGGGGGTCAGAATTAGTCTCTGTGTTACCTTCACAGTTGGGCTCTGGGATGTTATCGTATCTGCTCAGATGCTCCTGGAAATTTACTTTGTAGGCTTTTATCCCCGCCCCCACTGGCCACATGTGATAAAAGAAAGCAAAGCCGTGTGTCAGCAACCATCTGTGAGCCTGGAGCCTTCCCTGATGCCCCTCTTTGCTTTCCTGTGGCGGGGTTGACTCAGGAAGGTCTGAGTCCAAGCCTGCTTTGCAAAGGCTGCGATAAGGACTCCAGGCCCGAGCTGCCTCAGTTGTTGGGTTGACATCAACAAATACTGGAGAAAAATGGCTCTGCACCTTGTCGTTTGGCAGCTTTTGACCCCCCAGTGTCAGCAGGAATGTGATCACTGGAGAAGCGCAGGGCAGTTCAATCCACACAATTCAGCTTACAGCAGCCTATCTGCATGGACACCTCACCCACAGAAAGCATCCCTGATCCTGCAGCAATTTGTGGGCACACGGACGCTTTCCTTTGCTCTCCCTCCATGCACCAGCTGGCTCAGTACGTCCCACAGTGGTGCCACGTGCAGTGAGCTGATGCTGATCACAAGTTTGTGAAGCTTTTTAAAACCCGGGTGCAGCTCCTTGATGAATGAAAATCAGTAACACTTTGCCCTTCTAGAGCACCTTTCTTCTGAGGATCTCAAAGCACTTTGCAGACATGAGTGAGTTCACCCTCCCAACGCCCTTCGAGGTAGGTAAGTAATTATGGCCTTCCACGGGACAGGTGGGGAAACTATGGCACGGAGAGGGGACGGGAACAGGCACAAGCCCATGCGGAGAGTCAGTGGCAAGGCAGAGCTAAAGAAATCGGGAGTACTGACTCCAAGTGCCCCTGCTCTATCCACTAGATCACATTGCCACAATAGCTTGCAGCATGTTGTTCAGCAGATTGTGTTTCCACCATGGCAGAGCAGGACCTTGTCGGCACAGGCATTAGTTGGAGATACCGTCTGAGATTTTCTAAGCCACTTGGGGGAATTGGGCTGTCCAGTTCCCATTCATAATAATGACTGGGTTGGGTTTGTGGGTCAGTGTGAGAGAGATGGTGGGGTAAGGAGGTGTATGAATCCATCTACACGTGCGAAGCTGTCACATTCCTTTTCCTTTGGAACTGATGCCTTCAGCCTGGCCCGGATCCCAAAGCCCTTGCATTTCGGGGGCCTTTGCAGAGCCCATTAATGAGTTGAGGTGGAAATTGTGCGGTGCTGAGGATGGTGGTTCATATTGCAGGGAAAGGCAATACAGTGCGTCTCAGGTATCTCGTGGTGTCACCCATGTCCAGATGCAAATAAATAATAGAGCTACCATGCAAATTTGTATTGGCTGGGGTTTGAATGAAACATACCCCTGCTGCAGTAACTGAAACAAAACTCCAGGTCACCAACAGGGTCAGGTAGAAGTGAGTGTGGTGGATTAACAACCTGACCTTTCACCCCTAGTTGCAGCAGAACATGGCTGGGTTTGCTCCTTCCTCATGCATAATCCTCGGCAAAATTGCCAGCTGGGTTCTGATTCCAGGGTCTGCATTGGGTGTACAAAGCTGAATCAACACAGCTTGAGGATGAAATATTAGGTTGCACTTGCGGTGCTGGCAGTGAGATTCTGTTTGGACGTGTAAACTAAGCATCCAGGATACGGAAGTCATTTGTGGTCTAGTGGTTAGACAAAGGGACTGGGAGTCTGGGCACCTGGGCTCTGTTTCCTGTGCTGCTGCTGCCACTCCCTGAGGCTGTGTCTACACTGCATTGTCGTCCCGGGTCTATGGGAACTGGGATTGTGAGTCAGTGTATCCCAGCCCATGCTTGAGCGCATAGGCGCCAGCTTTCTCATTTCCACAGGGGTGCTTGACCTCCACTCTGCCCCAGTCCCCACCCCCACTCCACTCCATCCTCCATGGCCCCATCCCTGCCCCAACACTTTCTGCCCACACGCCACTTCTTCCTGCCCTGTTCCGTCCCCTCTCCCAAGTGTGCCCCGCCCTTGCTCCCCTCCCTTACCTCCAGTGTCTCTTGCACACCTCTGAACAGCTGATCCGTGGCGGGCAGGAGGTGCTGAGAGGTAGGGGAAGAAGCTGATTGGCAGGGCCCACCTTCTTTTTTCTGTGGGTGCTCCAGCCCTGGATCCCCCCCACAGAGTAGGTGCCGATGCTTGAGCGTCCAAGCTGTATTGTAAACTTGGGTTTACAGTTTCTGGGCCTGGGTCTCACAGCTGTGCTAATGCATCCACACTGCACTATGCCGACCTTCTGACTTGGATCTGCAGCGTGATTTAAGTCTACGCTGTAAAATGGCAGGACTTGGACCCTCCCCCCCAGCAGGATTCTAGGACCTGGGTCCTGAGTGGTTGCTGACCCAAGTCAGACTGATTTGTGTGTGGACAGAAGAGGGGCTTGGGTGCAAACCTGAGTCAGAGCCCAGGCTTTGTGTGCACTTTGGGTAAGTCACTTAAGCTGCCCATGCCTTGGTTTCCCATCTGTAAAATGGAGATAACTGCTAGATTTAGATGCTGCTTGGAAATTGGGGCTGCTAAATCTAGTGTAACTGGAAACTTGAGAATCCATTTCCATTTGGCTTTGGTAGACTTCAGGCCTGGCACGTTCTATTCTCTTGGCCATCCTAGAAGCAGCAAGAGAAGAATAATTTGCAATCAAGATTTTTGTTTGCATTAGCTCAGGCTCCTGAGAGAGAGAGAAATAGGGTGAAATCCAGAAGTCAATGCGAGTTTTGCCATTGACCTCCATTGGGCCATGATTTCACCCTCAGTATTTAAAGTATTAGTATTAATTGTATGATTGCTTGTCAGGCATCTTGAAACCCTCAGGTGAAAGGTGCTTGAGAAGTGCTAAGTGTTGTTTGAGCGGGACTGGAACCAGAACCTTTGACCTGAAAAGGGGGAGCCCAGACCAGAACTGCTCCTGGCTTGGGGTGTGCAAGGCAAAATGCCCTGGGTTTTGGTGTGTATCTTATTGCTGAGGGAGAGTCCATGTGGCTCACTAAGACCTCAGTTCTGCAGAGCTGCTGTTGATGCCTCTGTATGTTCTAATCAGCTGTGCCAGACGGGTTTCCAGAAGAGGCAAACACGCCAAGAGGAAGTGACTGCCTGCTGCCATGCGCTGCTGCCTGAAACTGTTTCCCTGATTTGTTCTCACAGGCCAAGTCTGGTTCCTCGCCTAATGTAACGAAGGCTGCTCAGAGGCAGACTGCGCTGGGAGCTGAGTGAGGGGCCCTGGGAGGAGCAGGGATCAACGAAGAACAGTGCTGCATTGCCCCAGCAGAACGAAGGCTTGAGGACAAGAACCATCTTCATGGTCTCCTAAAAGCTGCTTTTGTTATAGAGCTCCTGGGAAGGGTTGATAATCGGAGAACACAATGGCGCTGAATGGCCAGCCACCCTGGGCATGAGTGATGGAGAGCATTGTGCGTGGAGAATGCCGTACCGTCCCAGCTGGGAAAGGCACAAGGCTTTGATTTCCGCCCCTTTGGGGAATCCCAACACGGAGACTTCTCTGAAGTGGAACAACGCCACCAGCCTGTCTATTTCTGTGCAGCCTGGAGCATCTGACTTTGGCCTTGAAACCATCCAAACTCCTATGTCCCTGAGTGGCTGACCATGGGATGTGCTGTGTGCTCCCCCTTGGTGGAGATCTGGGATGTGACAACCAAACAGCCCGGCACCAGCTGCCTGGAGCTCTCCGTCTTCCCCAAGGCCAAATCCCAGAATTACCTGCCCATCTCCGCCCTGCACTCTGTTTCTTCCTTCTCCGATGCTGAGGACGGCTGTGAAGAAATCCCTGTGGATAGCCTGACTCTGGACAATGGCTCTGACACAGAGGGAAGCTCTGAGAAATAGCTGTCTCTGAAGAGTCTCATGCAGGGGACCAACAGACGCAAGGGGCTTGCCAGTAAGCGGCAGTGGGACTAGCTTGCATGGACAGGGCGTCATGCTCCATTCACAGGTCCACCTGCAGAGCCAGTTGGCAGAAACTTCTTTCTGAGAAGGCCTGATTCTCCACTGCCTTGCACTGTGTGCTGTCATTTACGTCAGTGCAAAGTGAGGGTAAAATGCTACCAGGGCAATGAAAAGTCAGGCCCAAGTGGGGGCCTGAGTCTAATCTCACACTGGTTTTATGCAGGTGTAACTCCATCGACTTCACTGGACGAATCCTGATTTACACTGGGGTAAGTGAGAGCAGAATCAGGCCCTCTATTTCCACCAGGTCCTTGCTGTGTTTGGAGTAAAAGAATAGAAGAGTCTGGAGGCAAGTTAGAAAAATAGCAGTTGTTGTTATTGAGAGTGAAATTCAACTACAGGAGCAAGGCTGGTGCCTCCTCCCAGTTGGAGCGGATGCTCCAGTCTTGCCCTTCCATTTAAACTGAGCCCCGAGGCAACCCTGTGGCACCTTAGGCAGCTTTCCAAGTTCCTCTGAGTTGGATCAGTCCAGTTTCCAGATGCAGCTGATCATGTTCTTTTCATTGTGACAGCATCCGTGTAGGAGGAGAGCCACTGGCATCAGCCCCGCTTCCCTGGAAACAAAAGATATGTATTCCCTAGATAGGGGACAGAGTGAGAGATGCGGGTTTCTTGCTTCGTGGTGTTTTGAATATGACCTCCACCATTAGTCCAGCTGTTTCACTGTGTATGTAGATGAGCAGAGGGAATTAATCCTAATTAATACTTTCTACTTCAACATTGCCTTTCTTGTAAAGTATCTCAAAGTGCTTGACAAGGTGCTAATTACACCTCACATCACCCTCTGCCAGCGAGGGGAGTATCATTTTCCTCATGCTGCAGATAGAGAAGAAGAGATCCAGAGAGATGACAGTGACTCATCAAGATCATGCAACAGAGTCAAAGAGAACCCAGGCATTCTGACTTTCAGTCCCTTGATCTCATCATTATGCAACACTGCCTCTCTGGGCAGATGCAATTGTTCTGTCCCTTAAGGAGTAGAATGGGGTGTCACCCATCTCTCTTGAGTGCCCCTTCCAGCCAGGTGTGTCTGTAGTCTTTAAATGGTCCCGGCCATGGTATTGGGCCATACCCCCAAGGCTTCCTCCCTGGAGGCAATAGTTTCACCCTCTCTGGTCTGTTCTGGCCCCAGCTGGGCCTCTTAGCAGTTTAGTTCCCCTTCCGGGGGTTTATCTCAGTTCAACGGCAGGCCCACTTCCCTAGTAGTATTTGGGGTTGTGGGGGGATCTAGGCCCAGCCACTACTCTGGGTCCCAGCCCAGGGACCCTAAGAATAGCAGCTATATGCCACTGGGTTCCTTTAACGAAACCACCTTCAGTTCCTTGGGCCACTTCCCCATGGCCCCAGCCTTCATCAAGCCTTCACCATTAGCTCGGGGCTCTTCTACATTCAGGCCCAGCAGCCAGCCAGGGGCTCTTCCTCGCTCCCCCAGTCCTGGGTTGTCTATGGTTCTGCAGTCCCCTTTAGCTAGCTAGGAGCACCATCTGTGCTCCACTGACTCCAGCAGCTCCTTTTATATGACCCTTCTGGGCTCTGATTGGCTGCTTCCCCTGCAGCCACTCTAGGCTACTTGGAGGACTCCTCTACTACTCTTTTCTTGGGGAAGGTATTACAGGACCCTGAGACCTCTAGCAAGGGGCCTCTGGGACTAGTCTACCCCCGTCACAAAGAGACTGATGTGTGCAGAGTTCTGATCACCATTTATTTTTAAATGAACATTAGTGAGATGGGAATTTTACAGCTGACAATTCTGCATGATTTAGAGGTGTAAGTGCTTACAGCTGCTCTAACGAGAGATCATGGGCTTGTACTGATAGCCACAGAGAAGACCTTATTCATGGGTAAGGAAAAGTTCCAAAAAATAAAAAGAAGAGATGTTATGAGCCTGTGTGAACTATATTCAAATCTGTGGCTAAATGGCTGTGGAATTAGGCTTGGGGATGGGCTGCCCTGAATGGAAATGCACCGAGAAGCCAAGTTAATTCCATAAAGTCACCCAGTGGGTCGTTTGAAAAGTGGGTAATGGAACCCAAGAGTCCCAGCTCTGACCACTAACCAACCCTTCCTTTCCATTTATCTCTCCATTCACGTCTTCTGACCTATAGGGCAGTATTTTCTTTTTAACTTCAGCTAACGTGGCTGCCCTAACAGACGCGTGTCATGCTGGACCAGAGGTATTCTGTTGTGTAAATGCTTGTGGTATGAATGCATTCCATTTCGGAGAAGTCACGTACCCCCAGTGCCTGGTACAAGCTCTGAAATTCTATAATCCCTCAGGAGTCAGAGATGTTTGAGCACAAGCCATGGACACAAGAGCATCTCCTGAGGAGCAGAACCGTAAGGTACCACATAGATTTCTAAGAGAACTAGCAAGGATTCTTCCTCCAGGCTCATTCTCATTGAGAAGAGACCTAGGGAGGGCTAGTCCAGGGATTTACTACTTGCTGTAAGCATTAATGTGGGGTCTCGCTACTCAACATGGGAGCCCCTAGATCATTTTGGGCCAAATCCAGGTCCCATTCAAACCGTGGAGTTACACCAGGGATACACTTGGCCAAGGGTTTTTGTTCAATATTATTTACGCTCAGACAACGTGCATGGTGCTGCACAAGACACTGAGGCCAGGTTTGCATTACAAACGTACATTGGTACAATGACATCACTCAGGGGTGTGAAAAATCCATCAGGGCAGACAGCACTCTGTCAGTCGGAGAGGTTCTCTCGGCAACGTAGCTACCGCCTCTACCGGAAGTGGATAAATTATGCTCATTATTTTCACATAGGATATGTCTGCACTACAGCAGCTCTAGCAGTACAGCTACGGCACTGCAGGAGTGTTACCGAAATCCTACTGCGGCTAAGGGGTTTTCCCATCAATGTAGCTCCAAGAGGCGGTAGCTGGGTTGATGGAAGAATCCTTCTGTTGACCTTGCCGCATCTACACCAGAGGCTTGTTCAACCTAACTTCGGCCTTAGTATAGACCAGGCCTAGTTCCTATTCTGCTGCCTTCGGGCCTGACTCTGATCTGGTTCATGCTACCTTAATGGATGTGTAACCCCACTGGCTTCTGATTTACGCCGGTGTAACTGAGCTTAGAATTAGGCCCTTTGTAACTATGTCTGTAGTTCTACCCTGGCACTGCAATTTACAGCGGGGTTGAAGGGCACCTGTGTTTCTGTGCAGGAGGCAGGATTTCAGCGGCATCTCCTCTCGGATTTTGAAGAGGTGGCACCTGTAAGCCCCAGCTTTTAAAAGAAGAAGGGGATTCATTTTTTTCTTTCCAGAATGAATAGCTTGAAGAGCAAGAGTTGTGGTAACTATAACGAGAGCGTCCAGCAAGTGGTGCCACAAACAACGCAGCTAAAACAACCCCCGTTTGCAGTTGAGGAAGAGAACAGAATCTGAAGCTGGCTCAGACAGAAAGGGGACGTGTAACTGTTGATAGTGGGGATGAGGGGTGGCATGGATTTTGAACCCCCTCCCCACAACTAAATAAATAAGAAGATCTAAACCCTGGCAGGAATCTGGAGGGGCATGTGATGCCTCTGGCCTCAGAGTCAGGGCCTGTCTACACTTCAAAGGCTACAGCAGTGCATCTGCTGCCCTATAGTTGCGCCTCTGTATCGCGTCAGTGTAGACGCCTCTTACGCCAACAGGAGGGGTTCTCGCTTTGGTGTAGAGAGTCCTGCTCCAAGGGACGGTAGGTTTTTCCTGTTGTCCTAGTGCTGTCTGCACCTGGGGGCTAGATGGTTCACACTGCTCAGACAGGTAGCTATGCCGCGGCAGACCAGCCCTTTAGGACCAAGTAAGAGGACTGAAGGCACTGAATGGGAGAGGGGAACTACTCATAATTAGAGCCGGGGACCAGATTTCCTCTTCCTCCTGCATGGAGCTAGTGACGATGGTCACCACAAAACCTTGCTACTAGCCAATGAAAACCTGAAATACCATCATGGCAGGTTCCACTGCTGACCCATCTGAGAAGAAGCCACATGACATTTCTTCCCCAGTGTGGGCAGAGAGGGCGAGGAGAGGGATGATGGATCGGATCCAAAGCTGTTTGAAGTTAGTGGGAAGACTCTAATTGATTTCCCTTTGGATCAGGTTCCTTGTGTGTCTCTGGTCCCTGGCTGCTGATCTGACAGACAAAGACAAGTGTTTCTGCCTGCTAGTGCTCCACAGCCTGTTACACAACAGGAGAGCACACTGGATCTGCCTGGGGAAGGACAGCCCAATGGTTAGGTCAATAGCCTAGGACGTGAGACACCTGAGTCTAATTCCCTGCTCTGCTGCAGGGGTTCTGTGTGACCTTGGGCAAGTCACGCAGCCTCTCAATGTCTCAGGTCCCCCATCTGTAACATGGGGGTAATAGCGCTGCCCTGTCTCACAAGGGTGTGGTGAGGATAAATACGTTATAGATCATGACACGCTTTGAGATCTGCTGATAAGTGCTATATAAGAGTTAGGCATTCTTCTCATCAACAACGTTGTCAACTAAGTTCTCACTGCAGAATCTTCGGTATCAGCCATGAAGTGAGAGGCAGGAGAGTCGTAGATTGTTTTAGTGGGGGAGAGATTAGTATAGCATTGTCTCAGAGTCACCAATCTATAAGGTACTTTCCGCTTGGGAACAGTTTCAGGTTGCATAAGCAGAGAGGAAGAGGTTTGTTCTATCTGGTCAAAGATTAACGATGCATGTAAATTTCAGCAGTTTAGAAACATTGCTAGTTATATTTTTGGCTGAAAAGTCCATTTTCAAGGCAGCAATGTGAGGCACATTCTACATTTGTTATAGAAATGATTTCCTGAGGTGATGTAGTTCTCTGGAACAGAACCAGATGGCGGTTGCCATATTCATGTCCGAGCAAAAGTAGAGGAGGCGGCTGGCTTCCAGCAGACTCCTGATTTCCCTCCCTGGCCCAGTGCGTATCTCTCCCAGAATTACAGGTGTTGCTTTACTCAGATCCAGGTTTTAAAACCCAGCTGTGAATACTGGAAATGCTTTAAAGCAAGGGGAGAGATAAGACTAGACTAAACCCTGTGCTTCAGTCCCATCTTCTGCAGCTGTTCTGTGTCCCAGCACACATTCATGTGATTTAGCCAAGAAATTCTTTCACCCTGAGAGAGAGGTTGTGGAGTGAGTCCATGTGACGCTCATAACAAGAGAGATTGAAGCCCCTTCCATAGTCCCCATCTCCTCAAACTAGCAGTCTATCTGCCAGCCACAATGGAGGAGCAGAGATTAGAAAATGACATGATTGTTTGTTTTGGCTTGTTAAAGCAGTTTTCTCCAAGTGAAGGGTGTGCCACCCAGGGGGCACAAAGGACTAACTGGGGGGGACATGGACAGACCTCTCATTTGTTCTGAGGAGTCTTAGTTTTCATTCAAAAAGCCTCTAGCTTTTATGGTTGCAAAGAAAAGCATCAAAACGTGACCCATGCATAACTCATATCTGCCTGAGTTTGCAGAGAGCCTGACCGCTGAGATGTGTGAAATGCACCATTCATTTCTGTAGGTGCTAAAAGTATCTCACTGCTCACCAAAACATATAAGAAAAAGACTGTTTGGAGATCTATACCACCATTTCCCAGCGGAAGGGCCAGGGTGCAAACACCTAAAAACACAGATTAAGATGAGGAGGCTGTTACTGCGTGGCTGGACTGCAGGAGAGAGAGATGGGGTTTGTTTTCCTGGACTGGGACTCTACTTTTCAAAAGTTGCGGAAATGCTGGTTTAAGGTGACCCTGGGTTATTAAAACTCAGCTGCCTTGCAAGCAACTCCATGCTGCAGCTCTTAGATGTCTGATTGCAGGGCTGATCTTGGCAGCAGAGAGATTAACTCTCCACCGCGCCCTTGAATTCATACTTGCACAGCTCCACTCCCAGGTGTATGGTTCCGAGTCACTCCTCTCTTGTCAGCCTTGTCTACATGGGGGGAAATTTCTGAGCATAGGTATAGCAAAGTAACTCCCCATGTGCGCAGTGGTCTGGAATGAAGGCGATTGTATTCCAGAATAACCAGTCCACTTCCAAAGCACAGTAATTGATTTCGCTTTTCTTTGAAACTGCCTTCCCCTCATCCTCTGGGTCATTCTAACCCCATGGATTAATCCTGAACTCCTTCAGCGCATGTCTGTAGCGGAAGTCTGGCTGTGGTGTAAGTGCCTTATGGGCAGGTAAATCAGACCCAGCCTCTGCTCCAATGCGTGTATTATCGTTATCTGTCCTGAGGCAGCCTTAGAGCCCCAGTCATGGATCCCGTTTTGCTAGGCACTGCACACACACACGCACAACAGAGAAACAGTCCCTGACCCCTTACGTCTGCTACTCGAAACCAGGCTTTCCTCATCTAAGTAGCCATTCTGAAGTAAATGGAATTATTCCTGTGAGTAAGGGCTACTCGTGTGAGTAAGCCTGGCAGGAGCAGACCTGTTGTTACACTAGTGTAAACCCAAAGTCATTCCATGTAAGTTGCGGAGTTGCTCTGAATTGATACCAGTGTTGCTGAGAGTGAGCTAGGCCCATAGGCTGCAGTATATTTGCCCAGGTGGGAGGCAGGTAGAATAGGGGCATGCTGCAGCCGGAGTGTCCCTTTAATAGCAAGTTGTTTAAGCAAGCGTAGAGAATAAAATGAAACCTGGGAAGACGCCCCAGTCCCAAACAGGGGCGGCTCCAGGCCCCAGCACGCCAAGCGCATGCTTGGGGCAGCAAGCCACGGGGGGTGCTCTGCTGGCGCCGCGAGGGCTGTAGGCAGGCTGCCTTTGGCGGCTTGCCTGCGGAGGGTCTGCTGGTCCCACAGCTTCGGAGGACCTCCCGCAGGCAGCCTGCCTGTCGTGCTTGGGGCGGCAAAATGCTCAGGTCCTCAAAAGTATTTAGGTTCTTAACCTCCATTGCTTTCAGGGGAGTAGGCACCTACACACCCTTTGAGGCTCTGGGCCAAAGAGCTCACGGTCAATGCTCAATCCTGTAGAGAGTGTGATCCTGCAACGAGAGGCGTGGCTCTTTTTGGTTGTAAGTGCTTTGGGGTAGGGGCTGTCGTTTCTGTATGTTCGCACAGCACCTAGCGCGACTGGGCCTTGACCTGCTTGGCCTCTGGGCTCTACTCCAATATAAGTGTGAAATACCAATAATGATCCTAAGGCAGCCCTCTGCACCGGCACAGTGCCGCCTCGAAATCAACAGAGCTCCATGACTGCTGGACTGAGAGCAAATGCAGGCAAGAGACAATGTGAGAGAGCATCAAAAATGGGATGAGAATAGGGGGTAACATTAGAGAAAAAAACATGTGCTTACTACAGATTGTTATGTGCACTACCTGATGGCATTGAATATATATATGTATATATACACATACAGCTGCATTTATATCTACCCCATCTACACATGCATAAATAAACTCTGTATGCTGTTTATTTCACTTGATTGAAATGTACATGGATGATTTATATGCATTGTCTGGGTTAATTGGTCCCTGGCGCCAAGGCACCTGTGGCCTCCCGGTGACCCTTTAATAATGCCAAGGAGGAGGAAATTAGCCACACCCAAGGCGCCAAGGAGACGGGCTAGTTTGTCTGCTGGTGGGAACCTGATTCCAGGTATTGCTGATGCTTTGTGCCACACACCAGTTACTTTGTAAGGAAGGAAAGGGGCTGTGGGGGGAGCAGCAGAAATGAGAATACAGATTAGGACACTACTGTCCCTAAGAATCTCTGGTCAGATCCTTGGCTGGCGTTACTTCACAAAGTTTAACGGTGCTGCCTTGGTTTACCAGCTGATGATCTGACCATCTGTGGCTCGGCTTGAAAATCCCAGGTGGTGTTGGCTAGAAGCTCCTAAGGGAATGTCTCCTGTTGCTGCCCTTCTTCTGCTTTGCTGGTGTGTTCCTCCCATCTGCCAACTAATTAGAAGTCAAGGTCATTTAGCCCCCACTTCTCTGTAAATAGCAGAGGGGAAGTGGAGCTGATACCTAGGCTGACCTGTGACTCTGGGCCTGGATTGTTTCTCCACCTTGCACAGGGCCAGCAGCAAAGGGAATTTTCCATCCCCTTGCTGCAGAGCTCCCAGGAAAGAAAGTCTGGCATTTGCAGTCAGTGTGGCTGTGACATGGGGGTGGGTGCTGACAAGCTGCCGCTCCCCAAATGTGATAGTGGGGAATGATGAACCCTTCCAATCTCTGTGGCTCTGGGGCTTTGCTTCAGACATCCTCCTTTCCCGCCCATCCTCAATGGGTTGGTTGCTAAACACAGGACTACATGCTGCTGGGGCTCACTCTTCACCAGCTGCCCCTTGCTGGCTTGTGTCCCGCCTGCCCCCTTCTCTCCCAAACGAGGTGGGTCAGAGCTCGATGGGCTTGGTGCATGCTGGGTGCTGATCTCAGCTGACAATCTGGCCATAAGCAGCACAGTGGGAGGTGCTGGAAAATCTGGCTTTGAGCTCTTCTGAAAATCTACTCTTTGTGTGCAACCTGACCTCTTGCCACCCTGGGATCTTCTAACTGGGGCCCATAAGCTAGTGGGGAAAAGCCCTGGGTTTCTTGCCTTCCAAATGCATCAAGTATCTGGTATTGCTTAAAAAAAACAAATCTTCCCTGAGCGTGGTACCTGTGGCCCCTCCTAGAAATGACTAATCAGCCAGCAGGAGGTGATGCTGTTCTGATTGCCAGAGGAGCAGCTGCAGTTCCAATATGTAAGTAACGGATGTGAATTTCCTGCTCTCGGGCTTGATTGGCCTGTTGGTGGGTTTTATAGATCCAGGCCCTGTGCTGTGAACGTGGGAAGGGACAGCAGATGGATGCGCTGCACAGGAGGACAGACCATCCTCAACAGTGGAGGCCATGCTGGACGGGGGCAGGGAAGGGTCCGTGCTCCGCTGCGGCCTACGGAGTATGAAACTTGCGTGCGAGGCTGCTGCGTGGCCTGGAATGATGAATGGCTCTGACAGAAACGGCTTCCTCAGCTCTGATCCCAGCCGGAAAACACTAAGCAACTCATTGTTTTCAAGGTTACATTTGAGGAGCAGAACAAACATGGCAGCTTCCCTGCCTCAGTGAGCCTGTGGGTCTAAATAGCTCCTTGGGGATGGGAGGCTGAGATGGGAGGCTGAGAAGCAAGACATCCTGCCCTAACTCACCCTTCCCTTGTTCTCTTTAACAGGCTTGATGATATCCTGGGGCTGGGCTAGGGTCCTTGGGGCACTCTTCAGCTGTGGGAGGGAAGCTTGGATTAGCGACCCAAGCAGAGAAAAGAGTCTACCCAATTTTCTACATAAATAAATCTCTGGTTTAGGACCAGACCTGGTTTAGCTATTTTAAATCAACGGTTCCCAGCCTTTCCAGGCGGCTGTCTCCTTTCTGATTTGTCTTGTGTGCCCCAAGTTACACCTCATTTCAAAACGACTTGCTGACAAAATCGGACCTAAAAATACAAAAGTGTCACCGCTACACTATTGCTGAAACCTTGCTGACTTTCTCATTGTTACCACAAATTATAAAAGAAATCAATTGGAATATAAAGATTGTACTTATGTTTCAGTGTATAGTCTATAGAGCAGTATAAACCAGCCATTGTCTGTAGGAAACTGACTTTGCTAGTGTTTTTATGTAGTGTGTTGTGAAACTAAGGAAATATCTAGATGAGTTGAGGTACCCACTGGAAGACCTCTGCATGCTCCCAGGGGCACGCGAACCCCTGGTTGAGAACCACTGCAGATCCATCAAGATGTGGTTTGATTCCTGCATACTGGCATGTTGGTTGCATGTTGCTTTGTCTCATTAAACCAGGGAAGTCATGCACGTGTGTTTGAAAAATGTGATGCTGTTTGGCTTGGTACCAGCCCTATAGAGCCCTTTTCTTAGCCCTTTCCCGCTCCCCCCTCCCCTGAGCCATCTTGCCACCAAGTACTACAATAGACCACATCAGTACTTGCTACAGCAGGGGAGGGCAAACTTTTTGGCCCGAGGGCTGCATCTGGGTATGCAAATTGCATGACGGGCCATGAATGCTCACAAAATTGGGGGTTGGGGTGCGGGAGGGGGTGAGGGCCCTGGGGTGGGGCCAGAAATGAGGAGTTCAGGGTGTGGGAGGGGGCTCCAGCCTGGGGCAGGAGGTTGGGGTGTGGGGGGGAGGGCTCCAGCTGGGGATGCAGGCTCTGAGGTGGGATTGGGGATGAGGGGTTGGGGGTGTAGGAGGGTGCTCTGGGCTGGGACTGAGGGGCTCAGAGGGTAGGAGGGGGATCAGGGCTTGGGCAGGGGGTTGGGATGCAGGAGGGGGTCAGGGGTGCAGGATCCAGGTGGTGCTTACCTCAAGCAGCTCTCGGAAGCAGCAGCATGTTCCCCCCTCTGGCTCCTATGTGGAGGCACGGCCAGGCAGCTCTGCACACTGCCCTGTCTGCAGGCGCTGCCCCTGCAGCTCCCATTGGCCACAGTTCCTGGCCAATGGGAGCTGCAGTGGCGGCGCTTTGGGCGGGGGCAGTATGTGGCTCCCCCTGCCTGCGTCTACACATAGGAGCTGGAGGGGGGACATGTCGCTGCTTTCGGGAGCCGTGTGGAGTGTGGCAAGCCCTGTACCCCGCAAAAGGTGCCAGACGCCCAGGGAATTGCCATGAAAGCCTGTGTCTGTGTGAGTGAGGAACTATATTCTAGCTGAGTTTCGCCCAGGCGTTAATATCAATGAGGGGCTAATCACTGCAAAGCCCAGGCAGGTCAGTCTCTCCAGAGAAGTAGCAGCCCCTGGGGTATAGACTGGTCAGAGCAGATTCAAGAGGCCCAGGGAGATGCACGAGTTTTTGTGGCTAAAGGGTCACCTTGAACTGGCTGAGCGACCCCCCCCCTTACACCCGAAGCACTGATCTGAAACTGGAAGCAAGAGGGCAAAGCCCTGCTGGTAGGCTTTGAAGGACTGGACCTAGAGGGTACCGTGGAAGAGGGTGACACCAGGTAAGCTAGCATGTGGGTAGACTGCTGTCCTGCTTTCTCAGCAGTGCTTGGGTGCTAAAATAAACTGCTCAGGGGGGGCTGGCTGGTCACTGGTGACGCTGCCATTGACCTTGGAGCGTGAGCGAGCCACAGGTGCTGGGCTAAGGTCTCCCCCGCTGGGTTAATCGCAGTGAATCGTGGGGAGACTGGACGCCTAAAGCCACGATCTGCAGGGAGAGAATGCAGGTTGCCTCCCACTGAGAGGTGAGTACTGGACGGGTTGAGACCTGACAGAACTCCCTTGAGCAGGTTCGGTTCCCTCCAGAACCGTAACAAAGCTGTACCAGCAAAAGCACATTTTGGCCGGGGTAACTGTGGCTACACTGGAGGCTTGTGTGCCAGCACATCTCTATCGGTCGGGGATCAAACCCCCCTGATTGGTGTAGATATATTGTAAAAAATGCCCCACTTGGAGCACTGAAAAAGTGCTAGGGCTTGCTGTTATTACTAGCCATAGAGTCACCAATATTTTATGAAAATGGTGTGGAGTGGGTCCATTCTAGGGTTCAAAGTGTGTGTGTTTGGGGGCAGGGGTGTCTGTCTTTGCTAACTGGATTCTTTGCATCTATAGATGTGAGGGATTTGAATACGTTTGAGCAGTTTAGAGTGGAATAGCTCTTGCAGTGCTGGATGTACCAAGCAAGAGGCGCTCTGTGGGTGTAGAAGTTTATGTTTAGACTTGAATAAAACAGTGATCCATCCCCTTTTCTCACAGAATCACTCTGAACTGAGATTGCTAGTGGCTGCAGCCTGCTTAAGGAAAAGCAAATCCTCTCCCGCCTTTCTGGAAAATGATGGAAAATGAAGTGTTTGCATCGTTTACTTTCTACAGCACAATCTTGATTATAAAAATGTATGTTCTCGCCATCATTACAGGACAAGTGAGGCTCAGAAAGAAGGTACGTTCCAGCTTTTCTGCACTCCAGAACTGCCTGCGCTGCTTTGGGGTTTCTGTTAGCATTTCTGCAACTACGGAGGGTTGAGTTTGAGCCTTTAAATAGTGGCTGACTGCTTTTACTGAGGTTTTGAAGCAAGTTGAAAACTATTTTGTAGCTGCAGTAGATCAGGTTGGAGTGGTGTGTGAGTATTTCCCTCCCATCTGCAACATGTTTAGAGTAGGATTCAAAAAGATAAACAGTCATTTGCAAATCTGAAATGCCATGCAGGTGAATTCCTTTTGGAACCAGCCTTTTCACTAACTATCAGTTTGACAGTTTGTCTGTAAGAAACTAATTTAAAAAATGTTGTTTAAGTGAATAGCAAAACAAACAAACAAACAAACAAAAAACAACCCTGTGAACTCTGAGTCTGTTTGTGGCTTTTTAAAGGCTGAATTCCTACTTGTGTTTGTTACAGGAGGACCTAACTTCTGAGGAGGTAAACAAGTCTAGAGGGAACATGTTTTGGGGTTGGGAAGTAGAACAGAAGTATTCTCCTAGTGCAGGCAGAAAAGCTGGCCTGACATGTCAACGGAAGTCAATCAAACATTAGCTCATGTTTTTTTTCCTCTTGCTAGGACATTCTGTCCTTTTTCCTTTAAAAAAAAAATTCCCAACCAAACGCCCTGCAACAAAGAGAAATCTGCTATAAAGCAGTTCAAAAATATTAGTCAAATTTCTACTGGAAACTGGTGAAGGTGTGTGTGTGCGCGCGCGCGTGTGTGTGTAATAACAGGCCTGTTTTTAGGACTCTCTCTCACTGTGAAAACTACTGTGAGGACCTGGTACTTTTGTGCTGTAACTCTGATGTACTTAACATGGTTTGGGCTTGCACTGTCAATCCCAAATCATTCAATCTCCCTGCACTGTGCTACAGCCCTGCTAAAATCCAAGGCTCTAGAATGATTAAGGAACAGAGTCGGGTCCTTTCTGTGCTGCAAGACCAGACTGCCACTGCTGTAAATGGATCCCAGCATAGCAATTCCTGTAACATATGTGGAGACAGGCTATTTATCAAAATCTGAACTCTGTGATCAGTGAGTCGGGGAATTATCCTTTATGTACATATGACTCAGTAAGTTCAAAAGGCACGTTAAAGCTACTGAATCAAATGCCAGTTCAGGAAGTTGTATGATAGCTGTACTTCTAAAAACAAGCAAACAAAAAACCCTTCTGATTTCATAGGACACAGAATTCTTTGCCATTTCTGGCAATTGTTTGGTTTTTTTATCACTGCATTGCACTATTAAACAGCTGCCGTGTACCATCCCAGAGGCGGCTGCATTTCAGTGCTAGGTGAAGTATCTCCTGTATTATATAACAGATCACATGGTGGTGAAATTGAGTTAAGCTTGCAGTGTGGCTTTGATCATGGGTGACTCACAGGTGGCACAGAAAGGGGGACACCAGCTAAAGGGGGGCACGTGAACCCCCTCCATGTGACTGTTCCCCACCCCGTCCCCAGCCCGGGGACCCTGAGCTCTCCCTGTCCCCTCCCCATTCCACGTTACCTGAGAGGGGAAGGGGCTCTGTCCCCATGCTGCGCTGGGTACCAATTTCAGTGGCTACTGATTTCTGAGCTGCCAGGCTCTCCTGGGAACCACAGCAGCGATAGAAGCAGAACATGGGGTTGCCGGGTAGCCCCACGTTGGCAGCTCCTCCAGTGTGGCTGTACTGCCCCCAGCCGAGCCCCCAGCCCTGCCCACCTGTGAGGCTGTACAGACCCACACAGGAGACACAGCTGCGTGGAAGGGCTGGGGGCGGGGTGACCCCATGTTCTGCTCCTTTCGCTGCTGCGGGTCCCTGCTGAATGTGCCACCCCCAGGCATCTGGAGAGGGTCATCTGATCATTCTTGTCTCTCCTAGGTGTCGCCTTTGGCTTTGATTACAATCCTGGTCGCTCTGACCTGTCTTGCTTTCCCATGCTTGGGCTCTGTTTGAAGGTGGTGGTGATATGATGGCATTAGAAATATGCAGATTCCTTCTCACCCTCGCATATGGTTCAGTCTTTTGAGACGATCACTTCCTCCTCCCTGAACCTCCGAACAAATGAGTGAAAAGGGTGAAATCCTGGTCCCCCTGGAGTCAGGTTTGCTCTGTCTCCAACAAGGCCAGGATTTCATCCCACGTCTGGAAAACCTCAGCCCCCAAAAGCTTCAGACTGTATTGTAAGCAACTGGAAAAGGGGGCAAGAATGGAAACCCCAAGGAATAGCGGTCACTGCTGCTGTGTGCAATAAACACTAGAGCTGAGATTCTCCTGAGTCCCACTGACTTCTGAAGATCTGGGCCCCAGTACCCACTAAGGTACTTAAACGTTGCTCTGCTCAGCATTGCTGTGCTGCGGCAGCCGGAGGCCTGGTGGAATTCTCAGCCCCAAGCTAGGTGCCTCGGCTCCCCGGTCAATGCATGGGGAGCATTAGGCACCTAAGGCAACTCATCTAAGCTAGACATTAGTGAAATGCCAAGGAGAGGGCTTAGATATCTTAAGAGCTGACCTGGTGCCCCTGGCGGGTTAGAGATAGGTGCCTCCATCTCCTGGAGCTAGGCTCCAAAGCCAAGTCCATGCCCTGGAAGCCAACAGTGTGTGTGTGTTTCTCTCATGCTTTCCCTGTGCCCCCAGTTGTCTCATTGTGGGGTGCTGTGCTCTCCCCTCCACCACATACCAATTGGCGGCTTGTATCCAGCCCTCCTGCAATGGAATCTGACAGGGATTGGGTCTTGGGGTGAGCACACCGATGGGTCCCTTTGGCAGGATAGGCATTCCTGTGTTTTGGGCCCTGCATGGCTTAGGCTTGAGTGAGGGCTCTGAGCAGCTTGCTAGCTGTGGGTCAACATCAGGGCTTAGGCAGCATTTCAAAGGCTGATTGGTGGAAATGTAAGCACCAAGGGGATCTTGGAGGGCTGTTTTGAACATGTCAGTGGTGCCAAAAGAGGCAGATGAGGCCCCTAAATACCTTTGAGGAGCTGGGCCTGGGTCTCCAAATCCCTAAGCAGCTTTGACAATCTCAGCCAAAGAGCCGGATCCTGCAAACGCTGGTCAGAGCAACTTGCATGCTCCAGTGGCCTGAATACGTGACTGAATTAATCACGTGCAGGGGAGTTGGCAGGAGCAGGCCCCAAGACTGTGTGTAAAAGCTGCACACTTAATGAGGAACAGAAAGGGATCACCTCCTACATGCTATGTGCAGCCCAGAGGAGCTGGCCTTGCCATGGGAACATTAACTCCCCATTTCCTGGCTCTCTATTCAGAGAGCAACCTTCACATTGTGCAGCAAACTTGATTGCACTTAGCATCCTAGTTCTGGAGCCCTGCAAATCCGCGGCTAGCTGCCGATCAGATGCGGATGCAAATGTCGTATCTGCGCAGGGCTCTACGCCTGATGCCCCCATGAGTCTTGGTGGATATCATCTCCTCACGCCTCTGAGACGGCAATTCTCTCTTCCAGGCTTTCGCCAATCCAGAGGACGCCCTGAGGAACGGAGGGCTGCAGTACTGTCGAGAGGACCCAGACGTGGAGCGATGCCGCAGGCAAGTGCTGTACTGTGAATTCCATTGGCCAGCACATGGCTGGAATTCCTCTTGTGCGGCAAAATGCTCCTTGGCAGCTGCTCGGTGTCATGGGAAAGGAAAACAAAGGGCTCATTAATTTGACAATTACCTACATAGATTGATCAACAGGTGCCTGAAGCGAGTGCTGGGGCTAGTTAAATATTAAACGGAGGCTCTGGCTCATGAAACAGGGATGGATTCATGCCTGGGGTCCTAAAGCCAGCAATTCTGGGGTCCCATTATAACTGGTTCCTTAGGGTCCAGATGTTCAGAGTGTCCCAGGTGACTGTGGCCATGTCTTGAATTAATGCACTAAGGTTCCCCCAGCCCCCCGACCCAAATCTCCACTAATGCCTGCACAGCTCTGACAGTGGAATGCTCTGGACTCCCACACAGTTCTGCCAGTGCACCTTGCTCACCATTTCAGTCCTAGGTCTAAGAGACAGTCAGTGATGTCACATTGCATGTTGGTTTTGCCTCTAATGGGTACAAATGAGGTTGAGACCCCCTGCCCCCAATCTGAGCTCACTCGTGCTCCTGGCTAGATTTGAACCCAGCTCTCCAAAAGGTGCCAGGCTAGTGCATTAACCCACAGACGCTGTATTGTCATGAGAAATTTAAAACCTGTATTAAGGAACTTGGTTTTACATGACAGTGAAACCATAGCTAAGGCCTAGTCTATGCTACAGAGTTAGGTTGACATAACGGGGGGAGGGATAGCTCAGTGGTTTGAGCATTGGTCTGCTAAATCCAGGGTTGTGAGTTCAATCCTTAAGGAGGCCACTTAGGGATCTGGGGCAAAATCAGTACTTGGTCCTGCTAGTGAAGGCAGGGGGGTGGAGCTTGATGACCTTTCAGGGTCCCTTCCAGCTCTTTGACATAGGCAGCTTCCAGCAACCTAATTCTGTAAGTGTCTACACTAAAATGTTACTCCCACCAATGTAACTTGCCAACTTAATAATGGCACCTCTGCAAGAGACATAGAACTTAAGTCAATGTAGTTAGGTGGATGCAGTGCCAATGTAGACTCTGAATTGCTTAGATCAACTGTAGCTGCCTTTCAGAAGCCATCTCACAGTGCCCAGCACCTTAAATCAATACAATTGCTCCCGGTGAGGATATGCACCACCAACACAAGAAATGTAGTGTGGATGTGCAAATATGATTCAATTGCTGTATGTCGACGTAGCTTAGGTCAACTTAATTTTGTAGTGTAGACTTGCCCTAAGCCAGGGCCAGTTCCAGGCACCAGTGAAGGAAGCAGTTGCCTGGGGCAGCGCTCCATCCGTTATTGGGGCGGCACATCCAGGTCTTCAGCGGCAATTTGGCGGTGGGTCCTTCACTCCCTCTCTTCCTCTTCAGTGGCACTTAGACAGCAGCTCAATTGGGTTTTTCTTTTTTTCTTGCTGCTTGGGGCAGCAACAAAGCTGGAGCCAGCCCTGGTGTGTGTGTGTGTGTGTGTGTGTGTGTGTGGTGTGTGTGTGTGTTAGCTAGGTCACTGTAGAATGTTAATGCAGACAAGGTTCTGTAGTTATAATTGTGATGTGTCAAAGTAGGCTCCGCCATGGGGCATAATGTTTGATTTCACCTCGCTACGTTAAAAGGCTCAGTACAAACTGCCTGTGCGTTGCCTCTGCTGGAATTTTCCATGAGATAACAGATGGGAATGCTAAAAATCCCCTCTTTTTTGGCAGTGAAGATGTAGCCCTAGTGAATACAAGGCAGGAGCAATTTTAACCCTTGTTGGCTGGTCAAAGTAAACCCCAAGGAGAGCTTAGGGCCTACCTTGGGCTACAGAGACAAGTGCTGTCTCTTAACTGACCCACATTACAATGCTAGCGAACTCTTTTCCAAGTGAAGACAAAGCCTGACTTTCCCTCGAGCCCCAGCGGCTCGGCGCAGCTTGGGAGGAGGAGATGCCTGTGGTTAGGAGTTGTGCAAAGTGAGCCACAAAAGGACTGGAGAGAGCTCGACAGCGAGACCTGAGGGAAAACGAGCAGAGAGTCTGGAATCCCGCAGCCTTATAAGGAGCCCTGGCATTAAAGTTGGCCTAAAAGCTGCCTTTGTTTCTTTCCATTTCTCCTGCTGAAGTCTCTCTGGGAGGACACTATGTGCTGGCATAGCTAGCGCCGGAGAGTTTATTTTTGTTGAGCGAAGGGCTGGTTAGTGGCTGAGGCAACTTGGATGCAGTTAACTGTTCTTTCTCTGTGACTTCCAACGTGTCAGCGGAGAAACTGGTTGCATGACGCAGAAATGGTGGCGAAATTGGAGTTGGGTGTGGGGAGATTTATAGTTGTTTACTAATATACAGCTGGAACTGGAAAGGAATTGTAAGCAAAGGATTTAGGGGCCTGCCTTTCAGGCCTGCTGCGGTAAAGTACAGAGCAGGAGGAGTGTGCTCTGGGGATGGGTTGCTTATGGAAGTGGGGAAATGAACTGTAATGGAGCAGCTTTGTGTGTGAGAATGGGTTGCCCCCTAGTGTGTGCCCACAGGGAGGATGACAACCTGCTACTCCTACCAGCTCAGGGATATAGCTCATTGAGGAGTCTGTGATTTCAGATATGTGTGTGTGTGTGTGTGTGTGTGTGTAAGAGAGAGAGACTTGACCGAATAATTGTAGTCATCCATGTGGAACGATGGGGTGGGACCCACACATTTGACCTCGCACGCACTGAACATGCAAGGCCATGCCACATGGAAGATGCCATTTTATACAGAAACGCACCGGGGGGCGAGTCAAGCCTCTGGGATGGAGCAACACAGGTGTGGGTGGAGTACAGTAACTTCTCACTTAACGTTGTAGTTATGTTCCCGAAAATGCGACTTTAAGTGAAACAATGTTAAGTGAATCCAATTTCCACATAAGAATTAATGTAAATAGCAGGGGGTTAAGTTCCAGGGAATTTTTTTTCCCAGGCAAAAGACACACACACACACACGCACGCACACACACACACACACACAGTATAAGTTTTAAATAATTAATACTGTATACAGTAATGATGATTGGGAAGCTTGGTAGCTTGGTTGAGGTGGTTAAGTCAGAGGGTGGAAGAGGGAGGGATATTTCCCAGGGAATGCCTTGCTGCTAAATGATGAACTAACACTCAGCTGAGCCCTCAAGGGTTAACTCATTGTTGTTAATGTGGCCTCACACAGGGCCGGCTCTAGCCATTTCGCCACCCCAAACACAGTGGCACGCCATGGGGGGTGCTCTGCCCCTCGCCAGTCCCGCGGCTCCGGTGACCTCCTACATGGACTGGCGAGGGGCAGAGCAGAGGTGTGCCTGCGGATGCTCCACCAGAGCCGCGGGACCAGCGGACCCTCCGCAGGGACGCCTGCGGGAGGTCCACCGGAGCTGCCTGCCGCCCTCCTGGCAACCGGCAGAGCGCCCCCCGCGGCATGCCACCCCAAGCACGCGCTTGGCGTGCTGGGGCCTGGGGCCGGCCCTGGCCTCACACTCTGCAAGGCAGCATGAATGAAGGGAAGGGAGACAGCACGGCAGACAGAGACACACACTCTGTGTGTGTGTGTGTGAGACAGATTGCCCCTCTAAGTGTGCTGACCCCACTCAAAGTACATTGCTTTGTTAAGTAAATCAGCAAGCTGAGACGCAGCTGCTGCCAGGAAGCTCCCTCCGTCCTGAGCCCTGTCGTGTGTCCCCCTTGCTCTATGAAGATGGGGTAAACGGGGTGCAGGAGCAGGGGGAGGGGGACACCCTGACATTAGCCCCCCTCTACCACTCCCCCTCCCACAGCAAGCAGGAGTCTCGGGGAGCAGCTCCAAGGCAGAGGGCAGGAGCAGCACATGGCAGTGGGGGGAGGGACAGCTCAACTGCCTTAATAGCCTGCTGGGCGTCTGCAGCACAGGGAGCTTAGGGGAGCAGGGCGCTGATAGGGGGGCTGCCTGTTGACCCTGGTTCCAAGCCCCCACCAGCTAGCTGCAACGGGCTGCTGTTCCTGCAAGCAATGGACAAAGCAGGCGGCTGCCAAATGATATTAGAAGGGAGCATTGCACAACTTCAAACGAGCGTGTTCTCTAATTGATCAGCAACGAAACAATGTTAACCGGGACAGTAAGTGAGGAGTTACTGTACCTGCACTTAAAAAATCAGAACTGCCTCCTGACCCCTCATTTCTCATGGAGACCACCCAGCATGCAATATGGCCTGACTGCCCAGGCTACGGCGAGTTGCTCTGGATTTACACTGGCATAACCAAGAGAAGAATTTAGCCCACAGAGCTTAGCTACCAAGCTAGGCTCCAGGGGAATGTTACTGAGCAAAAGGCAGGTAGGAAGCGAGAGCTTTTGACACAGAGGCACCCAGGTGAGGGTAACTGGGTAGTAGGGTTGGGCCTTTTAGTCAGCAGATAAAAATCCTTATTAAAAATAAACAGACTCAGTGGCTGCCTTCCCACTCCTGGACAGCTTGGGGCAGGAAATGGCTTGATTGAGGTGTTGGCCACGGGCTGTGGTTGCCTTGTTTACATAAAACCTGCATTTACGGGTCTGGAGTGAGGATGGGGAAACAGGAAATGGTGACTGGGTTCCTTGGGACTTTCTGGCGCACACTCCGTCTGTCTCCCTCGGAAATAGGGATGTGGTGATTGGAAGCAGCTGTAAGGCACTGAGGTCTGTCATCCAGCTCCCTCTTCCCAGCATCTCTGCGTCAGTGCAAATGCTCAAAGTGCCGAGCACTCATTGTCCGTCTCACCCCACCCTTGCCGTGGAGACCTAGGCCTGCCAAGTGAGCTAATAACATGGCCAGAGGGCAGCATGGTGCGGGTGAGTAGGGTGCACTCCTGCTATGGCTTGCCATGCTACGGAAAAGGCTAGTGTCGACTAGAGACTAGATGAAACCTCGAAAATCCAGGCTTTCAAAGCCTTATTGCTTAAGGCTTATTGCTAGAGCTGGACACAACATTTCCAACAGCAGAGTTTTCTGTTAGGGAAAATACTAGGACTGTTGATTAATGGCAGTTAAGTCACACGCTGAACTCAAAAAAAAATTAATCGCAGTTTTAATTGCACAGTTAAACAATAGAATACAGACCACTTGAATTTTGTTAAATATTTTGGATGTTTTTCTACATTTTCAAATATATTGATTTCAATTACAACATATTTGCACTGTAAAAATGATAAACGAAAATATTTTTCAGTTCGCCTTATACAAGTACTGCAGTGCAATCTCTTTATCATGAAAGCGCAACTTACAAATGTAGGGTTTTTTGTTACATAACTGCAAATCAATTAAAAACTTTATAGCCTACAAGTCCACTCCGTCATACTTCTTTTTCAGCCAATCACTAAGAGAAACAAGTTTGGTTACAATTTGCAGGAGATACAGCTGCCTGCTTCTTATTTACAGTGTCACCTGAAAGTGAGAACAGACATTCACATGGCACTTTTGTAGCCAGTGTAACAAGGTATTTACGTACCAGGTATGCTAAACATCCCTATGTCCCTTCATGCTTCAGCTACCATTCCAGAGGACATGCTTCCATGCTGATGACGCTCATGCATTAATTAAATTTGTGACTGAATTCCTTGGGGGAGAATTGTATGTCTCCTGATCTTTGTTTTACCCGCATCCTGCCATATATTTCATGTTATAACAGTCTCTGATGATGACCCAGCACATGTTTGTTTTAAGAATACTTTCACTGCAACTTTGACAAAAGGCAAAGAAGGTATCAATCAATCTGAGATTTCTAATGACAGCTACAGCACTCGACCCAAGATTTAAGAATCTGAAGTGCCTTCCAAAACCTGATTGGGATGGGGTGTGGAACATGCTTTCAGAAGTCTTATAAAAGCAACACTCCGATGCGGAAACTACATCACCAAACCTGAACCACGAAAAAATAAAATCAGTCTTCTGCTGTCAAGTATCAAAGGGTAGCCATGTTAGTCTGTATCCACAAAAACAACAAGGAGTCTGGTGTCACCTTAAAGACTAACAGATTTATTTGGGCATGAGCTTTTGTGGGTAAAAAACCCACTTCTTCAGATGCATGGAGACTTTTGTATCATCATGGAGCCCATGTATCTGAAGAAGTGAGGGTTTTTACCCACAAAAGTTTATGCCCAAATAAATCTGTTAGTCTTTAAGGTGCCACCGGACTCTTTGTAGTCTTCTGCAGGTGACATCTGACTTAGATGATGAAAATGAACATGCGTTGGTCTGCACTGCTTTGGATCGTTATCCAGCAGAACCCACCATCAGCACGGACTCATGTCCCCTGAAATGGTGGTTGAAGCATGAAGGGACATATGAATCTTTAGCGCATCTGGCACATAAATTATCTTGCAACGCCAGCTACAACAGTGCCATGTGAATGCCTGTTTTCACTTTCAGGTGACACTGTAAACAAGAGGCAGGCAGCATTGTCTCCTGCAAATGTAAACAAACTTGTTTGTCTTATCAATTGGCTGAACAAGAAGTAGGACTGAGTGGACTTGTAGGCTCTAAAGTTTGACATGGTTTTATTTTTGAATGCAGTTATTTTTTGTACTTAATCCTACATTTTTAAGTTCAACTTTCATGATAAAGAGATTGCACTACAATACTTGTATTAAGTGAATTGAAAAAAATTACTTTATTTTTACAGTACAAATATTTTTAATAAACATAAATATAAAGTGAGCATTGTACACTTGGTATTCTGTGTTGTAATTGAAATCAATATATTTGAAAATGTGAAAAACATCCAAAATATTTATATAAATAGCATTCTATTATTGTTTAACAACACAATTAATTGCATGATTAATTGCAATTAATTTTTTTAATTGCTTGACAGCCCTCAAAAATACTGATTTGACAGAATCGGAATGTTTGTGGGCATGTGTAGGTTTCTGTGATCATTTATCAATGTTTTATTTGACTTTTGTTGTAGTATTATAAATTATGATGTAACGTCACCTCTTGTCTCAGAACATCATGAGTCTTCATATCCTGCCGTGACGTAATGATGTCAGAGTGTGATATGTCAGGCTATGATGCACTCTCATGTTGTGATGTCATCATGCCATGTGGTGGTGGTGTGCCATATGGCTCATGTCATGCTTTAGCCCATTACATTATGATACGATGTCCTGTCTCATACAAACTGAAGCAACACACTTCAACTTTTTGTCTTGATTTGAGATTAAATCATATTTAAAATCTGGGAATTATTCATGGGACAGAAACTCCAAATTCAACCAGCTGTGCTCATTTGTATCATGGTAGCACCTAGGAGTCCCAGTCATGGACCAGGGTCCCATTATGCTAGGCACTGTACAAGCACAGGACAGAAGAGTCCCTGCCCCAAAGAGCCTGCAGGCTAAGCAAGGGCTGGTACATGGAGTTACCAGTCATCTCTGGGGGATAAGGGGAAGGAGTTATTTTAAAGCTGACATGCAATGGGACAGGGAAGTGGGTTTATACTACTCCTCTTTGATAGGAAAAAGGACTTTTTTCTGACTACTTTTAACACTAGCAGTTTGGGTCTGGAAGTCTCTGTGGATAACTAGAGACCCAGTAGGCTCATGACATCACAGGTCCCAAACCAGCGAAACCTGACTGAGAGATGAAGGGTTTCGTTTTGGTCAAACTGTTCAAGGCTCGTCCCCATTGACATGCAGGTGGTTGAGGATGGGGTTTAATGGGGGGATAACTACACGGGTTCTCTCGCTAGCAAGGCCAGCTGCAGGGCCTGCTGAGCTAGGGAAGGTCAGTCCTATAGCCCCTGTCCATGTTGACCCCCCACAGTACGTTAATCTGCAGTAAAACCACAGTGCCCGCTCTCCGCTGGGTTTTTACACCAGGATAGCTAATGCCTGTTAGTTATTCTGGAGTCAGAACACCCCTCTTTTGTTAAAATCAAACCCTAAAATGCTTTTAAACCCTGATGTAACTCCTGTGCCCACCAGAGAGTTGGAAGGAAGGATGATGATCTCCTGGTAAGGACTGAGAGAGCTCCCACCCCCATTGCTCTAGGTCCCTTAATGAGCAGGGGAAGCAGAAAAATAGAAGCAAAACCTCTCAGACCGATCGCAAAGAAGCCAGTAGCCTTTCCTTTTGCTGGTTGCCTGTCAAGGTATTTTGTAGACTGGCCCAACCCTCATAACTCAGAGCTGCATCTGAATTTCCAACATTCCATTCCTCGTGGCTGTTGTCGTTAGGGTTTTTTCCCCCTGGGCCCAGTCCCTAACGAATATTGAGCCACGAGAGGATGACTAAGTGCATTGCCATCTCTATCACAGACCATTTAAAGGTGCATGTATGAAATGTAAGTGGCTTGTTGTATAAGCCTGGACTTGAGAAATAAACTGCACCTATTTCCTGTACCGTCTCCACTCCTTTTGCTGACCCCACTTATACAACCAGTTTCAGCTCAAACAAAAGCAGCATTAGGTTAGAACTGCCTGTCAAATGCAGTGGGATTTTGCAGGCTGGAAAGAGGAACCTACTGAGTGACTAAATAAACAAGGACACAGAAAACAAGACTCCGTGGGGAAAGCTGATGCCCCTTGGGGAGTGCCCCAATTCATTCAGCAGAAGCCAGAGTTGAAGTGGAGATTATTCTATGTGTGCGTTTTTGGGTGAGGGAAGGTCTCTGTGAACTAACACTCTAGGCCAGGGTGTTCGGAATTTAATATGCGGCTCCTTGTATAGGCACTGACTCCAGGGCTGGAGCTACAGACGCCAACTTTCCAATGTGCCGGGCGTGCTCACTGCTCAATCCCTGTCTCTGCCTCAGGCCCTGCCCCCACTCCGCTCCTTCCTGCCCCCTCCTCTGAGCCTGCAGTGCCTGAGGCGCTGATTGGCAGGGCTGCCGGGGGGTGGGAGGCCCTGAGAGCAGGGTGGGGGATGTATTACTGTGGCTCTTTGGCAATGCACTTTGGTAAATTCTGGCTTCTTCTCAGGCTCAGGTTTGCCACCCCTGCTCTAGGCTGAGAGCTGCAGTGTGAAGGAGGGTCATTTCTAGTGGCTTTTGGGAGGAGACCCGCACCGATCTTAATTTTTTGAGGCCCAATCCTATCAGGTACAGAGCACCCTCAGCTCCTTTCACTTCAGCAGGAGTTGAGGGCACTCAGCACCTCATAGGATGGAGGGCTCAAAGAGAGAATGTGGTGCAAAGATCCCGTCCAGCATTCACTAAGTCCAATGGAAAGACTCCCATGGACTTCACCTGGGAGTGGGATTGGTCCCTAACAGGTCATCATGAACTTGACCGTCATCTTAACTGTAACTATTTTATATATAAATTGGGATGGCTGGTAGCACTGCATATACTTAAGGTTGCCCAGCACTTCCCATTAGACTCTCTCCCAGCCAGAGGAGGGGGTAGAGAGGCAGAGCCAGGGAAACTTGCGTCAAAAAATTAGTAAAAGCTTGGATGACCTTCAATTTCCTTTCGGCATCTCATGGGAAATTTGGAAGAATTTACACACGTCTGTGTGCTGACGTAGTAAGTAGGTTTCATCCAGGATTTTGGTTTCCCCAGCTTCTAAGAAGCAGTGCTTTGTCCTTATTTCATAAACTCTTCCATTAGGGGCGGGGCAGGGCGGGGCAGGGCAGAGGGAGTTCAGTGGGAAAAATGAGTCTTACCATAGGCTCTAAACTCAGTCAGATGTCCTATCACAATATTTCTGTACTTCTCCCCATTTTTCATCACTAATAACACTTGCCTTAAAAAGCTACTGGGTGAGAAAATGAGGTGCTGAACCCCCCCACTGAAATCCAGCTGGAGTTGAGTACCAGGCCCCTTTGAAAATCCTGGCGCCTCTTCATTTCTTGGCTCACTTGTTTTGGCTGCTTATTCCTCCCCAGTAGTCCATGGCATTCCGACCAACAGCAAGCCATCCATCCTGTTTTCTGTACGGCTGGGCTGCCAAGGGGCAGTTCATCCAGTCCAGAAAGGCAGGGGCGTCAATATGGACTGACTAGGGTATGGGGGTGGGGTGGGAAGAAGAATTGGGCAGCTCAGTGATTGGTGGAAGGGAATGGACTCCAAGGCAGTCCCATAAGCCTGAATTGTCCTATTCACGTTTCCAGGGCCCATCGCAATGACATGGAGAACATTTTCCCCTTCCTCTTCCTTGGGGCCATCTACTCCCTGCTGGACCCCAATCCCATCGTGGCAAGGATCCACTTCCTGATCTTCTGCGTGGGACGGATAGTTCACACCGTGGCATACCTTCTGCGGCTGAAAGCTCCCACACGCTCCGTGGCCTACAGTGTGGCACAACTGCCCTGCTTCTCCATGGCGCTGCAGATTCTCTTTGCGGTCATCACACACTGGTAACATTAAAGATAACCCGCCGCCGCTGGTGCTGCAACGTGGATTGGAAAGACACGCCTTTGCTGCTTTCCCAAGAGAAGGACTCATTCTGCTGTGGCTTCAGTGTCAGCATCTCCCATCTGGGCAGAGCTCAGAGCTCTGGTAAATCTCCTCTGGGTGTGTGCAAGGCCCTATTTCCAGGAGCAGGCTGCAGAGGTGGAAGGATGTGCTCTTCGCAGCTGGATGCTCGTACATTAAGTACTCAGTAATGCCACAGCATTAGTACCACAGCAATAGCATTGTGGTATCTTCCAATCTTCTCGCTGGTGACCTGGGGGGAGGATTCTTGAGGGGGAGAGGGAATGACGCCAAGTTAAGAACACAACTAAACCAGGAAGTGGTGAAGAGTCTCTAAGTAGCCTGGCCCCATCACTATGGGGAGAGAAAAGCGGGAGACACTTGGTCCCCCTAACTCACTTTGATGGGAGTGTGTACGGTGAAGAGAGATGATGTCCCAACTCCTCTCTTCTGCAAGAATACCTGGTGATGTAGCGAAAAAGTTATAGTAGGAACAAACTGAGTCTTTGTTTTAAACAAACCCCTGCCCCCAAAACCTCATTTTTACTCTTTGATTAGAGAGACCTGACTTTCCTTTTGTTTGTTTGTTTGTTTGTTGTTTGTTTAATCTCCTACACGGGAAGGAAACAATTTGGTGGTGCAGCATCTGACACTGCCGGGCAAATCTCTGCTAGGAAACAGAACCTAAAGGGTTCAATCTTTCAGAGGGTGGCAGTAAAAACACAGAGGGAATCAGAACTAGTGCAGGTCCCCCTTCCAAACCCAAATTACATCATCAGTCCAAACAGGCAGCTCTCCTCTGGGCCCCTGAGATCAAGATTTCACTTGACTGTGAACTCCAGAGCAGACAGCTCCATTTGCTTTTGGAGTGAGAAGGGGGAGTTGGCTCTGGGCACATCAAGCTATCTCGAGGCTCTGTTCTGGAAAGAGCAGTGAGCTGAAAAGGAGATTGGGGTGCTCAGCACGGATCTGGGCCTTTTCTATTTCCTACAGGTACCTAGATGTTCTGTCATTTCTACATAGCTTCATATGAGGTGCAGGGCTGAATGGAAGACTGCAAACCTGTGTATGTTACACTGTTCCCCTCTTGTGCTTCCTTGGAATTATGAAGTATATAGTCATCGTAAAATGAATAGTATGTGTTCCTCTTCTCTACCATTCCTTAGGCCTCTCTGTATACATCTGTGAACCAGGCAGAATACCACCTCGTGCCTCTGTTCGGAGGCAAAGTCCTTTGACGTGCTTCGATAAAAAGGGCTATTAAAGCATGTAACACACAGAGGCAGAAGCAGCGCTTTCCTGGGTGACCTCTTGGTCCCTCCTAACTTTCTCCTGGTACAAGGTTGCCTTCTTAAAGGAGCTCTCTTCCCACCATGCCTTGCTGGAGCTGGCCATTTAAATTTGGCAGAGCCAAGGAGCTGCAGCCCTAAAGCAGCCATATTTGGTGAGTGGCTGCATCTCCTGCCTTCCTTCCTAGCTGGTGAGTCTCCTCCTGTTCAGTTTTCTCTTGCTCCTGAGGATGGGCCATTCTCACCAAGTGCATGATGATGGTACCCTAGGAAATAATGTTAGTCCTCTTCCCGCTCACCTCCCATGACAAACAAGGAGTTAATTACATAGCCAGGAAGGGCAAATTGGAGCAGGAGCTGGAACCCTGCAGCATGTGCCATTATGTCCCCTGCTGAGCTGGAGATGGTGCGTTGGCAGCCTGGTAGGCTAGAGAAGTTCAGGTAGGGGATGATTGCTCTCCCTCGCTGCATCGGGAGCTTGGGGTGGGGGTGGCAACAGGACTCCCTGGTACAGTCTGAATTTTGTGGTTAGGAGTTTTCTCTCCCTGTAAGTGAAGATGAGCTAAAGTATTTTTTCCACCCCCCTTTTTTTAGGAAGAGGGGCAGCTGGTGAGGTTCTAAATCATCCTGGGTTTTGCCCTGTCTCAGGACCCATTTAGCTGACTCCTGTTCTCTTCAACCCTGCCTCTGCCTTCAAAGTGTGGGGGGGGAGGGAAGAGCTGGATAAAATGAGACCTTGATTTGACCCATTGTTGCTTTTTGGGGGTGGGGGAGTAGGTGCTAGGATCTATTTTTGGGGGGAAGGGGAGGTGGAGCACAGAAAAATCCAGTCTGCAGAGCTGCTAGCTCTCGACTTTCACTGAGAGTCTTGTGATGCTTGTCCCTCATAAAGTCGTCTTTCCTGGAATCATGATCACATGACTCCAGGAATCTTGGCTTTCTTTAAAAAACAAACAGTTCATTTCCTGGCCTGAGGGTTACAGAGAGAAACTTGAAAAAGTGAACTGTAAAAACTGGGCCCCGAGGGGAGGGGGAGGCACAAGGCAAATAAATAAATAAAAAACCCCAGTAGGTTTGTATTTATTATTGTTAAATATTATGGGGTTTTGGGGGTGCTGACTCCTGCTTCTTTTTGTAAAGACTTGGGGTTGGCAATGCTGAGTTTGGGTTTCTCTGGACCTGTCCCAAGACAGTCCCCATTTGTCTGAAGCACCCCACCAGCAGGCAGAGCTCTTGTTTTCCTCCCGGCTGCCCTCGCTTGTGGCCAATCATGGCACTGCCTATGTCCTCTACCCCAGCTAGATGTAAGCAGCATCCTAAGGACCCCCCCCCCCCCCCCGGATTGGCCCAGTGCAAAGGGAACGTGTATATTTGTACTCTCCCTTTCATGGCTGAGGCATGACTCTTCCACAGCAGGCTTTAATAATGGGGTTAGGGTGGGGCGGGGCTGGGGCAGAGAAGATGAACTGAGCTGTGGTCCCTTCACAAAGCCATACCTAAGAGACACCCCCTTGGCCTAAAGCCAAACTACCTTTAGGAATGAACTGTGGAAGTGGGGCTATAGTTAAACATAGGTGTGCACCATGCCCCTGTGAAGGGAACAAGTATAAACTCCTGCCACTTCACACCTGGAACGACCAGGCGAAGCTGGGGCATAGGTTGCCAGACTGGTTAGAGTCCAAGGTATAGGAAACACGAGGTGCGAGCTGTAATGATTTAACAGCTGTAAAGGAGAGAGAGAGAGATCTAGGTCCCTTTTCATGTGCTGAAAGGAGCAGCATACAGGTGGGGCAAGAGGAAGGTGTAGGACGCTCATGAGTTGCTCTGCTGATTTCTCCACTAGAGCCAACTTCTCAAATAAACCCCAGGGAAGGAAGTGGGGGTAACAAAAGACACGGGGGAAAATTCATAAGGAATTAAATTCTATTACAAGCAAAAGTAAAGAAAATAGTTCCCCCCACTCCCTGACCCCTTCAAGGTCAAGTTCTCTCTCTCTCTCTCTCTGTCTCTCTCTCTCTCTCTCTCTCTCTCTCACACACACACACACACACACACACACACACACACACACACACACACACACACACACACACACACACACTCTCTCTCTCTCTCTCTCTCTCAGCATTGCATTATTGTTACTGATAGATGGGTCTTACTCTGTCAGTAAATGTAAGGAGATCATGGAAATCTGCCCTCAAATGACAAGTGACCACACAGAGAAGCATCATCCGTTCACACCGGCCTGTTTGCTGTAGATTCTAGGTCTGAGATTGGGGAGCGTTAAAGGGGAGCTGTGCTGGCGTGGGGCAAACAGGTTTGTTTTCATGTAATGTGGTGACGCATTCCATTGCCTGGATGAATGTGGAAATGCCAACATGGGGGTGGAGCAGGTTAGAGCCCTGCAGCGGGCGGTCTGGGATCCGGTGGGTATCGCAGACCCTGCTGCCATAACAGTGGGAGGCAGGTGGGGTTTGGGTAGGCAAAACCCCCAGAGTGTGGTAATTTGTAGGAAGAGACAACATCTTTTTAAATAAAGGTTTTAGTACTTCTGTTTAAGCGAGGCACCGAAAGAGATTTGACATCTATTATAACGAGTTAAAGTATTTTTCTACATGATTTAAACAAGATTTGTTTTAGTTCTTGAGTAGTAAAAATTGTGTCTGAATTCCATGTATAATATTAACTGACTGTTTGGGATTTTTAGTAGCCTGGGGAATCTTTCTCTCTTGTGGGATTTGTTGGGTCTCGGGTTTTGCAGTTGGGAATGGGATAAAAACGCAAGAAACAAGGCAGGAGTGAGTATTGCGAGAGGGATGAGAGTGGGGTTAAAAAAATAGTCCCTCTAGAATAGGTACCAGGTGCGGAAGAAAATCTAACCCGGCACTGTAACCAAATATGGCCATTGATACACGAACTGTAACCTGGTGGTAGGGAAACTGTTCCAGGAGGGGATCAATGGGAATTCAGTGTCTTCTCTTCCTTCTCACCAAGACCCCACAGAATCTATGTCAGCTCTCACCCGTTAGTGACGGCTTACTCTGTGTGATGTTACAGCACCCCCCTGCGGTGTCAGCCAGATGCACACCCCCCTCCCACGCAATGTCCAAATCATAGTCATTTATGTCTGTAGGAGTTTTTCACAGACTGAATAATAAAAATAACATACACTTGCCTCTATTTCTTTATTGGAACTAAACAGAAAAGAACACAAATAAGGTGCTTTGCAAATTCTTGTCTTTTTGTTGTTGCATTTTCTTTGTAGACTTGCTAGCTAGTAAGTCTGCTTCTGTGGAAAGTGATATTTGTATGTTTGATAATATCACTGTTCACAGCAGAAGACTTGTTAGCTTGCTGGGAGGCGTGAAAAGTGATATTAACAAGCATACACATATCACTTTTCACAACAGAGTTACTCAGCCCTGGCAAACCTGGGGACAAGTTAGCCTTGGATGGGGAGGTGGGTAGGGAGACAGTATGGGGCCCAGGATCATGGGGCTGGATGGGTGAGGGGCCAGAGGAGGCAGCGGAAACCAGGGTAATAAGGGGGGTGGTGTGAGCCAGGGTTGAAACCAGAAACCTGAGCCCCCTTCCCCCAGGAAGTGGGGAACTCATATTGGCGGGCTCGGGGTGGGGAGGCCCAACCTCTGCTGATGGGACCTGGGGGAGGGACTGCTGCTTTGCAGCCCTCCCCTCCCCGATCAGCACCCAAGGAGGCTGTCGCTGCAGAAAAGCCCCTGATGGCCGCATGCAGCCACGGTGGCCACATTTGAGAAACACTGAGCTAGACTATCAGCCCGGCTGTTCCATGCTGATTGGAAACTGGGTTGTGTTGATTCCCTCTGAGAAAATTTTGATGAAAACAAAACTTTGGTTTCAGCCAAATTTTCAATGGAAGATTTCCACTTATCAGCAGGTCAAACTGAACCCCCCCCCCCCCCCCGTGATGTTACCTGATTAAAATATGTCCATATTTTGTTGCAATCACTGTTATACATTTGCAGCAAATATTGTACTAAGGTTGTTGAGTAAGGTGTCTCTGAGAAGGTTATGATTGGCTGGGTATGATCGTGCTGTCCTGCCTGCCTGTATCATTTTTATATTAACGTTATAAATAATTGGCTCTATACCTGGATTTCAAATGTTGGCTCCTGGGGTAAGGCCTACTAAGTAATCAGCCAGATTGCCTTGTAAGAGATCTGCAAATGTTCTAATTTGCCAGATATGATCATCTTGTTTATATGTTTGTATCGCCTTTGTATTATGAGTTATAGATATTGTGGCAGAGCTCCGACCCCGTGGGTCCCGCGCTTCCAGGCGGTTTATGCTAGCCTCAGTGGCTCACTGCGAGCCTCCACGTAGCCCTTCTCTTTCTAGGGCCAGGGTTACAGTCTACTGAGCCCTTTTCATCATAAGCCAGCGAGAAGGTCGGTGAGAGAACTCCCACAGTCTGTTGTCTCTAGGGCTTATTTCAGAACACTTTAGCCTCCAGTCATGACAGGGCCTGTCTTCCCCTCCCAGGAGATGTTCCTATAAGGCAGGTTTCGGGGGAACCCAGGCCCACCCTCTACCTCCAGGTTCCCCGCCCAGGGACCCTAATGGGAGCAGCTGTTGGCAGCCAACCTTTCACTGCCAGAGTTGCTACATTTCCCTGGGCCACTTCCCCACAGCTCTCCTGCTTCTCCCTTCTTCACCCTTACTTTGGGGCTCCCTTACTGATGGCTTGAGGGTGTCTTCATTAACCAGCCCTTCAGCTGCACATTCCTCTCCTCTGCTCCCCGGCTCCTCTTGAGCCTGACTGGAGTGAGCCCTTTATAGTATCAAAAGGGCCTTAATTAGAGTCAGGTGTTCACATTACCTTAATGGACTCACTTGACTCTTTGAAGGTTAATTGGAGTCAAGTGTTCTCATTAGTCTGGAGCAGCCCCTGCTCTGGTCAGTCAGGGAACAGAAAACTGCTAATCCAGTGGCCAGTATGTCTGCCTTCTGCTACTTTGTGGTACCCAACAGGCCTAGGTCTATCACAATATGTATGTATGTCCGTATTTCAAACTTGTGCTATCCTTCTCGGTGGCACCCCAGCCAGTTTGGTATCAGCACTGCCTACCCTGCTTGATGGCCCATTAGGGACCACCAACTAGACACTTGACCCATGGAGAGAAGGCAGATACACCTTGTGACTCAGCAAGGCAGGATGCTTTGCCTATGGAGAGAACTCTGTGGCTCCCAAGCCATGTGCTGGGCAGCTCGTGTTTGGAACAAAGGAAACACAGGCCGCATGGCAAGAGACTATAAAAGGCAGCTGCATCTTCTTCCATTTCTTCAATCCTGCTTCTTACCTTCTGGAGTAACTTTCCTACAAACTGAAGCTCTGAACAATGGATTGAATGACCCATCCAAGCTGTGGATGTACTCTAGAGACTTGACTTAAGCCAGCAATTTATTCCATCACTGCTACAAGCCTGAACCAAGAAAATTGCCGTTACTGTATGTAATGGATTCCTTTAACTAATTTTAACTCTCACCTTTCTTTCTTTTATAAATAAAGCTTTCAATTTTAGTTATAAGAATTGGCTGTAGCATGTATTTGGGTAAGATCTGAAAACATTTGCTAACTTGGGAGGCGATGTGTCCGGTCCTTTGGAGTTGGTAGAACCTTTTCTTTTATATGATGAAATAAGATTTACAGAAATTTTCATCATGTTTGATGTGGGTACCTGGATGGAGGCCGGAGACTGGATCACTTTAAGGGAAACCATGTTGTTTGGACTTCTGAGTAACCAGTGAGGTAACAAAGAAGCTGTTTTAATGCTGGTTTGGTGGAATCTAGTATCGGAATATCCACCCGCTTTATGGGGATGTCCTGCCCCTTTCTTTGGCCGTCACCTTAATTGAGTGACCACTGCTGGCTCCCCAACGAGGACCCCAGTTACACCCCCAAAATTCAGTTTTGGGTCAGAAACAAACAAAAAAAAAAGCCTTTAAATTTCTCCTGAAAAAAAATCAGTTTCTAATGCAAGTCAACAATGTCCAGGAAAGCAGACGCTTTCTGGGGAAAGTTTGTTTAATCAAAATGAAAAAAAAATCTGTTGAAAAAAAGTATTTCAATAGAAAATGTTTGGCCAGCCCTGGGGGGTCATGTGTCACCATTGGTTCACTCTCGGACTAAAATTCCACTGCTAGAGACTAACCATGTGGCATCTAGCACACAAAGGCAGCCCTAGACCAGTGCCTGAAAGCTGAAACTAAAACATTTGAACTGGAAATAAAATGCAAATTTTTAACAGTGCAAAGTAGCGAGCCGTGTGGAACAGTCTGCCCAGGGAGTGTGCTGGATTCTCCATTTCTTCATGTCAAGACTGGATGTCTTCTGAACGATGCTCTCGTCCGGCCACAAGTATTGGGACCCCATGCAGGAGTTACTGGACAAAAATTCTATGCCTTGTGTTAGGCAGGTCAGGTCCTTCGGGCCTAAATGTAGGGATTAGTAACTAAGTGTCTATCAATGCTGACCGATAATTATCTCACTGTTTCTTTGAGCCTCCCCCTCACTCTCCCTGCCACCCTCCGGACCTGTTTCTACCGTTCCCTGTTCTTGTCTTATGTTTAGATTGCAAGCTCTTGGCAGGGATTGTCTTGTTTGTACTCTTAGAAAGTTTCCCATAAATGTAATCACAACACAGACTTTTAGACAGAAATAGGCAGTGAGTTAATTGAAGGTTGGATCTGACTGAGACATGGCCATTCAGGTTGTCCTGCAGCTGCTGTATCTGTACATACGTGCCTAACAGGTAACGGAAATCGGCGCAGATGGTGTTTAGCAGGGTCCAGCAGGCTCTGCATCCTCCAGGCCAAGAGGGGTGAAGTGCTGGGGATGATTCTGCAAATGAGCCACCTTCTAGGTTCGTTGGGGAAGAGCCAAATTGGGCATGGGACAGGGACTGCTTTGGACAGCACACCTGACGTCTGAGCTCATGGAGACATGTTGCCAAGCAATGGTGCAACCCACAAGTCAGGGGACGTAGGAGTAGTTCACTTCCCCATCAGATTCCACCCCACATCATGTGTGTGTGGATGTGTGTGTGTGTGTTCTCTATATACTCCTGTCCTGCCATACCAGGTTATCAACTTAGCCCTGAACTTGTGGCGCTGCTGTTTTAAAGTTTTCCTCAGTGCAACAGGCTTCTCCAGAATGGACCTTGAGAAGAGGATGATATGACCCAGACTTAATGCTCCTTTGCAGCCATTACTGAATCTTCACCTCAGCAGAGCAGCAGTCAGGCCCTTCCTGTAGCTCCCTGAGGACAATTGACAGATACTGTGACCCAAACGTGTCACTTGTGAAGCTGTGCGACACACTGACTCTGTTCATTCCGAGAGTGAATGTTTGTTTCCCGAGCAGCTACAGCAGAACCACTCGACGACTTCTCCAACATTCCCCAAGGCTGAGCACGGATGGTCACGGTGAGATGAGACTCCAGGAACCGCCCATTAAGTATCCACCATCTATTCAAAACCTCTCTCCCGATCCCTGGCTGTGCTAGGATTTGAACTGGTGGTTTAGCAGTAAAGAGAAAAAAAAAGCTCTGTAGCCTGTTTCTGACTCCCTGAGACATGCGGTTGCTGTAGGAACTTTATGGCCAGGTGTGAAATGTATGAGGTGTGAGAGATTTTTAAACCCGTTTCCTCCTCATGGATAGAGATGGTCCCAGTCCAGCCCCGCTGCATCCATACTGCCCCCAGTTCTGGGATATTCAAAATCTGGCCCTGAGTATCGGGGTTTAGTCCTTCTCTGCTGCTGGGCATAGCTCAAAAAACGGGAAAGAGGGAACGACGTGAAAACAAGTGTCAGGGGCCTGCACACTGGAGCAGCGTGAAGCCAGACGTGGAAGAGCTCCCTGTGTATTAGAACCAAGTGAACACGGTGCGGTTGTGACCTCCCGAACAGGAGTTCCTGCGGCAGGGCTGTGGTGAGGGGCGGCTGCCCTTGCAAGGGGAAAAGAGTCATAACCGTGGGGGGGGGCTAGTTATGGGTGTTCCCCCCTTCACAGAGTACTAAGGCAGCCATGGCTTTGCCTGCAGTGAACCAATCCTATTACCTCTGACAAGACTCAGGCCTTTCAACCAGCAACCAGCACTTCCTGCCCCATGAAATGTAATGAAATCACTAGGCTCTGGCACAGCTCTGCAATGAAATGCCAGGCCGAGCCCTTCGATTCTGTGCCCCTGGCTGTAAGTTTCTATTCCCTCTGGACATCGATGGTGCCGGGCCTTGAAAGCCTCCTGGCTTGAAGAATTCCACTGAACTAATGTGCAGGACGGTTGTGGCTCCTTTCACGCCCACTCGACTGTAGCTGAGACTGTGGTGGGTGAGTGGAGGCCACGGGCAGCTCCCAGTCTCTGCAATATGCGTCTGTTCCTTTGGAACAGGGCTGAGCGACGCCTGGTTATTACAGGGTGGCCTACCAGACATTCAGAGTATGTCTACACTGCAGCTGGGAGATGGAGCAAGCCTTCCAGCTGGCGTCTGCAGCCTTGGGGGTAATGTCACGCAAGTGCACTAAAAATAGCCGTGTAGACGTTGCTTTCCCGCTGTGGCTCTGGCTGCGATGCCTACGCGGCTGTTTTGAGCACGCTGGTACAAGGCCCACCAGCCCAAGGCTGTGGGTATCAACGGGGAGGTTCGTTCCTCAATGCAGCGTAGACATCTCCTCAGTGCTGTGGCACAGTGCTCCCAACTGACATACTCTGTAAGGGATTGGGGGCCAGGCTGAGAGGGGATACAAAGGCCCAATCCCCAACCTGCATCACACATCACCAACATTAATGACGCACCCCTGGGAAAAGACCCAGGGGCAGCGCTAGCATGGAATTAACCAAGCACCTGTGGAAGGGGAACCATTCTCTACTAGGAATCCAACACATCTAGCAGTTAGAGCAGGGCTTGCGAGATCTGCAGCCTTGCTGTTCTGAGCTTCTGTTTCCCCACTTCTTAGCTGGAGATACTAATACACCCCCACCCCGCTTTTGTAAAACACAGAGAGATTCTCAACTGGCAGGAACTATGGGAGCATTCGACAATCATGGTGCAATAGTCAAATACACCCTTGGTGGGGCTTCAACAGATGAGTGCCAGCTCAGTTGGAAGAAGGTGATGCTAAATGCTGCTAAATGGCCCTATTCGTGTTCTTCATCTCGTTACTCTTCTTGGCCTGAGAAGTCCAAAGAGCCCCACCCCGCCATCTTCCAGCGCAGTGCAGCCTCCAGTCCTGCTGGGGGCCGGGCATTGTCCCAGAATTGGCTGTGACAGAGCAGGGAAAGGCTGAATCCTCATTCATGCATCTAGACGCTGAACTACTCAGTAAAATATTTATTTCTCAGTTATTTCACAAGTTGTTCTTACAAAAATTACTTCCCTCCTCAAAAAGAACCCCCCTGAAAACCAAACCAAAAACCCTACACACATGCACAAAAAAAACCCCACCTGAACAACCCCACCCCACCCCATAGATCCTGTTACAAGTAATTGAAATGTACAAATAAAATGGAAGAGAGCAAGCTTAGATTAGGACAATCCCTAGTTCTTGCTGTCACTCCACTGGGGCAATTTGTGTCTTGTCTTGGTAATGCTTTAACGTTAGCTGACAATTTTGGAGGAGGCTGCCAAGAGAGCTGTAAAATTAAGAGCAAATGTTTTCTAATTGAGATTGTGCAAAGAAATATCCCCCTCCCCTTTCTTTTTTACATTTAGAGAAACAGCATCTGCAAACTATTAAACCGGTTTATTTTCATTAATGCTCTCAAAAAGGGAGTGACATTTATATCTCTGCGGTTTCGTCTTATACAACAGGAAAGAGCCCCACGCTTTCCATGGGAATAAAAGCTCCAAGATTTTCCCTCTTCCCACCCCCAAGCAAAGTTTCTCATGATGGGAGTTCTATCTTCAGTGACTCTATGGCTGCACGTCTTGGCTTTGACAGGCTACCTCCATCGTGCGCTGCTTCTCTCATTGCTGCTTGGAGATCTTTATTTTGCATCAAACAAACACTGGGGCTGGAAATTTGGAATTCGTTGTTCCATGGCTTTTCTCACGGGGGAAATAGGACGTTTCAGTCCTTGCATGGTTATCCTGGGCTGTTTGGTGCTGTGCTAGTGACACCCGGTGTTAAACTGAAACCGGTGCAGCCAGAACTTTACTCAAGCCCATGATCTCTTTTCCCTGCCTCATGCGCTTCTGCCTGCGCTCAAGCTCCTTCCCGGGTAAAGGTTTTCTACACTTGCACTCCTGGTTCATGCTAATGGGCCTCAGCCCTGCTCCGAAGACGCTTGCCACCAGTTTTGCATGAAGTGTCACAACTGTTCTCTATGTGCTTGAAATGACCTCTCGCCGAGTGTTGGAAACTGTGCACTGGTTAGATGGTCTTCAAGAGGCTGTGTTAACCAGGATGCTGGCAGGTGCCTGCTGGCCAAGAGACTGCCCTTAAGATGAGGCCTCGCACAGTCACAGCAATGAGGGTAGGGTGGGGTGGGGGTAATTGGGATAGTATCTGATCTGACAAGTATATTTGACCTCATGGAGACAGAATTTTCCTAAGAGACCGGGACCAGATTGTCTATGCCCACCACCCACAGCGGGGGCCATACTTTCAAAGCATTCAGGGCCCAAAATGCTGGCCAGTTTGGAAAATCTGGAATTACTTTTTAAAAGAGGGTGGTTCAGGGGTCAGGGTGCTACCCTGAAGACTTAAGGGACCAAGATTCACGTCACTGCTGTGCCACAGACTTCCTGCATGACCGGCTTGTCTAGGCACAAAAAAGCCACTGCTTTAACTCTACTGGTACACCCAATGCCACTCCTCCTCCCATATCTCTGCACCTTTGCTCTCATCATTTCTGTGGAGATGATAGCACTTCCCTAGTTCACAGGGGTGTCGGGGGGGTAAATGCATTAGAGACTGAGAAGTGCTCAGGTACCACAGCACATGAATTGGTTGTTGGAATTTAAGTCCAGAATCACCAGCATGAGGGTGGGGGCTGGAGCAGCCTAAAAGCATCAGAGCTGTGATTCACATCCATAGCGAGCAGGGCAGTGAACATCTTGTTCCAAGGGGGTGGGTGCTATTATCTGCTCACTCTGACAATGATCTTGGCATTGGTTGTGCTGGTTTCTTTAAGAAGTTTGTGTCCCCATGTCCAGTTAAGATAAACGCACACTAGGTGTCACCACCTTGATTTTGGAAACATCTTTCATCTGTTGGGAAGCAGCTGGGAAGATAAGTCTGGCAGGATCCTCCCCACTGGACCGCCCAGGCCAGGCGTGGCCCTGCTGATGCTGCCCAGAAGGCCTGGGTCTTTCCAGACCTTGATAACAGCAGCTAAGGGTCACTCAGTGGCTACAGCATCACTTCGCTCTACTGGGTGGAAAGTTAGAACAGCTCAGTAGGATCTGCTCCTATCATAACTACAGCAGATACAAACCCTGCTGCTGCCTAGCTTGTGGGGACTCGCCCTTGGCTCAGGCACTAGAGACTTGTGTCTTTTGAAGCAGATGGGCCCGTGCATGAGTCCTCCTGCCAGCTAACGTATCAGGCTGCAGCCAAAGACCCATTGAAGAAAAGGCTGCTCCCAAGGGAAGCACTCAGTGTGGGAGGAATGAGGTTACCTTTATGGATGAGCTATGCCAGCCCGTCAGAAACTCCACATGTGCCTTTGTCCTGGAGCCCGTTCAGCATCTGTGACTACTGCGAGGGAAGATGGTTATGCCTTTTAATGCCACGTTGCAGAATACGAGCTCTTTCCACCTCTGTAGTACTGGCTACAGCAAAACTACTGGGCTTCCCATAGACTAGGGTGACCAGAGAGCAAGTGTAAAAAACCAGGACACGGGGTGGGGGGTAATAGATGCCTATATAAGAAAAAGCCCCCAAAATTGGGATTGTCCCTATAAAATGGAAACATATGGTCATCCTACTGTAGAGAGTTATCTGTAGAAGAGCATCTCAGTAGTAGCCGCCTTTGTTCTTAAAAGTACCAGCATATTCATTCATTCCTTACTAAATTCCCAGCAAGACACAGGCCTTAACAAGATGGCGACTGAATGGGCTGGGGGATTGGTATGGGGAGATGATGCCTTTTACTTCTAAGTCACTAGTTCAAATCCAGGGCAAGTCAGTCAGGACCCAAAGCTGTTTTCAGTTGGTGCCTGCTTGGTGGCCTATGTGAAATGAATAAGCAGTTTCAGCCCGGTTTCCAGTGGGTATTTTGTCCACATCATAAAACCAGCACCATGCAGCAGAGAGGTCGGGGCTTGAATGAAGCCTGGAAACTGAGCTCCCTTCTCCTTCCTGGCCGGAAGCCCCATCAGAGCAGGGCTGAGGCTCAGTGGTATAGCAGTACCAAGGGAAGCCTGTACTGCCCATGTTATACCTGTACTTGTGCATACGTAAGGAAAGCTGTCTCCAGAGCTGTCTGTCCAGCCCCCTGCTCTAGCCCCATTAATTAAAGCCGCAGAATAAAAAGCTCAGAGAAGACCCCTGAGGCCTCCAGCTGAGGTTCTGCTTGTTCACATCTTACACTTTAACTTTGATTTTCAGCTGTTCGGCAGGGAAGAGATTGCTAAGAGGTGGGGTGATGGGGAAAGCCAGCCACTTGCTGCAGAAGGCGTTTAATTTACGAGGCCAGGCCACCAACCACATCCAGGGGAGGCAATTCCACAAGAGAGGCAGTGTTTCCGAAGGAGGCAGCCTGCCTGGCCATTGGACAACGATGCACTCAGCTAAAGCCCACAGCCGTTTTTTTTCCCCCCCGGACAGTTCAAGGACCCGAGCCCCTTCAGACTTGCTTGTGAATTCATTGACTTAACCACAAAGTGCAGAGCAAACATCAACTTTTGGAAAGCTGCAAAGTCCCGTCAGCTAGCTGGAGTGAGTTCTCCTGAGCACTCAAACCATCATCTTTGCCTTTGACTAAGGGTTTAAAAAAAAAAAAGAAGTCGGTAACATATATCTTACATTGGCATGGGCAGCTGGCTACTCCTAAATGTACAAAGCACAATGCAGGGTTAGGGTAATGAATATATACAGCAGGGGTGGGAAGTCCCGCTTGCAAAAGTCTTTCTCTCTCAAGCACTGCAGTCTGGTGACACAAAAATATATGAGCAAAGTTGTCAGCCTTGGAACTGCTGTCGTATAATGTGTCGGCTACAAATGCAATGGCTGAACAGTCAAGTTTGAGTGACAACCACAGGAAAAGGGACTATATAATTGACATAATACAACGTAGTGATCCTCCCAACAAAGACCAGCGGGACGTCCCCAGCGTAGGAGGATACTCAGTCGCTCTTTGGCTGTCCAGCTGAGATATCCAAATTGGTCAAATCCTGCAGTCCAAGAGTCTTCCCTGTTCGGAAGCATCTTCATGTTAACTTGGCAAGTCTGTTCATCCTTGAAATGTGTGTGTGTGTGTGTGTGTGTGTGTGTGTGTGTGTGTGTGTGTGTGTGTGTGTGCGTACGTATATTTTATAATAGAGTGTGTGGGGAAAGCAACTTTCTTATCAAGTTCACTCCGTCCGTGGCTGCAATTACACGCCACTTTCCAAAGGGGATTGTGACTTGCTCTGCTTTCCAAAGGGGCTAGAAGAAGAAGGGGATGCTGGTGATGGACTTGGCATTGGTTGAGAATCAGAAGGGTTTGGGTTTAGACTGGGACAGGAGCAGCAAGCTGGCCTCTTGTGATCGGGAAGATGCTCTCCCGCCTAGGGCAGGCACATTGGTATTTTGTCCCGGTTCTGGGGATGTGCAGTCAGTTCACCGTGGGCACATGGCTCTGATTCAGGCTGAACTCTTTGGCTTTGAGGCGTAAGCTGGCGATGCTGTTTGCCATGTTCACCCCCTGGGCGGGCGTTGCGGTGCTGCTTGAGCTGTAGGATGGCACGGTGCTGCAGGGTGGGGGGGAGAGGAGCGAGGGAGAGGAAAATAGTTATGAGACTTAGGCACAGCCCAGGGAAAGCCTTAGATGCCGACGCTGCAATGGTTAAGTAGAATAGCACCTCTCTATTTGATTCATTTGATTTTAAGTTGTCAGGCAGTTGGCTCCTTTCACCAGCTTCTCAGAAACAATCGGCTGATGCCAATAGTAAACTTCCCCCGCAAACCATAGCAGGGGCTGGATGGCTTTATGCTGCTCAGTGAAGGCAGACAGTTTGTGCATACCAACTTTAAATGTGATTTTTAAGTCCCTGCTCTAGCTTCTAAACTGAATACATTTGAGATGGGCCCAGGGCAAAAACCTGGATCTAGACCTGGGGTGGGCAAACATTTTGGCCCGAGGGCCATATCTGGGTATAGAAATTGTATGGTGGGCCATGAATGCTCATGAAATTGGGAGTTGGGTGCGGGAGCGGGTGAAGGCTCTATCTGGGGGTTCAGGCTCTGGGGTGGGGCCAGGAATGAGGAGTTCAGGGTGCAGGAGGGTGCTTTGGACTAGGACCAAGGGGTTCGGAGCGTGGGACAGGGATCAGGACTGGGACAGGGGGTTGGGATGCGGGAGGGGGACAGAGGTGCAGGCTCTGGGGACACTTACCTCAAGCAGCTCCCAGAAGCAGCGGCATGTTCCCACTTCGGCTCCTACGTGGAGGCGCGAGCAGGTGGCTCTGCGCTGCCCCGTCTGCAGGCGCCGCCCCTGCACTCCCATTGGCTCCAATTGCCAGCCAATGGGAGCTGTGAGGGCGGCGCTTGGGGCACTGGCACCGTGTGGAGCCCCTGGCTGCCCCTTCATGTAGGACCCGGAGCGGGGACATGCTGCTGCTTCTGGAAGCCAGGCCACACACAGAGCGGGGCAAGTCCCGGACCCCGCTCCTCAGCTGGAGCGCCGGAGTGGGGCAAGCTCCAGGCCCTGCTCCCTGGCAGGAGCTCGAGGGCCGGATTAAAACATCTGAAGGGCCGCAGCCCCCGGGCCGTAGTTTGCCCACCCCTGGGCTAAACCCCTTCCCTACCCACTCTGAACATTACAGGGGAGGTTCACTCCAGACTGTGCGCTTGATCGCTAGGGTTGGCAATGGATTGAGTCACAAACCCAGAGAGGAGCATGTCCTGAAGTCCAGATCTGGATCTGAGCTTTGCAGCGCAGGGAAAACCCGCTATCTGAGCACTCAATGACACGAGTCGCTCAAGGGCTGAAGAATGAAACAGGCGTTAGATACAGAAGCAAATCAGATGGGGATTATGCTGGAGCAAACGTCTGTCTCCATACCAATATTCTGCCCTTGTGGCTCTTAGATACTGAAATGCTGGGTCCTTTTTGCAAAGCTCTTCCTCCCAGGCTTTCAAAGCACTTAGGGAAAGGTATTCATTACTGCAAGTATCCCAGGCTGACTTCATTCAGATCACCCGCGGGCCTAGGAGAGAACCCAAGACTGGGATGGCTGATGTTCTCCCCACCCCTTACAATTTCTCAGTTCCATGGTCTGTACAGAAGAGTACACACTCCCAGTGCAGTTTTTATGACTGACTCTGGTTACAGGATTCAACAAATGGGTTTGAATTTGCAATCCCTTTCTTCCCCGGAATGGCTTTGCCAAAGGAAATTCTATTTAAAAGTGAAAAGAAGCTTTTTCCTGGCTGAAACAAAGCCCCTGTGCAGTGTATTGGGGTAGAAGAGCCCACGGCCGCCCAGAGGATTCAGGGAGCCTGGGGTCTTCGTGAAGGGGGGCCCCTGCCACCAAATTGCCACTGAAGACCCAGCACTTCAGCGGCGGGTCCCAGAGCGGATGGACTCCCCGCCGCCGAATTGCCACTGAAGACCTGGCACATCAGCGGCGGGTCCCAGGGTGGAGGGACCCCCCACCGCAGATCTTCGGGGCACTTTGGCGGCGGGTCCCAGAGTGGAAGGACCCCCCGCCACGGGTCGTTAGGGCACTTCAGTGGTAGGTCCTGGAGCAGAAGGACCCCTCGCTGCCAAATTGCTACCAAAGACCTGGAGCAGAAGAAGCTCCGGGGGCCCGGGCCCTGAGATAGTTTTCCAGGACCCCCGGAGCAAGTGAAGGACCCCGCTCCAGGGCCCCCAAAAAACTCTCGTGGGGGCCCCTGCAGGGCCTGGGGCCTGGGACAAATTGCCCCACTTGCGCCCCGCCCCCCTCTGGGTGGCCCTGCAAGAGCCCCTTGACCTGAAACCAAGGTGGTGGGAGGGTCTATCTTGTCCCAACTCCGTGCTTGTAATTATTTGTTAATTAGAATTTCTTCCCTCCTCCTCCCCCTCTCCGGCTCTTTATTTTGATGTCTTTCCCAAGCAGAACATGAGTTTGCATTTCCAAGTGGGTTCTGGGTTAGATAAAACAGGCCAAATTCATCCCTGATGCAATTGCTAGAGTTACCCCAGAAAGAAATTTGACCCTGTTGAGTTTGCCTGTCCCTAGTTTACAGGATTCCTAAACCACTGAAAAAAACCTCTCTTGCAAAGCTTTCTGGGTTCTGCTTTACCCCCAGGGGGTGGAGGGGTGTCATTAGTGCTCAGGCTGCTAAAAAGCTCTGTTGGTTCTCATGACCCCTGGGGAGCACCATGTGCCGCTGACACTTAGAATATTAACTATCCTCACCCAAGTTTCACTCTTATAAATATTTAAACTCAACATTAGAAGACAAGGTGGGTGAGGTCATCTCTGTTATTGGACCAACTTCTGTTGGTGAGAGAGACAAGCTTTCAAGCCTCACACAGCTCTTCTTTGGGTCTGGGAAAGGCACTCTGAGTGCCACAGCTCAATCCAAGGTGGAACAAATAGACTCATAGACTCATAGACTGTAGGACTGGAAGGGACCTCGAGAGGTCATCGAGTCCAGTCCCCTGCCCTCATGGCAGGACCAAATACTGTCTAGACCATCCCTAATAGACATTTATCTAACCTACTCTTAAATATCTCCAGAGATGGAGATTCCACAACCTCCCTAGGCAATTTATTCCAGTGTTTAACTACCCTGACAGTTAGGAACTTTTTCCTAATGTCCAACCTAAATCTCCCTTGCTGCAGTTTAAGCCCATTGCTTCTTGTTCTATCATTGGAGGCTAAGGTGAACAAGTTTTCTCCCTCCTCCTGATAACACCCTTTTAGATACCTGAAAACTGCTATCAGGTCCCCTCTCAGTCTTCTCTTTTCCAAACTAAACAAACTCAATTCCTTCAGCCTTCCTTCATAGGTCATGTTCTCAAGACCTTTAATCATTCTTGTTGCTCTTCTCTGGATCCTCTCCAATTTCTCCACATCTTTCTTGAAATGCGGTGCCCAGAACTGGACACAATACTCCAGTTGAGGCCTAACCAGTGCAGAGTAAAGTGGAAGAATGACTTCTCGTGTCTTGTTTACAACACACCTGTTAATGCATCCCAGAATCATGTTTGCTTTTTTTGCAACAGTATCACACTGTTGACTCATATTAAGCTTGTGGTCTACTATGACCCCTAGATCTCTTTCTGCCATACTCCTTCCTAGACAGTCTCCTCCCCATTCTGTATGTGTGAAACTGATTGTTCCTTCCTAGGTGGAGCACTTAGCATAAGTAGTTAGCACGTGTTCCAAGGGACCATTCCAGGGGAAGTCACCCCTGTAGTCACAGGACAAAAAGGGGGGGGGTTAGTGGGTTACATATTGTTGTAATAACCCATGAATCCAGTGTCTTCATTAAGACCATGATTTTTAGCATCATGCAAAATTATGAATTTCAGCTCCCAGAATAGGCGCTGACTCCATGGGTGCTTGGGGGCTGGAGCACCCATGGGGGAAAATTAGTGAGTGCTCTGCACCCACCGGCAGCCAAGCTCCCCTCCTCCCCCGCCCCACCTCCTCCTCCCCCCTGAGCACACTGCATCCCCGCTCCCCCACCTACCTCCCAGCTCTTCCTGCCTGGCCACTGCCAAACAGCTGTTTGGCAGCATTAGCACGCTCCGGGATGAGGGGGAGGAGCGGGAACATGGCACGCTCAGGGAGGAGGCGAGGAAGAGGCGGAGCTGGGGCAGGGATTTGGAGAAGGAGTTGGAATATTGGCAGGGAGGGGGTAGAATTGAGGCAGGAACTTTGGGGAAGGGGTTAGAATGGGGGTGGGGAAGAGGTGGGGCCTCATGGAAGGGATGGAGTGGGAGCGGGGCTGGGGACAGAGGGGGCTTTGAGCACCCATGGAAAAGAAGGGAAGTCGGTGCCTATGGCTCCCAGGCTTGTCTTTTGAAAGTGTTGTGCAGTTTCCTTTGAGGATGAGTCTGATCCATGGGTCCTACACACGCCTATCACAACATGTCGTGTCGTGTACCTCATCCAGGGCACTAAACAACCTAACAAAAACTATGCGAGTGAAACCCATAGGTGCTGACTCCGTGGGTGCTCCAGGGCTGGCACACCCACAGGGAAAAAATGGTGGGTGCTGAACAGCCACCAGCAGCCCTCCTACTGGCCCCCCCTCCCCCAGTGCCTCCTGCCCACTGATGAGCCCCACTGATCAGCACCTCCCCCTCCCTCCCCATGCCGCCTGCCCGCTGTGATCAGCTGTTTTGCAGCATGCAGGAGGCTCGGGGGGGGAAGGGAAGGAGTGGGGATGTGGCGTGCTCAGGGGAGGGGTGGAATGGGGCAGAAAGAGATGGGGTGGGATTGGGGATTTGGGGGAAAGAGGAGTGACGGCAGGGTATGGGGGTAGAGCATCCCCGGCACATTGGAAAGTTGCCGCCTATGGTGAAACCAGACAACCGCTAACCCCCTGTTTTCGTCCTATGATGACAGTGGTGTATACAGGCCACTTCACCTGGAATAGTCACTTAGTTTAGCATAAGGAGTTAGCACATATTCTATCTATTCAGCCTCGTATTTAGCTGTGGCACTCGGAGTGCCTTTCCCAGGCCTGAGGAAGAGCTCAGTGTAAGCTCAAAAGCTTGTCTCTCTCACCGACAGAAACTGGTCCAGTAACAGATATTACCTCACCCACCTTGTCTCCTAATAACCTGGGGCAGACACAGCTCCCACAACACTGCATTCAACTCAGCACAGCCATTGCCTCCATCCCATATGCTGGCTGTGTTTGTCCTAGTGGCAGGCCGACATCTTGGCCCAATGGGCCTGCAGTTTATTCAGTTCTAACTTCTCCTTCCTACTTGAGGCTTAGGGCCCATCCCAACTCCCGCTAAAGCCAATGGAAAGACTCCCTGTGGCCTTTGTGCCTTCTCCATTTCCCCTGCCTGTTTAATTCTCTCCCTTGGAGGGGGAGCAGTTTTCTAATCAGCCTTCTCTGTCTAGGAAGGAGTATGGCAGAAAGAGATCTAGGGGTCACAGTGGACCACAAGCTAAATATGAGTCAACAGCGTGATACTATTGCAAAAAAAGCAAATCTGATTCTGGGATGCATTAACAGGTGTGTTGTAAACAAGACACGAGAAGTCATTCTTCCGCTCTACTCTGTGCTGGTTAGGCCTCACCTGGAGTATTGTGTCCAGTTCTGGGCACTGCATTTCAAGAAAGATGTGGAGAAATTGGAGAGGATCCAGAGAAGAGCAACAAGAATGATTAAAGGTCTTGAGAACATGACCTATGAAGGAAGGCTGAAAGAATTGGGTTTATTTAGTTTGGAAAAGAGAAGACTGAGAGGGGACCTGATAGCAGTTTTCAGGTATCTAAAAGGGTGTCATCAGGAGGAGGGAGAAAACTTGTTCACCTTAGCCTCTAATGATAGAACAAGAAGCAATGGGCTTAAACTGCAGTAAGGGAGATTTAGGTTGGACATTAGAAAAAAGTTCCTAACTGTCAGGTAGTTAAACACTGGAATAAATTGCCTAGGGAGGTTGTGGAATCTCCATCTCTGGAGATATTTAAGAGTAGGTTAGATAAATGTCTATCAGCGATGGTCTAGATAGTATTTGGTCCTGCCATGAGGGCAGGGGACTGGACTCGATGACCTCTTGAGGTCCCTCCCAGTCCTAGAGTCTATGAATCTATGAATCTCTCATCCATCCAGCCTTTGCCGTCTTTTCTGCCCACTAGGGACAGGCCTGGTAGGGTGGCCTTGGCTGGCTCTCCAGCACCTCCTGAAAGGCAGCCATGGTAACTCAGTTTGGGAATAGATGGGAAAGATAATGATGAGGCTGCCTGGACTTACCTGTATGGGGATGTGGTAGTCCAGGAGAGATACTCTGGGCTCAAGGCAGTCGGCCTGGGGGCCATGGGCTGTTCAATGGCTGCGTCTTGGCTATAGGATTTGAGGAGCGATGCGGACCTGTTGGCCAGCATCGCCCTCTCGTTGCGGCGGAACTTGGCTCTTCGGTTCTGGAACCACACCTAGCGGGAGGAGAGGCAGGACTGGTCACTTGAGCTGCACAGATGAGGCAGGTGGGAGGGAGAGGGGGAGCTGCCCCACGCTCCCTAATGCATAGCACAGCAGGCTGGTTGCACTGAGCAGGGGGCCGAGTTAATTCTGGCAGATCTCAGCCTGGCAGTGACACCTCTTTTCTGCCTGCCATGACACAGTGGGCCAGGAGGAGCTGTGATGCTCCTAGAGGATGCACTGCCCTGATCGTTCTGAACTCTATGAAGGCCTGAGTTCTAGCTGGCCAAGAGGGGTGGGGGGGAGCCAGCATCCTTGCCTAGAGCCAGGAGGCAGAGGCCTAGTGTCTCCCCATGGCTTTGCTCACCTGGACTCTGGCCTCACTGAGGTTGACCCGCCGCGCTAGCTCCTCTCGCACGAAAGCATCGGGGTAATGCGTCCTCTCGAAGACTCGCTCCAGAGCCTGGAGCTGGCTGCTGTTGAATGTGGTGCGGTTCCTCCTCTGCTTCTTCTTCCGCTTGGCAGCCCCGCGGCTCGGACTCAGACTCTCACCTAGGGGGAGCACAAAGGAGACAATCCCAGGGGGGCTGGGTACAAGTGACACGTCCATGGGGCCAGCCCACTTCTCCCCTGCCGGTTAGACAGACACACCCAGGCACTGTTGAGGGGGATGGGGCAGGCAGGGTGCAGCAGGGGCACTGCTCTGTGTCTCTATTCAAAGGGTGAACAAGGCCGGTGACTGACCCTTCTTAGAGAAAAAAGAACAGGAGTACTTGTGGCACCTTAGAGACTAACAAAGGTGCCACAAGTACTCCTGTTCTTTTTGTGGATACAGACTAACACGGCGGCTACTCTGAAACCTTCTTAGAGAGGATTTCATTGCTGGGCCTGGGAGATGACCTTGCTCGGTGCAGATGTCTGCAATTCGGCAGAGGAACACAGCCTGCCCTTCTCTGCAAGGCCTAGAGCCAAGCTTGGCAGAATACAACTCATTTAGAATGTTGATGGATAACATCAATGTTTATTTGAAAGCATGTTTTCCTATTGTTTCCAGCTGATATGTTCACAGCGATGCAGAATTATGGGGGAGAGGTCAGACGACGGGGAGAGTCAGGCAATAATTGTTTGACAGCAGACGTTGGAAGTCAAAAAGCTAAAGCTTTATAGCCATTAAAATACACATTGTCAACATCCCGTGTCAAAAGATACAAGGTAAATACCCTGAAATTGAACTGGACTAAGTTCTCAAGCAGCATTTTTCTTCCTTCGTCTGTCTGTACATTTCGATGATCATTGATGGAAATATTTTTTCTTCAGTTTGCGTGTATAGGGTGAAATCGCTGTTCACCAACATTTACCAATAGAAATCTAACTTTTCAGCCTACCTCGAGGGGAAGCAGCGTGGCCCACTGGACTGTCTATGGGAAGGGGAAGCAGTTCTTTAGTTCCAGTCCTAGCTCTGCCACTGACTGTGTCTCATGGCACATGTCCCAGCCCTTCTCTGTGCATCAGTTTTTCTCAGGGATAATAATTACCTTTGGGGGGATGAATGGGGAAAGGGCTTTCACTAGTTAATATATGCCAAGTGCTATGTAAGTACGAAGCTTAAAATTCCCAAAGGTGGCCACTGATTTCAGATGCAGCAGATGCTTGAGGCCTGATTCTCAGAGGCGACGAGTGCTGGCAAGTCCTGTTGAAGTCAATGCAAGCTGCGGGAGCTCAGCACCATAGCAAATCAGGCCCCAGGATGTCTCAAGTTGGGCACCCAAAAATGGAAGTACCCAAAATCCTTGGCCGCTTTTGCAAATGGGGGTCTTAGTCTCTAACGCCAGCGTCAGCGGTGCAGGAACTAGTGGTGCTGCAGATGCAGCCGCAGTCCCTGGCTTGGAGTAATAATAGCAATGACATATTAGACCATTTTGTCCAATGGCTTTCAACGCACTCACTATAAAAATGGTTCCAGCTCCCCTGCCAGTAATTCCTGAATTAGCAGCAGCTACATCTGTCTGCGACATGAGGAGGACCAGGAGGGTAATTAGAAGAACGTGATTTTTAAGGTGAACTATCTCATGGCCCGCCAGTGCTAGAAACAAATGTTACCAAGGCTCTGAGATTTCTACTCACACCCAGCATTTGTTTCCATTTTTGTGGCTCGTGAAATTTTGAACCTTAAGGCTGCCACTAGTCCATCTTTTTGCCTTTTTGGCCCAGATCCAGGTCTGAGTATGGCACATCTTGGGCCTTCATCCAGGGTAACTCATTCTTTCTTTGTCGCCAGCGTTACATGAGATGGGGCAGGCTGATGGAGACTGGTTCTGGAGGACACAGTCAGTTGCTTACAGAGGCCCAGTGGGGAAAGTATGTTGTTGTTTTTAATTCTTTAGTGGAGTATTGCTCAGTTGTTTTTTCCATTAGCAAAGCATCTGGATTCAATTTGTACCTAATGGCGGGAAAATATTTTTGAATTGTTTGAAATGTTATAGTTTTATGACATCCCATGGATTTACAGCCGTTGCATTGGATTTCTGTGCCCTATGTCAAAGTTAGAGCCTGTGAGGTGAGAAATTGTTGCCTCTTGCTAAAAAGCTTCAAATGCAGCTTTGCAAAATTGTCATGAGATGATACCAGCCCAGACACCAAATCTCCTGAAAGGAATATAAACCCTCATGCCACCCTCTGACTACTAAAAAAAGAACAGGAATACTTGTGGCACCTTAGAGACTAGCAAATTTATTTGAGCATAAGCTTTCGTGGACTACAGCCCACTTCTTCAGATGCACGATGCCCACGAAAGTTTATGCTCAAATCAATTTGTTAGTCTCTCAGGTGCCACAAGTACTCCTGTTCTTTTTGCAGATACAGACTAACACGGCTGCTACTCTGAAACTTCTGACTACTACGGGCTAGATGGAAACTTCTGTGCCGTACTCCATTGCTACCGCAGGGTTTCTTGCACCTTTCTCTGAAACATCTGGTGCTGGCCATTGTGAGTAACAGGATACTGGAGTAGATGCACCATGAATCTCATCCAATGGGGCAACGTGATCCAGTGTGATCTGATTCCTACTTTTACCACGCTGATGAAAAACTAAAGATAATTTAGACACCCATCAACCCCGTGCTCACCCACCCCCAATCTTAGGTGAGTGGGGCAGTAGAAATGTGCATGGCTGTTGTTACGACCCTTCGTGGTTCTCCAGCATCTCAAAGCACACTACAAAGGGCAGCATTACCCCTGTGTTACAGAGGGGTGAAGTGAAGCACACAAAGGTGAAGTGAGTTGACCAAGGTCACACAGTGACTAGAACCTGAGGGTCTGTCTACACTGGAGAAAAAGACACGTGGTAGTGAGTCTGAGCCTGGGTCCACTGGCTCAATGTTTGGGGCTCTGAGACCCTCCCTGCCTTGCCAGGTTTCAGAGTCCAGCTTCCAGTCCAAGCCCAAACGTCTACGCTGCTATTTTTAGCCCCACAAGCCCAAGCCAGTTGCCCTGGGCTCTGAGACTCACTGCCGTGGTTTGGTTTGGGGTTGGTTTTTTTCTGTGTAGATGTGTTCTAAGACTCCTGAGCCCTTGTCCTAATTACTGGTCTGTGCTGTCTGCTTTATCGGTTAAGGAAACCGAGAGTAGGCATCTGTGCTGCTAATTTCCAGGTGGACCCTTTCTTTGCTACACTTTGTATTTGAGACTCTCTGTAGCCTGGAGCACTGGGGAGCGTTCAGTATGGTTGGACAGAGACTTCGGGGACAGTCCCATTTTAATAATGAATAAACTGAGCCTAGTCTACTTCAGCCATGCTGTGCCTGTGGCTATCAAGCAGGGGCGGACATAGCCTCTCTCAATTCAATGAGACTGCTCCTCAGCCCGCCGAGGGGGCACCGACCACCCAGAGCACCTCCATCCCTAATCCTGGCCGGGCATGGAGGGGAGGCCCCAGGGGTGGGCATGGAGAGTGAACCCCCTCAATGCTCATTCAGCGGTTGTGACTCCTGTCCCATGGGGCTGGGCCCAGCTGCCCACTCCGGGCATTGTGACTGGGTGCACAAGGTCACAGTGCCACCACTCAGGTCTGGCCCAGCTGCCTCTGGAGGGACAGCCAGGCCCAAACCTGAGACAGGAGCCCCTGTGCAAGTGCTCCCATTGAACACTGGGCCTGATTTTGAAGGGTGCAGTTGCAGCCATGGACCTCCACTGAAGCCACCACTGCTATCAGGTCCAGGGTTCCCAATTTTTGGTTGGCCATATTCCTGGAGGTTTCATCGCATGACATAGTCTTTAATTAAAGATTAATCTTTAATCCCTGGAGACTCCAGGACTATCCTGGAGGGTTGGCAACCCTAACTTAGGGCATAATTGCAGAGGCAGCTCTCCCTGGCTTGAGTCAGAAATCCTGACAACCACGTGGCAGTTACCCCGGGGGAAGTGGCAATTGAAATCTCTGAGAATGAGGGGTTAGGTTTGTGGCTGGTGCTGACAATGGCCTAGTGTGAGATGAGTCTTTGGTGCTTTCTTTACAATGCACATTGAGGCCTGAGATCCCTGGATGCCGTCCATCATTAGAAACCATTACACATTACGGGCAGTGAGAATGCTCTGCACCTTGTAGGAATGGCCTCTAACAATCCACAGGTCAGGCTCAAAATGCAGCACTCACCCTACTCCCTGACCTGTTATTGGTGCAGCTCCTCAACAAGCGTGATTAAATAGATCTTGCGTTGTGTCAGGGTACCTCATTCCTCTGCCTCAGCCACACAAGTAGGTGTCCAGGGGATAGAGGAAGGGAACTGTCCACTGAGACCACCATCCCCATGACTGGATGGTGAAACAGGAACTCCCTTGAGGGGCTGTAGAAAGAGAGGTGACCTCAGCTACCATGGGCCCTAGTTGTCTGAATAGCGCCGGGGAGCTCCTTATGTACTGCCGCTTTCTGATCATTTAGTTACACATCTTTGCATTCCAAGTAAGTTTCATCCTTTCTTTGCCCCTGTAAACCCCTGAGGACAGAGGGACCCTCGGGCTGGTAGAAGCTGAGCGCGGCTGCATTTGGGAAGCTCCAGGACTGGGGCGGGGGAGAATGTTATGAAAGGTGACACGTGTTTGGTTCAATCTGAAATAAACGCAAGCTGAGTCAAAAAGCCGAGAGAGAAAGACGCTCTTTGCCCCGCCCAGGAGACCGCAGTCTAGCTTTGCATCACAAATAAAATTCCGAGAATTCCCTCCAGCCCTTGGTTCTGTTGAGAGCCTCAAATTCGCTGCCAATCTCTATTTTACAGTTGCCCCTTTTAGTTTAACTCCTTTTTTGGTTTTGTTTTCCTTCAGCAAGCTAATGAGCCTCTGGATTAAAAAAATATGTCAGGTCGCTGCTGTCCCAGCTTCCTCCCAGAACCTGGCATTGACATGGGCCGGCATGCAAGAACCATCCCTGATGGAAAAGCCCTACAGAATTTAATAGGGAGCAATAAGCTCCCTATAGGATTTATGAACTACCTGATAGGGTTTAATGGACAAATTATAGAAAGAGGATCTCATTCTCTATTAAATGGTATAGGTTTTTATAGTGATTTCTATTGAACCCAGCTGGGCTGATCCTTAGTTAAATCTGTCTGTAGGACTTTTCCATGAGCAATAGCTTCCAGGTTGCTCTGTTGAAAGAATGAGGGAGAAGAACCTATTGATTTAACTCTTAAAATGGCATGTGGAGAATGTGCTCTCAACCGCACCCACTCTGCCTGCCCTCTTTTCCTCCTAGCAAAGCAGGACTCCTGATCTGTCTCCCACTGAAATCAACACAAAACCTCACATAGAATTTAATGGAAATGAGGTCAGGCGCTACCACGGACCCACTGTGTAAAATTATTTCCATGTGGGATTTGCATCAGAGATGGGCCCAAGCTGCAAGATTCCAATATGGATTACACCCCCCTTCCATGTTTGGAGTGAGGCGGACCATTTTAAAGAGTTGTAAAGTCTGGGGGTGCACGGGTCCAGTTTTTATGTTCAAGCCCCTCTGCTAGTTTAAATGTGCCCCTAAACCATGTACAAGTGAGATCTTCTGAGCCACAAAACCATGCAGCACATTCCAGGCAAACTCTTAAAAGCTATTGTTAGCTGGTGAAAGCCTTTCCTCACCTAATCAAACCTTCCCTTGAAAGATATCTGCCCCGTACAGCTCAAAGGGTATCATTGTTCCTGAACTCTACATAGGTCCTTCTGCTTCCAGATGAATTCTCCATTATGTGATGTTTTTCCCTCCTCTTTAAAAAAAAGCCCATCCGTTGATTGCAGATGAGGCCGCTCTTGATCCAAACGTACCTGTTTGATTCCTCTAATTAGCCCAGAGACAGGGTTCTCCCGCTCCATAATGAATCCACATCTTTTCTCAATTAGCTTATGCTTTGGAGCCCTGCCCATACTCCAGAAATGTAGGACCAGATAAATGCCACTCTAATTGCTGATGGCATGTGTGTGATAGGTTTATGGTGTGCAAGGTTGGGAGTGATAGCCCGTTCTATAAAAAGATAGAGCTGAAATCAGCATTAAAAAATGAATGTCATTAAACGTTCCATTTTTGTGCTTTCACGGGGTGGGATAGGAGGATAAACCTAATAGATCCTATTTCCATCTGCAGTCACAAATCCTACATGAAATCCACAGCTGACTCTGGCCATCCAGCCATTACTTTTTCATGCCAAAGGCTGCTGTGCCATAAGATAACCCTATTCACTTCTGAGCGTTAGACACACAGAAGGAAAAGTTACTTAATTGGCTTCTCTGTGATTTTCACCAAGGAATTAGAATGTGTTTTCCCATCCTGATGCTCTTCCAAGAATAAGATTCATTCATTATGGAAAGGCAGAAATAGCTCCGCACAGGATTTCTTTCCCTCCTGAAGGACTTTGCAGGCCTCGTTTTGGGAGGCAAGGGGGGTTGAAAGGATGGAGCGAATTTGCAAGTTTGCATTTGTCATTTTTTGGTTACTGTCTGGCTCACTTGGAGATACTGACTGTGTTGATTGTCCAACCTAGAGGTCAGAGGGGACATGTGAACATTCCCCCTTCCTGTGGCCGCTTTTCGTATGGTGTATTTATTTTCCGCTGATTACAATTTCCTCTAAGGGGAAAAAATAAAGAGGGGAGGGAGGGATAATATTACTGAATAATGAACGATGACATTGCAAGGATAAAAAGGGAAAGCGAGACTGCTCAGTAACCCTGAGATGAAAAACACATTCCCCAGGGGAAACTGGCATTAAACGGAATATACGAGACATAGAATTAAGCTGTTGTTTTGTAACAAGTGCGTGTGTGTGCGTCTCAGACATTGCACAAACTAGAACCTTGTTGTCTGTTTAACACTAAATCTAGCCCACTCATCGCTGGGGTATGTTAACGATAAAGGCTGGAATGTCCAAAAGTGCCCAATGGACGTTGGCTTTCGGTAGAACTTGTATCCCTGAATCACTTAGAAGCTTTTGAAAATCTCATCCAAATAGTAAATTATTCCAAAGGACTTGAGCTGGGATTTTCAAGCTTGTTAGAGAAAATGGGATAAAATGTTCAAAGTCACCTAAGTGATTTAGGATCCTAAGTCCCATTGTTCAAAAGGGACTTAGACACTTAGGAGCTGAAGTTTCATTAGAAAGTCAATGGGACTTAGCTTCCCAGGTGCCTCAGTCAGGGTACAGCTAAACTGAGAGTGAAGGTCTGACTGTAGCATGGCAGACATACCACTAATGTTAATCTATCTGGTACGGGTAACAGTAACAACGTAGACATGGTGAAACAGGCTTCAGTATGGGTTAGCAACCAGTGTGTGTCCCCGTGTTCCCTGACAGGCTTGCGGTCTGGGTGCTAGATGGTGCGGAAGCCCGTGCCACCATGTCGCCACGGCTCTTGTTACCCGTACTAGCTAGATTAAAGCTAGAACGGCTGCACCTACCCACGCCACAATATGCTGTGTAGACATCAGGTGCTTCTGAACATTTTACTTTGGGGCTTAACCCTCTAAGGATCTTTTGAAAATCACAGCCCTTCTGGTCCTCTTCTTAAATTAATCTTGATCATCCCATTTGATAGCCTCCCTTTTCTCCTTTGCCTCTTTTCCTTTGTCATTGTCCTGGCCGTTCTTTACTTAACACTGCTATTCTACCAGGTAACCCCATAACGCATGTGAGACAGTCCGATCCTTGTCCCTCCGACGTCTATGCACATTATCATTTAGCTTCAGTGAGAGCAGGTTCAGACCTGTGGCTCGTAGGAAAACTGCTCTGTCAAAATACAGGACTGATCCTGCATTCCTTATCCAGGTAACATGCCTGTTTGGAGTCACTGAGACTGCAGGATCAGGCCCAAAGGCAGTATTCCGATGTTCATTTTCTAAGCAGCTCACAGCAGCTCTGCTGAGTTTGCACTTCTCATCTGTGCTCATAGCAGTTTTCTTTAATAATTATTTGCTGAGCTGAGACTAGAAAGCCAGGTATTATAGCAAATCTGGATCATGGTTAAATATATATGTAGTGAGGGATTTTAACCCTTGAACTCCTCCTAGGCTATCAGCAGTAGAAAGTTGTACTTTGTGCCATTAGAAAGGGAATTTTCCCTACCTTTCCACCAAGGTTTCAGATTTGATTTATGACCGTTGTTCACGAGCGATTCATGAGCTCAAGGCAGTCGTGATCCAGGCAATCTGAATGTATTATTATTATTATTTTGATTTGCGCTGAAATTACATCCGTTTACATGTTGGAACTCAATGAGGGGAATGTCTCAATTTCTAAATGTACCTTATCTACATGGAATGTCCCTGTGCCATGGGAGAGGAGTGCCCATATTCAGGGAGAGATGGCAATTCCCTTTCATTCAGGCAAGTGTACTATTCCTGTAGGCCTCACTAGGGTTGCCAACTTGGTAATATTTAAGAACTGGACCCTCCAGCAGGAGTGCCGGAACCTCCCCTGCCCTGCCTCTTCCCCCGGATGCCCTGCCCCCATCCACTCCTCTTAGCTCGCTGCTTTTCCCCTCCCATCCCCCTGCCCAGTTCAGGAGGGACTCACCTGCTTTGCTGGGGCTGGGAGCTGCAGCCACCCCACGCAGGTAGGAGGTGGCCCTGGCTGAGTAGGGACTGGCATGGGTGATGACCCAGCAGCTCCCCCACCCACTGTAACCAAAATTTAGGTGTCCAGTCAGTACAGCTGACGGACACTGTCAGGTCCCCTTTTCGACCAGCCTTTTTGGTTGAAAACCAGGCACTGGCCATCGTCACATTGTGTGGAAAGGGGAGATTTTTGTAATGGAATGTATGACCCTCGGTGCTTTTCTGCACCTTCCAAGTGCAAACTGCCTCCCCTAGTTCTTGCTTTGAGATGAATCTAAGGGGGAATGGTCTCATTTCTCAGAGGCTGAGCTACCTTAAGTCAACAGGGGATGGATACCTGAAAACTAGCCATCAGGGTTTATTTAAGGCCTAATCCTGCCACTCAGGCAAGGCCCTGAATGCAGGGGTTCTGATCATGGTATGCTGCTAAGCTCAGCTCCACGGCAGCTCCTGGTGCCCTATTGCTTAGGGAAAGTTTTGGGAACCCCTGCTGAGGTGGGGTGCTGCAACAGTCAGCCACAGTGCTAAAGTAGCGTCTGTAGAATGGGTCTGCAGCTATGGGCTAGGGAGAGAAATGAGCCTGGGGGTTAAAATAAGGCCTAGTGTGGGGAGCCCAGCTCAGAGTAGGAGTGCACCCCTCATCCCCTGGCTTTGGGGAGCAGTGCAAGAGACACTGGCTGGCCTCCTTAATATAGGAAAAGCTGACATTTAAACCAGGGACTATCATAGAATCATAAAATATTAGGGCTGGAAGAGGTCATCTACTCCAGCCCTGCTCAAAGCAGGACCAACCTCAACTAAATCATCCCAGCCAGGACTTTGTCAAGCTGGGCCTTAAAAATCTCTAAGGATGGAGATTCCACCATCTCCTTAGGTAACCCAGTCCAGTGCTTCACCATCCTCCTCGTGAAATAATGTTTCCTAATATCCAACCTAGACCTTCCCACTGCAACTTGAAACCTTTGCTGCTTGTTCTGTCATCTGCCACCACTGAGAACAGCCTAGTTCCATCCTCTTTGGAACCCCCCTTCAGGTAGTTGAAGGCTGCTATCAAATCCCACCTCACTCTTCTCTTCTACAGGCTCCCTCTGTTCCTATTTCAGTCTAGTTCTGCTTAGTGTGCAGGCGTTGGGTGGTGGGTGCTAGTGGTCCGTGACATACAGGAGGTCAGACTTAGATGGTCGGGTGATCCCTTCTGGCCACATGCTCTCTGATTGCTTTAACTACACAACCCCTTCCTCGCTATGTGCAGCCCATTCTCTGGACAGCAGCTTCGACCCTTAAACGATTATGATTTGGTGGTGAATACAGAACACTACTCCTCGTGCATCTCTGGCCTGGTCAGATCAGACCCACATCTCTAAAAGCTTAAATTACATCTCGCCCTATTGCGTTGCAATGTAAAAACCTGGAGCGGAGCAGTTTCTTGCCATTAAATTATTTTACACGTTCCATTTATTTGTGGATAGTTTGCCAAAGACCTTTTTAAGCTTTATATTTTTCACCCAGCCAAATGATCAAATCTCCTCTACAGTCACTTCCCCTCCCTTTCTTCCTCCCACTTCTCTCCCTCCCAACCCAGCCTTTTTTTTCTTTTTCCCCTGATTCTGTATAATTTAAGATTTGAAATAGCCTGGAGGGAATTAACTGTAAATTCTTCCTAAAACAAATAAATTCAGCCCTCTAAGTTTGTGCCTTTTTCAAACTGTTGAGAGACATTTTGGGTTTGTTTTGTTTGAAATAATGATCACGGCATATATGACCCCAAGGCTGCGACCAGCTCTAACCAAATAAATAGCTTTTATTAATTAATGTTTATCCAACCAAATAAAACCCCAATTTGATCTCAGCCGGCTGAATTAGCAAAAATAAACAACTGGTTCTCCGGACACTTGATGTGGATTTAACAAATTAACACTGGGCCTTAATCAGGGAAGCTGCAGGGCAGCGGAGGGCTTTTACAGCCAAGAAATTCTTTGGAAAAACAATGTCTTTCATTTCCCCCATGGTCTTTCTCAGTACACATGTGGACTGCCATTATATACTCTAGGGAAACCAAAAGAACTACACCAATGACGTCCACCTAGATTTCAGGTGCAATTGTTTTAACTTTTTCCTTAAATCACGAAATCTATTTTCAATGTTTCCCTTTGGATTAATCTGTGGAGTAAATGATCCAGGGGATGCAGTTATTTTTCTGTGTCCTTTCCCTCCCCCTTGAACACTAATAATTGTCTTGCCAGCACTTTTCATCTGAGGAACTCAAAGCACTTTACAGATGTTAATTCATCATAATTCCTCCCCAAGACGGAGGAAAAGGGGAGAACTGACCACAAAGAGTTACGGTCATTTGTTGCAAGTCGCATTTCAGATCAGTTGGGAACAGAATCTGGAGTTCTGATGCCAAGTCACCAGCTCTAACCACTAGGCAACTCCAAACTTCCTAAATAGTATCGCTTCCATTTTAGATTGTGGCTCAGAAAAGTATTCCTATTCAGGACAACACTTAAGCACTTGTTTGACTTGAAACCTGCTGTGTTTAAAACCAAATACATGCTATGGTGCTCTTGAATAGGAACGGACTTAACTCATGTGCTTTCTTGAACTGGGTCTTACAGAGTGGGGGAAGTGGAGGCAGAGAGAGACTTTTTGAAGGTCACAGCATGAGTCATCTGGGAATAGGACCCAGGCATCCAAGTGCTCAGTCCCCTGGTCTAACCACTAGACTGCACTGAATTTCCCATTAGACAGTCATGGAAATGGTAGGAACCAAATACTCTACAAAAACATTTTAATCTGTACAAATTATGTCAACAAGGCTATTGTGCTTGAGAGGTAATTGGAAGCCCTGACTTTTGAAAGTGTTTGTGCTTGCCTCTGTGATGTTGTTTTCAATTATTCCTTTTATTGAATTTGGCCTGCGTTACACAATAGAAATACAAGATTGCAAAAGTATGGGCAGGCTGACACCGAGTGCAGTGTATGTGCACTATGCTGGTGTCTGTGCTTTGAACTGTCTGCTAGTTTGGAAAGCTGACTGCATTTGTATAGCCAAGCTGGCTATTTGGGCTGGAACCTGCTTTCCATCTTATAGACTGAAAAATACAACAGAAGAAATATCTGCCCCCGCTCATGAATGCACAACTGTCTGCCACAGAAGGATTTGGTGAGGGGTGGGAAGCAATTAAGATGCATCAGTTTGCTGACACTGGGCCTGATCCTGCAAGGTGCTGAGTGTCTCCCATAAGGTTCTGTGCACCCTCCACTCCCATTGACTTCGCTCAGCAACTTGCAGGATGAGGTCCAAGCCTGCTCCATTCAGGTCAAAGCAATACTCTGGCTAACTTCAGTCAGAGGAGGAGCAGGCCAAGGGAGGGAGATTTTTTTAAATTATTTGTATGGCTGTAGCACCTAGAGGCCTTGGCTGAGATCAGGGCCCCATTGTACATACAGTGAGAGACAGCCCTTGCCCCCAGAGTTTACAATCTAGATAGACAAGGCAGGAGCAGACGCTCAGCATCACACAGCTGGTCAGAGGAGGAGTAGAACACATGTCTGCTGGAGCCCAGTCTAGTGTTTTATCCGCTAGGTCACACTGCCTTCCCAAAGAGAGAGAATAGAATGATCTTTTCTATGGAACCCAGCTGCCACTTTCTGTTTTGGCTCAGGGTGTGAAGCCACTTCTTGGCCCCAGAATTGAAGACAATTTCTTGGCGTGAAATGAACTGACCCAAGCAGGGTTCCTTGAGGTCCACTGAGTATTCTACTGGTGTAAGGTGATGCAACAAGGACACGGGGCTTGACCCAAAGCCCACTCAAGTCAATGGGAATCATTCCACTGACTTCAATGGCTTTGGGTCAGCACTAGAGCAGGTGCACCACGGAGCTTGCATTTTGCACAAGCAAGCTGCCCTGGGCAATTAGGACCTGATTTTTGTGCCCACTGATGCCAATGCAAAGTTCCTATTCCCTTCAGTGCTGCAGGATTGCACCCCTAATTAGCAACTCCAAAGATGAGTAGACACATATTTAATAAGTTATAGTGCATTTTATCAGCAATACTAACCTCCTCTGGGTAATCGTCTACCCACCCAAAAAAGGAAGGGAATGATTCAATCTGGACCCATTGGGCAATGAGCTAAATGCTCTGATGGCTGAGAAAGAAGAGCTCAGGTGGGCTGCCTCCAAAAGCAAGAACCCACCACTGACACTGTCTTGAGTCCTCATTAAGGCTCAGAACTAAAGATTACCAGCAACTCAGCTGTTGCAAAGAAGAGAACCACCTTGGATGTAGCCAGGTGCAATATAGGATGATGCCAACCCCTTGAGCTGCGCCATTTGGCCGGCATCCGTGAGCCAAGCTTAGTTTGTGTGGATGTGCCAGGGATGCGTGTGCAGTTCTAGACTGAGCCTGCCTCTCACGGTTAAGTCCCTGGGGACATTCACGAAAGTAAGACGTGGCTCTCTCAGGCCTATTGCAATGAACTCTCTTTTAATGACTCATCCCACGTTCCCCAGGAGCCATCTGCCACGGAGAGGGATGTTCTCTGCTTCTGCATCTCAAACCACGCTGAAAGCAGGTGTAATCTGCAGTCCGGGCACACGGGCCCTTGCTTGCTCTGATCGAGCTAATGCGCTAAAAATAGCAGTGTTGCCATAGCTGCGTGGGTGGCGGGGTGGGCTAGCTGCCCCAAGTATGTCCTGAGGGTTTCAGACGGGGCAGCCAGCCCATCCCGCTGCCCAAGCAGCTGGGGCTACACTAAGTGACTGCAACTAGGACGGGTATGTCTACCCCAGCTCCAGTGTAGACACACCTTGTTAGTGAGCTCTCTTCGGGGCGTGGCTAAGAAGTGGAGAGAAAGCTAAAGCCTCAGCCGATGGAGTCATCATGCAAGCGCAGGATTTGCACCCCGCCCCCTTCCTTCTGCAGAGCTCTGGCTTTAGACCTCTCCAAAGGCAGGGCAGGAAAACAATGTTTAGCTATCAAATGAACGCTTATCCAGGCCTCTTCTCCACCTCGCCTGCCAAAAGCCAACCCCCAGTCAGCCCCGCCCCTCATGGGCTACTCTGTCTCCAGAAATGCGTTTGAGGATTAAGGGGAGAGCTTTCATAGCAGCGATTACAGTGCCGGTTGCATAAATCATACGTGGAAAATTCTGCCTGAGTGCATCCTGCCAGGTGCAGCATTGCCAAGCCACAAACACTGGCACTGGTGCTCCATGGCTGGATGCAACAGGTTACTCCCCCTTGCCATCACATGGGATGGGGCGAGGGAGGGAATAATCATCCCAATAGGTGTACAGTTGGAGCTGTCGGTCAACAGCTACTAGGGAGAAGCTTTGGCCATCAACAGTGGCGTCGGGTTGAAGGCATGTGGCGCTGTTAAGATATAGAGTAAAACCACCCGACAGGAGGAAATATGCAAGAAGCCCCAAGACTTGGCTCCCATATCAATAACCAGCCTGCTTGCTGCTCTGGCTTTTTCCACTCTGTGGTGAGTTTTCAAACAAAGAGCAACGTGCGAGCTCATTGTGGAAGGGCCCAGGCTCAGGATGGAGCCAAGCAAAGTGCGTGTGGAAGGGGGGAGAGGCTGAAGAATTGCTGAATCCTACGGAAACTTCCCCAGCACAAGTGGAGTCCATGAAAAATTTGGGGGAGAGGGAGAAGATCTCCGCTACTGTAGCAATGTTACAGCGTCAGCCGAATGTTTCCGAGGATGTTTCACCTCATTAATTGTGAAAAAACTGAAACACTGACACTTTTTACAGGCTGCCAGTTTTGCTGGGGGGAAGTGTCTGTTTAAAAAGAGCAGCGAAAGCCGGGACCCAAAAGGAGGCCAAAGCTGTCCCGTGAGCCTGAGGTCTTTCCCTTCCAGTCACTGACAGGCAGCAGCAGAGGAGTTTATGGTTATGAAGCTGCAGCCTGCACCGGTCAGAAACCACCCAGCCCAGCCCTTCGCTGCCACAGACCTTGTTGTGGTGTGTGAGAAGCGTACAAGTGGGTTAGGAGGCAGGGTCTCTACCCAGAACTGTTTCTCCAGTGGGGATGCCCAGAAGCCTACGTAGATATGTGGGTGTTATGTGTATCCCCTCCAAATCAAGGGCTTCAAAGGAACCCCCAGAATTGTGCCCCCAAAAGATGCACATGCAGATCCTTTATGTGCACGTGGTGCACGATTGCCCATTTTGGGTGTGCAAGACATTCACACCGAGGGCTTTGGTTCAGGCCCATTGTGCTGGTCGGGACAGATCAGATTTATATGGGTGCCAGGGGCAGAACCACTCTGGAAGGGAAGGACCATAACTCCTGCGATTTGTGACACCATCCTGTGAATCCTGGCCACAGAGATGTCTGCACTAGATGGCTCTAATAGACCAAAATGGGAAAGCAGCTGCATTTTACTTCTGTAGGTAGGATTCCGCACTAGATGATAGCTAACAAGGTAATGTATTTGAAGGGCATGAACACCAAAGAGGGCTGAGGGCTAGAGGTGTCCAGTTTAGGATGAAATTAAGGCAGGACAATGTATGAGGAGAAGCGTCCTGCCAATGAGCTGTGTATGATCCCAGGGCAGTGGCAGAAGCTCCATTGTCTGGAACGTTGTGATTTCGAGAACAATCCAGCATTAGCCAGGAGAAGGGACTGGCTGGACTCTTCCCAGACCTCATTTTATTCTGCAAACTTGCTTGAAAACTTGCTGGGAGAAGGACTTGCAGAATGCCCCTGATTTCACCTGGCTCACAACTGGATGATAGGCTCTGCAGTCTAGGGACCAAATCCTGCTCTGAATTTACACCGTGTTACTTACAGCAATTCCACTGACTTAAATGGACCTAATTTGGATTTCTACCAGTGTAACTAAAAGACTCTGAACCTGTCATCCTTACTCACATAAATTAGGAATAAGCCCATTTACTTCAGTAGGGCTTCTTGAGTGACTAAAGGTAGATGGGTTGGGCCCTATGAACAGAAATTATTTAGACTGTAAACCCTTTGGAGAAAGGACCATCTTTTTGTTATGCGTTTGTACAGCTCCTAGAACAGCAGAGCCCTGTGCCATGACTGGGCTCCTAGGCATGATCGCAATCCAAATAATAAAGACCAAGAGCTGGTGCAAATCAGCATAGCTCTCCCAAACTCAATAAAGCCACATTTATCAACACCCCGACTGTTACGTTACAATACTGCTGATATTCGCTTTAACCTTAACTCTAGGCACGACCTACAGAATCGCAGTGGTTTAAGCTGTTTCCACAGCAGCACTTTTTAGTCTAAAAAAGACACTTGCCCCAGAGCTGTGCTGATCTAGCTGAGGCCAGGGCACAAACAAAGGCGTGTGGGCAGGGCAAGGCGCTTCAGTCAGCGGAAGTAATTGAGTCTCTCTCCCATGTTTACCCCATGGGGAAGGTGAGTTAGCAGGGAGTAAAGTGTCTAGGAGGGTCTGCTCAGCAAGGGAGAGGATAATCGATAAATACAAAGGACTGGGCGTGTAGCTGCAGGGTTAGCATTCTGAATAGCCAGAAGGACTCTTCTCTCTACTGCCCAGAGCTGCTCTGGGCTTGGAGAGCTGGAGAGGAGGCAGAGATGTGGGGATGATCACAACTGTTTAAAAGCAGCAAAGAATCCTGTGGCACCTTATAGACTAACAGACGTTTTGGAGCATGAGCTTTCGTGGGTGAATACCCACTTCCTCAGATGCATGAATACCCACTTCCTCAGATGCATGGAAGTGGGTATTCACCCACGAAAGCTCATGCTCCAAAACGTCTGTTAGTCTATAAGGTGCCACAGGATTCTTTGCTGCTTTTACAGATCCAGACTAACACGGCTACCCTCTAAAACTGTTTAAGAGACTTAGGCTCCCACATCTGACTTTGGGGGTAGGGATAGCTCAGTGGCTTGAGCATTGGCCTGCTAAACCCAGGGTTGTGAATTCAGTCCTTGAGGGGGCCATGTGGGGCAAAATCAGTACTTGGTCCTGCTAGTGAAGTCAGGGGGCTGGACTCAATGGCCTTTCAGGGTCCCTTCCAGTTCTATAAGATAGGTATAGCTCCAATATTTTATTATTATTATTTGACTTTCACAAGGAGTTGGATGCCTAAATATCTTTGAAGCTCTGCACCTTAGACATTTTTAAAAATGTTACTCAGTATGCTTTGAGCTGGGGAGAGAATGCCCTGCCTTGTTCAGGGGCAAACCCCACAGATGAACAGGATGTAGAGTCAACAGGATTCCCCAGCTTTCTGGGCAGGGGTTGTCTTAGTGTTTGTATGGTACGTAGCACAATGGGCTGCTGGTCTATGATTGGCACCCCTAGGCGTTACTGCAATGTAAATAACCAATAATGAATAGTAAGGGAGAATGATCCTCAAAGTGAGTGGCTGCCAGGGCCTCAGTGAGTGGAGAAAGGTTGAAGGAAGGAGGAATATTGAAATAAGGTTTGATCGCTCCTCCCGCCTGGCCTGGGGGCATGTGGGCCTGGGGTTTTGGTTCGGTCCCCTCTTCAATGAGGTGGACATGATATTCAGGAGGGGGAGGAACTGGAAGACAGCTATGGAGGAAAAAGTCTTCCCACAGGACCGGTATCGCACAGGGCAAAATTCTCCCACACTGCCCTGAGCAGGCCAACTCTCAAGGGCAAGATGATAATTCCATCTTCTCAGTCCATTCAGTCCTTGCTGAAACTGCCAATCAGCCAGCCAGTTCAGAGAGAGAGAGCGTGTGTGTGTGACAGTGTGTGTGCACACTGCACACTGCAGCCACTTGCCCACTGGGATCTTGGCTGAGACAAGCACATTTCACACAAGCCACTGAAGAATCATCACCTAGCAACGTCCTGTCACTGCCGCTCAGGACGGGATTTGAACAGAGGCCCTAGAAGCAACCTGTTCTTTTGCCTAAATGAAACATTGAATGTGACTCAGCCACAATGTTAACGAGTTCTGGACTCCGAAAAGACCTTTGGGAAAGGCTGAGGTAGGGCCGCTGAGAGCGGGATCGGGCCCAGGTGAAAAAACATTTTCACCCCCCCCACCCCTCCCAGCAAGGGCGGACTGGGTAAACATGGCCAATGAAGCCAGGGAAGCTGGGTCCCCTTCTGGGTCCCGGGCCCCCTTCTGGACCCCTTCCGGATCGTCAGGCCCCGATAATTTGTATTGGCTTCTCCCCCCTCTTCGGCTCTGAGGCCTTGTCCACCTGGGAACGTGCCATCCAGCCTAAAACACTGCTGTAGCTGCACCAGCACAGACCCCTAGTAGGCACAAAGCTACGGTTTGTACCAGCAGAGTGGGAGAAAGTGGCACTGGTGCAAACTGTAGCTTAAAGCAGGTTTAACTGCAATTAGAGCAACTCCCCATTGTAAAGCAGGCTTTTGTTACTGCATTTATAAGAACAGGCAAGAGCACACACGCCGTGATCTGTGACAATGACTGTTGCATAAAGATTTCTAGCTTTTGGACTGTCTGCCCGTAGTTAAAGTTTGCTGTCTTAGCCAGTGATCTGCAAACTAAAACTCCCTCCTGCGGCCAACACTATGCGGGTCATTACAACCCGGAGGAGAGCTTTCATAAGCTGCCAAGAGAATCATGTGCGTTCGAAAGAGTCTGTAATTACATACTTGCACAATAGACTGTGATGGCTCTAAAGCAGCCTCTTAGGTCTATTGTATCGAAGCTCCTACAGTTTTAAGGCAGATGGAGCTACAGCGGAAATTAAACCACAAAAGAAAAGAAATGACGTTAAAGTTGCACTGAGGATCTGGCTTTAACCCACACAAGAAGGGAGAGTCAAAATTCAAGCTGTCCTTAGCTCACCCGAGTGGGGGGGGGGAAGAGATTTCTTTCTTCTCGACAGCTTTGTGAATGAATTGCATGTCATGGGAGAGAGGGAAGGAGGGATTTGGGTGGGTTAGAGACAGACCTTCACTCTAGCTCTCCTGGTTGAATGTGCTTCATTCGGGGAACTTTAATGACACGGTAATGCTGGGCGTTATTTGTGTACTTTTATAAAGCTCTTTCTAGGAGAGGAGTGATGGTCTTCCGTTTAAGGCACTGGCCTAGGACGTGGGAGCTGTGTGTGCTGTTCTTGGCTTTGCTACGCATTGTGTGTTTGTGACTTTGGCAAGTCACTTAAGCTTGCAGTGCCTCAGCTCCACATCTGTAAAACAGGAGAGTGGGGGGAGGGCTGGGGGAATGCTTGTTTATTTAGACTATAAACTAATCAAGGCAACCACACAAGCCTTGGTTGGGGCTCTAGACACTACTGTAGTAGAAAATATAATAAATAATCCTGTATGCAGTGGAGTTACGCCAGCAGCACTTAGCAATTTTAATGTGCTCTTCATCTTCAAAGCATTTCCCAAACGTTAACTACTTAAACTGGGAGGTATCGTCCCCATTTCACAAACGGGAAACCTGGGAGGCTCACCGAGGTTAATGCGCTATAACGCCTTTCAGCGCCAGGTCGCCTATTCAAATTCGGCTGCTAGCAATCCATAACTCCTCCATGAGTGGCCTGGCGATCTCAGTCTAGCATCTCACTAACTCACGACTGCAGCAGACATTATTTGGCAGCCTCAGGAGAGAAGCCAAGGGCTGAATGGCCCATGGAGATCAAATGCTTCTGACACACAGAGTGAATCCCTCCCCGCCAGTGCTAAGGCAGGCTGATATGAGCAAGCCATGCCTGGCTGCTGTTTGCTCTGCAAATAAACGGAGGGCATAAGGCTGCTGGCTAATTCCACCAGAGACTCCTTTGCATAGCAGAGGGCTTGGTCTAGGGTTCTCTGTTCTGTGGTCACTTCTGAGTCCATCATCTTGTACCTATGCCCTTCACTCCTGTCGCTGTATTTTCATTTGTTGTCCTCTGTCTTTAGTTCATTCCTGGGTCTGTGGCCCCCTCCCTCATCTGAGGGAGGCAGACAGTTCATTCTGGTGAGCCTCAGGATTCACAAGCATGTAGAGACAAAATTAGAACCCCGCCAAGGCACAAAAGAAGATTAAGCTAGGTAGAGACATAAAGGGTAGCAAAAAAACTTTCTACAAATACATTAGAAGCAAGAGGAAGACCAAGGACAGGGTAGGCCCATTACTCAAAGGGTGGGGGGAAACAATAACAGAAAATGTAAAAATGGCAGAAGTGTTAAACGCCTTTTTTGTTTCAGTTTTCACCAAAAAGGTTAGTAGCGATTGGACGTCTAACACAGTGAATTCCAGTGAAAATGAGGTAGGATCAGAGGCTAAAAGAGGGAAAGAACAAGTTAAAGATTATTTAGACAAGTTAGATGCCTTCAAGTCACCAGGGCCCGATGAAATACATCAAAGAGCTGACTGAGGAGGTATCTGAGCCATTAGCAATTATCTTTGAAAAGTCATGGAAGATGGGAGAGATTCTAGAGGACTGGAAAAGGGCAAATTTAGTGCCTATTTATAAAAAGGGAAATAAGGACAACCTGAGGAATTACAGCCCAATCAGCTTAACTTCAGTACCCAGAAAGATAATGGAGCAAATAATTAAGCAATCAATTTGCAAACACCTAAAAGATAATAAGGTGATAAGTAACAGTCAGCATGGATTTGTCAAGAATGAATCCTGTCAAACCAACCTAATAGCTTTCTTAGCAAACCTTGTGGATGCGGGGAAGTGGTAGACGTGGTATATCTTGATTTTAGTAAGGCTTTTGATACTATCTCTCATGACCTTCTCATAAACAAACTAAAGAAATGCAATCTAGATGGAGCGACTATAAGGTGAGTACATAACTGGTTGGAAAACCGTTCCCAGAGAGTCATTATCAGTGGTTCACAGTCAAGCTGGAAGGGCATATTGCGTGGGGTCCCACAGGGATCAGTTCTGGGTCCGATTCTGTTCAATATCTTCATTAATGCTTTAGACAGTGGCATAAAGAGTGCACTTATAAGGTTTGCGGACAATACCAAGCTGGGAAGGGGTGTAAGTTCTTTGGAGGATAGGATTAAAATTCAAAATGATCTGGAGAAATTGTCTGAAGTAAATAGGATGAAATTCAATAAGGACAAAGGCAAAGTACTCCACTTAGGAAGGAACAATCAGTTGCACAAATGCAAAATGGGAAATGACTGCCTAGGAAGGAGTACTACGTAAAGGGATCTGGGGGTCATAGTGGATTACAAGCTAAATGTGAGTCAACAGTGTAACACTATTGCAAAAAAAGCAAACATCATTCTGGGATGTATTAGTAGGAGTGTTGTAAGCAAGACATGAGAAGTATTCTTCCGCTCTGCTCTGTGCTGACTAGGTCTCAACAGGAGTATTGTGTCCAGTTCTGAGCGTCACATTTCAGGAAAGATGTGGACAAATTGGAGAAAGTCCAGAGGAAAGCAACACAAATGATTAAAGATCTAGAAACTACAACCTACAAGGGAAGATTGAAAAAAATGGGTTTGTTTAGTCTGGAAAAGAGAAGACTGAGGGGGGACATGATAACAGTTTTCAAGTATATCAAAAGTTGTTACAAGGAGGAGGGAGAAAAATTATTCTCCTTAACCTCTGAGGATAGGGCAAGAAGCAATGGCCTACATTGCAGCAAAGGCAGTTTAGCCTGAACATTAGGAAAACCTTCCTAACTGTCAGGGTGGTTAAGCACTGGAATAATTTGCCCAGGAAGATTGTGGAATCTCCATCGTTGGAAATTTGTTAGATCAGGTTAGACAATCACCTGTCAGGGATGGTCTAGATAATACTTAGTTCTGCCATGAGTGCAGCGGCCTGGACTAGGTGACCACTCGAGGTCCCTTCCAGTCCTATGGTTCTATGACTTGCCCATGGTCACAGAGGAAGTCAGTGATAGAGCTTGAAAGAAAATCCAGCTCTCCAGACCCTCCTATGTTCACTTTGTGCCCCTTTTAGCTCTTCTTGCTGGAGAAGGAAGATTAATAATAATAAAAAAACAGCCACTGCCTGTTGCTCACCAAACTGGAACAAGTCCTCTGAAAGGAGCCTCCGTTTCTGTAGGGCAGTGCTGGCCGCTGTCACCTTGACCAAGGCATCGATGGACAGTGTGAAAGGATGGATCAGCCCAAGTACAAAAGGGTGGATGGATGTGGTCAGAAACTTCAGTTTAGTTGTCCAGAGTAATTGCCACCCCCTGCTGCAAAGCACGATGGACCACCACACACCCTTATAAAATGAACTTGCTGATGGGTTTCTCCTTAGTCTCCAGGCCAGGAGACAATCTCATGATAGAAGCGAACCTACTCCTGGTCTCTCCTGCACCCTGTCAGCTCCGCGAGTTACTTATTGGGATGTCTTGCTGTTACAACCGGGCCCCTGGAAACAGGCCCAGACTGACCCACCTGGGACTAATTTAGTCTCCTTGTCTGCTAACACGTTTTATGTGGTACGTTATGTCTTGCTTCTTAAGTTTTAAAATTAGTAAGGGAAAAAAATAGCTGAGCGAGAGAATGACACGCTGGTGAAGTTAACAGATGTGGGAATGGCTTCTGCTGTGAGTAAGTATGATCGATTCCGACTCTTAATAAAGGAGTCATGGTTGTAGCTCGTCTCAGAGTCTATGCTATCACCACTGCCTCGTACGTGTGTGTACATATTATGGTACGTTGTACTTCCCCTGCAGCTACTATTCAAGGAGCTCAACCTCGCAGCATCTCTGCATTGCAATAGCCCCGCAGCTCTGCAGGGTGGGTGTTGTGTTATATGTCCCCACAGTCACAGGTGGAGAGATCAAGGGACAGAGAAGCGACTTGCCTAGTAAGACAAGGAGTCAAAGTGGGAATAGGACCAGTCGGCTGCTTTCATTCTGTGACAACATTCCCACTGTAGAGATCCAGTACATGTGGGATCACAGCCAAAGTCTGCCCTTGTCATAGCTATCGTTGGCATGGGGGCTTCAGAGCTCGGCCACTGTAGCCTGGCCTGTGACCTTAGGGTCTCCATCCAAATCTGCAGAGGCACTAACGTCCTTCTCGTGATCCCGACATGAAGGGTGACCTGTGGTGTGTGGGGAGTGAACGGAGGCATTAATTACTGTTAATAAGGGTCTCCCCGCTGAATCACTGAAAATGGAAGCCTTTACTGTTTGCGGACACGCTCTATTGAAATCTCTCGGTTATTTTACTGGGAATCTCTTTTCTGTAAGTGGTTAAGAAATGTACTTACTGGAGAAACGGAGACACTGGTCAATGGCAATATTACAAACTCAGGTGTCTACGTTTATGCTTCCCTTCTCCGCAGTCCATACTGAGGCCCTTAACTAAGTAGTCTGACTTTTAAAGGGGCCAAGCACCCATAGCCCCCCCACTCCTCCCCAGAAGTCAATTAAATGTAAGTACTGAAGGCCCAGGTGCTCAAAGGGATTTTGGTGCCTAACTCCCACTGATTTCAATGCTTGAGGAGCCTAAATCCCTTTGTAGTTCTTGGCCAACAGCTCCAAACCGCCATGAGCTCCATGAAGGCCGAATTCTGCACCCGCTAACTGTAATGGAGCACCACATGGTGCCAGGATTGGCTCACACTTAGATCATTGCAGGAGTGAGACCTAAATGCTTAATGCCAAGTGCCCTGGTTTGAACCTGTTGGCTTATGTGTCCTGCAATTTAATGAGCTGGGACTAGAAACTAGCTCTCCTGAGTCCCAGTCTGCTGCTCTATCCACTAGGCAACACTGCCATCGGCTGCAGTATGTTTTAATGTTACTTTTTGTATTTAACTTCTTCCTGTTTCAAATTTGAATAGACAAGCAGTACAACTAGCCACCCCAGAACACATTGCTATTGACAGGATAGAGATCGGTGGGGTCCCTCACCCCAGTAGGATGTCAATAGTTGGCAGAGATTTTGCATACCAAAAATAAATCCAGTGTGGATTGCATAGTAAGACTATTATGCAAAGCCCTGGCCTTCCATCCAGGGGCCCCTGGCACGGTGCTCCCACTCCTCCCAAAGCATAGTCCTTGAAATTTAATAGGCATTATAGGGAAAGCCATGGCAAAACCAGTCCAGAGGGGCATCTGGCATGAAATCCAACACTGCCCCTCCAGGTTAAAGCAGAGACCTAATTGCATTAGGGAGACTGCCAAGTACAGGTACTAACATACACTCCCCTCTATAAGGATAGTTCCCTGTAGCCCTGCACTGCCACTGCAGTATGTACGGCCTGAGCCTCACTGCCTGGCACCAGGACTGTGTTTTCCGGTTAAAGGCCAAGATTTTCAGTGATTTTTGGTGTGCAGCCTGAAAACGCTTTAAAGGCCCCTGATGTTCAGACGTCCTGAGCACCCACCCTCTGTGACTCAGGCCCCTTTTGGGTGTCTCAACTCAAACCCCCTGCAAAGTGGAGGCGCCTGAACTCACTTTTGAAACTCTTGGCTGGTGACATAGAGAAGATCACGGGGGGAAGGGCCAGCGCCTGGGAGTCGCCCGGCCCGCACAGTCTGTGATGGCAACTCGGCGGGGCGCAAACACGCATGCTGGAAGCCCTCACTCTGCGCACGGAGTCGCTGTCCTTCAATCTGGTTTTCATTTGAGGTCGGTGGCCTCTCGCCAAATTTATTGTAAAACATTCATTTTAATCAGTGGCTTGTATCTCTTCAAACCCAGCCCCTTTAACCGTTTCTAGGTTAAACCAAAGCCTTGTTTAGCTTATGATAAGGAATCCACAAAAGAAGACAGTGGTTACAGGGGGAAACAGCGCTTTAGTGGGCAGGTGTTGGAAAGCGACCTCCAGCACACCTACTGGTGCTTCCTGCAAACTGGGAGAGCATCAGATTATATCAAATGGGGGCAGGGAAAGGAAACAGGGCACCGTATTATTTTCCAGACCCACCCCAAACGTCAGGCATTCACTGGGGTTTATACTCCCGTTCCCCTTGAAGCCACATTCCCCTCAATGCAGGGGAATCCTGGCCCCATTCAAGTCAATGGGAGTTTTGCCATTGAGGTCAATAGGAGCAGAACTTCTCCCAGGATATTTATAAATCTACGATGGAGAGAGATTGGATTCACAGATTCCAAGGCCAGCAGGGATCCCTGTGATAATCTCATCTGACCTCCTGCGTAATTCAGTCCATAGGATTTCCCCCCCAATCATTCCTGTATGAACTAGAACGGTTCTTTTAGAAAAAACATCCACTCTTCATTTTAAAATGGCCAGGATGGAAGCTCCACCACCAAAGGTGTTTCCTAGAGGTATGAGCAAAGGACTGGGAGCCAGGAATTGACACAGACTCACTCAGGCACCGAGCAGGTCCAGCTGACATGCCGGTGAGAATGGCTGGTCTACATCAATTGCACTGGTTCTAGCATAGTGGTGAGATTTCCAGAGAGTCCCAGCGTAGACACAGCCATGGGGCAAGGTCAGGGATGGACATAGATGCTGGTGTTGGGGGGGTCAGGGGGACAAGAGTGAATGTGTCTCTGCCCTTTCACCCCCTCCTACCTCACCAGGACACGTGATGTGCCCCAGGCTGTGTGGCTGCTGGGAGAAGATGAAACAGCAACTGTGTTGCTGGCTTCAGTCTGTCTGGCTCATTTGGGCAGAGACAGCTGACCATGTGAGTGACTCCAGTCTGCCCGTCACACTGCCTGAGCAGCAAGGGATGCTGTGACGTTGCGGTGGTGGTGGACAGGGAAGCACTTAGGAAGCCCAACCGACCGCGGGGCAGTCCGAGCAACACACGGGCACGCAAAATGCGGACAGAGGACTAGATTGCAATGAGATCTGGTGTTTCTGACCTCCTAGCCCCTGAGTCAGCTTAACCCACCCCTGGAACTGGAAACACAGCGAGTGTTTCTGAGAATAGATTCTGAAGTAGCAAGAGCCGGCTGGTTCTCCCTTCCGAAGTTCAGAGCAGACGCATAAGCCTTGCATGGCCCCTGATTTACCTTTGGGAAGATGAGATAAGACAAGAATGACCTATGAGAACAGAGGGAAGAGGCCTATGATTGAGCCAGCTCATGTGTCTTATCCGATCGAAGGAGAGCTAGTGCCTCTGCCTTTGGAACAGTGCACCATGAGACTGGCTTTCCGCTCTAAGGCATCGTCTGTTCTAGCCTACATTCCTGGGACTCCTAAGAGGAGTGGTTGTAAGGCCAATGTGGCTCCCAGAAGGTGCGCTTGAGTGTCTATGCTTGTTACAGCCTGTCCACCACTTGCAGAGATGCTTAGGAGTCACTTGTGGTTCTCCAGACAACAGAGAGTGAACACGGTGTTCCAGGAAAGAGAAGGGCTGGGAACGCTGGTTAAAGCCACAGCAGTGTAGGCAAATTTCCGCTAGGCACGACTCTACCCAAAGCCCTGAGACCTGACCTGCAATGTCCTCTGCGAATCCCAGACCTGCTGCTCCTCACAGCTCTGCCAATTCAGCTTGACTTCAAAAGGCCAGAAGGGACCATGAGATCATCTTATCTGAGAACCAGATTCACCAGAGGTGGAATTCAAACCCAGAATGTGCAGAGGACATTGGATTAGCAGGCTATTACTGCTCCGTCACCCTCATCTCATTATTCACTACTTTGCTACCTGCAGGACCTTCTGCTCAGCCAGGCCTGGGAGACTGCCATGTGCGCAGATGGGACCAAAGATCCACTCCCAACTCTATTTTATTTATGTTGGTGACCTGGTTCACCTTTGAACCTGGCTCTCCAGAGTGAAAGGCATTAAGGAATGTGATAATTCTCTCTCCCACTGTACTACCAAGGTCCCAAAGCCTTGAATGTCTTACTCCCAGAATCAGTGTTAAACTTATATTTTGTTAATTTAAATAAATAGCTTTTTGCCATACATGCTTACCAGAACATTCCTCCTTTATATACATGTGGTATAACAGAAATCCCTTGGTCCCAAGAAAAAGCCACGCAGACAGGACATGTGGCCAGTATTCCATATCAGTGTATATACCTACACAAATGGAAGAGGGCTTTTTAATATCAAACTGGGATAACTTACAATTTCTCTTTTTTCTTCTTTTTTCCTCCAAGGGAAAAATGTAAGAGGCCAAAGTACCAAACCTTGCAAGGGAAAAACCACTGACAAAGTAAACACAAGGTGACCTCTTCCTCCGATGTGCCCCATATGAAAACATTTATCGGAGTATCCATTTTCGTTCGTGTCCATTCAGACTGTCAGTGTGCAACTGAGAAGAGAGAGCCAAAGCTCTTTGCATGTAGCCCCACAGGAAAAGGGTTGGGGGCTGGGCTTACCTGAAATAGGCAAAGGGTTTTAAAACATTTTTCACCCTAGGGACAAGTTGTCTAATGAGGGTTGAATGTAATCAACAGCCTGGTTTGATTCCCTAGGCTAGCTTGATAACCGTGGTAGATAACTGTAATTACATTTGCATTCTCATCCCTTGCCATCTCCCTCCCTCAGCCAACAATGCAATTGGCATAAGCACATTTTGCAGGAGCACAGGGTGTTTGGAGACAGATTTTCAATGGGATTTAGGAGCCTAAGGATGCAGATAGGCGCCCATCTGCGTCTTGCAGGAGGAGCCTCAGCACTGTGCAGGATTGGGCCCTGAGGGGTGTAACTTTGTAAACCTGTTGATTGCAGGATTATGGGCCTGAGTCTGCAGAAGCGTTGTGCTTGTGAAAGAATTGTGTTTGTCAGGGCTATTTGTGTGAGCAAGGATTGGCGGGACTAGGCCCCAGATCTGTAAATGAGCTGCTTTTTCTAAAACAAAAATAAAATGACAATGGCAAAAAGCTTGTCAAAAATGGTCAGTAAATGACCACATTTAGTGGTTATTTGCTTCATTAAAAGGACATTGTCCGGTAGTTGAATTTCAACATTGTTTTACGTTTTATAAGTCCCCTAAAACTCATATAAATGGTTCAGTGTCTTTCCATTTTAATTAAAAAATGTCCCTGCAGTATTTACAATCCAAATGTGGACATGAGCTAACCTATAAAGAACCAGAAACAAAATAACTAGAAACCAAGGTGAAACTGACTATGTGAATGAAGTGCAGAAAATTCAACAAAGAACATCAATGGCAACAATATATTGTTAGCTGTGTTGTTCCCAGATCTGAGAGAGACAATATGTTATCTAATTCCTGTATTTTTAATAATGAGGTGTTATTCAAAAGGCTTGTAAGGAAAGTTGGTGCACTTAATATGGTCTTAATTGCCTATTTAAAATCAATGCACAAGTCATTTTAAAACTAATGTATAACACATGATTCCTACATGTTGCTTATTGACATTTAATGGACTAAAATCTATTCTGACTCTTTGCAAACCCCAGCCATAAATTCACAACTCTACAGTTATGACCCCAAGGCTATTTTTTATGTTTTTATCCTGAGTTGTAGGTGTATTTTGGAGCTGCTCTGGAGAGTAGGGTGTGTTTTTACAACAGAAGGAACTATAAAAAGAGAATTGGAGAAGATGCATCCTCACCTTTTCAGATTTAATACCAGTGAAAACACCTTATAAGCTTACAGTTGATTTGTGAGCAATCTGGTTGCTAATAAACAGGAAAATAAAAGCAAAATGGAAGCAACCCAATGCAGCTCCTTCTCCCTACCTAGATTGAGAGGCCATCACGCATTCCAAGACCCTCCCAAGTTTGTTTTAAGAACTGTACACAGATCCTTAGCTTGCAAGAACTAAGTAAACAAAGCAGCTAAGGCTCAGACTACTTCCTAGTGTGTTACAAACGATCTACCCTTGGTCCCTGATTTTTTTAATTATTGCAAGTAATTAAAACAGCCCTCTGCCTCTTTCTGGAGCAGTTGCTTAAATGTTAAACCAAGTCATCATTTGCAACTAAAGCGCTGGTGGTTTATTTTTTTCCCCTTTTATTTCCTTGGGAGGGAAAAAACTGAGACCAAGAGCCAGGTATTGAAAATAGTCCGCTGAGTTCTGCAAACAGGCTAATCACAACTGCAGTTTGCACCACAAATAAAAGGGTGGAGGTAGGGTAGGGACACTTAGGTCTCCGGGACCAGGGTGTTCCATCTCGGGCAAGGAAAACGGGTTTGTGGGGTTCTGCCCGCCAGGGTGATGAGGCGGGAGCGGGGTGAGGGCCAAGCAGTTTGTCTAGTGCAGCCTCCCAAGCAGGTGGGTTGGTTTTTGGTCTCCGGGGATCTGGGCACCTCGCCTTTGTTTTGCAGGGTACACGTGGAAAACGCGCGCGCCGCTGTGTGGACGGGTCAGCTGTGCAGCCTGAGTCCCGCGCGTAGCAAACCCCACGCGCCCCGCCTTGTTCCCGGGGCAAGACGCCTGCACCAGGTCACGGCGTTGCTCCCCGCGGGGAAGACAGGTGGAGTCCTGCAGCCTGGGCTTGCGGACGCTGGGTGACAGAGGAGAATTGCTGAGGGCCCGGGGAGCAGTGACCTGAGCAATGCCCAGCAGGGCTCGGGTTAGGGAAGGCGGCGCAGTGCCTGCAGCAGGACCCCCCCATGGCAAACGCCGTGCACGGCGCGGCAGAGCGGAGAGGGAGCAGCCTGGCCCTTGGCCGGGCTGCGCGCGCAGTGCTTTGATACCCCAATAGCCAGGCAGGCTCGGTGCACCCTGGCCAGGAGCCGGCTGGCTCGCTAGGGCAATGCAATGGCTCGCATCTCGCATGCGTCCCCCGGCAGCTCCTCGTTTGCCAGGAGGGTTGCGCGTCCTCTGGCTGCAGCCCCGCGCCATGTGCTCGCCGGAGCAATCCCCTGGCTCCCCTGCCATGTGCGCGCCAGTTTCCTTGCGTGTGAGGGCTGCAGCCTCTCGGATTCAGTGGCTGGAAGGGATGGCGCCTCTCCACATCTGGTTCAATGTGAGAGCCTGGCGCCTGGCTTAGCCACAGACTTCACTCAGAGACACACAGCCTTTAATAGACTCATGCATTCTTCCTGATCTGTCACTGCAGCCGCAGCTGAAAAGCTGCTTTATGAGCTGCGCTCCGAAGGGGAGGGCGGGCTAGGTAGGGTTTCTGCAGGACCGGCACCAGGCTCTGCTCTCTCTGGGGGCTGGCAAAGGCCGTTATCGCCCAGGTCCCGCCGTCTCCAGGGAAATGGGAGCCCCATGCTGCGCACCAGAAGGGAGGAGAACTATTGCCCAGGTCCGGGGATTGACTTCAGGGCGGGCTCCCCACACCCCCCGGGGATCAGCAGCCCTTGGCAACGTGGTTTTTGCTCCAGCGGTTCAGACACGCGTCCACACGCAAGACACTTCCCCAGAGCAGGACGCCTCCAACAACTGATTAATTTCCTGCTGAATTAACACCTGGCCCTGCAGAGAGCAAGCTGCCTACCTGCCTATGTAGGACTCAGTGTCCCAAACTCAGCTGTTGTGTTAACCCCCCCTTCTCTGCTGCACAGCGTGTACTGTAGTGTCTTCATTGGGGGGCTGCAAACGGTCAGTCTGTGCTTCCACACCATAGTGATTACTTCTGTGTTAAGTGTCTGCCAGGCACTCCGGAAGGGATGGGAGAGAGGGTGGGGGGTGCACAAAGCCCTAGACAGTTTAAATACCTAGATAGATTGATTTGTGGCTTGCCCGCTCCTAGCCTTTATTGTAGCTGCAGGTTCCCCATTTAATAACTGAGCTAATCCATTGCATCTCACCAGACCCTGGCTTTGAGCTTCCCAGAAACATGGTAGCTCTTGAAAAAGCCCTTCAGAGCCTGCCTTTGCAACTCTCTCCCCTCTGGAGTGAGAGGGGTGTGAATCAAAGAGGTCCCCTGCCTCCTCCTTGCCTGGCCTTTCTCTGAGGAATGGGCAAGACTCTGAAATTCAGCTCATTTAACGTTTGGGAGCGTTCAGCTGGGGCTCAGCCATTGCCAAAGCTAAAAGGGCCAGCTGCAAAATCTAGGTTTGAACTCCACAAAGTTTGGAGAGAAAAGAGTCTGTGGAGCTGAATCCAGGGTGTTGGCCTGGGTGCTTCTTTCATTTCTATAAAGTTCAGCCACCAGGTGAACCTAAGGCCCAGCATCCCAACTTCTCTAGAGGGTCCACAGGAGTACCTGTAGTAATTTACTAAAGTTTGAAGATCAAATCTGCAAAGCTGTTTCTCTAAAGAAGTCCCAGACTATTAACAATAATATAAAGTAAGACTTCAAAGTGCAAATATGCTTATAAGAGTGCAATATATTTAATATGTATATATTCACTTCCTTCACAGACTTGCCCAGTACAGCATTCAGGATTTGGTGTTTGATGGTACCTGGATGAGTATCAGGACGTGTTTTGTGAATGTCTGTGATACTACAAGGGAAACAAGGAATCCCGAGTTAATATCTTAGCAGGTAAGTGAAAGCAGAACTCCCCCAAAGTTTAAAAATATATTTATTTTCTATAAATGTGTTCTTTCGTGAAGGTAATATGTAGAGCGTTAGTACCAATAAAACATCATGAACATTATATCTAGGGCCCTAGTAGTTAGGGATGGAAAAGATGTATTGGATTCTCAAATCCACTACTACAAGGACTGGAGGTGAAAAAAGGGACATGCCAGTCATGTTACACTTGTAACATGTAAGGAAGAAGGGGCTTCTGGGAAAGGGCATTTCCCCTTGTTGTTCACTTACAAGACTAACATCAAATCTGAAGAGCTGCTGAAGCTGTTTAAGTGCCCCTGAGATACCACTTTTCACTTTGCTGCATCGAAGTAAGTGTGTGATGTACCTTGGATTAGGTAAACAATTAGACATTTATGCCATTCCAAAGCGCCACAGAACTTATTTCCATGTGTCTCATCTTTTTCTTACACCCAAGTATCTTCCAATGCTCTAGGAATATATTTCCCCCTATTTTTTCCTCTTAAAAAATCCAGCTTGAAGCTCATAGAAGTCACAACACACTCCTCTTATAGGCCAGGACTTAAAGGCTCACTCTCTGGGTCTGAATGCTGGATATAAACCTCAGGTCTCCACTTAAGATAGTGCCCCTGCAAGTTCTTATGAGCAAAGTGACTTGTTATAGTGGTTAAGCATTGACTGGAGCAAGGAAACCTGCAAAGAAGGAAACCTGCAAAGAACTAGTCATAACACCCCTAAGAGGGGAAGAGGGATGAAGAACAAAGAGATAGAGTTCACCTCATGGCTCCTCTTTTCTGATGTCTGCCCCATAATTGTTGCTCTGGTGGCAAATGTTTTGCATGATGGAGGGTTGGATGATTATACTGTGTAAAGTTTGAAAAGCCAATCTTTTACCTCCCTTATGGAGTGAAAGAACTGAATTTTTAATATGAAAATGCACTGTGATCAGTGAACATTAAAAGCCGCTGTATAATCAGACTTCTTATCTAGTAGAGCCTTATTTTACATAATAAATTAAGCCAGCCAACACAAGTCCCCTACCAGATGACATCAGATGCACTGAACTGGGGATTCTGTTACTAATATCGTTTCTTCAAAAGTTTAGGACCAATATTTTTAAAAGTAACTAGTGATTTTTGGGGCCCTGATTTAAGATATGTCAAAATGTCCTGGTTTTTAAAGGGTGGATGCTTGGCTCCTTTTGATGATCAGGACTCTTTAAGGTGTCCAATTTGTGCCTCCAAACTCACTAATCACTTTTGGAAAACCAGGGCTACACTTCCTCTAAACCAGAGCTTTCGATTTCTCCGTCTACGAATAATGCTATAAATTGTCCTGCCCACCCCAACTGATTTTCATACGAAGTAAGCCTCTAGCATAAACGTCTTCCTGTCAGTTTCCACTGGAACCCCTTCCATTCTACTTTTAAAAAGCATCACTTGTAGTTATAACTAAGGCTAGTGATGATAAATTATCCCCTTGTCTTGGCTCTGTAATTTATAATTTGTAATTTATCTCCCTTTCCCCCCACACCTCCTTTCCATACTGCAGCCAGGAACAATATCAGCCTCCAAAACAGAACTTGGGTCTAAAGAGCAGCACAACCACAATCACGAGGTTGCAGAATGGACCAGCTTAGCCAGAGGGAAACTTGAAGGAAGCAAACATTAGTTCATTGGCGTTGGGAGCTAAGATGTCTATATAGGGGAGGGAGTAGAGGAAGTGCGTTTTCTTCCCCCCCCGCCCATTCAACAGAATTGATCACTCTCTGTAGAATGCACAGCCTAACATATTGCCCATCCCAAAGACAAATCGTTGACTGCAGACTTCAAGTATTTGGGATGCCTTTAGCCTCTATTTCTGTCCTGCCCTGAATGATGCAGTTCCCTGCCTTATTTCGCCTTCCTGGTTAACTTGTTCCATGTGTGGGCTGTGTTACTGGAGTTTATGCTGCAGGCTGTTAAACTCCACAGGGGAGGGGGAGGGCTGGCCCTTGTAGTCCAAACATTGCCTGTGGTAAACCAGTCTGGGGGCTTAACCACAGGAAGTAACTAAACCCAGTTCCACTTCAAACCTAGCCCTTTCAACTCAATTATTTACAGCTTTCAAGGCTGGTGAAGGACTACTACAGTACACCAAGTTTAAGGGTGCATTGTAGTGTGTAGATGGTACAAAGGCATAAAATATTGGCTGGAGTTCAGAACTATAATGGGAAAACATTGCCCGGGGAGGGTTTTAATCACTGCCCCTAGGAAACCATTATGTCAGTGCAGTTGGCAATAGTATTTCATGCTTCAACACAATGGGCCAGATTCGGATTAAGTGTGACCCAGGAATAAAGCCCCTGAAGTCAGTGTTTGTTACTCTGGGTTTGCACTGGTGTTACCTGGTCTTCTGCAAGCTGCCCTTGCTCTGCTAAGGTATCTCAGTCCTGACACGCAGCTATTCTGTTCTTAAGAGATTGTCGACCATGTAAAAGTATGGAGATCTGGGATGTCAAACCCGTGCCACTGAGTACTAGAATCAGATCATCAGATTCCATTTACCTTGTGACCTCCACTCCCAGTCTAGTAAGTCTCCAGCAGATAGATGTTAGGATTTAATCAGCTGCCCCACTTAAATCCTCGAATATTTGTTGTTAAAACTTTGAAGGACCTGGCTTCAGTTTCATTTGCCAGACGTTTGTCTTAGCAGGCAATGCCAGCTTTTCAGAGCTAGTAGCAATTCATGGAAAACTGTTCAGTAAAGCCTGTTTATATATAATTATTATTTATAGAGTGCTTATCTACCAAAGGCTAAATGCTTGACAAAAAGTAGAGTAAAGGTTTACAGAATAAATCCAAATAGAATCAATGTACAGCAGTAGGATCAATTAATATATAATGTACAATTCGTATTTATGTGCATGTATTTATCCACACAGGTGCACACTCTAAAGGTGTACATGCAGGTGTGGGACACTCCCCAAGATCAAATTGCATATACATTGTCTACACAGAAATGTGTGTGAATATGCCTAGCTGCAAATAGACACATGGAGGTCTGTGATACTCCAGTACAGAAGCTAGAAAAGGAGTCTTTCTACTGGGCGCTTTGTGAAAAGGTATTGAATAAAAGTTGTACTTCCTTCTGAAGTTTAGGGCTAGGATTAGGTGTGGAAATCCCTTTGATCATATTTTTAGGGCACTAACTGAGGGCTGGAGGACCCTTCCCTCACACACAGCCCCCTTCCCGCTCCAGATCGCTTTAGCATTTATGGAATAACACAACTCCTGTCAATATCACTCAGAGCAGCGAAGATTTCGAACCACGATTAAATCATTTCAACAACTGGCGTTCCAGAGACACACGCCCCGTCTCCCTGAAAATGCTGATTCGGTGCAATTCGCCCCACGGTTTAAATTTCACATTTTCCCCGTGAATCAGACCCGCTCTCCACACGAGAGCCCCGGGGAAGATCGACATGATCCTCCACTGAGCCGCTCGCATTTCCTTTTGGGCCCCGTTTTAGCTGGACACCGCGAGGTTTAGGGGTAGGGAGAGGTGATTGATCCAATCCTCACCCCCCCGCAAAGTGATTTAAAATTAAACTGTGAGTTGAGGGTCGCTCTGTAGGAATCCTGCCCACCCGGCTCGGCCTCTCACTCCGCTCTCAGTCCCGTTCACACTACGGTGGAAGGGGGAGAAAACCCATCTGTGGGGGCGATGGCAACGTGCCGCTAATTAGCACTAATGAAGGGCGGGGCTGGCTGGCAGAGTCTGTGCACCACTAGGGCGCCGGGGCCGCTCGTCGAGGAGCCAGCCGGGTACCCTAGAGCCCCGCTCCTGGGGATGCTGCGGAGCCCGGACCGCGGACCTGGGTTCACCTGGCCGGCGAGGGCCGGCGGCTGCCCCGGGGATCCGCCGCGCGAGCAGCGACTGCACTGGGGCGTTAGGAGATCAGAGCGGTGTCTGCCCCGGAGACGCCTCCTAGGCGCTTTTCTCCTCCTCCCCTGCGTCCTGGGAGATCGGCAGGGATGGGGCGGGTCTCTCCTCCCCGGGGCTCCCTCGACCCCTGCCGCCAATACACTTGCAGCCCCTGCAGTCGGCCCAGACCTCGCTCCCTCTTCCCCCGCTCCCAGCTGGGTGATTGGCAGAATCATTCCTGCGCTGGGGGCCGTGGGTGGCAGCTCACGCCCGGGCTATGTGCGGGGCAGGGGGGTGCGCTATACAGAAAGCAAAGGAAGGTGAGGATGATGCGTCAGGAGGGAAAAATATTTATCTTCGGGGCAAACGCCGCGAAATCCGAGCAGTAAAAGGACAAGGGCTGAACTCGCGGGGGTGTCTTTAGGGCAGCGGGCCGATTTACTATCTGCTCTGAAAAGTTTCATTGCAAGAAATAACCTGGTAAGAGACAGAGATTTGCTAAGAGAACTTTTATTTTCACTATAGCAAGAATGAATTTGTCTCTAGGAGGAGTCTGGAGAGACTGGGGTAGGGGTGAGACAGAGAAACCAGTCTCCACAAAAATCTCCAATTAAAACAACTTCCTGCCTGATAGACTGGGCCGGGAGGGCGGGGACACCAACCCATTTGGTCCTGTTTTCTTTTTGACACTAACTTCCCTTCACGAGCGTGGGTTTTCCAGCAAATTTTCGTTTGTCTCATTTAAACAAACAAAAAACTTTTTGGATCCCTTTTTAGCTTAAATAAACAGAATTGATTACTGTAGAGAAATGATCTTTTAACGTCCCCCCACCATCACCACCAACCCCTCTTGATTTTTAAGCCCTTTGGAATAGCCACCCGCAAAACATTAACGGGGAACTTATCTCGAAAGCATCAAGGATGCTGATTCTAGTGTCCAGTCCTATTCGTGGGCCCCTTCAGCTGATAAACCAGGCCATACACTGCAAAACACCTGAGCACGTTCCTCTTTCCAACACGATGACATTAAGGGGCACGAGAAAAAGAGAGCAGCGTGCTGGTCTGTTCCTGCCCAGCAATTCGTGTGGGTGCCACACAGCTCATATTCTGAGACTCAAACTCTCTAAATACCACTAGGGCAGCAAACTCCCTTTCAGCTCCACCTACGTATAGATACACAGGTCCAGCTAGATTTTAGTTACAAGCCACATCTGCACTAATGGGGCCTGAACAGTAGGTTAGGTTATATTTATTTATTTGTTATTGGAGCCAGATCTGCTTTGGTTGAAAACATTTTGGTTCTGGAATTCTATAGAGTGAGAATTTATTAAGATGCAAGTGAAAATAAATGATTCCCTTTATCTTGTATGATTGGTGCGTGTGTGTGGTGTGTTGTGTGTGTGTGTTTTGTTAAAGCATCTCCCTTCCCAGTCATTGTCCCTGGTAAAAAAAAACCAAACATTTCCATCAGCCTAGGTATTTGTGTACAAAAATGCTGGCCCATCTCTGCTGCATACTGGTGAGGGTGAAAGCCGAGACATCGATGCACAAATATACACCTGAAGTTGTGAGTTTTGTATGTAAGTTGTATATTTAGCCTGTCTGCAAAATAACAGCAACAACCAGTCTGGCTCCCAAAGCAGCCGGGTAGATGTGAGACCTTGAATGACAAATAAAAGAAAATATGGTGCGGGAGAAGCAGGAATTTCCATCCACCATGCAGTAGAGAAAAAAACATGGAAACTTTTTTTTCTCGTTTATTTTTCCCAGAACAAAACTTGCTGTCTTCCCTCCAGAACCTTGGAAAGTAGGAAGCCAATGAGCCAGAGGAATTAATATTTCTTGCTTCCTTCTCCTTCCATTTGTCTGTTTATAAAGCACTTTCTCTTTCTCTATGGCTGTGCAATTGACAACTAAAATACGATCAATGCGTGATCGTAGCTTTAATCCGCTGGAAATCTGTTTTCTATCAGCCCCCCCCCCTGTGTGTTTTACAGTCACAGCAAGAGAGAAAGAGAGAGATCCGGTCCCATATTGACCCCAGCTTCAGACCTTCTGAATATGGCCTAATGCAGAGAGTATTGACGTCAGTGGAAATCTTTCCATTGACTTCAGTAGGCTTTGGATCGGGCCCCAGCTGAGCAAAGTTTGCAGCACACTCTCTTACCAAGAAACCCCGTAACCGTGCCTTATGGTTTTGTTCTTACAGACCGGGCTCTGTTTTCCCTGGCTCCTGGGTTCAGTGCCATTTCCCCTCTCCTCAGCTTGCAGGAGGTTTGCGGAGAATCAAAGGTCTGGTTTTTGGGCAGTGTAGGATTTGCATGGTTTCTACAGCCAGAAGAGGAAAAGGAGTATTCCCCCAGTGCTGTAAATGAATATGGCTGGGGAGGGGAAGGAACCTCACCTGGACAATAGGATGCTGTAAATGTTAATTGTGTGACTAGGAGAGAGCCCGCCAAATGCGTAGGGAGGAAGGTAGAACTGCCCCACTTAGCACTGGGCTTTTTAAAAACAGTTTTCTGATTTTATCCACCTCCTCTAGGAACATCCCATGTCTAGCTTGTGGCCACGGGCCATTTCATAATGTTTTGTACGATTATTGCACCATCATTCAAGGGGCTCAGCGTGCTGTACAAAAGGTGGGATAGCAGAGGTTGAGATTAAGGGCCCAATCCAAAGGCCATTGAAGCCAGTGGGAGTTTTCCCCGGGACTTCAATAACTTTTAGATCAGGCCACAACAGGCCTGGTCTACACACAGAGCTACACCAGTTTAACTAAAGGCCTGATTTAAAATCCAATTAAACCAGTGCAGCTTTGCTGATGGGACACTCTTCAATGGATTTGAACCTGGCTTACATTGGTTTAGCTTGCACCAGGACGTTTCCAGGCACAAAGTAAACCAATGTACCCAGTTTTAAGCTGATCTAAGTGTGTCCACACAGAGGTTTGCACCAGTTTAATTAAATATTTTTAAAACCGATTTAAGTTAAAGGGATGCAACTTTGCATAGAGAAATCTAAGCGACTTGCTCCAGTCAGTGAGAAAAGAACCTTCCCTCTCCAGGCTCCCAGCCCTCTGTTCTAACCAGTAGACCACACTGTCTCATCCAGTGATCTGTGCCACTGCTGTTTTAGAACATCCTGGACTCCTTGGAACTGTGAACTGGGTCCCTGCGGGGCTGGCTCAGCTAAATTAAGTATGCAGCAACCTGCATCGGAGTCTTTGGATGAGACATAGAACATGTAGGACTTGTCTGCTCTGCTTGCCTTAATATTTGCTCAAGGAGAGCTCCATCTCTCTGCGGAGGTGTTGTGCGTGATGGGTACCCATGGGAGGCAGCTCCCCATCCCTTTGAGTTTAAAATGGTTAGCATTTAATGACACATTGCTTTTCATTGTTGCATAATATGGATCGGGCCCATTTGGTATATAAAGAAAGAATGCTATGAATTCAGTGGAGTTGCATTGGTCTGTAAGCAAGGGCAGAAATGGCCTCCTCTGGCTCCGGGAACATATGCTGGAAAGGTTGTTGTGCATCTTCACGTTGCTTTTTACAATATTGGTTTGGGGTTCTCTGCTCCCCCAGTGAGGCACAGCGTGAATGGGAGGATAGAGAGTACGCTAGGGATGTGGCTGTATCATGCTTGTGGGGGGAAGTTACACTTCCTGGGGTGATGCCCACCTAAGTCTCAAACAATTCTATGCAGCTGAACCTTGGGGTGGGAATACTGCAATGTGGAACGCTCTAGGGGGAGGGAGAGGAGGCTTTCCCTATAATCTTTTGACTCGGATGGAGTTGGATTTTTACCCGCTGCTGAAAATTAGCTCACAGGCACCACAACTCATTAGTTTCCCTGAAAGGTTTTGGGGGAGAGGAGGTGCCAAGAGGCAAAAGACAAGCTTGATTAATTGGCAGATCTTAGTAAATACTGATTGATTGATGTTTGTCCAATGCCTCGAAAACCTGAGAGAAGTGCTGCTGTTGTTAAAGGAAGTTATGCAGCATGCCATCTGTATAAAAGAATGTGAATTAATGGGTAAAAAGGATTGAGAGTTACCAGAAATAACTTGCAATCATACAGCAATGCATCTCAATGGCTAAAGAGGCATCCAGGAGCCACCTCCATCCAGTGAGGATAGCACTGACTTACAATGTCCTACCTCTGTGCCAGCAAGAGGCAAGTGAGATTGAACACAATCCTAAACCTGTTTTCCAACATGGATTTTGGCTCTGCACTTGTTTTTCCCACTACTCCATGAAGTTTGCATCCAACTGCTTTGCACATGGCTTCAGTGCCATGTTCTCAGTGCTTATTATTCATGTATTTTTTGCCAGCGGATTTTGGCTCCTTCAAAGCTGATTCCTGTGAAGGGGTATCGTATGACCCTCAGTATTGTTATGGACCCTTAACGCATGTTTTAACCACCAGCACTGGCTGCAGCGGCCTTACAATGACTGAAACAAACTAGACTGATCTAACACATGCTCCTGGTTCACATTTCTCAATGGACGTTGGAGAAGATTCCCTTCTAATGCCTCATACCATTTCTGGCATTTGTTTCTCTTCTCTCCGTGCGAAACAAAAGGGGGTCAGACCTAAAAATATTAGAATGATCCTTGAAAGGTTTGTCTGAAGCTTGATAGTTATAATGGTTCCAGAAGGAATCGGTTCAGACATGAGATCCTGTGCCAAGGGGTCTCCAACTGATGCCATGTTTGGGAGAGAAAAGGGGAGATAGATAACATAAACTCCAACATCTATGATCTGGAACATCTTGTTATATGACACCAGATCATACGTTCAACCACAAAAAAAAGATTAATGACATAGCAAATGCCCTCAATTGTCTGAAACCTCAATTATCCACATGTCTAGCTATTCTCTGTCAGGTCATTTGGGGAACTGAGATTGCATTACGTATATAATATATGTGGTTCAAGCCAGTGCAAAATTTCTTGGAGGTTGCTCCATCATTAATTCCCCCTTTAATGTCTCAGTATTGGGCAGAACATGTAGGAGCATCATGCCCTGTTTTTAGAGTCCAAAGTGCTGCAACTGGGTGATGTTAGTCTTGCCTATGCTGGGTTAATTTTTTGCACTAGTCTAGTTGCATGGACTTTTGGAGTTTGACTCTAAGTCCTAGAATTCCCCTGGCTTTCACTGTGTATCCCACCATGTACAATGAGAAAAATCCCAGAAAGCACACACAGCTCAGTAACGAAGCAAAGGACCGTGCTAGTGAGTACCAAGGCCCTGTTGTGTGTCCGCAATCTACAGACCAAAACAGGACACCGTTGTCTGTAAGAATGCTATTACTGTGGCTTATGCATTGCACACCAGTTAGTGCGTAGTAAACACCGTGCATAGACAAGCTGCACGGCGGCACACGCTGGCTGTGCATGCACTACCTGGTGGATGCTGTCCCAGGTACCAGCATGGCTTTTCACCGCTTAAGGTGTAAGACCCACTGGCGCAGCCCATCTACACTAGATCAATGTAGTTACAGGGGTGCAACAAAATCAAGGGTAGGCAAAGCCTTAGTATAAGCTTTAACCTATTCTATTCTGTCTAGGATCTTACACCATACCCATCATCAGGGCCGATTCTAGGGTCCTGTTATTGGGCAGAGGGACAAGTGGGCATTTTGGGGCTCCTGGATGATGCTGTTTAAAAACAACCAGCCTTCCAGGAGTCCAGGGGCCAGTGAGACCCCTGGAAAAGCTTCGATTTTAAGATTTAGAAAAAGTAAACTTTGGCTGCTGTCAATATTTTGTCTTTGTCACTTCTGCTGCTTAGCACTGGATAACTTTGTACATATGTTGTATGTATGCTTTTGACAGTAATTTGCAGCCCTTTGCAGATTATTGGGGGGGGTAGCAGGGGGCAAATGTTCCTGTACTGCCTTGGTTCTGGGTAGCACCGGGGCTGCTCATCATAGCGTCTGAGTGCCTGAACTTGCTTAAAACTCATTTGCCTTGACTGTGTTCCGTGCGCTTGAGAGCATATGCGGGTCTGAGGTGATGTTTATATGCACAAAGAAGAAGAGCAAGTAACTTGTGGGAAGGCCCATTCTGGCTTTTGAAGATGAGGATGTTGTTTTTCCTCCCCACACCTGGGAGATCATGTATGGTGTGTGTTTATTCTGGAGTCTGACATGACCTGTGCTGCAAAGCTCCTGATGTTAGGAGGGCCCTTGCTAACTTGTACAAATAAATCAGTTTTGTTGAGGTTAGATCTGAGATCCACTGCAAGTGCTCCCCATACAGACAGAATGTCAGGGTCCTCTGCTTATTTTTCTAAGCTAATTTCACAAGAGTGTATTTTTACGATGTTTAAAAATAACTTGTTGAACCTTTGAAGCATGCTTCTTCCACCAGGCACCGAACCTCTAGTTCCCCCACCAAGATACAGGCTGCCAAAATATAAAATCACAGAACTAACCAACCCCATAATGTACATCACCGCTCACTCGCTGTCCTTCTCGGCATCTCATTCCCCATCCATGCCCATTGGTTTAAACTGGAAGGCCTGGATTCTCAAAAGTATTTAGGCACCTAACATCCAGCGAGTTCAATGGAAGTCAGACGCTGAAGTACCTTTGTAGATCCATCAGGGCCTAAGTTCTTTAATGCAACGACCTTGTCTCCTTTTAGGCTCTGGTCCTGCAAGAAGCGCCACGCGCGGCGTACACAGAGCTGTGTTACGCTTGCCTACTGCGCGGTTTCTTACACTTTCCCTCTTAGCATCTAGTGCTGGCTACTGCTGGAGACTGGATAGTTGACTAGTTGACCCTATAAGTCTGAAGAATCCTGGCTCCCTGAGAACACTATATAGGTTACAATACAACAGTCTGTCCATTTTCACACTTATTGTGCTGATAAATATAATGCATATCGCTGGTATAGTCTCTCCTTGGGGGGAAAACTACAGCCTGTAGATTAACTTGGTCTCTTCCATCTCCAGCTTTTGGGGCTAAGTCAAGAGTAGGGACCAGCACCAGAACCTCTCAGATATTGGCCTCTCCCCACAATAATCTTCCTCTTCCCCCGACACACACACACTCTGTTGGCAGCATGTGCTGCTGATGCAATTCAAGTTGGAGTCATGTGAGAGGCACCTTTGGCCCAGGGTTTGTCTCTTCCTATTTGGGGCCTGTGTCAGCAGCAGTCAGCTGTGTGCATTGCCACTGATTGCTCACGGCTGCACTGCTGCAATGGGCCCTCTGCAACTGAGGATTCCCTTGGATTCTGCCTTTAATCCTTCCCTGCCAGCTACAGCGATCTGTATGCTATATACACAGTCTCTGTGCCATGGGGCTGGAAGATTTAAGGTGCCTGATGAATCGTATTCTTTTCCCAGCGTCAGCACAAAAAGCTGTAATAACTGGCTAATGAAGTACAAGTGTTGCAACCAGATGGGGATTTTTAACACGGTCTGGGAGGTGCATTGGCAAACCCCATTGGCTCAATGGGGAATGGACTCCTAACCTTGCTCAAACTGCTTTTTGTGGTTGGAAAAAAACACACTGTGGCAGGGCAGTAGAGGCAGCTTTTGCAGATTTTTCCAGCGGCACCACTCGCCCCTAGATTCTCTTACGGTTGGGATTGAGCTGTCACAACTCAGCATGGCTACCCGTTTGCATTTCCTCACAAAGCGCAAGCACTACATCAAAACTAAACTTTCATTCATGTCTGTTTTTTAGGGGTGGCAGTGCTGTTGAAAAGGCCTGGACTGACAGCCTCAGACTGCAGATAATGATTATGACTTATTTGTATTATGGACATACTCAACATCTGGGCCACCCTGTGCTAGGTGCTGTACAGGCACATGGTAGGAGACAATCCATACCCTGGAGAGTTTACAGTTGAAATAGACAAGACTGAGCACAGGAGAATGGGAGCATTATTATCCCCACTGGGCAGCTGCAGTAGAAAGGATGGTCTGGGAGACAGGGTACACAACTGGCCCTCAAGAGATCTCTGTTCAATCCCTGCCTCAACTGCAGATTTCCTCTGTGACCTTGGGGAAGTCACTTAGGCCCAGATCCTCAAAGATATTTAGATTCTTAATTTCCACTGATTTCAATAGGAGTTAGGCGCCTAAATGCCTTTGGTGATCTGGGCCTTTGTTTCTCTGGGCCCCAGTTCCCCATCTGCACAATGGGGGTAGCAGTTCCTTAGCTCAGGGGGCTGTTGGGAGGTGCTCCAAGTGGAGGGAGGGCTGCAGGAATACAAACACAAGATTGGCCGAGGCACTTTCTAGTGACTGGAGTCACTTGCCAAGGGTCACACATGGCGTCTGTGGCAAAGCCAGGAGCTGAACCCAGGTCTCCTGAGTCCCACTCCAGACACTTAATCATGGGGCCAGCCTTCCTCTCTACAGCTTTCAGACAGATTTCCCCACCCCATCTTCTTATCTTAAGCCTGACTTAGAGGAATCCTCCCTAGGACTGAGATAGGAGCTTAGGTTCCCTGCCCTGTTTATTCCTGGGCCTCTCTGCAGAGATCACCCACAAGGCAACAAAGGTTGATATAGTTTTAATTTCTAATTTGCATGTGTCTGATACACTCACACTGTACATCTAGGTGCCATGTTTGTTAGTGAGGCCAGCACCGCTTCTGCCTGGAATATGCAGCCTCTACCCCCTGAGCACGTTCTGCTCCGCTCTCCTGTCGGATGTCCCTTTTATTCAACCTTGCGGGCCAAATACTGCCCTAGTCTAGAGAAAGATTGCCCAAGTGTAAATGGGGGCAAGAGCTGTCCTTGTATTTGCCGGCATCAAATAGAAACCGTGTATAATGTTTACATGGAAGCATTGGAATGGTTAGTATTGCCCTTAGATTTGCATCACTTTGGTTTATGGACCAACCAATGTCTACACTCCGGGACCGTATTGTAACTCCTGGCCAGGCTATCCCCAGGGTAGACCTGTAATCATTTTGCTGCTCTAAACACAAAACCTTCTCTCTCGGGATCTAAATATTGTAGGTGACACAACAATTAATCTCAGAACAGAATTCTTTGTTAACTTCAAATATGGTAAAAACCCTCCTCAATCCCTGGGTATTTAGACTGTCTTTGCCATGTAATTACATAGCAGCTGCATGGATGCAGCATGTACCATGGAAAATAAAGGGACTGCTAAAAAGATGGGCTTGGACTTGAGTGTGGTAGCAAAGGATGGTGACCAGTGGTAGAGAGCCCAGTGCCGGACCTCTGCCAAAGGGACGCCTGGATTGTAACTGTGCTTTGTGATTCCTCCTGTGACTGAGACAGTTGAAACAGAGTAAGCATTTCGATAGCATTATCCATCTGAGCAACTCAAAGGGCTGTACAGATGTTGATTGAGCTTCACATCAGCCCTACACAGTAAGTGCCACAGGCATGAGTAGCCTCATTTCACCCATGGGGAAACAGAGGCACATGCCATGGGTAAGTGAACTGACCCAAGCTGACACGGGTTCTGAGCTACAGCCCATTGGGTGTCTTTCTATTGCCTGAAGTGGATTGGGCCCATAGCGAATAGTCAGTTGTTGAGCTGGGAATTCAGCCCAGGGATCCTGCCTCCTGCTTCCCTGCTCTAACTGTGAGACCAAACTTCCTTCCCCCACTGCATCTTAGTAGATTTTTATCCTGTTGTGGAAGGGAAAGCCAGCCACTTCCCCCCTCATTGGAAGGGCTTGCTTGTTAAATCGTGAGAAATAAATTCGATTTAATTCTGAGCATTACGAAACCTGTGATCAAAAGGCAATTGGAAAGGGTGCGGGAGAGGGTTTCTCAGCTGCCTGCTGGCCCAGCCAGGCCACTACAACTAGGAAATTCATTTTCTTAGGCCCTTGGATTAATAGTGAGCCTAGGATCCATTGCCTGGCTGGAGAGTCAAGAGCCCATTGAGACTGGACATTGAGGGTGAGATATTTTTCAATGCTGCCAATGGGATTTAGACACCTAGGGTGGTGGTTTTGCCATTCATTTCAATGGAACCAGGATTTCACCTCCAGTTCCCAATCCCTTATTCCCTCAGTAGCTTTGTGACTCTTGCCCCAAGGGTCCATTGTCTAGCTGTGCCCGCTGTTCCTCTAGCTTCTACTCAGGATTTCAGGCCAGTACATGCATAGTATGTACAGACCGAACTCCACTGCTCACCAGGCCTGCTCACAATCCCCAGCTCTGCGCTGTTGAGCACCAGACTGCCATAGAGAGGAGTGCAAAGGGGACTGTGACTGGCACATCGACCCAAACTTTGGTTGGTGGGAGAGGGATCAGCAGCAGGCTCCATCCTCTCCTCCACCCTGCAGGAGTGACAGCAGAGCGACTCCACGCCAGCTGTTGAGCTTGGAGATGGGGATTCCACCCCTTAGCCATGATATGTGCATCGCCATGTGCACATCTCTTTTACTTGGGCTGTGTGCTCTGTGCAAGGATTTGGCCCTAGATGGGAGCTCGCACCATCTATTGTTTTGAGAGTGACTGTGATTCCTTTGGTGGGTGGCTGGGTCATCCTGGGGTGAGGTTAGGGATTTATCACCCGATAGGTTTTGGTTTGGCCCATTCAGAGGAAACCTGGATTTTCTGATCCCATAGCAGGAGAATTCAGTGGCAGGTGGAACTGCTGGACTTGTGATTCTTTGCCTTTGGTTGACATCAGCATGTTTGTACATGATTGGGATAGAGATCTGCACTCTGGAAATCAGGTTGGGGAGAATGAATCATGACATCTTCCCACTTTGCCTTGTCCTATGCAAGAGGTGAACTGAGAGGAGAAGGGGTCAACAGGAGAGAGAGAAACTGAATTAGCTGAATCAAAATAGAAACTAGAAATGATCCTGGGAATGATAAATACAAAACTTCAATCTTGCCCTATCCAACGTCCTTTTCATCAGAACTTCCAAGGCAGGTTCTGAAGGGACAGACCTTGATGGAGGGAGGGAGCTAATCCATCATCCATGTGTCCACCAAAATACCATTCCATCATCTGACAAAGATTATAAAACTAGCCACAGACACAGACAGCCAGGTTATACACGTGTCCTCTCTGCCTCTATAGAAACTTAAAATGAAGCCCTCTGTGGTTAGTCAATAGTAATACTAATAATTCATTTTAAAACTCATGTAGCAGCCCGTGAAGAGCCGTGGGAAACTGCAAGCCTGGAAAGATCTGACAAAAAACCATTGAATCCCCAAACTCAGAATGCAACTCACCATCCGGCACAGTAACCCCCTCATTAAAGGGGCACTGTCAAGATAAAAACCAACCCTATTTATATATTTTAGAACTGCTTGAAATGTTCTCCATTTTTTCCCCATTGAAAATCGCCTTTTTTCCCCCCAAACCAGAAACCTTGGTGAAAAATATTTTCAGTGAATCCCCCCCCAAATGTTTTTAATTTCCCCCCCACCGTTTTTTTCAGTGGCAAAAGGGGAAAAGAAGAGAAAAAGGGGGCAAGGAAAAGAAAGGGGGGGCTGAGCCCCAAAAAACTAGGAAATGATCTGAACCAAAATTTTTGTGACAAATTTCAAATAAATAAATTGTTTTTCAAAACCCACAAAGTGAACATTATTTTGACATTTTCTCTCTACCGTTTTTGACCAATTCTAACTTATTTCCTCTTATCTGTGCTGTTTGCAGCACCTTCATCTCACTACATCTGAAAAGTTTTAAAAACCCAATGTATACAGCTAGTCAAAAACTTTCCACTAACCTTTTATGAGGACAAATTGAATTTTTGACTAAAATATTTTTTTTTCATGAAAAGCGTCTAGTTTCTGTGGGGAAAAAATTCACTTTTTTTCAATAAACCAAAAACCTGAAGGATTTTCAGTTTTTTGATGAAAAATATAATTTTTCCATGGGGTCCTCCTCCCCCACCAATATTCTGACCATCTCCATCACTGTATTTTGCCTCCTTTTTGCTGTTTACTACTTGCGCTTTTCTTGAGACTGGTTGGTTTCACTTCCTGTTTGTCATCAGTGTCACTTCTTGGTTCTCCAGTTGGGACAGGGGAAAGGCCTGAAATGCCCTTGACCCAGAAACTCCAAGGAATAAAGTGTGTTGTTTCTTCTACTTTCCTTTTTAATTTCAGGCAGAGGACATGATTTCTGCTCCGCTACTTATCTCCTTATTCTTCCCTTTGTCTGTGCTTTCTTTCCCTGCTCCCCACCTTCTCTCGTTGGTTTAAGATTATTTATTTTCCTGCACCAGGAGATGGGCTTGTTTGGAGAAAAGCATTCAAAATGGAAGATGGGATTTTAAACCTCTGTTGGAATTGTAGGTTGTCACTTTAATTGGTAAAGGGGTTGCCATTCCTACTTGTGGGCTAGGGGGCTTTGTAGGAAAGCAAGAGATCCCAATTAGTCTAGAGGCAGCTATCCTACAGTAAGGTGGGGTGAATTGTGTCACTCTCTTTTAGGGAGCAGCTTGCTTTGTCTCTCTCTGTTTTGGGTTCTTGTGTGTTAACACAGTGAATTATCAGAAATAATGTTATGTTACAACCTCCCAGCAAGAGTATTTCTGTGTTTATTTAACTGTGTGTGTGTGTGTCTTGAATGTAACAGAGGACGTTCTCCTTTAAAGGCTAAGTCCTGCCCAGAAGCAGAGTTGTGTCAATGAGGGGGTCTGATCGGTCTCTTAGCTTTAGAAGAGGTTTATTTAGACTGGTTAAAGACCCCGTATACTGTGTCTACATATAGGTATGTGAAATATTATTGCTCTTATTGTCCTGGTTGTTGTTTATATTCACACTAATTTACATTTAAAAAATCACTCTAGCATCACTGGTCCCAGCTGCCATCTTGTATGTGTCTCTGTTCCTTTCTTCATTTACAGCTGCTTTACATACAACAAGAGCAAACCTTCCCATTCCGATGTCTAACTCTTATCATTTGGGGCAGAAGCCAGAACTAGCACAATGGGGTCCTGCTCCAGGACTACTGTTCCAAAGCACTATGGTAATATAAATAATAATAATGACAAACTTAGTAAATGAAGAAGGACCTGGCTTGAAATCAATCCATTCTGGTGTCCAAGACTATGAGGGGGATGAAACAGTCTCAGTAAACCACTGGACTCTCTCATGAACTGGGGGTTGCACATAGACTAGTCCTATCTGAGAAGGCTTTCTCTAGCCATGCTGTATGAATCGTCTCTTTTTTTTTCCTGGGAGCTGGGACCTCCAGGTGCCTTTGAAAATCCTGCAGAGGGCAAATGTTTCTCCTGGGTGACCACATTTAACTTTGGTGCAGAAAATCTTTGCAATGGAACAGCTCAACTTACAGAAATTTCTCTAGGAACCCTGATGAAACAGATCGTTCCCAGAGGTTTGTAGCTTTAGCCAGTGAGAAACCAACCAACCAAACCAACTCTGAGGTTCACAATTTCCTCTCCATCCCCAAGAAACACCAAAAGTAACTGTACTGTTTGAAAAGGCATCAGTCAAGGCCTGCTGGCTAAAATTATCCTTCTGCTTTATCATTTTGAGAACATTAAAGGCTGTTGTTAACAGATGGTTTGCATTAGACGTTATTTGTTAGTCTAATGAAAGGAGGTGAACAAGCTTTCAAGACCTCAAAAGTTCTGTGTAAGGTTTTATATGAGAGATTATTGCATCACTCTGGTAGAGAAAAGACCTCCTTGCCAATTCACTTGGCATTTCTTCCTTTGATTTTGTTGTATTCAGTCATTTTGCATTGTAATTTTTGATCTAGTTAAATGTCCCATTTAATAAGTACTGCACAATGTGTATTCATGTGCACAGCTGAACATCAACAAATAGATGGATACTTTTGGTAGTAGTTGGAAACTGAACTGGCTTGCCGTACCTGTGTTCTAGCAAGGAAGAAAGCAAATTACCCATAAAGCAAATGCTACATGTGAAGAGGGGAGTGGTGATGGCCATGCAGATGAGAAGCAAGAGATGGTGATGGCTGTTTGCCAAGAGCCACTTGGAGGAGAAGACATTGTCATTACATGACCATCTATGGTGGTGGCTTTGGGATGCCATTGCTGGAGAATGAAGGGGGCGTGTGGCCAAGGATGAAGATGAATTTGCTGTGCTCGCTGTGGGAGGTGTAGTCGTGATATTCCAGGAACAAGGAAGAGGGGCAATGCCTGCATAGGGCTTTCTGCTGGCCAAAGGAATAACCCTTTGTGTCTCTCTGGCAAGGATCTCAAAGTGCTGTTAATCCTCACAGCAGCAGATAAGGTAGGGAATATCTCTTTATGGATGGGAGGAAAACAGGGATCCAGGGAGGGGAAGCTACTTGCCCAAAATCACAAAGGGGATGGGTAGCAGAGTGAGGAATAGAACTCAGGGTACTGGAAGTCACCCTAGCCATTCTGGGCATTGGGCCTCCCTGCTTCCTCACAGCTGTGGCCTTTCTGTATATATAAGGGGGTGGAGGGAAAGAGTTGTCATGGAGACATGATGCAGGTCTTCGTTCAATGTGTTCGTGTTCAGGACACATGGTGAGAATGGCATTGCCACCATTGGGACCCACTGAATGATTCCATTCCAGAGACCTCATGTCCTGGAGGGGCCACAAGGGTGTTGGACTCTGGGCCTCAGCTCCTTCATGGAAATGCTCAGGGAGATTATTTCATTTTACTTTTAATGTTAATAAACTTGTTGCCACAGTCTGTGACGTCAGCCATCAAAAACTACATCTAGCAGAAGACGGCCATAAAAAGAAATGAGACATCATGTCGAGTGCCTGTTTCAGTTTAGGATGACAATAAAAGATAAGGTTATCATGCGAACCTTCTCCTGTCATCACACTGTCTCCTCTCCATAAGGGAAAGCATCCCAGATGTGCAGTGAGGGTGAGTCTGGTTGCAAAGGGAGGACATGCTAGTAGGTTCACCTGGTCTGTATTTGGATTCTGAGTTTAGACATGGCTCAAGAGGCCAATCCTCAGTTTAAAGGGCCTTGACACTTACATGGCTGGATCATTTCCCCCTCCTCCTCTTTATGTTCAGCTTCTGATTAGTGAGTTTTAGCTCCCAACTTTTCCATCACCCAATTAGCTAAATAGTCAGGTATGGCTGAAAGACTTCACTTCCATGGTGCCTTTCCTCAGAGAAGTTCAAATGCTTTCCCGAGATGCATAAATATAATTTATCCCCATTTTACTGATAGAGACACTGAGGTAGGGAGAGGTGACATTATTTGCCAAAGGTCACATAGTGAATCAGTGGGAGAACCAGCAATAGAAACCAGGAGGCCTGATCCCAGACCTGTGGTCCAACCATTAGAAAACATTAGGGCCCAATCCTGCAGACACTTACAGGGCATGATGCTTACTCCTGCATGGAGACTCACTGACTTCAAGAGGATAACTCGTGCAAGTAAGGACTATGCCTGGAAGTAAGCGTTTGCAGGATCAGACCCCAGTTAGCAGTTTGGACATGTGGTGCTAAAGTAAGTGCAATGGGAATTAGTTAGGAAACACACTTTATGACAATAATATCAGTTCAGGAAATTAAGGCTCAAATTCTGCTCTTTGTAAATCAGGTGTAAACCTGAAGTAACTCCACCGACATCAATGGCGTTGCTCCAGATTGACGCCAGTTTTGCAGAGATCAGAATTAGTCCCTCTGGATCAAACGTTGCCATCTCTCAGATCTACATGGGTGCTGTTCTGTACAGCACAGGGGAGGGCTAGGGAGAGAGGAATCCTTGCTCTGCAGATCCCAGCCAGCGTGTGCTTCTCTCCCAACACAGAGACCCACATTGGTGGATGAGGTTTATGAGCGGATTGAGGAAATTGGCATGCCCCCTACATGTGGTCTGCGGCCCACGCATCATTAGCCCCAGATGTGGAGCTTGCTGCTACTCTTTATGGCCCTGAATCAACAAGGCACTTAAGCACATGCTTAAGTTTAAGCACGTGAGTAGTTTAATTGAAGTCAGTCTATTCACACGGTTAAAGTTAGGCAGTTGCTTAAGAACTTTGCTGAATCAGGGCCTAGGTTTTGGTTAATTTGTCAGAGTGGGGTATGACGCTTACATGTTTTAATTACCATTTACAAAGCACTGTCAGGGCACTATTGGTATTCATTTGTGCAGTGGTAGCAGGCAGGAATCCTGGCATGGGCCCAGAACCCCACTGTGCTAGGTGCTGTACGTACAAACAAAACAAAATGCTGGTCTCTTCCCCAAGCCACTTGTGCTTAACTGGGAAGGTTCAATGTCTGACATTTGGGAAAGAATTTTAGGCTAGCAAATGCTACAAATACAATCTGCCAAATATTAGAAAGCAAATATTTACAACCCCTCCTACCCCACCTGTCTTCTTTTTTTAAGGCAATATTCCTTTGGAAGTGCTGCTTTGGTTTGGAAGAGATGCTGAAATTCTGCTTGTGCTTAGATGATTCCTGTCATTCCAAATGCTCAGGTGGAAATGCCATGTAAGTAAATAGGAAGGCCGATATTACAAGTAACTTGTGTGTTAACACGGAAACTTTAAGGCCCTGATCCTAATCTTGCTGAAATCAATAGCAGCAAACCCCTTAACTACAGGGGAAAGGTCAGGACCCTAAAATAGCAGTTATATACGTGATAAAATTGTGGGCTCATTGAATCCATTGGACAAACAAGGAATGCGAATCTGGACCCTGTGATCCTGTATCCCTGATGTCAACACTGGGTGAAATCCTGGCCCTGGTGAAGTCAATAGAAGTTTTGCCACTGACTTCAATGCGGCCAGGATTTCACCCACTGACTTGGGCTAGACAGTGCATGGAAGTCAAGACTGCAGCCTGGAGCCATTCAACGAAAAGACCTGCGGGCCATTTTGTGCAAATCTCTGCTCCGGGCACAACAGCAATCCGCAAAGCAAACAAAACGTTAGCTTGAACAAGGAATGGGATGCAAAATAATGCACAAAATATTCCAATGTCATTGCAGAAATCAATGGCGCAGCCTCATTTGGAATACTGCGTTCTGTTCTGGCCACCCCATCTCAAAAAGGACATAGCAGAAAGAGAAGGGTGATGAAAAGGACCAGAGCCCCGGAGGGATTTCCAACTGACAAGAGAGCGAAAGGAATGAGGCCGTTTTGGGGGGATGAAGAAGAGGAGACCTGAGGGAAGTCTTCAGAGTAATGACAGGTACAGAGAAGATACTTGGGTGTTCCCTGTCACCCGCCTGTGATTTACATGAGCAAGGGACAGATGAAGATGCTGAAAGGCAACACATTCAAACCCGATACCAAGTAATGTTTTTTTTTACCTGGTTAGCCTGTGGAACTTATTGCCACAAGATTTCATTGGGCCTGAGAACGCAGAAAGATTATAAAAAGGATTAGACTTTTACATGGATAATGAGAACAGCCCCAGCTACACTAGGCAGGGTGTGAACCAACCAGTAACTGACGGGGATAAGAGTTAAGAAGAAACTGTCCTTATGGGCAGTTTATCCCAGAACTGCCCTCATCGGGGTTTATTGCCCCTTCCTCTGAAGTATCTTGTACTGGCCATTGTGGGGAACAGGACACTGAGTAGATGGGCCACTGGTCTGATCTGATCTGGCAATTCTTATGCTCCCTGTGTTTATACAGCTCCCTCTGTCTATGCTACGCTCCTTGTATTTCCACATCTCCATTGAAAGAACGTATGGGGTGCCAGTGATGCATGGGAGGGGTCTATTGTAGCTTCATTTTCCCCAGTACTTTCTGGGGGCAACAGTTTTGGTCTCTTCGCTTTCCCCTCTATTCATCCCCTTCTCCGCAACACCCCATTTTGGGCGACCTATGAATGTTAACAACATGTTGAGGCTGCAGAACAAGATTCTGGCAAGCAGACTGCTGCCACGGCTTGCAAAATCTGAGCCCCATAGCCACCATCAGGCCACTACCAAAGGCATGCGGCATCACTCTCATAGCAGCCTCTGGCCCCAAGTACGGAAACAGGGATGTATGATCTAGTGCTAACAGCAGGGTTGGAAGCCAGGGTTATCCTGGGTTTGAATCTGGCCTGGGCCACTGCCTGCCTTGGTCTATCAGCCCACCTGTAAAATTGGGGAGGAGAGCAGGACTTTGGTGAACACCAGATTCCAACACCCCCTCCTCCACCATGAATTGTAAGCTGTGAAAAACAACAGCAACCAGTCCTCTGATTAATAAGTGCTAGGTACCAGCTATTGCAGTGCTCTTAGCCCCAGCCCATCAGAAAGCCAGATGCGGCTAAATGGGGCCTGTGTTAACCAGCCAGGACTTTCCAAGATTAAGAGAGCGTGCCTGAGATTTTCAAAGGAGCCGGCCATTCTTCATCTTCCCTTTCCCCCAGTTCAACAGTTTCATTCCCCTCCCTGTGTGGTCGATAAATCCTTCTGCTTTCCTCCTGTGCGGACACTCGCACGAGGTGGATTGGTGGGAGTACGCGCTATCTCGGATTGGTTTTTCTAGCTTTCTCTTTGCAAAGCGCTTCTACGTTCTACGCTACCCACATGTTCCTTATGCTGCTCTTGGCTCCCCTGGAGATAAGATGGGACAGACTGGAGGGGTAAAATCCATGGTTAACCCTTTACATTCCTGCTCTGGCAAGTGTCTGGTGCTTATAGAATTGCACTGAATGAACATCCTATCACGCACATTAATGGGGAACGTCTGAGCATATCAGTGGAGAGAGTTTTCCCGTTATAAGCTTTACTTAGATGTTAGTGAGCCCTTAAGGGGCTTAGGGATCCCTTAGGTTCAATGGTGAGGTCCTGATCAGAAGAAACAAAGGCAGTTGACAGCTGGAAAAGTGACTTTTGTTTCTGTCCTGCACTGGCCGGTTGGTTAAAAAGGCTTTTCTGACTCTCTGGTCCTCTTTAGTTTTCTGATATGAGCACACGGGAAATGTAACATTACATGGGTTCATTAGCCGCAGAGTTTCCAAGCAAGTCACAAAAAGGGGCAACATTAAACTTGGAAATCCAGTTCACTCCCTCATGGCACTAATTGATTACAGATGCCCCTCAGCTCAGGGAGGAACTAGTCCGTCTTACCCGAATCCCCCTATGCTGTCTCCCCAAACGAAGCCCCCTAAGAGATCCTGATTTATTTCTATATATCTCTTTGCAGTTTCCCATTATCTCCCCCACCACACCCACCCATGTTATACATCAGGCAAACAGGACGGTGCGGTGGAAGTTGGGGTGGGAACTAATCACTGGCGTCTCACAGGATCCGAATAAAACCTTCTGTGGTGCTCTCAATCTGCGAGAGCCTGCGACTGATTTATAGCTGCTGAAATCAAACCCTCCCTGTCCGTTTCTTGTAATCAGATCGGGAGAAGAATTACACATTTTACATTCAAGGGGGAAATTTATTTGCTTTTTTAAAAAAAAATTGTCTTATGCTCGTTAAGAAACAAACTTGGGATTTAGATTTTTTTTTTTGAACATGCGAGGGGGGAAATTGGAAAGGATAAAATAATTCTACATGGCAGGGAAGTTTAATTATTCCCTTTTCTATGTAGGTTTATTTCAGTGGCAGTGGTTATCTGTCCAGTGGGGAGAAAATTTCAGCACTGATATTATTTATTTGCTGTAGTTTACCGTGGATTAAAAATGAAGCATCCAAACCCTTTGCTGGGATCCATCTGCCTAGCTCCAGTCAGGCCAAATGACCTCAGCTGGGGATGTGGCCCAAACTTCTAATTTCTGCATGTGCTTGATTTATTTTAATACTCCTAATTCATACTTCAAAGTTTGACTTAGGGGGACCAAGACACGGCTTTTTTTGTGGCTGCCTCTTTGCAATGTTGTCTTCTGTTTGTAAATCTTTCTTTTTTAAGGGTCATCTCCTAAGATCTTTCCTCTGTTCCCACTCTGGTGAGCTCCTGCTCCCGTAAAACCGTCAGTTTCCCTAAGTAAGATGTGAGCAAAACTGGAGTAAGGACTCTAGGAAATGGTTACTTGGCAATAAAGGAACAATCTGGGCCAAATAACAAACTGGTGTAACTCAGCATAGCTCAATGGAGCTACTTCGATTTATGCCAGCTGAGGACGTATGAATCTGCAATTTCAGGAAAGCGACAGAAAGATTGTTAAGTGCAGGACTTCAGCTCAGTCCCTGCTAACCACTCCTCTGCTAATTTTTTATTTGTTGCTATTATTTTATATTTATTTGGAGCTATGGAGGCACATTTTTATCTCTTTCTCCTGTAAAACCCCAGAGCATCACAAAGAGCCGGGCGTGTTTCTAAAGGATCTGCTCTAGGAATTATTTTGGGAAAGTTCTCTGGCCTGTGTTTTATGGCAGGTCAGGCTAGATAATCACAAAGGTTCCTTCTGGCCTAGCTTCACAAAGGTGTCTGGATGCTTTAGGAGCGGGCTTCCTGTTTAAAAGGCTGAGGACCCAGGGAATATTATAAAGAAGTTGGCTAGGAATGGGATCACAGGGGCCTGACTGTGGCGGCCATCGAACAAGTCTATTGCTCTCGGCTTTCCCAGGCTTCCCATGTGCAACACAGACCCAGAATGAACTCCATGGCAGGACGAAAACCAGCAAAGGAGGCCGCTGGAAGTGAGGAAGTATTCACTCCTTTAACATGTACATAACTTTTCCTCCTATCGAAAGGCTTAATCTTGCAGCCCTGTCACACACGAGCGAGTAGAGCTGTCGCTGGGACTTAAGCGGGACAACTTGCACGCGTAAGTTGCTCGAGCAGAGCACATTGGGTTTATTTTTTAAAACTATTATTACTTCCTCTTCCTTTTTTTTGTGGGGGGGAGGGATCAGCTTTTTTGATGTATAAACATGTTCACAGCAACTCTGTTGCTGTCAGCACGTTACTCTGGAGGGTTCCTCTAGGAAGTACGGCACCGGCGAGCATCAAGGCTGATCATGCCTCTTACTAACTGTCTCTTACTCAACTAACATCTTGCCCAAGTAAGGGCTGCAGGATTGGGCCCTCGCTTTCATGCAGGACCATGAGGAACTGATGGGGTCCAAAATAAAACGGGCGGCTTTGCAATCAGTCCCAGTTAAGAGGCATGCCTGGGAGTGGCCTCGCATGGCAGCCTGCCTCTGACCTCTCAGGTATGTTACACTACAGAGGGGACGCTGGTTGAACCAGCAGGTCTCTGATGGACAGAAGTGCAGGTTGGAGTTAGGTGGAGGTGCTCAGGGTCTCTCCATCTGCTGCATGGGATGGTTCACTACAGGGGCACTTTTAACTTGCAGCTCCCCCGGTGCTGGTCTGGGACCATCACTTCCCAGTAATTCCCTTCCCTACGTGCAGCGACTTTGAAAAGGCTTTGAAGGGCCCTTTGTTTTCTCTAGCAATCAGTTACATCAGCCTTGATGCTCGCCGGTGCCGTACTTCTTAGAGGAACCCTCCAGAGTAACGTGCTGACAGCAACAGAGTTGCTGTGAACATGTTTATACATCAAAAAAGCTGATCCCTCCCCCCCACAAAAAAAAGGAAGAGGAAGTAATAATAGTTTTAAAAAATAAGCCCGATGTGCTCTGCTCGAATCAGATGTACTGCTGCTGATCTCAGTGTGCCACGGTGGAAAGGTTTAATTAATGAGCTGTAGAGACTGTCGTTATCTGACAAACTGATAACATTGCCCGAGTTCTCCCAGTCTTGAGCTGTGGAATGAGGAATCTCAGTGTTTCCGGGTAATTTTTTTTTTGGCAAATCTGCCTAAGTGATTTAGGATCCTATTAAAAGTCACCGTGATACCTAAGTCTCGGTGAAAAATCAATGGGACTTAAGGCTCCTAAGTCATTTAGGTGCTTGTGAAAATGTTGCCGTCTGTCTCATTGGTAGAAATGGCTAGTGTCATTTAAACTAGCCCGGTGGGCCTAGACAGCTATTAATCCTTACAAAACGGGCATTTTCCAGCCTTCCAGTCAAATACCTATTTAGGGATGTGTGTTACAATACAGCAAAGTTTGTCTGTGTACGTATTTTCCCCAGCATCCCTTTTCCTTTCACTCTGCAATTCATTGAGGGCACTATATGTTATCATCACATGGGTAGCGTTTAAGATTATGATTATGAAGGGATCCCTTCAGCAAGCCCTTACTCACATGAGTAGTTCCACTGTCGTCCACTCCCATAAGGACTGTTTCCAAAAGGGTTTTTCGGGATTTAGCCCTAATTCTCAACCCATGTCTCTTGGGCATTGTTTAGAGTCGGGGAGTACTGACGTAGAGGACTGTAATGTTCTACCCATTTTGGATAGAAACACCACATGGATGGGTTCCACTTGTTGTGATTTAGCAATTTGCTTCTTTTAAAATTGTGTTTATTTTCCCATGTATCAAATATTTTATTGATGAAACCCAGTGTAATTTGGCGGGAAAAACGGGATTATTATTTGATCAATATTTTTTTCCTGCAAAGTAATCTTGCAGGAAGTGATTTGATAGTATTTTCCCTCCTTATTCTGCAGAGGTTCACTATAACCAGAATTGCATTCTGTATACTGCATTGCTTAGAAACTTTGCGATTGCTACTTTGTTTTGCTGGAAAGCAGATGACGTTTCTTTGCGAAAGGAGCTTCCCACAGTATTTTAATCTCGACTCATCAGAAAAAATGTGCATTGAAAAAGCTTTGTAATGTGTGTTCCAAAGGAAATTGACTTGGTTGGCTTTCCCATAATCACTGTATTTTCTTTCCTTTGGCATCTATCTATCTATCTATCTATCTATCATACTTCTAAGGCACCGATTATATTGGTATCTTAAACACAATACAAAATCAAGAAGTATCAGAGTCTATATTCAAAAGTTGTGTCCATTCTCTGTGATTTGTGAAATTAAGTGCTGGAGGTTTTCTGTTGCAGAGGGTGTGTGTGTATATGCTCCTTCTGAAGGAGACTGTCTTTCCCCCTCTCTGATTCGGTAACAATAACAGATAAGACCAGCCACAAAAATAAGAGAGAGACAGAGAGAAACCTGCGTGGTTTTGGTCTTTCCTTTTTCAGAGATCCGCGCAGAACTGTAGCTGATTTGCTTTCCAGCTTCTCTCTCAAAATTTACTAGAAATCAGTAGGAAGAACTTTAAAAAAAATGTGCTAATATTTTTTTCCTGGGAGGGCAATAAACCAATATCCTGCAAACCCCCAAGAATCTTTCCAGTGCTTTTGCATCGACTGGCGAACGTATTAGTCATTTTCTAGATGCAATAGCTAGCCCAACTTCCTGGCAAGAATGATGCTGTGAAAAAGAGACCGTACATGGAGACTCTAATGATAAGGAATGAGATTAAGCGGCTTCTCTGTTGCATTCAGATAGATGCTAGTCACTCGACAAGACGCCGCTACCAGACTGAAAACAAGAAAAATGCTTGTTCTGCCTTCGTTTTAGTGCATTGGCTCTTTGGAGTGTGCTTCTTACGGGTGTTTACAAGTGCTCTGCTCCACTTCTTCAAGGGGTCTCTTTTCATTTTCTTTATGAGTTTAGAAGGAGCTGGGATGCCTACGTCTCAGTTTGCCTTCGGCGGAGAGGAAAAAGTGCCTATTGAAGCTCAGATTAAAAACCTAAGCCAAATTATTTTCCTTACTTAAAAAAAAAAAAAAGAGGGGCGGGGAGTAATTTTTGATCCATAAATTTAGGATGGGTAGAGACCTATTGTGAATTTTCCAAAGAGAGATCAAATAATTGATCTTTTTGGGTTACCCAGGTTATTGGACAGCTAGGAACCAAACTTGAGTGTTTATGGCATTAAAAAATACTTCTGGCTCTTTGAAGTTCGCTGTGTTTGGTTTGGACCTGTGATATTATTGCAGCAGACCCAGCAAAATATCAATATACTATTCTACCTTCGTGACTTTAGAAGCTTGCTTGCAAACCTCACACAGCACTCAGTTAATTTTAAACCAGAGGTCGGATTCTGCCCCTCTGACTTAGACTGAGCAGTGCCCTGCTGTGTGAATGGTCCAATGGATCTCATTGCTGTGATTTGTGGAGCCAGGGACTGCTTAATCTGAGTGAAGAGGGGCAAAATCTAGCCCTTTAAAAATCAAAGACGTGCTGGTTTAATTTAATTTTTTAAATAAAGATGGGCACTTGCTCTAGCCATAATGGTTTGGTATTATCTGTTCTGGAAAATAAAATAATGGTCCAGATTGTCAAGAGTGACTAGTGATTTTTGGATATCCAGCTCAAGACACCTAAACGCAGCCTGACTGTCAGAAACGCTGAGCCCTTGCTCTCTGAAAATTGGGCAACATTCAGATGCCTTGGGTTGGGGAACCCAAAACTGAGGCACTCAAAATTCCTAGTTATTTTTTAACATCTTGGTCAGGGGAGTATTTGGCCTGTAGCATTTCCTGCCTGAATGGAATGAGTTTCTTTCAATCGAATAGTCCCTTTGCTGCGCTGGTGCATTTAAAGTCAGAGTATTCAGACCACAAGGTCTGTCCACAGGCCTGTTAATGGAACTCGCAAATAGAACCAGCAAATCACGCTGCCCAAACCCTGTGTGCATCAACAGAGCTCTCCCTGACCATGGACGATGCTCTTCCTCTGCCCCTTACTCACTCCCAGGCACTTTTAAGTCTCCCATGCTCTTCTCCCAGCCCTCAGACCTGCGGCTCCAACCAGCCACCAGCCCAGTCTCACATGTCTATGCCCACTGGAGCCAGGCTTGATCTGGCCTTTATTTGGTGCCGGTGGCCCAACAACAACTCTCTTTCTGTCACAGTTTGTAAAGGGCAACCAGTGGCCCTGTCTCATCCACAATCAGTATAGAGATGCCAGCCACCCATTTAGGAGTGTGTGGGGGGAAGGGGAAGGTGTCCCATTCTTATCCCCACCCACAGCACAAATGTCTTGGCTGAGTCCAATCACATAAGTTTCAAAATTAGCTGGAGAAATAAGTTAAAACCAGGGCTGGGGGCCTGCGTCCCATCCCAGCTGACACTCAGGGTCTGACCCTATGAAATCAGGTGCTCAGAAGCTTGGTTCAATCGCTGTTGATACCCTGGATTGATGCCCTCCACTCAGTGCTTAATTTGTAGTGAAAGAGGTGCCGGGGCTCAAGCAATATTTTGACATTCATAACGGATGTGCCAAGCCCAGGGGTGCTGGGGCTAGGAACCGCCAAGCCCAGAGGTGCCGGGGCTCGGAACCGCCAGGGCCAGGGGTGCCGGGGCTTGGAATCACCAGGCCCAGAGGTGCTGGGGCTCAGAACGGCCAGGGCCAGAGGTGCCGGGGCTCGAAACTGCCAGGGGTGCCAGGGCTCAGAATCACCAGGCCCAGAGGTGCCAAGGCTCGGAACGGCCAGGGCCAGGGGTGCTGGGGCTCGGAACCACCAGGCCCAGAGGTGTCGGGGCTCGAAACTGCCAGGGGTGCCGGGGCTCGGAATCACCAGGCCCAGAGGTGCCGGGGCTCGGAACGGCCAGGGCCAGGGGTGCTGGGGCTTGGAACGGCCAGGGCCAGCGATGCCGGGGCTCGGAATCACCAGGCCCAGAGGTGCCAAGGCTCGGAACGGCCAGGGCCAGGGGTGCTGGGGCTCGAAACTGCCAGGGGTGCCGGGGCTCAGAATCACCAGGCCCAGAGGTGCTGGGACTTGGAACGGCCAGGGCCAGCGATGCCGGGGCTCGGAATGGCCAGGGGCAGAGGTGCCAGGGCTCGGAACCGCCAGGCCTGGGGTGCCCCTGGCACTAAGTAGCACTGTCCCCTCCCTTCTCAGTTGTGTCCCATCCCAGCTGCTGCTCAGCTGATGCCTCTAAGGGATGCTCAGATTCTGCCCCCCATTATACTGGTCTCACCCCCCCCCCGGCTATTTCTGGGGGCTCCGCTCCCTGCCCCAGCAGTGACCCTGCCCCCTGGCTATTTCTGAGGGTTCCCCTCCCTGCCCCAGCAGTGACCCCACCCGGCCGGCGCTACTCACTGTCCTGGGGGGTCGCCTCGCTGCCGCTGCTGCCGCCGGACGGCTCCTGCAGCCCCTTGGCGCCGTCCCTCGCCTCCGCGCCGGGCTCCTTGCGCCCGTTCATGCCGGCCGCCACTTCCTCCAGGTCCAGGAGGTGGCTGACACTGAAGTTTTTCCTGCCCTGCGGGTTGTCAGGCGGCTCCGGGATCCGCCCGGGGCTGGGGCCGAACTGCTTGTCCACGCCGAAGGCTGCCGCGCTGTCCATGGCTCGCTCCGGCGCCCCCCAGCCCGCCCCGCGCCCCCGTGCCCCGAGCGGCCAGGCAGCCACCCTGCCCCAGGCAGCCAGCCCCTCGCTCTCCCTCTCCCGGCCCGAGCGCCGGTCCGCCTTGTGCTGACGTCTGGGGGAGAGGGAAAAAAAAAAAAGAAACACCCAAAACTTTCCTCTCCCCTTCGCTCTGCAGTGGCTCAGCGAAACGTGTCCACACAACGCCCCTTCTTTGAAACTGACGCGAACAGCCCCCACTGCCCCCCCCACTTGTCTGCCCCCTCTCTTCTGCTGCAGAGATTTTTTTTAAATGAGAGAGAAACCACTTCGCTTTCCCTCTTACCCCGCACGCATTTTCCCCCCTCTCCTGTGCCTGAGAAAGTTAAGTGCTTCTATCAACAAGTGTAAGTGAATGTTTTCAGCAGAGCTTCGACAGGGGAAGGGCTTTTCACATGTACGGATTCCACCGGAGAAAGATCTGACCCATGCTTTGGCATAAGGGACCTCATAAAATCAAGCTCACACGCACATCAATGTAACCCCCCCCTTCCATATATACAACATACACACACCCTCCTCAAAATCTCTGCATAGCCCCCACTGCCTCCCTCAGCCTCAGATCAAGGTCACTTCTCTTGGGAAAAACCCAGCTCTCCTGCCTTAACGAGATAATTATGCCCTGCACCACAGTTAAAAACTCATAGGCTGCTTCCCTAGGGATTGCTAAGGAGCCTCCCTAATGAAAAGCAGCCACTGAGAGAGGAAAAATGAGTTTTTCCTCTCTAAAAATTAAAAAGAAAAAGAAAAAGAAAGAAGCAAGCTTTGAAAAGTGAGGTAGGGGCTTGTTATTAGTGTCTGGTGAGGGGCTGCAGTCAGGACAACAGGAGGGGAGGTTAGTTATTTTTTTCTTTCTTTTGATGTATCTGTGCCTATCCTGATTCTTCCTCAGTGCTGTGGGTGAGCTTGTTTTTGAAGGCACATGTGTGTACAGCTACGTGACCTGTATTGGCGATCCAAACTCCTAGCTCATAAAAATCTACTCCTGAACTCTTAACATGCCCTAAAATATCCCAGCTAGGGAGCTCACTGACTGAATCAAGTTAAAATATGTAGCAAGTTTCACTTGTGCATTCTGTTTTTCGGTGACAGATGTGCCTATTTTAAAACAAGAACAAGGATGGAGTTTCAGAGGCTGTTTTTTAAGCTTCCAAAACAGGACTCCAGCCTCGTTCATTAGTATTAAATGTTGCCAGTTCTGATCTTCTTAGCCCTGGTGTGATCTGGAAGTGACTTCACTGAAGTCAGCAGAGACTCCAGATTTAGACGGGTGTACCTGAAATCAGAGCATGGATCTCTCTGAATTAGAGTGAGGCAATTTGGGCTGATAAAGAAGCCAATCCAAACTTTTCTCTTTTCAAAAGATGTTATTGCATGAATTTAGAGATGGGCTGTCAACCTGAGAGTCTCTGACCAAAGGACAGGTAAATCATGAGACGAAGCATGACAGGTTTCCCATCATGCTCTGTCACCAATCAACTCCTCAGCTGAGCTGCAGGGTCCAGATCTATGGATGAGAGTTGAGTGTGGTCTCCTGGGCTTGTATAATCTGACTCCCACAAAGAATTTAGCTAATTTAATATCCTCTGTGACCTAATCCTCATCTCCACCTGCTAGTGTCACAAAGAGTAAATTATGTCTTCAAATGGGTAATGCGCAGGAGTGGATGGAGTCTGAAGGAGTAAAGACCTTGCTGTCATATAAATGTCTGTAAATTACTAAAGGATAAATTGAGAGCAAGACAGGATGCAGAAACAAGAAACAGGCCCAGGGTAAACCCCTGAATCAGACCTCCTTTGATTCTTAGATGGTTTGGAATCTAATCTTTTGGTCCGAGCCCTTTGGCTCCGGTTTTTATCCAAACCCAGGAAGGGCCTGTTTTGTCGTTCTGATGCTGGTGCAATCTCATGAGAACAGCTGGTGAGATAGCATCACCACCAAATCTGAACTTAAAAGCCTTATGCTGACTTGACCTCGTCCCTGAATCAGAGCCTAAATCAAATCTAAATTTGGACAATGCTGGCCCACCCTTGGTATAAACAAAATGCTTGTACAGCTTACAACATTTTTCAGTTTTCCTAGAGGAGTCAGCAGCTGGAGCCAGGAATGCTGTCCTTATGAAGAGTCGCCCGGCTCAGATTTGGATTCAAACTTCCTCAAGGTTTGCAGATACTGGAGCTGAGGTTTTGGGTTGGACCCATTTCTGTCCTTAGCCTTGTGTGTTGTGTGGGAAAGGATTGTGTTTCTAGTAGTACCAGAGAAAAAGGGGTGGGTGGCTTCCGGATGGAATCGATAGCATCCCTTCCATGTCAGGTTCGAATTAATCCAAAAGCTCAATGTGAAACCATCACATCTGACCTGGTTTCCACCAGGAACCATAAAGAAGGCCTGAAACTGGCCCAGAGTGGCTCATCAGCAAACTCTCCAGCAGTTTACATTTTTTGAAGTACTTTAATAAGATTCATGAATTAATGCTTCCCAATAGAGCAGGTCATATAAGAAAACAAACATGATGCCTTTTTTTTCAGATGTTTCTGCCTTTTTTTTTTTTTGTTTGGTTACGGAAGTTTGAAATTCATTCTATTTTAACCAACTCTATAGTTGGCTAAAAATGGAGGGGGGGGGAATTTCATCAAAATGTTCCCCTGCCTATTTTGTATTGATTGAATTTTCAAAATGTTGTTCAAATTTCAAGCAGCTCTGCACACAAAACCAATCCTCTTGGGAGGTAGGTGAGGATTATCACCCCCATTTTAAAGATGGGGGAACTGAGGCTCAGAGTAAAAGACCTTCTGTTCTAGTCATTGTCCTTAGGCACAAAGGGTTGCCCTGAGAGTATCTTAATCATAGAATATCAGGTTTGGAAGGGACCTCCCAAGGTCATCTAGTCCAACCCCCTACACAGGATCATTGGTACTTTTCAAAGCTTGTATTTTCATAGAATATCAGGGTTGGAGGGGACCTCAGAAGGTCATCTATTCTAACCCTCTGCTGAAAGCAGGACCAGTCCCTAGACAGATTGTTGCCCCAGAACCCTAAATGGTCCCCTCAAGGATTGAGCTCACAATCTTGGGTTTATCAGGCCAATGCTCAAACCACTGAGCTATAACCTCATTGGTATCATCAAGGTAGGAGCCTTCAAACACCCGGCTCCCAGCTCCAAACGCAGTTCACTAAGCCATGCTGCCATTTGGCAAATGTAAACCAAGTTTTGCTTCGTTTCACGTTTTGCTACCAGAGGTTTGCCCAGCTGTGTTTGTTCCCTCTTGTCAATTTCTGACTTGGGTGAACTCTTCCCAGAGAACGATCAAGACAGAGATTACTGGGATTAATCCTGAAGCACACTGGACTCAATTTTTCTCACGATAGTCGATCAAGCAATGGCCTGGCAGATATTTTGGCAGCTGCGGCTAGAAATGTATCTTTAAAAGAAGATTGGGTTTGCCCAAGAATCTGCTCGCCGCGTCCATTATTATGCACCAGGGAGGTCATAAACTCTGTCAGACCGATCTTACTCAATTATGTCTTACAGTTACTGTAAATTACAATTAAATTCTAGAAGTATCAGACCAAGCTGTGAACACTGAAGGATTAACAGGGCTGCCCAGCGCTGCCCCTCTCGGCTTGGTGGATGGAGATCTACCTCCCACAGCTGGACAGTGGACAGCACTGCTGGGCACCTCGCACAACACACTATTTTAGGGCATCAGAGGCAACACAGCAGGACTGGTGGAAAGCTAGTAGCTTAATACTGGCAACTAGGGTTCAAGGGCTGGTATCTCCTGGTTAGGGATTGAGCATTTGTGGCTAGAGGATAGGTCCTGAAGGCTAAGGACTGGCCTCTGACCTTCCCACAAGCCTTCTAATTGCTCAAACCCAGAGGCCTTCTTTTAGCTGGGTAACATCTTGCTGTGATTATGTTGTGGAGCGCTGGAGATCTGCAAGGGCTATTCATTTTCAGGCCATGGGGGAGGGGGAGGCTGAATGGTTTAGCCTTGTCTCCCTCCTACCCTATTTAATCAGGGTTATAATTATCATCAGCATCATTGTTATTATTTAGACCCTAGGCATGAACCCAGGCCAGCCTGTTTCTTTCAGAGGAGAGTTTTGCTCAGTTCAGAGTGTTAAATAATGAAACGGAGGGATTAATCGGCAGTGAAACCCCCTTGGGCTCGCACTTCCTCAGCCCCTGTGATTGCTGATATTTTTTTGGGTGAAATATGACCTTTTTTATGATCAAAGGGGATCAGAGTTCCAAAGGAAAGAAAAAAAGGCAGCGAGTTTTCTTTTTCCCAATCCTAGCGGTCTGGTAAAGTTTCTTTAGACATGCAAAGATTTACACACCTTTCTGCAGGGTGCCTTAAATTACCCTCCAACTCTTTACACATTTCCAGGAGCAGAGCAAGAACAGTAAGTCATTGAGAAATTAACTGGCCTTTCAATAATATCCCCTGTCGGCCTTTCAGAAGGGGAATGGCTAATGACTTTTTTGAAGTAGAGGTCAGGGTTTGCTTTTTTAAAATAAAACAATCTGTATTAATGCAATTTCCTTTCCAGCTGTAGTATTTTTTTAAAGCATCATTTTTCCCCCTCCAGCCATACGATGCATCTAGAGTTAGAGACATCTATGTAAAAACACCTATCTCCTTGCTTTGTTGGCTCCTTCGGATGGGACCCTAATGTTTTTTTTAAATTTTCATTTGTTTTAAATGATCAAAACCAGATCTCAGTGGGGCCCCAGTTCAGCAATCCACCCCTCATCCTTGTTCAGTGACGCATTTAAGCACGTGATCAACGAGATTTTAGCGCATGCTTAAAGTTAAGCATGTATGTTTTGCTGAATAGCTTAAAGTATGTGATTAAATGCTTTGCTGAGTTGTGGTGTAAATGTGGCATATTTCCATTGAAGTCAATGGAGCAATGCAATTTACCCCTACTACGGATCTGGCCCATTGTATGGTCAACGTTTGCGAAGGCTGCAGTTTGAAACCCTGTGGATGGACTTTTCATTGCCATGTCCTGTTTCCTTCAGTTTTTTTTCTAAACCTTTCTTTTTCTTTTATTTTATTTTATTTTAGTAATCTCATTGAATGTCTTCAGGTTTTCTTTCAGATTATTTATTTATTATGTAGTGCCTACCAGCACAAAGGAACTTAATATGTTTTACAAACACAATCCTCTTCCTCATCCCTGAAATACAGCTGCCTCTAGGGGTGGAACATCGCAGCAGTTCAGTAGCAATGCTACACAACACTTTTAGGTATGGAAGGTAGCTTGCACTTACTGGGTCGGTGCTTCTCTAGCACACTCGCATGCTGCAGTGATGAGAATGGCATCAGCATCTCTCTAGAACTAACACCATCTGAGATGTGACCCATATTTTCTGTCTGAAACTGCAGAGGAAGTTTACAGGGCATAGGCAGAATGCAATTACCTGGGTTCACAGGGGTATTCAGTGTTTTACTAGTGTAGCGTTTACCTTGCATCAGTACTGGACTACTCTGTCCATAATACCCCATTAGAGTTTCTCCACCTTTTGAATCTGCATCTTCCTTGAAACCTTCCTGCACTCTTTAACAGCTCTCATGCAAATCCTGGCTCCTCTTCTCCCTGAGCAGCAAAACCTCTCTTTGCAGTCAAGCTTTACGCATCCGACGAAGTGGGTATTCACCCACAAAAGCTCATGCTCCAATACGTCTGTTAGTCTATAAGGTGCCACAGGACTCTTTGCTGCTTTTACAGATCCAGACTAACACAGCTCCCCCTCTGAATCTTTATGCTGTGATAATTCCTAGCCATGTACACTTTTGACCTTTCTGTTTCATTTGCTGGGCTCTCTCCCCCTTTACGCTCGTAGAGGAGATGATCCAAGAGGTCAAACCAATAAATTTTCCTTATTTACCCTACAAGTTAGGAAGCCATTTACAACACGTGTGTCTCCTGACTTGCAACTGATTTCAAAACATCAGGCACTGAAACTAATTCCAGAGAGGGAATCTCAGCTAGAAGTTTATCTAGTTTCATCGCTTGCAACAAAAGCAGAATATTGCTATTCTCCATGTGTGTGTCATTAAGGACACGATCCAGCAAAACACTTAGACACGTGCTTAACTTTAAGCACAAGAGTAGTCCAGTTGCAGCCAAGGGACCTCGTGTTAAAACGTTTTGCTGGATTAGAGCCAAAGTCTTATCTTCCCCTTGGTTTTTATCCAGGCACAGCTCCCATTGGCTTCAAACAAGGATTATTTGCCTGAATAAGGATTACAGTCTTCAGGCTCTAGAATATCTGCCTAAACTTTCGGACTCCTACCCGCGATTCCTGAACACCTACCAGAATTGTCAGCTCCACAATGTGGAAGAGCCACATATGGTCTAGCTGAGTGTAGAAGGCACCTGATATCACAGCAGAGGAGCTGTCGGTGGCGTGTATCCCGTCGCGCTGCAGGTTCACTGCAGCGCAGGGTACAGAACATTACAGAGCCTCTGGGTGTTGGTAGTATTGTTTGGGTTTGGGTGGTGGTTCCACCTCCTCCGTAGCACGGTTCTCAGCTCACGGGAGCTGTGAGGAAATCAGAAGGAAATGGAATGGGGGGAAGCTGACAGAAACCTGCAATTGCTAACAACCCTCTCTGCCCCCTCGCTGGCTGTGCGGAGGAGAGTGGTATTCAGGTGAAGTAAACAAGCAGCTGGCCTGGTAGGAAATCCAGGAGACCTGCCAGACTGGCCGTCTACAGATCACAAGCTTTCGCCTGACATCTTCGCACCCACACTGATCCAGCAGGAAAGGAGTTTTTTCCACTGGGCAACAAGATGGGTACGAATGCGATTGCAAGGTTGTATATGTTGGCGTTGGTCCTGCTTTGAGCAGCGGGTTGGACTAGATGACCTCCTGAGGTCTCTTCCAACCCTAATAATCTATGATTCTATGCTGTGTGGTTTGCAGGTTTAAATAGACAAACTGAGCACCAAATCCACGGAGCTCCCAGGAGTGACATAACTGAATGGCCAAATTCAAGCCGGCACAGAAGCTTGAGGGCAAAGCTGCGCTGCTGGCTGCTTAAGAGCATTTATTTATTTATTTTTTAGAGGGAGTGAGCACCAGGCTGCAGGGGCTTAGGAGGGCAGCAGGGGCTGGAGGAGGGGGAGTCAGAATTAATCAGGGAGCTGTTGTGGGGTTTGCTCAAAGGCCACTAGGTTCTAGGTTTTAGCAGCTACACAAGGCTGCTGAAATTTGCCTCTCCCCCCCCCCCCCCCCCGTGGCTTAGACGTTGCCTCTGGAACTCCAGTATGGACTAATGTAGCCATGTCTCTGTGCACGTGTGTGTGTGTGTGTGCATGCGTGCGTGTGTGTGTGTGTTCCTAACTCCTGTCAGCAATAAGCCCCTTTCCAAATATACTGCCCTAGGGCTCTGCTGCGTCACAGTCGAGTGCATGTGACGGCATATGGCCCAGGGCATGACAAGGCTCCCCTGTGATGTTAGATACAATAAACACCAGAGGTGAACTCCTGCCTCATTGGCGTCAATGGGAGTTTGCCAGGCCAGGTTTTCAATCAAGTTCTTGACCGCTGGCCAGGATGTCTTGATTCACTCGCCTGCATGCCAGCTTCAAAGCCACCTACTTTGGAGTCCCTGCCCCTGTGCCCGTTACTCCTGGGGATTACTTCCCTTGGTGCACTCCCTCTACCTGCAGGACAGTTCCTCCTTTCAGTTTGATTCCCAGTCCCTGCTGTGCTCCGGGTGGCACCATCACAGGCTAGGAGGGCCATTGGTCCGAGCCCTTATGGCCATCACATGCCTGCAACAGGGGCCCAATTGCAAACCTGGGAAGCCCAGATGGTTGCCTCATGCTTTGGGTTTGGGTGGAGGGCCCAGAGCAGGAGCCTAAGGAAATGTTTCTAAGCCAGGGGTCCTCAGCCCTATAAAACATAAGAACGTCCATACTAGATCAGACCAAAGGTCCATCTAGCTCAGTATCTTGTCTCTGACAGTGGCCAATGCCAGGTGCCCCAGAGGGAATGAACAGAGCAGGGAATCATCAAGAGATCCATTCCCTGTCGCCCATTCCCAGCTTCTGGCAAACAGACGCTAGGGACACCATCCCTGCCTATCCTGGCTAATAGCCATTGATGGACCTATCCTCCACGAATATATCTAGTTCTTTTTGGGTGGAGGGCCCTTATGGACATCTGGGCTGGAGTCTGAGGTTCAACAGTAACAATCTCATCTCCTGCCCAGTCAACAGGTGACCAACAGGGGGATATTTTCGCCTGCCAGTGGCCACGCTTTACACTGCAGAAATAATAATTCCCTCCCTTCACTAAAAATGCCCATTTTCATATGTCTGACCCCTTTTGCAGACTGATTCTGCTGACTAAGCATGTTTAGGCATAGTGAGCTCTCCACAGCTGGATGTCAAAGGGGGGTGCTAGGTTTTTGGGCAGGGGGCTTTTTTTCCTCAGTGCTGTTTGTCTGAACTTATCTTCCTCTTGCATAGATTGATGTAAATCAGGAGTAACTCCACTGAAGTCACCAGACCGATAGTGGTATCGGGCCTTCTGTGGGCTGGTTGGGTTGTTTTCCCCATTAGCAGATGAGCAAGGACTACAGGTCGATAGGAGCGAGAATGCTGGAGGGTTTCAGAGAGCTGAGAAATCTAGACTGTGTGTGTGTGACGCGAGGGGGGGGTGTTATACTATATGAGAGAGAGAGACAGAGGCTTAGCTGTGGGGCTGAGTGGAGTGCAGTGCTAATCTATTCGGAAAGGAAATCTATTGTGAGGGAGGCAGGCCATAGAGGGTTGGCAAAGGAGGTGGTTCTAGCTATCTCTATCTGCCTAATTATGAATGATATTTCTTTATTCACTGATCTATTCCTATTTCTCCTGCCATCTCCTTAATTTCCAGAAGGTGCAATTCACTGGGAATTTAGATCCTCTCCCTGTATCTTTTAGGATACCCAACACACCCACACACACAGCCTGATTTAGCTACTTGTCCACATTGTTACAAAGTGCCCTGTTCCATGCTCTTGTTAAAGATTTTCTCCCAGATTTCTTATTCCCTCTATTTCTCTCTCTCTCTCTCTCTCTCTCTCTCTCTCTCTCTCTCTTTCTTTCTGTGCCAGGAATTCTAGTCCCAGATGAACCAATGCTCCGTGGCTCTGCTATTTCCCGTTTTCCCCCCACCCTTCAGCAGCGAGATGGGAAAAGACTGAACTAAAAAGAAAAAAAAGAAAGAAAAAATCAAAGCTGCACATATTGGATCCAGATGTGCTCCCTTGTATACAGCCCTCTCCAGCAATTTAATTAAATTCCCCCAGACAGCCAGGAGGGTTTCTTAATGATCAAATTTCCCTGGCTCTCCTCCTAAAATGCCCTCTCTCTCTCTCTCCCTTGCTCTGTCTCCCTGATGGATAGCCAACTGCATTCTTCCTGCAATCAGCCCAGCCAAAGAGATCTGGAAAGAGGGCAGCTCCCATCTCTATTATTCTAGCAGGGCACAGAATGCTTGTGGCTGGCGGTGGCCAGCAAAGCTTTTATTCACAAGGCAATCGCTGCTTGTTTCCCTAAAAATGCACTTCTTCCAGCTCTGGAATCTGGAGTCACTTCCCCACCGGGAAGGTTTGGCTTGCAGGGTTTGGAGCTGGATACCTAGAGTGGGAGAGATTTGAAGAAGGATGTTATACACATGGATACTTTGGCGCCCTTCTCCTCATTGGGATGAGGGACAATAAAGAGGCATTCACCTATGCCTTGGGGGTCATAAATATTCAATAATAAGGCGGGGCTTGACCCATTGGGTACCTCTGGCCATTACACTGCCAGAGGCAGTTTTTGATCTGCCTTTGGCACTGAGCATGGTCCCCCCAAACTAATTTCTGACCAGCCGGGGCTATTCTGAGATGGAGAAGGGCCTGCCTGGCCGGAGCCGCAGACTGCTATTGCTCTGCACCGTGCCCGTGGCATGTCACGTCTCAGGGCTATAAATGGCCATGATGGGGCAAAAGCCTGAGACCTTTGAATATGGTTAGTGAGAAACTCTGCTAGGCTGACAGGGCCGTTTCTGCAGCTGGTTCTGCTTGTCTTATCGCCAGCAATAGATCTTTGATGGCAGAAAAAAAGATTTAGCTAAGTTCCTGGAGGATCGGTCCAGCAATGGCTATTAGCAACGGATGCAACCCCATGCCCTGGGTGTAGGGTGACCAGACAGCAAATGTGAAAAATCAGGATGGGGATGGGGGGTAATAGGAGCCTATATAAGAAAAAGACCCAAAAATTGGGACTGTCCCTATAAAATCAGGACATCTGGTCACCCTTCCTGGGTGTCCTTAGCCTCTGATTGCCAGAAGCTAGGACTGGATGACAGGAGATGGATCATTTGATAATTGGCCCTGTTCTGTTCACTCCCTCTGGAGCATCTGGCACCGGCCACTGTCGGCAGACAGGATACTGGGCTAGATGGACCATTGGTCTGACCCAGTCTGGCCGTTCTAATGGTCTTATGAGAAAGGGCTGATAACCCTGTTCATTGGGTACCACCCCTCCCCCAGAAAGGTGGTGGAGCTTGTGAGAGCCAGGCCTGAATGATGATGCTAATACCTCATGCTTATCTAGCGCTGCCTTTCACATGAGTACTCGTGATTGACAGATGGGGAAACAATGACCTAGGATCAGAGGGGCAGCCATGTTAGTCTGGATCTGTAAAAGCAGCAAAGAGTCCTGTGACACCTTATAGACTAACAGATGTATTGGAGCATGAGCTTTCGTGGGTGAATACCTACTTGGTCGAATGCATGTATTCACCCTCGAAAGCTCATGCTCCAATATGTCTGTTAGTCTATAAGGTGTCACAGGACTCTTTGCTAATTTTAGTGACCTAAGAGGGGTTCTGTGACTTGCACGTGATGGCACAGCAAGTCAGTGGCAGACCTGGAACTACACCCCTGGAGTCCTGAAACCCAGCCTCACTGCTCTGACCACTAGCCCACACTGCAAATGCTTGTTCCTGCTCCCATTAATGGCAATGGGACAATGGCCATTGACTTCGATGGGCTGGCTCAAACCCCAAGGGGTGGATGCTTCCCCAGGTGGCATGGGGATAGACCCCGTCTCTGTGATCAGGGCAGTAGAAATGCAGTAGGAGGAATTATTCTGAGTGTCACAACATATCTCATTAACACATACACTGTTTGAGCTATTTCTAAGCCCCTTAATAGATGAAGAGGAAAAATGTGGTAAACCCATACAAACATTTAATGTGTTTGGTAGCGCAAGGGATTTTTTTTTCTGTTTTCCTTGCATGGGGCTATAAGACATGTTCATTGCCCCCATCCAGAGTGGTGCATGTAGGAAACCTCAGTGCCTGGTGATGCCACACAACGCCCCTCCTCCCCCGCCCCCAATGCACTAATGTCTGCAAAGTGCTTGGAGCTCCCCTTTCGAGGAGCGAACTGTTGTAACGGTGTCACTGTGCAGCAATGAACCCACGAGCCTCAGGCCTGATAGCCCACTGCCACAACTGAATAGTTACCCTCAGGGACCAGCCCCCTGGGTCACATAGGGGATGGAGTGTCCTGTGGTGTCATTAAACCATGATTTGAGGCCTGCCGTAACTCAGCCAGAGATTAGGGCAGAGGTGGGCAAACTTTGGCCTGTGGGATCATCCTGCCTGGTCTTGAGCTCCCGGCCGGGGAGGCTAGCCCCCGGCCCCTCTCCCACTGTTCCCCTCCCCCGCAGCCTCAGCTCGCTGTACCACCAGCGCTCTGGGCGGCGGGGCTGCGAGCTTCTGCTGGGCAGTGCAGTGGCGTGGCTGGCTCCGGCCGGGCGGCGTGGCTGCCAGTCCTGCTGCTCTTGAGTGGCATCGTAAGGGAGCGGGGGGTTGGATAAGGGGCAGGGGGTCCTGGGGCAGTCAGGGGACAGGCAGCAGTTGAATAGGACGGAGGTTCGGGGGACAGGCAACAGGGAGGGTTGGAGAGGCATAGGAGTCCCGGGGGGGGGGGAGTCCTGTCAGGGGGCAGGGTTGTGGATAGGGGTCAGGGAAGTCAGAGGACAGGGAGCAGGGGGCGGTTGGATGGGGCAGAGGTTCGGGGGGGCGATCAGGGGACAGGGAACAGGGAGAGTTGGATATGCATGGGAATCCCAGCAGGCCTGTCAAGGGGTGGGGGTGTGGATAGGGGTTGGGGCAGTCAGGGGACAGGGAGCAGGGGGGGTTGGAGAGGGGGTAGGGTCCCAGGCGGTTAGGGGCAGGTGATCCCAGGAGGGGGTGGTCAGGGGACAAGGAGAAGGGGGGGTTGGAGGGGTCAGGGTATCTGAGGGGGCCATCAGGGGATGGGAAGTGGGAGGGGGCAGATAGGGGCAGGATCCAGGCTCTTTGGGGAGGCACAGCCTTCCCTACCTGGCCTTCCATACAGTTTTGGAACCCTGATGTGGCCCTCAGAACAAAAAGTTTGCCCACTTCTTGGGCTAGGGGTCTGTGCCAGGAGTGGGTGAGCAGCTCTGGCCTGCGATGTGCAGCAAGTCAGAGTAGATGATCACGATGGGCCCTTCTGCCCTTAGAGTCTATGGGACAAAGCCCATTGTAGCAACAAGAGACTTTCCTGAGCCAGATCCCACTGAAGCCAATGCTTTGGGGCAGGCTCTTTGCTGGCTCACAGGCTCCGTGCCAGACTCAGGCCCCAGGAGCCAGTGCTCTGGGGAGGAAAGGAACAATTGCGAGCTGGGTGGGGGGTGACAGATGGGTCTTTATGGACCTCACCACAGCTTTCCTGCATGCCCTTGGGCAAGTCACTTAGCATCTCAGTCCCCATCTGTAACACGCCCTGCCTGTGAGCTTGTGGGGTGCTCAGATATTACAGCAAGCCGGACTTGCTAAGTACCATAGATAACTCACCCTGCAGCACCAGGGTTTGGGGACAGGGCACTCAATGGGCAGGCGATGTAAGGCTCTGCATAGTGGTAGATTCTGTTTCTTCCTCACCCCCAGAGGTTTGTTTGCTGTGCCCTGATGAGGGACAGTGGATCCGCAACATTGTACAAAAGTGCCCCCTGCACACCTATGCACACCTGGCCCTTTGGGGTCTTGTTCTAGCTTGGATGGCAGCACTGCGATGCTCTGCATTCCTGGGGACTGCTGTGTCCTGCTGAGGAACCTGGGGGCGGGGTTTAAAGTGCCTCCCCACAGCTGCACCTCTGCTCCAGTTTAAAACAGCTGGGGAAGGTGGAGAGGATTGGATTGCATAGGACTGGCCCTGGGCTACATCCCGTTCATCGCCAGTCAAATCTGCTTCTGTTAGTACAGCACCTAGCACATTGGCGGCGGGAGCGGGGACTCATCCACAACAGGGGGTCCTAGGCGCTAGGCTACTAAACCTAACTATGCTGGGCTGCAGGAGCTGAGCTTAGAGCATCCGTCTAGGCCCCAGGGAGAGCTGTCTGCCTGCTGGTAACTCTCACCACAGCTGGCATTTGTGCCCCTCCCCCGATTTCTTGTGGGGGTGAGGGGTCAGCAGGGAAGCCAAGAATTGACTGTGGAGTCTGGTCTCCCTTCTCAGTGCTAGAGGGGGACAGGCAACTCCAGGGCTGGGCTGAGGCGCACAGCAGGGGGCAGTGTGAGGGAACTTGTCATTACCCATAGTAGGTGAATTGGAGGCTGAGCCACAGATGATAAGAGTCTACTACTGCTGTGTGCTAACAGCATTAAACCATGGGTTAAAAGGGTAGTGGCGCATGGTTTTAGCCCTGGTGGTCACAAGTTCAAACTCCACTGGTAGCTCAAGAGAGGGGCTGTTATACTTAGTCTGTGGGGGAGAGGCTCTCAGGCAAGTGCTATAACCCCACCCTTTTGCTCTGCCTCCTACAGGAGATGGAAAGAGGGGGATGGAGGGAGCATTTCATGACTACATGTCAGAAAAATGCCAGATTATTTGGGCTGCATGCCTTCTCTGCCCCCGCCCCGCCCCCCTCCCTCCAGGGACGCAACCCTGTGTTGAAATTTGGATTCATTCCGTTAAAAAAACCAAACCCATCACCAGCCCTGCTTCCCTTATTGTTAACTTTCCAACGATCCAAATGCCTGGAAATGCCAATAGCATCGTTAAAAGCAAATCAAAACCCCAGACTAACACCACCCTCCCCCGCCAGCCCACCCAGCGATGTTCAAACTCTGTCGGCCCTGGGAGAGGGGCAGGGGCGATGTTGGCTGTAGGCTCACTGGCTTCGTTTGGCTAGAGAGCTTGGGCTCAGGAAGTCCTCCTGAGGCTGCAATGCAAGAGGGGAGCAGGCTAGGCCTGCTGCAGGTGGAGGAGAAAGCTAACAGCAGCCTTGCAGGCACACACGCAGCTGAGCTTATCCCTGCAGAAAGTCCTGTTTATCTGGGCCAGGCACATAAGCAAGGTAACAGACCTGGTGCTGGGCCCTGCAGGTGTGAGTGGGCACTGGAGGGGGGAGGGTTTTTTGGCGAGACGGGAGGTAGTATTTCAGGAAGGCAACCGTCCCGCCCCACTGGAATTTCAGCGCCCTGGGACGATGCTAGTTTTGGATTTCTGCAGCATCTTGACACGCCCTTGGGATTAAAGTGTTTTGCAGATAGTGTGGCTGATTCTCAGCCGCCCTGCACTTTTTGTAGCCATTTACACCATGCAAAGCGGATGGCTATAAAGCTCCTAGGCTGTTGGGTTAGGCCAGTTGGACTCTTTACTAGTCTCTGAGTACCCTGATGGGCTGCATCTCCCAGTGGCTCCAAAATGTATTTCTCTGCCTCGATTCTGCTCCTGCAGGAGAAGTCGGCTCCCGGGCAGGGAGGAAAAGTCTGGAGGGGAGGGCTCTGAACAAATCCTTCTTCCAGCATCTCAGTATATGGGGAAATTAAAGTAGCAAAAGAAAGAAAGCAAGTGAGACGAGATGATCACAATGGAGCCGTCAGGACCTGTGGACCAAAGAAAGCCTGGAGGAACAGCAACATGAAAGCAGACCATAGAAGGGACCGTAGCTTGAAGCTGTGTCTGAAGAACTCCACTGGAAATAGAGCTGTAACCGATCACCTCTGCCAACATATTTTCCCTGTTTGCATCTCCAACTTCCAGGTGCTAGGCCTCAGGTCTGACAGGTCTGGCTGCCTAAGAGCCTGGAGAGTTTTCACAGGAAAACTCTGATGAAAGATTGAGTGAGTTTCACACCCGTTCCAGGGCAGAACTAGTGGCAAGGGAGCGTGCCCCTTCCCCAAATTACAAACTGCTGATTAATTGGTGACAGAGAGAAGGCCAGGCTGTGGCTTACTGGCTTGGCCTCACAGTCTTCTGACCGCAGGGTTCTGACCTACCCATCAAGGCGGGGCAGTTGTCAGGGTTCATTTTCTCCCAAGGGGGCTAGCAAACACCCAGCTGTGATGCCCACAGCCCTTTCCAACCAAGGCGCAAGTAAACGTTACAAAGTGCCGTCGTGCTCATGGGGCGCGAGCGGAAAGGCAGACGCGAGGATAGGCTGGGACATGCTGGCTGCACGTGAGTGGCACCTTGCCGGTGTTCGTTTTGCACGGCCAACAAGGCGACCATGGCAAACATCTAACAGCCAGCCGGAGTACAGGTGTAGGAGCTGGGAACATCTCAGCCTCTCAGCTTGTTGTACAGACAAAACTACACAGGATCTTTTCAGGGGGCAAGACAAAGATGCCACATTTATTATGATAACAATCTGATTTATGACCAATAACTAATATCTTAATCCTTATACACACACATTATACCTAATACCTATACACACACACACACACACACACACACACAACATCCATCAGATGTTCTGCAGCTACTGCATAGTTACCAGTCCTGAAGATAGCTTAAGTTCATGGCTTGATTTTGCAGCTTGGGTTCGTAGCTTGTGGTGGCTAACTGGCCAGGAAACTCGGGCACAAGAATTTCTGTTGGGCATGCACCGATGTCCTTCCACGTTGACAGCAGAATGTTACCTTCCAAAGTCTCCCATCTCATCCATCCTTTTTGTAGGCTTTAGTTTGAATCCAGAGTCTCTAGGTCTTGCACTGTCACGCTGCCTCTGGGTTTGGTGACTGATCACCCATCAATTGCAGGCGTGACTTTCAGCCTGGGACCTGGCTTTGATCTTCCTTCTATTGTACCTTTTCTGTTTAGGGTGGACTCTTCTTACTTTGTTAGGGCTCTTGTCTGCATCTTCAGTCGGTGGGGTTTGAACTTTATTTCATCAGGACAGGCTGGGGCTGGAGGTTGATTCCATCATCCATACATACCTTAGTCACACATCTAAACTAAACTAATAAGATTACAGCAGGGTTTGCAAACATGAAGGTTGGAGGAGGCTTTTACAAAATGGAGTGAGTGTTTTAAAGTGGGGTTTGAATTACAATATGGCAAACAGTGAACAGAAGTTACAATATAGACAAGTGTAGTGGATGGTGAACAGAAGTTATATTAAGAAAGTGAACAATTAAAAACAATTTCATTTATCAGCTCTACAAGCTGACTTGGGGTCTTTGCTAAAACTTAAAGGCCTGAGGCTCCTGTCACTTGCACTCGTTTAGCCTTGGTGTAAATCCCTGGATTTTTGTGGCTTTACGCCTTGTCTGCATGAGAGGACAATCAGGTTCTTAGTGCTCGCAAGCCCAGGCTCTGCCCCTCTAAGCAATGACTCTGTCTTGGCACCTACACAGTACAGTGAAGGGCACTGGAGAAGACCCTTGGTAGGGCATTTGTTCTGCCATACGGTGCAGGAACTGCTGTGCCCTACCCCAGGATCGTCTTCACAGACTCTCCATTCCCCCCCTGCTCCTCTCCACCTCTCGGCCTCTCTCCTTCTGCTCCCCGCAGAGATAGCTTCAGCACTCAGCACGCTGTCTCCTCAGAGCTGCCTTGCCTGAGGCCACAAACTCACTTTTCATGCCCTACTCAGACACGCTCCTGAGCACACAGTGGGCATGGGTTGCGGAGCGAGCTGGGAACCAGACATGGCTTTTTTCCAGCTGCAGGTCAGAGTCACGGCCCCGAGGAATCACAGGGCCCTGAGTGCCTCCATCTCATCACGAGTATGGCCATAGCTCAGAAAACACAAAGGACCCCCATCACTACTACCCCAGCCCCACACTGTGATCATGGCCCTAAGAAACACAGGCACTCCCCCAGAGTTATACAGCCCTGGGAAAGCCAGTCTGCAAACCAAACTGCACCATGCATCGAGAGCCCAGCAGGATGATACAACGTCCAGGGCGAAAGAACATGGGGTGGGCGTGTGAGGAAGGAGAGGAATACTCATAAAGCAGGCTGAAGCTAGGAGAAACGGGGTGGTAACTAGAGCCTGATGGAGCTGGGTAGCAAACGAGGCATTTTTTATTAACAGAAAGGTTAAAAGGCAGATTCATTTCTGAAGACAGGAGCCTGACATTTGAACCTGCGGGGGTATCAAATGTCGTTGAGTGGCAGTTATCAAAAGTAAGTCCCACTTCCTCCGTTTCAAACTTAGGACAGCACCAGTGCAGAGAGGACGAGGCCTCTGGTCATGGTGACTAGTCATTGGACTTGCCACTGTTAAAAAAATCTTTTGCTTCAGCAGTCTCTGGCATGACGGACTCTTTGGTTTGCTGGCCATTCGGGGTAGGGGGTGGTGGTGGTGGTTTTGGATTGAATGAAAAAAAACTTTTAAAGTTTTTTGGGGGTGAATTGAAAAGTCGAAAAAAATTGTTTCAGTTAAAATATTTCGGGTTGAGTTTTGAGCATCATAAACCATTTTATTTTTTTAAAATGTAAAATTAAAGGATAGTTTGAAACAAAAAGGTCATTTTCAGTTGGGAAATCTAAAGGTTTTGATCGTTGGAATGTTGGGGGGGGCTATTAGGGTTGGTTTTTTTGTTTGTTTGTTTTTTAACCAAAACAATTCAGTGGAAATGACACAAATTTGCAAAATGCTCCAGTGTCACTGACTCTGCACTGGGGGGGGGGGGCAGCTCTACCTCTGAATCTTTGCTGTTTCTCCCCTAGGACTGCATGTGCCATGCCACATGGCCTGTATGTCTGCTGATGCTGCTACAAGGCAGAGGGTGACAGGATTAACATGGGCAAAGGGCTACACTGGGACAAAAGCAGGTCTATAACTTTGGGTTCAGCGGCCCCAGAGCAGACAGCACGATGCGCTATAGCGAGATGTGGCCGAAGCCAGTTGGGTAGAATTTCAATCAATCATACTGATGTTTATTTTAAGCATTTTTGTCTCTGTTTAGCTATTTAAATTTTCACGCCTGCATGAAAATATGGGGCTCAGACAATGACAGTAATTACTGAATGATAGTAAACGCGCTGCGATTCAAAAAGTTAAAGCATTGTACGTGCAAATTGTGAACATCACAGCACAATGGACAAAGTGACAAAAAATCCTTAAATCAAATCCTAAGAAGTTGTCAAGCTGCTTTTTTCTTACTTTGCCTAGCTGTGAAGTTTGATTAGCGATGGACATATTTTTTGGTTGGTTTGTGTGCAGCTGGTGCAATCAAAGGTTACTGATTAAAAGCTAACCCTGCCTAGCCTACCCTTACCTCATAAGAGACTGCATCGATCTTCAAGGACTGAATGAGAAGCTGGAGCTTCTGTGAGGGCCACTTAGTGGGTGCTACAAGGGACATGCTGTAATTACAAGCGTTTTCCCCTACTTACAAGTGGGGCGAGCAAGGCTGAGAGCCTGAGTGAAATTCTGGCCCCATTGAAACCAATGGCAAAAGGCCCATTGACATCAGTGGGGTCAGACTTTCACCTGATAAGATTTGTTCCGTGACAGACGGGGCCAGTGTCAAAGACAGGATTAGAATGCAGGACTGAGCCTCTTTTGCTTAGACCAGCGCTCTCTCCATGCAAAACCTTATATCAGCAAAAATTGAAAAAAAAATCACTGAAAACATTTCTTAAAATGTGACTAATCTTTTGGGTTTGGTAAAGCCAAGTGGTGCTATTGTCCTAGCCCTGGAGAACCCACAAGAGCTATTGACCATAAGCAAAGAGGAAAATGACCTGCCTATTTTCACTGGCCAGCTGAGTGAGTTGTAAGAACTAAATAAGCAGTAATGTAGTTTGGTTTATGGTTATTGCAGTTGCAATAACTTAAACTTAGTTTTAGCATCTTATTAAATCTTGGGTATTTCTAAGGCAGCTATCACCAAGGTTTCTCAGTGCCACATAGCTTATGTGAAGTATGTGTTTATTTCAAATGTTTGCTCTCCAGGAGCACCTCACAAAAAACAAGGAGACAAGCAGGTATACAATCAAACCCCTGTGTTTTTCAGAGGCCTCTGAATCCGAAACCTTCCTGCACCATCAGACGGTGCTTAGGGCACGAAAAGGTGTTACCCTCCCTGTCTCGCTTGGGTTGCTGCTGGCATGTCCTCTATGTTGTTAAGTCCCATAAATTACAGCTTATGGGGGGGGGTCACTGGGCCACATGCACCTTCCTACCATGTCAAGGTGCAGGCCCCAGGGAAGCTTTCAGAAGTCTAGACGAGCAATATGATATAGGACACTTTGGATGGGCTTTTTTTCAAAGGCCAGCACTGAACACAATACCAGGCACCATTTCAGGGGTTTTTTTTCCATTGGCAAGGACTTCCTTAGATACGTCAAAAATATCAGTCACGCCATGTGGCCCTGCATTTCAAGGAAACCAGGACATGAACTATGCAGGACAAAGAGTATTGCTAAGATAGAGCACCGCACAATGTTCTATTGATGGGATCAAACCATAGATGGCACAAAAATAATCAAACATTTGTATCATAGCATATGAGACTTTGTGTGCCGTTTGTTACTGAGCTATAGACACAGCGCAGCCTCTATCGCCATGCCATAGTAATGGGCCAACCAGCTCCAGATAAGGTCCATCACTTAGCCCAAAAGCTGAGTAATCACTTCAGGCTGGCTCTGTTAATGCGACAGAGCACCTGTCTGGAGCTGTGATCCCAAAAGGTAAAAATATGTACTTTTAAACTGCAGTGCCTGGCCCTGAAGCACAGCTCACGTACTGACATCATTTCTTTTTTTACGCATTAGCCCTTTGCAAGCCAAGCTGGCCCTGTTAGGTACTTTAAACTCTGGTTAACAGCAGATGGGCGTGTTTGGGTTATCAGTGCACAAACAAGGTGCACGCTCGCACTGTGTGCCACGCTTGGGGTGTGTGTGTGAATTTTGGCCCAAAGGGTTGTTGCTACATTTGCAAATCTTGCACGTGAACCCCGACCAACTTTGAGGGTGGGCATCTAGCCTGGCCCTGGTCCAGCGCTGATGGCCTTGAGACTTTGGAGCTGGGGTGTGTGACATGCCCAGCCCCCGAGCTACAGTAGCTGGGGGGGGGGGGGGGGAGCCAAGGTGGCGAAGGAGCCCCTGCAAAGCACATGCTCTGCGGCCAGCCCAGGCTGCAACGTGCATGTCGTGGCTGGCTCCCCTTCCCCTGTAGGCTGCTGCCCTCTGCCGAGCCAGCCCCCCTGCAGCATCCCCCTTCGGCCGCTAGAGGGACCCTGAGCTGCAGCCCGTGCGGCGGCGGTTTCCGTTTCCTGTGCGCTGCGCTGCCCGCGCGAGGGGCCCCGTGCAGGTAGGAGCGCGCGCGCCCCGGGCCGGGCTGGGGGAGCCGGACTGGCCCCGGGTCCTAGGGGGGCAGTGGGGACTGGGTGCTGGGGAAGGGAGCTGAGCCCGGCCGCCCCCCCCGGGTGGGCGGTTCTCAGGCGCTGCTGTGGGCTCAGGCAGGAATCGTGGCTCCCTCTGGTGCAGCGTGTGCAAGGGCATACATGTGCGTGCAGCAGTGTGCAATGGCAGGCAGGGGTGTGTGCAGAGCACTGTGCAACGACAGGGGTGTGTGCGTTCGAGTGTGCAAATGACGTGTGGGTGCAGCAGTGTGCAGTGGCACACACGTGTATGCCACAGTGTGCAATGGTAGGCAGGCGTGTGTGCACAGCACTGCAATGTCAGGGGTGTGTGTGTGCAAGTGTGCAGATAGTGTGTGTGGGTGCAGCAGCATGCAATGGCGGGTGCGTGGGTGCAGCACTGCAGGGGTGGGTGCATGTGTGCAAATAACATGTTTGGATGCAGCAGTGTGCAATGGCCTACACGTGTGTGCAGCACTGCAGTGGCAGATGCGTGTGTGCAGGTTGTGCAAATAAAGTGTGAGTGCAGCAGTGTGCAATGGCAGACGTGCGTGCTGTTGCTGACTGCAGGGTCTGGTACTTGTCTTGACTAGCTTTGTGGCTTGATGGTCACATCCCCTATTGCAATGCCTGGTAGCTGCACTGTAGCAGATGCTGTTGGTGGCCATAAGCACTAAATGAAGGCAAGATGCTGCTTTCAGTGAGAGATCCCCCAGAGAGCCACCCTGCTTCTGCAAGGAAGCGCATGCCCCTACAGATGCCAAGTGGTCATTGAGTCACCTGGCCTGTACCCTGGGACCCACTGTGTGAGGACTCCTGGTGTGTATGATCGGGTCGAGCTGCTTGGGAAGCATACATATGTGTGTGTGCATGCATGTAAACAACATTGCTTGTTTATAGTACATTTGTGAAATTTCCCATCCAGCTGGGTGCTCTTGTGCTGTGCATGGTCCTGTTTCAAGTGGAGGGAGGTGTTACCTGCTTGATTCCACTCTTACAAATTCCTCATTTGCATCAGGTGAATTAAGCACCTTGTGACTGCTGTGGTAACCTTGTGGTATCTTGATATTCTTGTTATTCCGCAGGTGGTGGTATTCATTTATTGTGGTAGCAACCAGCAGCTCCAGTCAGGATCAGGGCCCCAGGGGGCCAGGCCTTGCACAGCCACACACACAAAAGACAGTTCCTACCCTAAAGAACTTACAGTATTACACCCCAATCCTCTGAAGCTTTATGCCTGTGCTCAACTGTATGCACTGTGAATAGTCAATGGAATTACTTGCAGTGCTTAAAATTAAGCATATGCCTAGGTCTTAGTAGGGTCAGGGCCATAGCAGTAGAAGAGTCAGAAATTAAATCTATGTTGAAAGGAACACGCAGTCAGGCTAAAATTCTATTTTGGAGAAACAGAGCAAGAGTTCCTGCCTCTGGTTACTAATGATACTTAAAATGATTGAAACTGAAAAAAAATCTAATTTACTTCTATCTCTGGTTTTGGTTATTTTTACATTTGGTATTTGGACAATGAAAATAGACCAGTGGCTTTAATGTTTTGATTCTTCTGAATTAACCCAGGAAACAATGCAGGGAATGTTTTTTAATTTTAAAAAATTGTTTGAATTTAAAGGGGCATGACCTAGACAGGGGCCAAATTTTTAAAATGTGTAAGGAATGGGGGAAGCCCTCCAGCTTTTCTAAAAACCTAAGACCAACATGGTGTGTACAAATTAAAAGGGAAAAAATCCAGTGAAAACAGTTGCTTCTAAACAAAGATATTTCTCTGCAGAGATTCCAGTTGTGCTCCACACAGAACCTGAAAGTGAAATTGACTGAACAACAGTAGAGGTGACTTTATTGATTCCCATTGTCTACACTGGGAGAAATGCAAAAAGTAAACAAAGGAACTAAATAGTGATGACTTAAATCTGATCCTTACAATCCTTTCATTTTAAAAAATCTTACTCTGGTTAGGTTCTTAGATCATGCTCAGCACTACGAAATCAGAGCACCTAATGTGTTACTAGTAACACAGCAAAAAGTGTTTTGTTTGCAACATTATGATCTTTTAAGTTCAGCGTAGTTAATGGTTTTTAAAACACCTAGGGAATGTTTCTGTTTATAGCCAGTGTTGAGAACACTTCTTAAAAAAACAGAACCAAGACTCCCTGATCATTGTTTCTAACTATTCTATTGATTAAAATTAGGCCACAGCTAAACTAGGAAATACTGTTGGGTTTTAAAACATATTAATCAATGTGTTTTAACTAATACGAATTTTAAACAGGGCTTTGGTTCTAGTGTAGACAGGACAACTTGTGTTTAAAAACATGTTACCTGGTCATGATTAACCCTCAACTCTCCTTATTTATCCTAGGCTGCCTTTAGTGAGACCTCGCTAGTTTTGTGTGAATAAAAGATTTTTCAGTTCACTGGCAGTTTAAAAAAAATGTTTTGGGTCAAACTGAAAACTTTTTTTCAGCATATTGAAAAGTAAAATAAATTTTATTTCAGGTCAAACAAATCATTTTGTTTTGACAAAACAAACATTGTTTTGATCATTTTAAAACACTTTTGGTTGTTTTGAATAAAATTAAAAGATACTGTGAAACAAAAAGTTGTTTCAAACTGAAAAATTGAAACATTTTGAAAATACTGAAACAAAAATATTTTGATTTTTTTCCACAATTGTTTAATGTTTTTTTCCAATCCAAAACAATCGGATGAAACCAACACAAATTCGCTAAATGTTTTGGTGTCACCGAATTGTCATTTTTTGCCCAGCTCTGTATCTGATGCTCTCCTTCCAGAAACCTGTAACTGATCCGTGTTTGAACATCTCTCTGATTTCAGGGAGAAAAGAAGAATCCATCTCTTGGGCTTGAGACAACCGGATATTCCGGATGATCTTTGAATAGAAGAGCACAATGCCTTTCTTGCATGGCTTCCGCAGGATCATTTTTGAGTATCAGCCTTTGGTAGATGAGATCTTGGGATGTTTGGGGATACAGGATCCTGAAAAGCAGGAAATTCTAGAGAGGTAACAAATTTCAAGCCTGTACTCTGTGACAGCGTTTTGTTTGTTTTTTTCTTAAGTAACTGAATGAAGGATTAAATAAGCGATTGTGGGTTACTCTAAGCTTATCTCCACAGAAGTTCCTCTGAATAGCAGTGTTGTATCTAATTAGCACTCTAAATTGTTGTTTGTATTACAGTAGCATGTAGAGGTCATACCTGAAATCAGGGCCCCACTGCGGTATAGGCATGTTGTAAGAGGCGGTCCCTGCCCCAATGAGTTTACAATTGAAATAGACAAGACATATAGAAAGTGGAGGAGGCAGCAGAGAGATGAAATGACTTGCCCAAGGTCACCTGGCAGGTCCAGTGGCAGAGCTGGGACAAGAACCCAGGTGTCCTAAGGCCCTGAATCACTGACTGGACCATCAGAGACTTTCGCTGTAGGAAAGCTGGATGCTGATGTTGGATGGATGTGGATGCCAAGAAGATTTGGGGAGCCCTTTAATAGAGGAGGGCCAATTGTTTACACAGGGGTTAAAAGGCAGATTACGGTGTTCCCCAAAACCTGCAGAGGGGGGTGATTTAACCCTATAGAGAGACCTTCCCTGTTAGTCTGTTGACCTGGAGCGAACTCATGCAATAGGAACTAAGTCAGGCAGCTGACCCTTAATTCTGAGCAAGTAAAACCTCCCCCGGTGGTCAGACCCTAACCGAGAACAGCAGCGAAAGAAGGCGCAGTGCACCGAGGGGGCGGCTGGCTCCCGCAACACAAGACTGGAGCGATAGGAGGGCAGGACACCTGCAGAGACCGTTATTGGCCTGGGCTTTGTGAAGGAGCCCAACAGAGTCGCAAAGAATCCTGTGGCACCTTATAGACTAACAGATGTTTTGGAGCATGAGCTTTCGTGGATGAATGCCCACTTCGTCAGATGAACGTCACCCACGAAAGCTCATGCTCCAAAATGTCTGTTAATCTATAAGGTGCCACAGGATTTTTGCTGCTTTTACAGATCCAGACTAACACGGCAATCCCTCTGATACCAACAGAGTCAGGTGCCCAAATCCCATTAGAAGTCAAAATATCTTGGGCACCTCGATCGCAGCTGTGGTCCTTGCAAGGCTAGTGAGAAGGGAGAGTCATCTAGTGGTTGCAGCGCAGCTCTGAGAGGTTGGTGAGTGGGGCCCTGTTCTTAGCACGCCCTCAGATGTGCCATGTGGTTACAAGCAAGTCCCTCGTGCTGTCTGTGCCTTGATGATTTTTTTTTTCCTCCTCTGCAAAGTGGAGTTGAGACTTTGCTATGGTAGGAAAGTACTTTGAGATCCTCTGAGGAACGGTGCTGTCTCAGGGCCTGATCCAAATGCTGGTGGGCGTCTTTTCGTTGGTTTCAGTCACTGTGGATCAGGCCCTTCCTGCAGGTAATAGCAGTGTCAGTGTTAGGCCTCCCTCCTGCCCTTTGCCAATGCACATCCCAGGAGAAATGCGTGGAGCTCTAACAATGGGCCACTTTCTTGTGTCTCAAGCCCCAGCTGCCTAGCTGAAGACAGTGGCAAATTCTTGGTCCTCAACAAGCTGTTGGAGAGAGAGACCCAGTCCCCATTCTACCAAGAAGGCGTGAGCTACTCCTTGCTGAAGGTAACGGAACTCGGGCTGGTGCCTGCAGCTGAAATCCTCCTGCAGAACGGGGCCAATCTTGTCTTTGAAGGTAAATCTGGGGGAGATGATGCGTTCTAAGCACATCCCTGTTCCTGACGCAAACAGGCTTCACGGGCGGCAGAGAGGGGGAAGGGTTGTTTGTGGGCTGGCCAGCGGATTGGAGCCACGACGCAGCGTCCTGGATCTGAATCAAGGTCCCAAGCCCTGCCCCTTGCTCATTGGGCTGGTCCTTCCCGAGTTAACCTGTCTGAGGCGTGGAGCAGTGTTAGATGTGTTATGAGTTTTGGAAGAAGCCAACGCCCAATCCTCTTCCATCAGAGGGAAGATCAGTGAGCTGAGTGGGATCATAGGATAGTCCACTTTCCCCTCCAAGCCCCCATCAGTGGGTAATAAAATTGGTCCTTTGTTATCTGTCTCCTAAGACCTTCCATGCCCCTTTCCCTCACAATGGATTGATTCCCCCCCGCCCCCGAACACTTAAGCCAGGGAGAGGATGCCGCGTTGCCTTTTTTTTTTTAATCAATGTTAATGAAAATGCTATTGCTGGCACTGGGCCTGGTCTCTCCCAGCGGTCCTTGATGCTTTCTTCTGAGCCAACTTCGACATGTGTTGTGCTAATGGTCCGGGCATCGCAGGAAGTCAGTCAGTGCCTTTAGGTTTAAATCATAGGTAGGAACGTGCTGGCTTCCCAGGGCGCAAGCACCAGCGTGGTTCCAGGAAAACAGAGGAAAATGTTAGGCCAGAATCTGATGACACCACTTTGATTTTACCAGCTCGTGGGGCAGGCAGGCGATGGGCTAGTGCCGTGGTTTGTCTGGCAGTCTCTGTAGCACAGAGGATGCTGCAGGGGGGACTGCATGGCTCAGGGGTGAGTAATGGGCTCTCTGGCCCCCTCACCTTTAGGTTGCCAGTTCAAATCCACCAACACTGCCAACAAGCTGTTACCGACTGGTGGCTGCTTGTGTGAGATGAGCACAGTGGGGGTTCCAGCCAGTTCAGTGGCCACATCAGGCACCTGCGTTGCCAGTCCCAGCAGCGAGCACAAGGATGCGAGTCCCCAGGATTAAACCACCCCTTCAGCTCAGGATTGAGGCATGCTGGCTGGTCTGTGCTGACTAGCTTGTCCTAAGCGTGGGCTGTGGATGGCTAGTGAACACCAGGCTCCAGGGCTGTATGTCCAGCCTCGCTCAGCAACGCTCCTTGCATTAGCCCTGTGCGTTAGCACATGGCCTATTTAGCAGGGTGAAGGGTTTAAAAAGCTGCAGAAACCAACACTGACTCTTCTGTTCAGCCCGTGGCCAGAGAAACCCTCCCTTCCAGCAGTGGCTGGGCTTTTGTGACATCACACCCAGAATGCTGGCTGTGCTCCCGCGGGGTGGCCAGGTTTAAACAGCTGGCCCTGTGATCTGGGGAGCACCCAGCTGTTGGGAAGGGGGTGGGGATGGGGGAATTGGACCATGAATTGCTTCCCTTGCAGGCCCAGCCGCACCAGGGTAGCAGCGACATGCAGTGAGTCTCTTGTCCATCCATTCATCCCTCCCCCCTCCCAGCCTTGCTGCCAGGGAGGTGGTTGGGGCCTGCCTGTGGGTCGCAGAGCTTGTAAGGGACGCAGGCTGTCCCACTGCCGCAAAAGCAGGGCTGCAGCCTGCCAGAAAGGGGCTGGGATGGAGTTGGCTCTTCTGATCCAGCTGCTGGAGGCTTAGGGCCAGCTTGTTCATTGTCCTAGAGAGGAGGCCCGCACAACAGCAGAGCCTGGGCAGCCAATTGCTTAGCTTCAGCCCAGCCCTCCTTGTAATTCCTCCAAGCCCAGCAGGATCCAAGCCCCTTCCCACGCTCTCAGCCCCATTTGGGAGCTGGATTCTCTTGAACCCAGCTGCTTTGGGTTATTCTGCCTTAGCGTGGACTGTTTCTGATTTTTTGGAGAGTGTCTTTAGTCCTGAAACTCCCTGACTTTTTGTTTGGTCTGGCCCTAGATCCCGTCACCTATTACACTGCTCTGCACATCGCTGTTCTCCGAAACCAGCCGGACATGGTGGAGCTGCTAGTGCGCCGCGGGGCGGACATTAACCGGAGAGATCGGGTATGGAAAGCACCCACCTTAGACGCAGGGTAAAAGGATCTGACCTCTCCTAGGTTTATGGTACTGATAATGCCTCCTGGGAGACCTGGGCCTGTGAATTCCTTTGCAGAGAGCACACGCAGAGAGGGATCCAGAGTGATGCCTGCTTAGCTTATCTCCCTTTATCTTAACGTCTTGAGGGGCTGGGGTCCAGGTGGAGCATTGCATGCTGGGACTTGTAGTTTGCACAGGCTGCACTTCAGTAATGAGGCCTGGCTGCAGTCAGTCCTTTGCATGCCCTGCCCCATAGCGCTAGCACTAATGGGGGGAACCCCTGCTACTCCCTTCTGGCCGTACTAGCCCTGCTTTTCAACCGCTTATCTGACTGTGGAACCTTTTCATACGGCAGTGATCGTTCCATGTGATCAGCCGCCACAGCAAAGTACTAAAGCGGAAGATCATTGGCTTTTTCTCGTCCTTGTCGTCTTCCTCCCCACAGATTCACGAGAGCAGCCCCCTGGACCTCGCCAGTGAGGAGCCCGAACGGCTGCCATGTTTGCAGCGTCTCCTGGAACTCGGTGCTGACGTCAACGGAGCTGACAAAAATGGTCTGTGCCCCTTTCCATCACACACAAAGCGTTAATGCCCCCACCCCCCAACTCCTGTTGCACTTGATTCCCACCCAGAAGCAACCGTTGGTATGTGTAGCAAACAGAATGGGCAGACAGTGTGATCTAGTTAGAGCAGGGGACAGGGAGGCAGGACACTTGGGTTCTTTTGCCTAGGCTGTTAAATTTGGTTCTGGATTTCTGAATCGCCCAGTGCTCAGCCCGTTTTAGAAGTCAGAATCACCTGTGGAAATTCAGATCCAGGTTAAGATCTTCAAAGCCTACTGGCGTTCAGGGGCATTGGCATCTCTAGGACAGACAAAACAGGCAGGGATTTAAGCACATTCAAACATGGTGGGTCTCAGCCATGCCCTAGCACTGCAGTGTGGCAGTGCTCAGACTACCTGGTATTGCCAGTCTCTGGCGCCTTCTGGCTAGCACGCTTCATTCCTGCCCACCCCCATCTGTGCTAGTGCCACTCACGCTGTAACATGCCTGCAGTTGCCCCGCTGTGCTCAGGGGCTAATGGAAGTGTCACGATGTCTGATGCTCCCTCTGCTGACTCTAAAGCAGTATTGCGCCAACATGCACTAGCCCCAGGTTGGGTTGCCAACCTTCCCAGTTTCGCCCGGAGTCTCCCAGAAGCGGAGGGTAGGGGAGAGTGAGCAATGGAGGGAGGGGGGACGGAGTGAGCAGGGAAGGGGCAGGGCAAGGATGTTTAGGTTTGTGTGATTACACAGTTGGCAACCCTATCCCCAAGGCTGTGTGTGCTCCCGCTGCTGCATCCTTGTGGAGTTTGACTAGCTCCCTAATGGGGTTCCCCTCCATACTGTCATGGTTCGTGGACAGAGGCAGCCCCAACAGGGACTCCTCCTAGAAGTCACTCTGATGTAATGCTCCCCCTCCCCGTTTTACGCTCTTCTCCGCAGGAAAGACAGCTCTGCTGCATGCCCTGGCCAGCAGCGATGGAGTTCAGATCCACAACACCGAAAACATCCGGCTCCTGTTGGAAGGAGGTGAGGGCAGCCCAGCAGCTGTTGGCTCATTGCCCTGTAAAGACCGAGCACGCTTTTGGGCAGGGCCCGTCTGTTCTGTGCTTGTACAGCACCTAGCACCATGGTTCCTAGGTGCTACCACAATGCAAACATTTGGCACTGGCCTTTCCTCCCTGGAATAGTCCAAACAGGAGCTTTGTCTCTCCTGATTCACCTGCCCCCAAGTGCAATAACTCACAGCTTCACCCTTCTGGTTCGTGTCTGATAGTCCTAAAAGCTCATGCTTCAGGGCTTCAACCTGCAGGGGTCAAGAAGAGATTGCCCTTCCCACCCTATTCTGGAGTTTGGTTGGTCTCCTCCCTCTGAAGCATGAGGGATGATCACAGCTGGAGATAGGACATTCGATGAGGAGGGCCAGGGCTTTCAGGTGGCACCAGGCATTCTCTCTCTGAGGTGCTTGGCTGACTGGTTCTTGCTCCTATGCTCTAGGTCTTAACTGATCGCCATGTGGGATCAGCCAGGAGGGGATTTTCCCCCAGATCAGGCTGGCAATGCCTATGGGGTTTTTTTTGCCTTCCTCTGCAGCATGGGGTATGGGTTGCTTGCCAAAATCAGCTGGGTATATCTTGCTTAATCAGTTATTCTACAGGGGCCTGGCATTGGTGCACATCAGTCCCCCCATCCTCTGCCTGCGACATAATATTGGTCTAATGTCAGTGATTGGGTTTAGCATGCAGGTGCTGGGACCTGTGATATACAGGTCAGACCAGATGATCTCGTGGTGCCATCTGACCTTACACTCGACAGCTGCACTCTTCTTAAGCCTACTTGTCACTGTCTGCATGAAATCCTTGTATTGGTCACACTGTGAACCCTCGGTGGAGATTGTTTTAACTGGTCACACAGGTTGGTGCAGAGAGATGCTGTCCCTCCAGGTGAAACAGTCTCAGTTGCTACGGTGCGCTCCATCAACTCCCTAAATGGCAGGCAGAGGAGGGCTGGAGATGAGTGACAATGATCAGTGGCTTGGGGCTGCAGTTCAGAGGAGCGGTACCATGTGCTGTGACACATACCAACACCTGCTCTTCGGGGTCAGTTCCCCATTCTAGGGAGTCTGCGTCCATTGCGGCCTCTGACCATGGGTCCCCCTTTTGTCTCTGGCTTCAGGAGCAGACGTGAAGGCCACCACGAAAGATGGTGACACCGTCTTCACCTGCATCATCTTCCTGCTTGGTGAGACAGTGGGCGGGGATAAAGAGGAGGCACGAATGATCAACCGCTTCTGCTTCCGGGTCACCCAGCTGCTGATGGCCCATGGTGCTGACCCCAGCGAGTGCCCAGCCCATGAGTCCCTCACGTACATCTGCCTCAAAAGCTTCAAGCTCCACTTCCCGCTCCTGCGCTTCCTGCTGGAGTCGGGGGCCTCCTACAACTGCTCCTTCCACGGCCCCTCATGCTGGTCAGGCTTTCACATCGTCTTTGAGAGGCTGTGCTCCCACCTCAGCAGCTCGGAAGACGACAGTTTCTCTGCTGACCTCCTGCAGAAAGCAGAAACTGTCCTAGAACTCATGGTGGCCAGCTCGCAGATCCCCAAACTGCCCAGCAACTTTGACATCAGCTCCACCAGCTGCAGGTTCCAGGGGGAGAAGATCAAGGCCCTTTTCTACTCCCTGAAGCAGCTGCAGCATTCACCACAGGCCCTGAAACATCTCTGCAGGGTATACATCCGGCAGCGCCTCAGACCGTGGCCAGTGGATGTGAAGATCAAGGCACTTCCTCTTCCCGACAGGCTAAAGTGGTACCTCCTCATAGACCACGGCAACACTGGCGAGGACATCTGAGCCAGGCAGGGCGCAGACCTGGAATCCTCACTCCCATCCCTCCCCAAACACTCTGGTGACTTGGTTTCCCCACCCAGAAGAGCAGGAGGTTCCCTAGGGTCCAGTCAGTGTTTTGTTTGATCATGCTGTCCACAAATACTGCTGCGGGGCCTGTGCATTTAGGCGCCACATGGGCCTGGCTTCTCTGGGAAGGGACACCCTCAACAGCACGTTACCTGTATCCCACTGAAGTGTGATTCGGGGTGGGAGGGTAAAGGGATAAGTGGATTGGGCTGGTGATCTGGACTTTGTGCCTTTACGAGCAATGAGTGTTGGTAGGAAGGCTGCTTTGCACGGACGTACAGGAAACGCCTGCCTGGAGTTGGGATCATGAGCCCGGTCTGAGGAGCAGAAACCAGAGTAGACTCAGGTGATGCTCCCCCTAGGTTGTCCAAATGCATGTGCCATGTTGTTTGAATTAGGCCGAGGAACAACCATTCCCCCTCTCCCTCATGCGCCCGCCAGTCTCCGGCCGCGCACTGAAAGCGGGAATGGCTGAAGCGGTGTCTTAGACAAATGGCTGCTTCTAACTCTGCCGCCGCTGGGGAGTGCAGCCTGTGGCGGGAAGATGCCTTGGGCTGCTAAGAGAAAATGTTCAGCGAGTGCCTCCCCTACCCGTCTCCTCGGGAAGCTAGCAGGAGGCTTCCCCTCAGGCCAGGCCCAAGCGCAGGTGGTGCTGGCCGAGGGAGTGATGGCCTTTCGCCAGCCCCCTCTGCGCAGAGCTTCGAGCAGCCTTGGCTCTCCCAACACTTGGAAAGCAGGAGACGTGGCCCTTTGCAGCATGGGCCACGTGCCAGAGGAGCAACTAAATTCACCCAGGATTTCCAAGAGCCCTGGTCAACGTCAGCAGTCACACAACAGCTTGTCCACTTGTACCACCTGCTAGGACTAAACGAAGAGCAGAGAGAGGGTAGCGTTCTTGCTCTCTCTCTTTTTTCCCCAGGCATCTGCCAAGCACTTGGGGTGAAGGCTGGTGCCCCTGTGAGCCGGGTGGGCTGTGGGCTCAGAGAAACATTTACAAATGAGAGGGAAGTGGCAGGGCTGGGCGCAGCACCTGAAGCTGTAGCCCAGGGCTTTGCAATCTGCTGATATTGCAAGTGGAGGGCGGCACCTTTTGCGGCAAGAGGAAATGATTGGCTTGTGAAATGAAGTGCTCTGGGGCTATAGGAGGAGATAGTAGGAACAGTGCTAACATGGGGCCTGGTTGTGGATTCCCAGGCCAGGCTGTCCTTTTAGCTTAGTCTAGTAGCAAGTTATTCCCAGCTCCTCTTGTGTTGGGGTTTCTCCACGCTGCTGCCTGCACCACTCAGTGCCTTGGGGGTGGTGGACAAGTCTACTTGAGCAGAGGAGCCACTAACCTTGTTTCCAGCCTAGGCTCCATTGACCCTGCCCCTGAGGCCATGTCTTGGGCTGGAGGTGCCTCCTCCTGGAGGCTGTGCACTTTGCAGCACACTTCTTGCAGCACTCAAGGCCTGGTGGCAAAGGGTGGGGCTCTCGTTTTTCTCGGTTAGTGCCCTGCTAAACTCTAGGTGTGATCTTGCCTGGGGCTGCAGACACAAAAGGCCAAGTCACAGCACCGCCCACTCAGGGTAATTAACATGCTGGAGGGAAACCTGCCCTAAGTGCCAAAGCCAAACAGCTGCTAAGCCAGTCTCACCCCTGGGAGAAAAGGCAAGGCTCCAGTGAGGAAATCCCCTGTGATTCGCCTCCAATTACCAGCTAGGCATGAAAAGCCATCGTGTATCTGGGGCTAACATTGCAGCTGGGTATGATAGGAGGCTCTTCCTCCCCGGGCCATCACCTCCACCCATTTGTTAACACTCACAGCAGGGCAAGAATATGAAATTCACTCTCGTGCCAAAATCCATCCACCCATGTCTCCCCCCTACATCCCCACCCCAAACACTTCACAGGAGCAGCTGACAATCATATTGACAAATGAGTGTAAAATGAAACACTGTGCCAGTGTCTTGCTGAGCTCAAGCCATTAAACATGACCTATTGTCTCAGAAAATGGATGCTTGTTTCCTTTGGGGTGAGGGTTCCCCAGGGGCTCAGCAGCTGGGTCCTACCTGTCTCTTAGGGGGATGAAGACTTAACAGCAGCACTCTTTCGTGGGGGGAGGCTAGTCGCCCAGCTGTCAGTAAGTGGGTAACACTGAAGGGCCAGGCCCCATGGAATCATTCCTTATTTTCAATGAGAGAGGGAACAAAGGAGGCAGCGATTGCCCGCCCACATCTTTGACCGTGGGAGTAGGTGTAGGACTCGATTTTGAGCTTGATGAAACGAGTATAAAACTGGCATAACCCAAAATGATGCCAGCTTCCAGGATTTACATTGCTAGCAGCAGTAGAGAGATGCCAGATTTACACTAGATTGCGACCAGAATCTCAAAAAGAAATCGGGCTCAGCTGTTTGTTCACAGGGCGACAGAATAAAAACATCAAAGTTACCCAGAGCTAGTGGAAAAAAAAAGAGCCTTCGCATTGTCAAAGCCTGGCCCTGATGCCAAGATTTTATTCCCAGTTCTGTACTGGGCACTTGATCAAATCTCTGAACTGTAGGCAAGGGATCTCTCCCTCCCGGCCAACGGGGGCCTGGCTGCTGACAGCCCAGTCAGGGCTGGGCCTAAAGAGGTGCTAGACAATACTTGAAGACACTGTCAAGCAGTGAAGTCAGACCTAGACTGTTACTCTGCTGGCCCCTGCCCCTGCCCCAAACAGAGCAGCCACTGGGCCTGCTTGCTCTCTCTTGGGAAATTAGCCCCCCCTCTATTAGTCCAAGAGCAGCACTGAAATAGGGGAGGGGGCCCCCTGTGTAGCTTCATTCATGCCGAAGGACCACGGTTGCTCTCTACAAAACAGGCCGACTCCGCAGCATGGCCAAGGGGCTAGAGCCGCAGCTTTTCCACGTTAAATGGTGGGGGGGTTGGGTAAAGTACAAAAGCCAAGAACGAGCTGCCCTGGGCTGGCCGGGTTTGTCTGCACAGTGATGGAGCGCAGGGCGCACGTCGAGAGCTAGCGAGCGCCGGTGTCGCTGCCTGGCTTGCTCTAAGTCGCTGTGCAGACAAGCCCTTAACCATCCCCCCCGAGCTCCTCCACCAATCAGCGTTTCCTTGTGGGCTGCTCACGCGCTGAACGGTAATGGCTGGGCCCTTGCTCCGGCGGGGGTGGTTTGAGAGGCCTGCCGCAGGCTCCCACTCTGAAGTGCTAGAACAGCCGTGCAAGATGCCCTGCCCACCTGGAGCAAGCGGGATGCAGCCGTTCACAGCCAGGCTGTAGCCTGGGCTCTTTATTCTGCAGCGGGTGGCAGGGCAGGGCTTGCGTAGAACAAGCTCATTCGGAAGTATTTGCCACTTCCTAGCCTGTAATTCTACAACGGCCTCAGAGCCCCTGCCCCGTGTCAGCAGTGAGGGGCCAGCCTGCCCTCCCAACTCCCGCTCTGGGCGAGGGGCCAGGGCTGCATTTGGAGTCTCTGTTAATGGGTGGTTGGCTACAACAACATTATTTTAAAAATCCTTTAGGGTGAGAAATTTCCTTTCTCCTGGACAGGGAGGGAGGAACATGAGAGCACAACCCCAGCAAGCCATGGGGAGCCTGATTCCCCCCTTCTGAGTCAACTGTCCAACAGGTACAGCAGGCAAGCTGGTCCCGGCCGAGGTTGTGTATTAACCCAACTCTGCTGTGCCCCTGGGGAAGGGGGCACCGGCCTCTCAACCCCTACGCCTCCCACCCCAGCACAAATAAATATGGATTTAGTCAAATCTTGAAAAAGTTTTTGCTCTGAGAAACTTCCCGAGATTCTATGAAAACACTAACGATTTTGCTATTACTACTGATTTTGCATGAAAGATACAATGGTGATGGGCAGTCATATAAAACCCCACGATAGCCCCAGAGCCTCTTTTCTTCCTCCCCTTGGGAAGATCTGCTCCATCCTGAGGAAATGGCACAGATCTTGGAGAGAGGCCAAACAAAATCACCCCTTTTTCCATTACTGTAAGCGAGCCCCAACCTCTACTCTCTGCCTTTGCGACAGATTTCACGTCCCAGGAACCTACAACCTCCTGCCTCAGACTAGTTTCGGGAAGGCAGCAAGAAATGCCTAGCTGAACCGACCCCAGTTCAGGCACCCAGAGGAGAGGAGGGTTAGGAGCAGCAAAGTAGTGAGCTGGAGCAGGAGCCAGTGAGTTCTACCCTCTCATCTCCTGGCTCCCCTGCAGCAGGGAGAGCTGACGCTGCAGCTTCGTCCACGCGCCCAGAACCAAGCGGGGTTCAGGCATAGCGCACACAGCATCCTCTGGCAGCAGGCAAACAAACTGAGGTAGGGCAGCTGCAGGAGTTCTTACTCTGCCTCTCATACCCCCATCTGGTGCAGCTTCAAGGCTTTTCCTCTCTAGAGAGCCTCCAGCCTCGGTGGGTGGCGTGGGCGTTTAAGCAGAGTCTGTGTACAGAGGTGCAACAGCAGGAGAGTGTATTTGGCAACTGTCTTCTCACAAACAGCAGCAACGCAGAAGACCCGACCCGATCTTTCCAGCCAGCCCCAGCAGGGTTATTCAGGACACCCCACCCCACCCTGAATTTTAACCATGAAGTGTCTGAACCACACGATAGGTGTCCTCTGGATCCCCCCAGAAGGGGCCTGCTGGGCTGGTCCTGGCACAGCAGTACCTCTTGGTAAACAGCATCTCCCAGCCCGGGTTCATCTCATGGCAAATGTATAGACATGGTAGATTTCGTCAGGGAAGTTCTCTTGCCTTTCTTCAGCCAGGAGGTTGAGGCCTGCGCGCCGGACGATTGTCCGCACTACGTCCAGGTCCCGGCACACGCTGCTGTCCACATCGTCCATGATGACTCCCTCCTGGGCCATGTTGTCCTTGATGACAATGATGCCATTGGGGCGCAGGCCAACCTTGCATCTCTTCAGGAAGTCAGACAGATGGTCATCAGTCAGGTGTCCTGGCGAGGGGAGGAGCACACGAGCGTTAGCAGGGTCCATGTAGAACACAGACCAGTCATGAGGGGCTGAGTACTGGTGTATCTGTGGGAGGAATAGCTAGTGTTCTGGTGATCCACCCCTAGACAGGTGTGTGGGTCAGTTCTGCAGATCATGGCATCACCTAACGGATTAAGGCAAGCTGATCTACCTGCCCTCCTCAGATAAATCTCACACCAGCCAGTGCATATCCTCAATACAAGGGAACATAAGTAGGCTGGGGACAGCAGAACCGAATGGGCCTTTTCCATATGGCCGAGATTCTCTCACCTATTACCCACTGGATCCAGACGACGTCATAGGAGTTGGGCTCAGGGCTGAAGTCCTGCAGGCCGCAGCAGAAGTAGTTCCTCACTCGCCTGCCCTCTTCTCCCAGGTAGGTCCTCGCCTTGGTCAAGAAGTCCTCAGTCACATCCACCATGTCCACTGCTTTGAAGAGAGGCAACAGCAGCCTCTTGGTGATCCTGCCAATCCCAGCCCCACAGTCCAGGGCGCAGGTGGTTCCTGTCCTGTTAGGCCCATCCTGAAATGAAAGTGAAAATGAGGGACAGGAGAGACATAACCCTGCCAAGAGGAACATTAAAGCTCACAAGCTATAACAGAGGGACATGGCAATGGGCACTGGGAACTGGACCTTGGCAATGCCAGCTGAGGGCCTTTGTCATAGAACAGCATGGTCAGGAGCGCTACAAGCTGCCCTCATGTTGCCTGGCAGAGAGGAGGTCCGCTCCAACAAGGAAGTGGGGGGCTGAGTCTCCACAAGTTATTCTATCCATGGCCTCTCAGCTGAGACACCAACAGGGGAGTTTCCCCCCACACACACATTCAGTGAGACTCGGTTGGGCTGCATGGACACTTGGTTGCTACAGGTATTGAACTGAGATCATTTCCCAGTGAGCAGAGGTTTGGGGTTGGCTTCATGTGGCGCGATCAGCCAGACATCAAGACCACTCACAAATTCCCCTTTAATGGATGACCAGCTAGGCCTTGAAGGCACTGGGCAGCCAAAGGAAAGAGACAACAGTCCATCTTCCCCCTGTGCAGAACAGTCAGGTCTCTAGACAGAGAGCTATGGAAAGCTGTGGGATGGGAAAGAGCCACTCAGCAGGTGTTTGGAGCATGGAGGACATCCACCCACTGTTAAAGGACAAGCTGTAGGACATCTCCGCCCCTCCCCAGACGGATCCAGACCACCTACCCGAAGGAACTTAAGCAGGAATTTTTTGGAGCTGTTGATGTCAATGCTGGAGATGTGGCCGTACCCACCCAGCATGCCGTCCACCGTGGGCGGCACATCCTTCCAGTATTTCTCAGCCTTGGAATAAAATTCCATCTCATCCTCCACAACCTCGCTCGTCATGCTGCTGAGTGGAATTGCCCCCTGGGTTAGGGACTTACCTCACTCCTCAAAAGAGAGGAAAAGAAAACAAAGATATGTCAGCCTGCCAGAAGCAAAAAGTCACTTTACACCAAGAGCAGCACAAATCAGGGAGACCAAGCAGGGCAACGTAGCGTCAGGCCCTGTCTACAAGCCACCAGTATTCATACCACCTGGGCCCATTCTGAACAGGGTTAAATGATAAGAGTTTAACCACCGTGTTCTCAATTGCAGGAGCAGCAGGAGGGCCTGGTAAATTTCACTTTATGGCTACTTGAGAAAGTTTTGGGCAGTGGCAAAAGCATTAGAGCAACCTGCAAGCTCAGTGTATAAGTACTGCACTGGCTTGCAAGCTGGAGTCTTCCCCTTTGCAGCTATCAGGCCAGGGTTTACCTTTTTTTTTTTTTTTTTTTTTTTTCCCCCAGTGAAAACTCATGCCTGGGACACCACCACCCTCATTAAGGAAGGTTTCCTACCAACCACCCGCAAACATCTTCTCCCATCTCAAAAGCCCTGACAACTTTTCTCCCTTCCTGGCATCTGCTCTCTTCTAATCCATACATGGGTTTGCCCTTTGTTCTTAGAGCTTACATCTGTCAAGTGTTTGCGAATCCATCACAGCCTCCCTTTAAGAACTCGCAGCCAGACTATACATACTGAGCTCTGCTAACCTTTCCTCCAAGTCATCCCTTCTTGCCCTTCTCGTTGACAGGGTGAGATTCTGGGCAGCATCTTGGGGCTTTAAGCCACTTTTGCAGCCTTCCAGTCCTGGGCTCTTCATGGGGCTGCCTGACGAGCCACAGCATGGCACAGAATCTCTGCAGCTCCCACCACGCCCCCCCATTCCCACCACATGCCCAGCTGCAGGGCGACCTTTAAAGCTGATTTCTGCTTGGCCTGCACTGACAGAAGTCTCCCCTCAGCCAGATGCAGGCTTTTAGGACCTTTCAGGTCCAATCTGGTCCTTTTATGCAGCGTAAAGGCGTGGGGCCGATGACCTCAGCCCCAGTACCTATCTGGCAGTGACGTGCCCAGAACTGGACGCAACATCCCAGGGGCAGTCACACCATAACCAGATGGTCATAACCCTGCTCCATGATGTGCATTTTTGGAGGCCGAACTCTCATTTTCACTCATCCTTCCCTTCCCTTCCTACCCCTGCCTGAAAGCCTTATGAGAGTTACATTTTATAGATTACATGTTTATCTAGGTTGACACCCCATCAGTCACCCCCAATTACAGCCAGGGTAGCTAAAAGTTATTCTAAGCACCTACCTGAAGACTGTAAATTTCAGTCATGACCATAAGTTGGACGCTTGGCAATATAACAAAGTCAAGGTATAATCAGGAATACAAGCTGTAAATTCCTAAAGACATCTCATAATTCAAACCACTGAGGACTTGATTCAGTGCGCTGAGGATTAAAAACTAGATTTAACATGGCCAAAGGGTAAATTCAAGGACTCCAAACACCTTTACAGCGAAAGAAACAGATGGTTTCGTGGACTAAATTTCCTGAGAAATATAAAAATCTTTTCTAGGGTAGCCTAAAGAGCTTCCAATACCCTGGCAGGATTTCAAACAGCAACAGAGAGGGAACAAAATAAAAAGTATCCAGAGACTAATAGCTCAGGGAGGTGGTAACAGGTTATGGGAAGTCTCACCTTGATCACCAGCTCGAATCCAGCTTGGGTTGCTAATGATGAAAAGCAGATCCCTGTTCTATGGCCTGTGTGGAAATAAATGGCTAGGTGTCAGTCCAGCAGCTATAGCGCACACGCAGATTCAATACCGCAAGTGTCAGCGATTAGCTACCATCTCAGCAAGGAACCATGGACCGACGGAGTCTCTCTCTCTAACCTGCAGGGGGCTCCTGCATATAAGTGCTGAGGCACCTTTAGGTTTGTGATCTTGATGCCTGCACTATTCCTGTTGTGGGGATCTCAGCGGGTGTCAGTCATCAGGGCAGTCACATGTGACAATGTTAGCTCTGCCCCTCAAGGCACAAGTGGAAGGGGCTTACATACTATGGGGCCGAGGGCAATGTATGAACCTACAGAATAGGGCCCTCAGCCCCGCACCTTTCATCAGCAGTAAATTCCCTTTAAAGACACTTACGATGCAATGCAACAAAATACTCACACTTGTTCCCTGATGGGGGTAGGGGGACCATGAGTATTGGGTTCTATGCCCCAATTTAAACCCTCCTTTGGGGACTTGAGTTGGGCAGAGTTCACAGCCCTGGACAGGGACACAATCCCATGCTCTAGGTGTCCCTAAGCCTCTGACTGCCAGGAGCTGGGACTGGAGGCCAGGGGATGGATCACTTGATAATTGCCCTGTTCTGTTCATTCCCTCTGAGGCATCTGGCATTAGCCACTGTCGGAAGACAGGATACTGAGCCAAATGGACCTTTGACCTGACCCCTTACGGGCATTCTTACGGACAGGAAAAGAATGTGTTGTGGCAACCCTTCACAGAGGAGGCAGCAATATTCAAGTGGGACATTGGCACTTTAAGGGCTTGTCTACATTACAAATGCTGTGCTGGTAACACCAGCAAATTTAGCTTGGGTTGCTAGTGACCGAAAGCTAATGCCAGCAAAGCCGTCTAATGGAGACGCAGCTTCTACTGACAAAAGTTCTTTCGCTGGCATAGTTACACCACTTCCCTGGACAACATAAGTTACGCTGGCAGAGGGACTCTTTGCACATACACAAGGGCTTTTACCAGCACAGGTATGTGAGGCAGGGGGGTGTGATCATTTTCCCCACACTCCTTGCTGACATAACTATGTTGGCAAAACTCAGTACCGTGCACCAGGCCTACGAGAACATACCAGGTCCGCAGAGGAAGCACTGGGAGTTCGTTTTGCCCTTAGTATGTTAGGGCCTTACCCTGCTCCATGTGAAATTGACGAGATCAGGTACGTAGGGAAACAGACACATAAGCACAACTCAGAGATACTGGTGTTAAACTGACAAGAATGTAGGTTGGGTTTTTTTAGAATCCACTGCTCAGATCTGCCCCCAAATCACTGCAGGGATTGGGGCCCCTCTCTGCGTGTCTCCTTGCTCAGGCTGATGGGAAGAGGGAGTATCAGTGTTTGGAGGCCTGTGTCCAACTCCCAAAAGAAGTAAAGAAAGATACCCAAGTCACTGCTGCCCAGTCCCCAGTGAGCTCCCACAAACAACCCTCCTCCTAAGGACGTTCCCTCCTCTTGGCCTCCATGCAGGCATTTCACAAGCATGTGGGACACCTGAGAGTGCCAGGAGTGCAGGTGACACTGAACAACTGTGGCAGCCAACAGCTTCCTCCTGGGACGCTGCTCTGGTGCTGTCATATGAAACTTGCAGCCCAAAGCCAAAGGGCAGGTCCTGCAGCCTGGCTCTTATCTCCAGGGCCCCTATCTCCCACTGTCAGGCCAAAGAATGCACTGGACCCCAGCTGCCAGCACTCCAGTCACATGAGCATGCAGGAGTGTGACAGAGTCCACTAAATATACATCTGCTGCCTCTTTGCATGCCAGGGTAGTTCCAGGTTTCCAACCAGACAAGCACAGGAGAGCACTGAGTATACTCTATACCCAGACGGTGCCAGCAATCCCAGGGCAGAGAACATGGAACCACATCTTCCCTGCTATTGGTCAAAATCCTGCCTACAACAGGGTGTAAGTCCGGGCAGGGGTCTGGCCAAGTGGACCCATGTCTGCCCTAGGGGCTTTCATTCTTGCAGCTACCCCAGTTGCTAAAATCCCAGCCTAGGCAAGACCCAAGAGTTCAATATTTCAGTACCTGGCTCTCAGAAAGACCAGCCAAGTGGTGCTTCCCCTGAAGAAGCGCCTGACTTGGCACACCAGGGGCATTTGCATGGTGCTGTTTCGTTCTGTGCCCAGGCCCTCACCAGTCAGAGGAGCCACTGCACTCTCAGGACAGATCTGATTGGTTTTACCTTCCTACCGCAGTAAGAGTCAGGCTGGAGCAATTACACTGAACCCCCTCGAACCACTCTCTTCTGGGGGGTAACTTGCTTGGCCCCGGGCACATACACCCTTGTAGCGTAGCCAAGGCCTCTGCAGGTACATGGGGAAATGTAATTCTCCCCGAGGGCAGCCGAACCAGCAGAGGGAGCGATAGAGTAAACGGCACACAGGGTGTTTTACCGCCATATTAGTCAGTGCAGTGGTAAAGACACCTGCCCAGGCCCCATCAGAGTTTTCCCCATTACTGGAGCTACCTGGGTGGAGAATTAGAGATCTGTATTTTGCTAGACTCAGCGGGTGGAGATAAACTCAGGCTCCAAGCACATCCTTCTCATGTGAAAGGCAACCCCAGGCACTGGCGACACACCAGCCCCAAAGCTGCATACAAAGCTAACGCTGGTCAAGCTTTTTGTCCCTTGCACCAGCACCAAAAAGGTTCAGGGCACTGCGGCGATGCAGATAACTGTGCTTTTTCAGTTAAGGTTCCCCCGCCCTATCTCCTCAACCTGGCCCCACATTTTAAAACTTGGGCCCATGTTTAGACCCAACTATCGGTGCTGGGCACCCAGAGCCCCTAGTAAAATTGTGTGAATCCAGCAGCTTTTATTTAGGTGCCTAAATTCATGCAGTGAGTGTGAAAACTCTGGCCCCAGTGAATAGCGGCACACTGCTTTCCCCAGCATGCGGCGTGGCTGCTCACCGGGAGAGCCTGCCATTGCCCAGCTGGGGAAGCCAGAAGTGAACATGCTCCCAAGGCAGAAATCCCACATGCCCCTGCAGGCACCCTCATGCAGGGTGCAGAAGATGACAGGAATGCCAAACCCTTGTGCACCCCAGCGCACAGAGCAGAAAGATGTGGCTATGTACATGGTTGGGAGGTTTAACACCCCCTCTCCTTGCCAATTAAAGACCCCTGGGGCATAGGAGTAACAACCAGAAGATGCACAACTCAGCTAAAGAAGCAAATACCAGAGGCCTAGATTGGGGGCTCACAGGTAGATGACAACTCCTCCAGAGATGAGAGGGAACGTGCCTCTACTTCCAGGCACAGTGAGGATCCAAGCCTCCTGGGAATAAGTCCCCATTCACAGCAGCTCTCTAACCTCCTCCCCCACTTACCGTGTAACCCCATCCCCTGCAAACACACAGGGACTGCCCCATGCAAGGTAACGCTGAACCCATCAGCAACCCCCTCCATGCAGTGATGCCCCCTTCTCACAAAAGCATTCACAGGCAAGCATCAGCAGCAAGCACAGGGGAGCCCTGTGTGGAGGCCCTGGGTGGGTGGCAATTTCTCTGCAGATCTTGGGGTATCAGTGGACTAAGAAGGCTGAACGTCCTGCCTGCTCTGTGGGGGGGCAAAACAGGCCTACCCCCCACCCCACCCTCCTGGCAAGATGGCTCAGGGAAGCAAATCCTCTGGACTTCATCTACTCCACCTGTTTCTCACGGACTCTAAGGCCATGCCTACACTGGCACTTATGTCAGCAAAACTTTATCGCTCGGGCGTGTGGGGGAAAAAACAGCCATCTGAGCAAAATAATTTTTGCCAGCATAAGCACTCTCGTGCACAGCGCTATGTCCGCGGGAGACACTCTCCAGCCGACCTAGCTACCGGTGCTTGTTGTGCAGGTTTTATAACAGAGCTACGTGAGCGTTCTTACAGCCGCACAGTGTAAGTGCTCAACTCGACCATGTATTATGAGATTTCTAAAGGCAGAGGAACAAGACAGCTCCCTGAGCCACGGCCCAGGTAAATAGTACGTAGCAGTGTGGTTAAGAAATAAGACTTTGCACCTACAGAGCACCTTTCATCTGAGGAGCTCACAGCACGGAGGTGTCACATAATGCAAGCCACACAAAGAGGTGTGTGTGTGCGCACACCCTGACCATAGGGTGCACACAGGCACACACACACACCTGGTGTGACGTTATTGACCATTTACAGGAGGAAAGACGTGTTTTGAGCTTTGGGGTGGGGATTTCCCAGCTCACCGTACAAATAAGCTCAGCCAGGACTCTTGACACCCACCCCCTTGAGGTTACCCCCAAGTCCTGAAGAGTCACCAGGGGAACCCAACTCACGCTCCCTTGATTTTAGCCTGCTGTGTGTAAGGCTAATCAGTATCCTGCTGGCAGCACGCTGTGGCCAGGGCCCTGAGATATCGCAACCAAGGACCGAAGCCTTCCCCATGTGCCAGGGTCTCTTGCTTGGAGGCCCCGGTGCCCACGCAGAGGTCCGGCTGCCTGGGAGGCACTGGGGCCGCTGGTGCACGGGGTGTCTGGAGGACCCTGGGCCCGGGAGCTTGGTTTGGGGGTGCTGGTTGATGGGGAGAGGCAGGGAGCGCGGGGTGCTGCAGCCGACGGGGCTTCTCTCTCCAGGCCCGGAGCGGAGGAGGTGCCCTGGGGCACCTCGCACTGGAGCCGCCCCAGGATCCTAGCCTGCGGGCCAGCCTCTCCGCTCCCCAGCTCCCGTGCCACGGGGGCCGGCCCGGCCGGCTGGGGGAATGCAGCGAGCCCAGGGCCTCCTCGGGGTAACTGACCAGGGCAGGCCCGCTCCTCCCCTCCCTCGTCCCCGGGGAACCTGCTGCAGCTTCCTCCCCACCCCCGGTGCAAACTCACCCCGGGTCTGCAGCGCCTGGGGCTGAGCAGCTGGGGGGGGAGCGGGGGGTCTCCTCCCGTCCCAGCAGCAGCGATGCACCCCTGGATTTCCCCCCTCCTGCTGCAGCAGCTGCACGCTGGCCTGTCTGCTCCTCCTCCGCGCGAGCGTAATTTCCTTAAATAGTTCAGAGTGAAAATCCCTCCCATCAGGGCCGGGGGGAGAGATTTATTCCAGGTTACAGCAGGGAGCCACCTACCAGGGGGAGGGGCAAGAGAGAGCTCCCTCCTTTCACTGCTCTTCTAGCTCCCCTGCTGGGCTCTGCCCCACTCCTCCCTCTCCAGACCAAGGCAGAGCCACCCCGCATGAAGGCTCTTAGCAAATAGCACCAGGGACCCAGGCAGGCTGAGGCTGGCCCCAGAGTTAGGGCTGTTGTCAGAGTACACACAGCTCAGACTGAGGCCTGGCCCGATGTGGGTGCCCAGCGCCTCTGGAAATGTGGCCCTTTGTGTCTGCATGGTAGTTTCTATCTCACTCCCCAGCCTTAAGGGCCCCAGAGGGTGTTTGCAGCCCATGCCCGTGCAATCCGATTTGTGAACTTTCGACTGGCACGGTGAGCTTTACTAGCGCTCCCCAAGCTAGTAAAATGCATCTGGCCCCTTGGTCTCTCTCTGCGCAGCACCGCTGAAATGCAGCTGCCTATGGGGTGGGGAGTGGCGACCAATTCGTGCATATCGATGGACAAAGAGGGCGCGGAAGGGAAAATTTGGGTGAAGGGCACCAGGGCAAACTTCCTGTTCTTAGGAGGTGAGGTATCCTGGAGCAGAGGGTATGGCCCTGGATTGGAAGTCAGAGAAGCTGGCTTCTGCCCTTAGCTCTGCCACTGACTGAGTGACCTCTGGCAAGTCACATCACCTCATGTCACAGCTTTGTGCCAAGTTTCTCCACTTGCAAAACTGCGTATTGACAGTACTTGAGCTGCTTGGACTCAGGCCAAACCCCAGAGCCCCAAAGCAGGATTCTCAAACCAGGCAGAGGAACAACTGTCGCACAAGTTGGGCTCGATCCCATAGATAGGCGTAGAACACACTTAACACAGGGTATGTGCCTGCCCCTGCGGGAGGGCTGGAGCCAGGTCACTGACAGGTAGAGGAGGCAGCAGAGTGCCAGCTCCAAAGACAGCTTCATTCCCAGAGGTGGCTGCATTTCAGTAACGGCGTCGACAGGCAGATGAGTCCCTGAACATCTGGTCATGTTCACATATTGTGATTCTGTAAAGCTGCTCGGGGGTCTTTGTTTTTTTCAATATTGACTAATAGGGGTTTTTAATGCTTATCTACCAGCTAGGTGAGCGATGGCCCACGGTGAGCCATCACTCTATCACAGGTACTTACATGGCTCCTGTTACCACAGTATGTGAGCAGCTCACACCATCCCTGTGAGGTAGGGTAGAGCCATTTCATGGTTGGGGAACTGAGGCAGAGAGACCAAGACCCGGACTCACAAAGGGATTGAGGTGTTGCCATGCTGAGCAGGGCGATGCCCGATTTTAGGAGCCCAGAAAAATCCCAGGAACTGTGATTCACAAAGACCACGTTCAGCGCCTAGGAACCCCGTACAATGACTGGGAAGTAAGGCCTTAGAACAGGGGTTGGCAAACTTTTTGACCCGAGCGCCATATCTGGGTGGGGAAATTGTATGCAGGGCCATGAATGTAGGGGGTTGGGGTGCGGAAGGGAGTGCGGGGTGTGGGATGGGGTGTGATGTGCAGAAAGGGGCTCAGGTCAGGGGGTTGGGGTGCAGGAGGGGTTGTAGAGTGCAGGAGGGAGCTCAGGTAAGGGGTTTGGGATGCAGGGTACAGGAGGGGTTCAGGGTGTGGGCTCCAGCCCAGCGTTGCTTGCCTTGAGCGGCTCTGGGGTGGCAGCAGCGCGCAGCAGGGCTAAGGCAGGCTCCCTGCCTGCCCTGGCCCCACGCACTCCCAGAAGTGGCCAGCATGTCCAGCAGTGGCTCCTGGGGGTGGGATGGGGGCAGGTGGCTCCGCTGCATGCTGCCCTTGCCTGTGGGTATCACCCCTGAAGCTCCCATTGGCTGCGGTTCCCCATTCCCCTGAAGCTCCCAGGCTGCGGTGCCTGCAGGCGAGAGCAGCGCAGAGTGGAGCCTAAACCTGGGAGTTAGGCACCTAAGAGACAACACCCCAGATCCCACATGGGCAGGGAATTGAACTCCAAGTCTTCCAGGTGCCAGACTTGATCCCTGACCATCCGCCCTCCCTGCCAGTCATTGAGTGCCAGTGCCATGGGTCACTCCAGGGAAATAAATCAAATGATAAGAAATAAAAATCAAAGAAGTTACCTTCTGCCGGAACGTTTCAGTCACATGTTACCGTGGATACAGGGTTCTGTTAACAGTATTCGTCTCTTCCTAGGAATCACTGACAGGTTCAGTAACCAATAAGGAAGCAGCACTTCAGCCTCAGTGTTCCATAGAGTGTGTCTTTTTAAAATAAATGGACATCATTTTATTTTTTCCATCAGGAAGGCCCTCGTGGCCACATGCAAACCAGAGTGTGATGTGGGGCAACACCAGCAGGCCCAGGCCTTTCCCTGCCGGATCCACTGCTGATAAAAGAAACACAACTTGTGATCCCCAAAATAAGGACAACAACCCACAACGTACCAAGGTAGAGTCAGTCACCTCAGACACTTGGGCTCAGTAAACTCAGGAAAAGCTGTGTCCACTAAGTTTGGGATTTCAAAGTTCAAGAGTATTGGGATCCAGAGTTCTGACCTGAGCCATAAAATCTGGATTCAGAGCCAGACTTGTGGGGGAAATGTTGGGATCTGAGGTTTTGGCCTATCTCTAAGGAATGAGAAAACATGCTTTAAATTGTTCACATGTTCAACACATATGAATATACTCACATGCCCTACTGCAAGCACACACAGTTGCACTCCCCACACTATTGCACAAACATGTAAGCACATCTTCACACCTCTAACTGAGAGAGTTAGGAAGAAACTTCCTTCATGGACAGGTTAATCCATAACTTCCCACCTCTAGATTCTTGCACTTTTCTCTGAAGCAGGGAACTGAGGAGGTAACATGGTGCTGGAGAAAAACAATTGTGGTACCAATCTTCAAAATAGGAAAACAGAATGATTCTGGCAATTACCATCTTTTAAGTCTAATTTCAAACTTTCATGGACCAAAAATTAAGAGAAAAAAATCTGCAAGCACATCTGGAGGATAACAGAACGGGTTTCTAACGAACAAATCATGCCAGATATATTTGGTGTTCTGAAGGAACTCAAATATGAAATTGCAGAACTACTAACTGTGGTATGTAACCTATCCCTGAAATCAGCCACTGCACCAAATGACTGGAAGGTAGCTAATGTAATGCTGTTTTTTAAAAAGGGCTCCAGAAGAGATCCCGGCAACTACAGGTTGGTAATCCTAACTGGACAAACTGGTAGAAAGTATAGTAAAGAAAGGAATTATCAGATACATAGATAAACATGATATGTTGGGGAAGAGTCACACAGCTTTGGTAAAGAGAAATCATGCCTCACCAGTCTATAAGAATTCGTTGAGGGAATCAACAAGCATGTGGATAAGGGTGATCCAGTGGATATACTGTACTTGGACTTTCAGAAAGGCTCTGACAAGGTCCTTCACCAAAGGCTCTTAAGGAAACTAAGTAACCATGGGATAAGAGGGATGATCCTCTCATGGATGAGTAACTGATTGAAAGATAGGAAACAAAGGTAGGATTAAATGATCAGAAGAATAGCAGGGTCCCCCTCAAGGATCTGCACTGTTCAATATATTCATGAATGATCTGGAAGAGGGGGTGAACAGTGTAGCGGCAAAGTTTGCAATCTATACAAAATTATTCAAGGTAGTCCAAAGCAGACTGCGAGGAGTTACAGCGGGATCTCTCAAAAGTGATGACTAGGCAACAAAATGGCAGATGAAATTCATCTTAGATAAGTGCAAAGTAATGAACACTGGAAAAATCATCCCAACTATACCTATAGAATGATGGTCTTTAAATTAGCTATTACCATCCAAGAAAGAGATCTTGGAGTCACCATGGATAGTTCTCTGAAAACTTCCCACTGAATGCGCAGCAGCAGTCAAAAAGGTTAACAGTATGTCAGAAACTATTAGGATAGAAAATAAGACAGAAAACATCATCATGCCACTATATAAATCCATGGTGCACCCACATATTGAATACAGTGTCCAGTCCTGGTCATCCCATAACAGGAGGGATATAGTGGAACGGGAAAAGGTTCAGAGAAGGGTAAGAAAGGTGACCAAGGATACGGAACTGCTTCCATACAAGGAGAGACTAAAAAAAATTATGGTTGTTCACCTTAGAAAAGAGATGATTAAGGGGTGATATGGTCAAGGGCTATAATATCATAAATGGTGTGTGGAGGGGGAAGTGTTATTTACCCTTTCCCACAATACAAAAATCAGGAGTCACCTGATGAAATTAATAGGCAGCAGGCTTAATGCAAACAAGAGAAAGTACTTTTTCACACAGTCCACAACCTGTGGAACTCATTGCCATGGGATGTTGTGAAGGTCAAAAATATAACTAGGTTCAAAAAAGAACTAGATAAGTTCATGGAGGATAGGTCCATCCGTGGCTATTAGCCAAGATGGCTAGGAACAGAGCCCCATGCTCGGGGTGACCCTAAACCTTCGACTACCAGAAGCTGGTAGTGGAAGACAGGTGGATCACTCCATAATTGTCCTGTTTTATAAATACCTGCTGATGCTCTATATGGGCCACTGTCAGAGACTGGGTGGGCAAGATCGAGCATGGTCCAACCCAGCATGACAGCTCTTGTGTTCTTATGTAATTTTTATTGATTGAATCACAAAAGTAGCAGATATAGTAAAGTTTGGATTTCAGTAAGGCATTTGACATGGTATCTCACTAAACCTTATGTGGAAAAAAATAGTTCAAATTAGCTTTTACACACTGTCTTGGTGACTGAAAACTACCTGAAAGGCTAGTAATAACAATAGTACTGTAATACCTCGCTTTGATATAGCGCTTTTCATTAGTAGAGCTTAAAGCACTTTACAAAAGAGGTTAGTATCATTATCCCCATTTTACAGATGGAGAAACTGAGGTGCAGGGCAGCAAAGTGACTTGCCCATGGTCACCCGGCAGACCAGTGGCAGAACCAGGTATAGCCCAGGTCTCCTAAATCCCAAACCAGTGTTCTACCCACTATACCAGGGCTGCTGATAAATGGCAATGCAATGTGCTTTGGGGAGATGGCCAGTGGGGTGCTGTGGGTTCAGTATTGGGCTGGTCTTATGTGAAATCTTCATTAAAGAACTGGAACTGGGGGTCAGTAGCACAGTAACTGAACTGGGAAAGGATCTCAAATTGGGGAGTGATGAGAAAGAAGCAAGTACAGAGACATAATGCAAAGGGAGCTAGAGAGGATAGAAATATGGGCAGAGCTAGACTGGACAAACGGAAGCTAAAATCACTGCTGTTTAATAGAAAGGAGACCCTGCCAGAGTGGTAACAGTGACAGCAACATTAGGGTCATACTGGACAATGAACTAGGTATGAACATCATATACTGTCAAGAAGTCAACTCCTGCCAATGGGCCACTGACCAGCCTCGATTGCCCATGTGTTACCTTGTCAAACAAGCACAGGCATGATTTCACCCAGGCTGCCTCTCACGCTTGGGAGGAGCTCCCTTTAAACACCCACAAAGCCACTTCTCTGCCCTGCAAATTCCTCCTTACAACTTTCCTTTGCCAGGATGCCTACAGAAAAGTTGACACCAGAAAGGCAGCTGGCACGCTGGAATCGCTGCCCATCATGTCAAACAACAGTATTTTCCTGTGCTCCCCATCAGGGTGTCTGTCTCCATCTATTACCTCTTGCAAGACTGTAAGGTTTTACGTGGGCGTGGCAGAATTCAATAGTTATTTTTTAAATAATTTTGGCAGATGATAGCAACATTTATTTTTAAGCATTTTTAATTGTTTTAAATGTTCACAGTTGCACAAAATTAAGCATTTTTTCTCATTTTGTCGCTTTAATTTTCACAGTTGCGGGAAATTATGGGGGTCAGACAATTATTTAATGACAGTAGACATGGAGCTATTCAAAGATGAAGCTCTATACCCGTTAAAACACAAATTGTCAACGGCACATGTCAAAATAGACAAACTAAATATCCTTAATCAAACTTCTATAAGTTCTCAAGCAGCTTTTTTCTTACTTTGCCTACCTATACATTTCAATGACCATGGATGGATATATTTTTTCTTAGGTTTGTGTGTATATGGTAAAATCGACGTTTACTGACATTTACCAATCAAAATCTGACCCTGTCAAGCCTAATCATAGGCTCACTGGGGCGGGGATTTTCGTTCTGTGTTTGTATAGCACCTCGTACAACGGGTCCATGACTGGGCACTTAGGCAATACTACAATACAAATGACAACTTGCAGTGTGATGTGGCCACACAACCAAAGCCACCGTCATTCTGGGCTGCTTACACCAAAGTATCTCCTGATGGCGCATGGAGGAATTCCCTGACATGCTGTGCTCAGCTCTGGACACCTAAGATCTGGCTGAATTGGAGGAACTTCGGAGAAGAGCAGGGCAAACTGGTGAAGAAAAGATCCAAAGAATTAAACACGCAGAGTTTGGCTAAACCTCGGCTGCCATGGAGGTGGGTGAGTGAGTGAGTGTAAGAACAAGAGGATGAAACTGCGATACCAGGGAGCATGAAAAGCTTTCTGGCCATGCGTCTGTCAGACCAGATTTGGCAGAGCACTGGGAGCACAGCTGGGCGTGATACTGATGGAGACCTGGGACAGCAGCTAAAGTAATGGGCCTTTTCCAGCACTGGCTGGTTCTGATCTCACCCTGGGTTTAAGGGTGGAGTTATTCCTGGTTTACACTGATGTGTGTGTGATCAGGAACACGTAGGCTTGCCGGAACCTCTCTGGCCCTCCCCCGGTAATCCCCCCAAGTCCTCCCTGCTATGCCCCTGCCCTGCCTCTTATCCCCAAGACCCTACCCCACATTTGCTCCACTCCCCCACTCCCCTGTTGCTCACTGCTTTTCCCCTCCCCTCCCCAAACGGGGTCCACAGGAACTTCCCTGTGGAGCTGGGGCTGGGAGCTGCAGCTGCTGGATACAATGAGGATGTGGCCCTTGGCTGAGTAGGGGCTGGCATGGGTGATGACCTGGTGCCTCCCTGCCTCCCCTGCCCACAGTAACTGGGCTTTGGGTGTCCAGTCAGTAGACCTGGCCGGACATTGTCAGGTCTCCTTTTCTGGGGAAGCACAGCTTTGCATCTGCCAGAGCCAGAAGTGGCTTGCTGTGACAGGGTGGGGCTGAGCCCCGAGGAACATAGGCCCTGGTACCTTTCAACTTCCCTTCTCTGCAGACACAGGAGGGAATCAAACCTTGCGGGGCTCCAGAGCACTGACTCCGCACAGCCACTCAAGCGCAACCATGCCTAAGCCTCCAACTCCACTGTTAGCAAGGCTGCCTCCGGTTACCAGGCAACCTGAGCGGCAAGCGGCTGTGCGGGCAAGGGGCATGGGGCGAGGTGAAGGGCAGAGCCTAGGAAAGTTCTTCAGAGCCCTGCCAGGTACAGGACAGGACTCCGCAGCCATCCGCTAACAACCGCCTTCCTAGCAACAGAAACGTCACAACACTCATTCCTGGAAACCAAGGGCCGGGCTGGAGACAGCCCACTGGAAGGAACAACGGCTCACACTTCAGAGCAGCCCTTGCCAAAGGGATGTCAGACACCGTGAGACCCTTGGTGAGAGACTGATAAAACACACCCAAGGGAAGTAACACAGCCCAAAGAGATTCCACTGCTGCTCTCTACCTCTGTCTGCTTAGGAGTGTGTGTGTGTGGATCTCTCTCTCTACACACTGGTATACTTCTGGGTGAATGTATAAATCAAGTGTGCACGAGTGAATGTGTACGTGCATTTGGCCAGAGCATGTATGCGTATGTGTGTACATGCATCAGGAAGGACTGTGTGTGTGTCCATGCATATATGCATCTGGATGAAATGTGAGTGTTCGCGCATGCACACACACATATCTGCATGGAGAGAGAGTGGGTGTGTATACATGTGCATCTGAGTGGATTGTGCGCATCCTCTGCATTTTCAAAGGCTGAACCTTACAAACAAACCATACAGTCAGCAGCTGTTTCATTAACATTCACTGTCTCATCTAAACTCTACAGGGATTTGAAAGCCTTGTGTTCCTGGACTGACTGCCTGTGGCTGGTGCCCTTTCTCCTGGGCTCATCAGGACGTCCAAGCGGCATGGGGTCACCTACACCTTGGCATACCAACAGGGCTGGCGGATAGCTGCCACACCTGTCAGGAAGGAGGAGCTGCTGTGCAATCACTGTTTCTAGCATTCAAGAGCCTGGCAGGTAGTCTGACGTTCGTTCTCCACAGGGGGAGTCCGGAACGGCCCCTGCTGGGCACTGGCCAGTCCAAGAGGCTGGGTTTGTGATTCTTCCAACTAGGCCTGCAAATGTGCATGGGGGGGGGGGGCAGAAAAGTGCCCAGGTCCAGAGCTCTCCCCAGCAGAGCAGTAAGTGGCTATAATGAGCCAAGGTCCCCACTGACGTGGGAAGGGGACTCTCCCGACATTCACCCCTGCAGTGCATGGAGCCAATGGCCCCTTTCTGGCCAGACATCACAAGGACACACAGTGAGCTGGGGCTGGGGCTGGGGCTGGGTAAGAGGAATAACTGAAAGTGAAGGGCTAACGCAGCAGCAGCAGCTGGACTCACCCCTCTGCAGCTCTGCCAATTCACCCCCCTGCGGCTCTGCAGCAGCCCCGTGCCTGTCCCAGGCTCCCAGATGCCCCGTTCCCCTGCAGGCCAGTCACAGCGGCAACGTTCCTATCACCGAGTATTATTGCTTTGCCAAGGTCCCTCCGTGACGACCTGCAGCATTCCCTGCTGCTGCCGGCCCTGGACTCCCTCCAGCATCTGGAGAACTGTCTGGTGCTCTAGTGACACAGGCAAATGGGGCCTGAGGCCAGGCCATCCAACTAAAATGAGGGTGACCACAGGCAGAATTTGAATGCAGAGCTCCCAAGAGGTGACAGGCTAATGCCCTACCCAGCATCACTGCACAGCCCCCTTAGCTGGTCTCCCTCGTCCCACCGGACAGCAGCTGCACAGCTGGACCCTCAGACGGACCCCCTAACACTGCCACTTCCAGCAGAACCCAACCCCTCCACGTGGAACCACCAGGGCGTAGGTAGCCTCTGCTGGCTCCTGCAGTACCCCGGCACTGGCACACGGGGGCAGTGTTGGCTTTCCTTTGATGAGCCTCGGGTTTCCCCCCCTACATCGGAGCTGGGCTAAACTTCTCTCCTTCTTGCTAATGGGCTGGGAACTGTCCCACCCCCGCCCCTTCCCTCCCTCTGCTGCCGGTGATAATACCAGGCTGACTCCTCTCTTGTCCCCTCTACTTCCATGTCCCCTGCAAGGGGACGAGAGGGGTTTTAAAAGTTAAATGAGGGAGGGAAAGGAGGTGGGGGGGGGAATCCTGCCAGGGTTGCAACAGAGCTGGAAACTGAGTCACGAATGAACCTTGGGACACAGGGCGGCAGGGGAGAATGGGTCCAGTTCCCAGCCCCTCTCTCTCCTGTCTGCTTCCCACCACCCCATCCCTTCATTTACAGGAGACTCAGCAAATCCCCGGGGCCGATTTCCAGCACCTTTAGTCAGAGGATCTCAAAGCACTCTGCAAATAGGAGCTATTCGAGAGAGCTGGGTCTGCCTCCCTCCCCACCCCACACACACTGCATCTCAACACCTCCACCCTCCTTAGCAGCTTTATCCCATGCGCTTTGCTCACCCTGCCCTGGGTGCTGAAGGGGCAGGGCTGGGGATTTAATCCCCCTCCCCCCCTTATATCTCCCGGGTCAGTCAGGGTGCAGCCAGTGCCACCGGATCCTGGAGGCAACATCTCCCAGCCTATCTCCCTCCAGCCAGAGGCTGCTAGCTCTGGCAGGGAGCCATGCCAGGCTTATGTGGCTGAGGGGCTGAGGACCAGCAGGCGCAGAGCAATCAGCTCTGCAGGCTGCATTTGCACAGCAGCACTGGAGGTCAAAGGAACCAGTCGACCCTGCCTGAAATCCACAGAGGAAAGCAGGAATCCTGCTCCTAAGCTTAAGGGAGCCTGACTCCTGGAGAGCTGCTGAGCTTTGGTCCCCTGGGTGGGGGGGGAGGGGAGGAGGAGTCTCCCTTCGCTCTCCAATGTGTTATCCAGGGACTGTGCTTTGCACCCCTCTCTGATGCATTCAGCAAGGGGGTGCACTGTGCAAACACTCCTGCCCCCTCTCTGCCTTGCTCCTCTGCCAACAGAGGCCTCCCACAGGAAGTCTGGGGGAGCTGGTGTCTCACTGGCAAAATCTCCTTGTCGAGCGGCATGTGCCAGGACTGTGCCCAGCACCCAAGCAGGACAGCAGGGTCTGTTCCCGAGGAGGCTGCCCTTCCCTTGCTACCTTCTGCTGAGCTCTGCTGTGGGGGGTACAGAGGTAAGCAGAGTACCCAAGTTTGGATGAGTGCTGCCTACCCCCTCCAAAAGCCACCTGCTCCCATGAGCTAAGAATGCCCCGGCACCCCTGCAAGCCCCAGACCACTTTTAGGGAGAGGGAGATTTGTTCTGCCCAATTTCAAAGCCACGCCCACACGTTAGCTGTGTCGTGAACTTCAGCGCTGTTGAGTTCCCCTTCCACTACAGAGAGAAATGAGAGAGCAGAGAAGGGGACAGAGAGAAGGTGCCAATGTCAAGAATGAGAGGGTGAGAAATGGCAGATCGTGAACCACGTGGAAAAACAGACATAGAGATTTGGGGAGCTAGGAGAGGAGCAGAGATTAAGTCAGCTGGAAATAGACCTGCCCCCTACATAGTTCACACAAGACAGCCCCTTGCCCCATTCCAACTCGGGGGGACTTGTGCAGTCGTTCCTGCCTGAGATTACAGCTACCCCGGACCTACAACAAATGTAGGTTTTTTAAAAACAGAACCCCCCCTTGAAAAGCAACGAGTTTCCAGTAGGTCCGTGGCCAAACCCAGAGTGCTAGATCCAACCACAGCTGAGGCCTAAGGAAATTGGGATCCTGATCCGAATGCCAGGCCTCTCGCGAGAGTGGCCTCAATGGGCATGTAAGCTGAGCACTCCAAGCCTCGGGGGAGTTGGGATCCCAGTCCAAGTCTCACCTTGCTGCTCGGCTCCACCTGGAGCTTAAATTACAAGGAGGGGGAAGGCTCAAGAGCTGAAAACGGTTTATGATGATTAATTATCTGCATTGTGGTGGCACCTATGAGCCCCAGTCATGGCTCAGGGCTCTGTTGTGCTAGGTGCTGCACTAACCCAGAACAAATACTCCCTCCCCTGAGAAGCAGACAATCTAACCAGCTCGAGGTTCACCAAGCCTTGAATACCACCATGTTCCCTCACCCGAGGTCACTTCCCACCTTTCCTTGTCACAGTGGGAGGAGACGGGTAAAGGACAGGAATTATCAGCAGTATAAAATCACCCCACAGCCACATTTTCCCACGCTACCACTCTAGTCTTCCTACACATGGACTTGTTCTAGCCTTCCTTCACATTCCCCTGGACAGCGAAACCATCTTCACATGTAACAAGGCAGAGCTTGGTCACTGGCCAAGCAGCGTAGAGCCTGCCCCATTGCTAGGCAGGGTGACTCAGGAGACTGCAGTCTGAGCAGCAGCCTTGGGGTTGTGGCAAACTCTGAGCCAACCAGCCACTGGGGAGACAAATGAGGACTCCAGATCTCTTGAATGGGATGGATCCGGGAGTGGCCACTGGAACAGATGGGCTAGAAGGATGGGGTAGAGGAGCCCACTGGGCTGGGTTTCTGCATCACTGGAAGACCTGCTGTCGAACGCTGGAGCGAGTCCCCTGATGGTAGGGGAGGGAGAGACATAAAAGCTCTTTCGGGGAGATGGTGCATTTCCATTTCTAATGGCTGGACGGGAGCCAAGCTCCTTTCAGAAGGCTTCATGGGAAAATGCGATGTGAACGCCGGCTGGGCTACAGGCAGCTCGCAGGCAATGCTGCAGAGTGCCAGAGCTCCAGGGCAGCTGGAGACCCACTGGGCACCCCCTGCCTGCCCCAGTCAGTGCCTTGCTGGACAGAGCAGGAAGGGCAGTGAGGTCAGGCCAGACCTCTGAGCACTGCTATCCCTCACCAGTCTGATCTCCTGTCCTACCTCTGGGGGAGGACAGAAAGGGGATGGGGTGGAAACTCTGGTCTCCCATTTACATTCTAATGCCAGCCTGATCTCAGTGAGAATTTGGGGTCGGGGGGATTCCCAGCTCCCACTCAGCAGAATTCCCAGTCCAAAGGTCTCTTTATTGCATGGCTCGGTTGGTTTTCTTTCTGCTCCTGTCACCCCCAGCAATGTTGTGAACTATTGCAAGGAGCCCTGGTAACTAGAGGGGGTGGCATAGTGCACCAAACACCCCGATTCACTGTAAACCCAAGTTCCAATCACAGCTCAGGCATGTAATCGATGGACTTCATTTTGTGTGGGGGACGTGTTTGGGGTGATCCTTAGACGCTGAGGACCTGTGCTTTGTACGCAAGAGAAAGGGTTTGCCATAAGCAACAATAGCTCCTTCCACCACCTTCACCACCATGCCGGCTTGCTGCCAACCTCCTCCACAGAGGTGGCTGCATTTTAGTGGCGCTGCATGTGGATAACTTCCTGGCCCTTTAAAATTCCACTTGGGCAGGATATTTCCTGCCCTGGGGATTGAATTCCACTGATGCTCCCTTTCTACTGGGAATTTTTAAAGTTCTGATGGGGAAACACGTTGGGATGAGAGGCACTGTAAGGTAGAACCATCATTATGGACTTGATATAACAGTTGAGACAGAAAAAGATTTCTAGATGCCAGGGGCACAAGAGAAGGGGACAAGAAAACCCAAGGATCGCCCGTTCCTTCCCAGTCCCGCTCAAGGGCATGGCGTACTGCAGGTTCTTTGGCTCACTGAGCACACCCATAGAAAGGCTGGGCTGGAAGGGACCTCAAGAGGTCATGTAGTCCAGCCCCCTGCACTGAGACAGGATTAAGTTTGTCAGGGGTGGTCTAGGTATATCCTCGGGGAGGAGAAGTGTGCAGCTCCCATCAAGTTACCACAGCCCCCGCATTTCCAGAGTGGTTGAGGATGGGGCCTTGTTCATCTTTGGCAGTGCATGCCAGCATTGTTCATAATTACCGGGAGGGACTTGTACAGACACAAAGAGCAGTGGGACCTGGGCCTTGCTCTCAACTGTGCCTTTAAAAACCTCCCACTATGATCCCTGGTTTCAAAGCCAATTGAAATAGATCACAAACTAATCACATGGATGCAAAGGGACCAACCCCAGAATATCTTGAAATGAAGCACACACCACCTGGCCCCCTCAGCTCCAGATCCCACTCATGGCCCCGGCCCAGCGCTATTAAATATTAACGTCACCGACCATGTTAGACCTGCATTCAAAGAAAATTATTTATGGGGCTTGATCCCAAAGCCCACAAATAGGCAGGACTCCCACTGTTATAAGGAGAACACTTTGCATTTATACGGCGCCTTTGGTCTAACAGTCACCCAGCATTTGCCAGCCATGAATTAATTGTCCCAACATCCGTATGACGAAGGTCAATATTAATAACCGCACTTCATCTGACAGGGAAGCTGGAGTTCAGGGATGCAATCAGGCAGGTTGTCTGCCCAAGTACAAGTTGTGGGTCAGTGACAGAGCAGAGAATAAAACTCTCCAATAATAGTATTTTTCTCCATAGTTCTCAACTCATTTTACAATGGAGGGTAAATATCGATAGAAAAGAGACAGAAAGGAGGCAGAGCCAAGAACAGAATCCAGGTCTGCTAACTCCTACTCCAGTGGTCCGTCCAGTGAACCATGCAACCATCTAGCCCCTACACCACAACCCCACTGGGTGGGAATGTTGTGGTTTCTTCACTGATCCTCTCAGACAATCTCTCTTTTGTTGTGAGGAACCTCACCCCGCCCCGAACCCCTTAGACTCAGGTTGCAGCTGTACTCATAGGCATTCCTAGTACCTGCTTCCCATCACCCTCCTCCTCACTGGATGTTGCATATTACATGGAAATGGTTCATGCTGCAAACTGGCCACGCATCAGGGCCATGGCGTGTGTCACGGGAGCAGAATCGGCCTGGTGCATCCTGGCAACGCTCAGTTCTCTTAATACCCTGGACACTTCATGCTCTGCTGCTGGGATCCTGTGGAGCAAAGGTGGGGTTCTCCAAAGTGCTCTGCCCTGGCTTACCTGTTGTCTCATTGGCATCAACGGTAAAAAGAGCTGGCTGAAAAAGGCCAATTAGTTTGCAGGAGATTTCAAAACTCCCCCCCCCACCCCCCCAAAAAAAAAAAATTTCCCCAAGCAAATGTTTGGATCTTTTCAAAAAAAAGGCAAAGTAAAAAAAGTTGTGAAAAACGTGTGCAGGAAATCTCTCCAGTGCTAGAAAACCAAAACCTGCTGAGTTTTGCTTAAAAACATTGTTTTGACAAAAATATTTCGACTGGCCCTAAGGGTAAAATTCCCATTGACTTCAATGGGAACAGAGTCAGGCCAACACTTAGGCAGGGGTAGTCAATTATTTTCTATCAGGGTCCAAATTTCTTGGCCAAGGTATAGTCAAGGTCCAGATTCCAGAGAAAATAATTTAAAAAAGACAATAAGAAGTAAATAAAAAGATTTCGAGGTCCGTTCAAAAGCATCTGGCAGTGCGGATTGGGTCCCCAGTTCGCCTATTGACTACCCCTGAATCAGGGTATGTCTACACTGCAAAGACCCATGGCTGACTCGGGTCAGCTGACTCAAGCTTGTGGGGCTTGGGCTGTGGGGCTATAGCATTGCAATGTAGACATTTGGGCTTGGTCGGGAGCCTGGGCTCTGAGGCTCTGGGAGCAGGGCTGTCTGAGCCCAAATGTTGACATTGCTATTTTTAGCCCCACAGCCTGAGCCTGAGTCAGCTGAGCCAGGCTCTGCGACTTGGTGTGGCGGGATTTTTATTGCAGTGGAGACGGACCCTGAGAGCTTCTGCCCCATTCTGCCTGCCCAGTAATTGGACAAGCTTCATCCCATCCATGCTCAAAAGCATTTTTCTATTCTTGGTGGAAGATTTTTAAAAATCAAACACCAGGAAATTGTATGCAAAGAGCTTTAAGAGAGCAGCTGCTCCACCTAAGGTGACCAGACGTCCTGATTTTATAGGGACAGTCCCGATACATGCAGCTTTTGCTTATATAGGCTCCTATTACCCTCCACTCCCTGTCACAATTTTTCACACTTGCTATCTGGTCACCTAGCTCCACCCCTACTGTCATGGTTGGGTCAGTAGGAATCCCACTGCCTGGACAGTCCTCGGATCCCCAGGAAGAGTGGGGAGGTTACAGATGGAGTGTCCTCCTTAACTCTCAATTTCCTTTGGCACTATGGTTTTAAGTTAGTCTCTTAATGCTGCTTTACTGTGGATTTTGGGGGGTTAATTGAACTGACGATAAATCTATCTTGCAGATTCCCCCCTTGATCTTCCTTTTGATTATTATTAGCTCAACAGAACATGCTTTAAAATAAAAAAAAAATCATGTTTCCATATTTCCCCTGGTCTTCATTCCTTAACTAGGACCAAAAGCCCTGTTTCTCTTAATCTGTCCCTTTGAATTACACACAGATTTCCATCAGTGCACATGCTATCCCGACATTTGCCATCCAGCTAAATCTTCCAGAATACACGCAACCGTGGGGAAGTTGGCAGCCATCGTATCTCTAGGTGAACTGACAGAAACAGGTGCCATAACCAGTGCTATGCAAGCGAAGACAGTGCTAGCTTCCCCTGCCACCCGCAGGCCTTACCTTACCTAGAGGGCTGTATATGCTGACTACAAAATTAACTGCAGAATTAACCCTATGGCTCCAGAAGCAAATCTTTCATTTAAAAAAAAATGCTTCTAGCCTTCCTAATTGCAAAGAAAACTTTTCCAATGTGAACTGAGCATGAACCAATGCGATGTCTGCCTGAGTTTGAAGACAGCCTGAAGCAATAGTTCTCAGACAGGTATGACCTGCTCTATTATCAAACTGGGCTGTGGCTTCTGAAACCTAATGATGACAGTTTAAATTCAGTCCTATTAACTGTTTCACTGCTGGTACTTTTAGCAGAAATATCCAATCACCCTCAATCCCCAGCTGCCCAAACCTGAGCTCACCCCCAACAGCTTGTGATGCAGTTTTGCTTGGTCAGTACTTTGCAGCATGTGGCAAAGTGACAATGTAGGAGCAGAGTAAAATAAAGGGATTTTAAACTCCATATAAATGACACAAAAAGAATGTGCCCTATTCACTTCTGCATTTAACACACACACACACACACACACACACACACACACACACACACACACACACACACACACACACACACACACACACACACACGTGGAAGCTGTGGCAATATTCCCATTCAGCTACAGAAACTGAGAGATCTTAAGCTGAGCTTGCTGCAAAATGCATACGGCATGTGTTCTCAAGGGTCCTCTTCTAGGCAGGAGTGAGCAGGTGACTCTTTATGGTCCAGCCTACCCAGATCCTCTGCTGTGACTGCCAGCAATGAGCTAACCAGTCTCAACTACTACGGTGGCTTTTATTATGTAGAGACCTGTCTGCTAAGAACTGGACTGAGTCACCAGCTTGTTCTCACGGGCACCTGAAGAGACATCAAGAGATACAGGTTTGCTGTGGCCAAAAGGTCCTGTACTAGATATTAACTGCTGGAAGGTTCTCCATCTCCCCCATCCCCTCCAGTCAATCCAATCCCCCCAACTAAGCAGCCACCTCCTGTTGGGCCAGGAAATCCATAAATCTTAAGTTTGATAGATTGGGGTAAATTTGATGCATAGAAAGTTCAGGGAGTGCCACTCTGGCTAGAGACAGATTGGTGCACGGGTTCCTTCTTACCGCTCTGTTACCTCTTCCCAAGCCTGAGCTTTCCCAATGGGGTTCCCGTGGAAGTGCTGATTGGGCGACGGTGAGTTATCTGCTTTCTTCGTGCAATACCGGGGGTGATGACTGTACTTGGTAGTAGGAATCAGCATTCCAGCCTCTGTCTCTAGAACATCTTTGAGTGTGGGGAATGAGGCTCTGTGCTCTTTCTTTAACAGAACCACTGTGACATCCCTCATAGATGGCAATGAATGTCATCCCTCTGCAGCAGGTTTCATTGGGGGACCATTACAGCATTCCTATGGGGAGGCAATGTGAATTCTGCCTTAGTCACTGGTTATGTAAGGTGCTGCGGCTCGGTGGGAGTCCAGATGCGCCTGAGTCACGTAATAAGGAGGTAGAGCTGAACCTCCCCAAAGTCCAGGGCTGCCTGGATACCGGGCTTTAATCTGAGCGGTTACAGAGGTAGAGTCCAGGGCCAAGTATGGATCTGACCACCCACAGAGTCAAGGAATATTTGGAGGCGGGATTCTGAGCAGGTCCATCCCTGTCTCTGGAATGGTACAAGGGGACAGTCTTGAGAGCCAGCACTGTGCCATATAGAAATACCTGCACAACCATAGCACCGCTTCAGTAGCCCCATCTCTGCTTTTCCATATACCCTTAGAGTCACTAGCAGGCAATGCTGGAGCACGTACCATAGGGCTATTCCTGCTAAGCTTAGTGGCCAATGTGCTTGAACTTGCCAGGGCCTCCAGAGGTATTTGACATGTCAAAGCATTGCAGGATGAAAGGGAATCCGCTGAAACTTGTCTCCCCTCACAGATCACATCACCTCCCTCTTCCAGCAACCGGATCTCACTCAAGGCAACCAGCCCTTTGATGTTAAAGGAGAGAAAGGCGGCTCTTCCCCACTCCAATGGAGCCGAGGAGACAATGAGGCAAACATCAAAGGAAAAGCATCCAAGCCCCTGCTCACCAGCTGAACCCAGAGAACTGGGACAAGGCCAAATGGCTCATTGTGCTGGGCACATCAGCTGGGGATCAGCTTTGCAGCCACCTCTCTGGTCTCTGGTTCCCAGCTGTGCTTTCCTCAACCCCAAGCACACCCACCTCCTTCCAGTGTTTGATGCAGAGCGGTGTGGAAGGGGGAGAAGGTTGCAGGCAAGAAGCAGAAGGAGAGGGTGTTGACAGGGCATTGGAAAGAAATGAACCTTAACAAGGAAAAGAATAACACAAGCGGTGAAAGGGATGGGGGAGAGATGTTTGGGGATCTAAGTGGAGGAGATCTCCACCATCAAAGTGTGATGAGCGGTCAAAGGAGAAGCTGCTGCTTCATCTAATGTTGTGGCAATATGGAGAGCCACCGACCCATCCCTCTCCTTTCCCTGCAAACCCCCCACATGGGAGACTGGAGGTCACCCCCGAGGCATCAGCAGCTGTATGTCCAGATGTGCAACATGCAATAGACATAGTTGTTATATCAATCACAGCCATAAGAGGAGACCGCACAAGAATCCTGCTCCTTCTGCTGCCAAGATGGCCTTTATCTAGCATTAGGTTTCCTGTCCCCTCTGCAGGCCAGGCATTAGAGAGCAACACCCCACACTCAGTCAATGCATGTTACACAGTGGTAGATCCAGCCCTGGAGGACAGGAGGCACTGAAAGAGATGCAGAGAGGAGCAAAGCACCATCCCAGGGGGTTAAGCTCCCAGTTTCAGGGGAAGGAGAGATTCTGGGAATTTGACAATGAGCCATTCCAAGTAACAGAAGCCTCCGAGAGGCCAAGATTCCATTTCATTAAAATGTAACAAGATGTTAGGCCCTAAAGGAATGGTTCAGTGTGGCTGGAATTTTGACAAGGTCCCAGCACCCACATCTGGGGGCCAGATTGTCCAAAGAGCGTGGCGAGCATTGGGTGCTGAGCAGTTTTGAAAGTCTGGCCCCATGTGTAGAAATATTGACCTGTGAGGTCCTGGCACAGGGAGTGTGTTAGCCTTCAGCATGGGATGGTAGGGGGATGGACGGTCTTCAGCTGAGCTTTCAAACCTGGAATTCCATCAAGATACTGTAGAATAATATTAAGAGAAATTTGATCCAAAATGTTGGTGGTCTGCAGATGATTATTTAATATCTAAACTGCAGTAACTTCCAGTGGCCTCAAAGTGCTGGGTTCTGGACATACAGATAGAAAGACAGTCCCTGCTCTGAAATACAAATGGTCTATGTATCACTACCCCAGGAAAAATAGTTCCCAGGAATGAAAAGGCAAAGAATGATTTATCTTGTTTGGCTTCCTCATACACTCTGCTCTCAGTGGCTCCAGTATGTTTCTGGTTTGTACAGGGGCTAGCCCAATGGGGTCCTGGTCCTACAGTAATACAAATACAGAATGAACATCCTGACCAGAGTTACTCCAGATGTTACACTGGGAAATGGGAACAGAATTTGTCTCTCAGAACCAGGGTGACCAGATGTCCTGATTTTATAGGGACAATCCTGATATTTGGGGCTTTTTCTTATATGGGCATCTATTACCCTCCACACTCCTGATTTTTCATACTTGCTGTCTGGTCACCCTACTCAGAACATGCTCAGGCCAAATTCTGAAGTCAATGGGAGTTTGACTGAGGAAACACTGAGTGAGGATCTCAGGCTTAGGCCTCTGAGCTATCTGCACCAGATATTCGCCAGTCATTTTACTAGGAACACAGGATTTGTCATAAAAGATCAGATTATCAAGTGCCATCATGGCCCATCTCATGAGGTTTCAGACTAAGGTGCTCACTCTTCTCTTGGACTTCTACTAAGTCTCTAATGCTGCGCGTGCTGGGGGGGGGCAGCATTACCACCTGACCCCTGTAAGCCACCAGCTTGTGCCCTGAACTGGGAGAGCAGATTGCCCCATTACCTTAGCTTGTTTAGCTAGAATATATCCGCATGGTCATAACATCACTCCGCCCTTGTTTAAAGCCAGCAACGGTATCTGGCTCTGTCACTTACGGCTTACGCAGCCCTCTAAACAAACGACTTACTTTGAAGGCTGGAGACATCACACTCGCATCCCATCAGTTATTAAAAATGTTAGAGGACTCAGGGAAAGGCCAGCTCAAGTTAACCTAAATACACAAGTGACTGATTTTATAATTTGGTCTCTGTTGTTATTTATATCACAGTAGCACCTAGAGGCTCCATTGTGGTAGATGCGGTACAAAGCAAGAGAGAGTCCCTGCCCCACAGAGCTTACAATCCAAACAGAGAACTCCGAATTATCAGGCATATGGGAAACTGAGGCACAAAGCAAGGAATGCTGGGATTTTCAGAGATTAAGGTAGTAATATGCCCAACTCCCACTGAAACTCTCTCATGCTTTTTGGAAAATCCCAGCCCAAGTTGCTTGCCCCACTTCACCTAAGAAGCTTTTAGGAGAGCCAAGAATTGAACCCAGTTCTTGAGTCCTCAGCCAGTCCCTTAATTGCAAGACCATCCTTCCCATCAACAAAAGGTAACTGAAAATGTCTGTTTTATTTTAATTCCTGATCACACAGACCCCTCCTCTTGAAAGATCAGCTTGTTCAGATTCATGTAGACATTACTTAACTTTCTCTTACATAATCATAGGCAGCAGGGCAAAAAGTGTTGACATTTTGGCTGAAAAAGGGCCTTCATCGAGTGAAAAAAAACCACTGGCTTTTTGTTATATTTCTGCTCCCTAGCCATGACCTGACTCATGGTTCTGCCATTTGTGATTTAATAAAAGCCTGCAGCAAATTTGCAAAAAAAATAAATCTGGTATTTTCTTTCTGAGCCATATCACCTTCATGCAGGAACAAAATTTGCCAAAACCCCCCAAACCCTCACTGATAGAGGAACATATGGATTGCCAGACAGGATCAGATCCAATGGCCATCTAGTTCAGTAACCTGTCTCTGACAGTGGCCAGCACCAGATAATGTTTTGGATGATGGTGGGAGAACCCTGCAGTAACAGGTATGGGATAATCTTTCCTCATGTTAGGTCTCATCCTGATCTCTAACAGTCAGAGACTGGCTTCAACTCTAACACATATGGTTTAATATCCCTTCCACAAAATTTGCTATCATTAATTATGTCCAAACACTTACTAAATCTTAAGTCCTTGGTCTCACCAACCTCTTGTGGCAGGGAGTTCCACAGTCTAATAATGTGTTGTGTGAAAAAGTATTTCCTTTTGAATTTGTCATCTTTTAATTTCAAAGCCGACTGTAAAGAGCTACAAAAGGGATCTCACTAAACTGGGTGACTGGGCAACAAAATGGCAGATGAAATTAAACGTTCATAAATGCAAAGTAATGCACATTGAAAATATAATCCCAACTATACATACAAAATGATGGGGTTTAAAGTAGTAGTTATCATTCAAGAAAGTGATCTTGGGGTCACTGTTGATAGTTCTCTGAAAACAACTGCTGAAATGCGCAGCAGCAGCCAAAAAAGCTAACAGAATGTTTGGAACCATTAGGAAAAGGACAGACAATAACACAGAAAATATGATGTTACTATATAAATACATGGTACTCCCACTCCTCCAATTCTGCAGGCAGTTCTGGTTGCCACATCTCAAAAAAGATTTATTAGAATTGGAAAATGTATGGAGAAGGGCAACAAAAATGATTAGGGGTAAGGAACAGCTTCCATATGAGGAGAAATTAAAAAGTCTGGCACCGTTCATCTTGGAAAAGAGGTGACTAAGGGGGGGATATGATAGAGCTCTATACAATCATGAATGGTGTGGAGAAGATTCGTAGGGAAGTATTATTTACTCCTTCAAATAACAAAGGAACCAGGGACCATCCAACAAAATTAATAGGCAGCGGTTGAAAATAAACATAAGGAAGTTCTTTGTCACACAACTCAAGGTTGCCAAGGGATGTTGTGGAGGCCAAAAGTATAACTGGATTCAGAAAAGAATCAGATAAGTTCATGGAGGTTAGGTCCATCAGTGGCTATTAGCCAAGATGGTCAGAGATGCAACTCCATGCTCTGGGTGTCCCTAAACCTCTGACTGCCAGAAGTTGGGACTGGATGAAAGGGGATGATGGTTCACTTGATAATTGCCCTGTTCTGTTCTTTCCTTATAAAGCACTTGGCACTGGCAGAAGACAGGTTACGGGCTAGATGGACATTGGTCTAACCCAGTCTGGCTGTTCTTACATTCTTATTGAATGTCCCTTTATTCTTGTGTTATGAGACAGGCTGAACAGAAGCTCCTGACCTACCTTTAGACGATTCATTTTTTGATCATCTTCCCTCTTATTTGTCTCCTTTCTAAGGTAATGATCCCAATCTTTACAATCTCTCTTCAGAGGAGAGCTTTTCCACGCCTCTAGTCCTTCTCACAGCCCTTCCCTGAACCCTCATTAATTCTGCAATATCCTATCTGCAATGGGGTGCCCAGTGCTGCATGTAGTCTCCCAGAGGAGGCTGCACCACTAATCTATATAGAAGCATCATAATAGCATATGTGTTATTCACCATTCCATTCCCGATGTTAGCTTTTCTGAACACAGCTGATCGTTGAGCAGGGGTCTCCATGGAGCTGTCTACAGCGATACCCAGGTCCCTTTCCTCAGCTGATAAGAGTTCATTTAGAAAGCTCTAAAGTGTAGGAATCGTTTAAAATTTTCCCTCTAACGTACACTACTTTGCATTTATTAACTTTTAATTTCCGTTGCCACTGTGTTGCCCACTCACTTAGCTTCTTTAGGTCTCTCTGAAGTTCCTCACACACCTCTCTGGTCCTGACCAACCTAAGTAACTTCCTCTTATCAGCAAATTTTGCCCTCTCTGCTCACTCTACTTTGCAGTTCATTAATAAATATATTAAACAACATGGGACCTAATATGGATCCTCGAGGCATGCCATCGGTACTCCTTTTCCATTAGGAAAATTGATAATTTAATCCTACTCTTTGATAGCTATCTCCTAGCAAAGTTTTGCTCTAGGAGAATACTTTGACTCTCATTCCAGACCTACTTAACTTCTTTAGTAGCCTCTTGTGCTTAAGGTGACCAGATGTCCCAATTTTATAGTGAAAGTCCCAATTTTGGGGTTTTTTCTTATGTAGGCTCCTATAACTCCCCATCCCCTGTCCCAATTTTTCACACTTGCTGTCTGGTCACCCTACTTGTGTTGGACGTTGTTGAAGGCCTTTTGGAAGTCAAAATAAATTAGTTCAACTAGTTCTCCTTTATTCACTACTTTATGGACATTTCCAAAGAATTCTAAGAGATGAGAAAGACACAATTTTCCTTTGCAGAAACTGTGCTGGTTAGATACTATCGTACATAGGTGTTCAGTTTTAGGTGTTCAGTTTTTTAATTGTTGCTTCATTACCAATTTGCCAGGTACATATGTATGGCTTACTGGTCCAGATCACCCCTGATCACCCTGGAGCCTTTTTTAAATATAGGCATTTGCTACTTTCCAGGCCTCCGGAACAGTAACTTTTAAAATGAGACTGCATAATCTGTTAGCAGCTCAGCTACTTCATACTTAAGGTCTTTCAGAATTCTTGGATGGACCATCTCAGCCTGGCAACTTACTGCAATTTAAATGATCAATTTGCTACAGCAGATTCTTCTTCTGACACCTCAGTCTCCTATTGTAGCTCATCCTTATTACCAGGAAAGAGCAGGGCCAGGGTAAGTACTTTGCCAGTATCCTTAGCAGGAAGGGTTTATATAAAGAAATCATTTAGCATCTCAGCAATGTCCTTATCATCCTTAATTGCTCCCTACCCCCTTGGTGATCCAGTGGACCCACTGATTCTTGCACAGGCTTCCTGCTCCTAATATACTTAAAGATTCAGAGGTTTGTTATATTAACAAACAGGTCAGTAACTCAGCCAGTTTAAACTGGCATAGCGCCATTGACTGCAATGGAGGTACATCAGCTCAGTGGTTTGAGTATTGGCCTGCTAAACCCAGGGTTGTGAGTTCAATTCTTGAGGGGGCCATTTGGGGGATTGGTCCTGCTTTGAGCAGGGGGTTGGACTAGATGATCTCTTGAGGTCCCTTCCAACCCTAATAATCTATGATTCTATGATCAGTTTACTTCAGCTGAACATCTGGCCCCATGCTCTGTTAGAAATTCTGGAAAAGGCAACCAGCAACCATACATCCTCCAACCTGCGAACATAGCTGGAGCAGAGACTATCGGAGTAACGGTTAATATCCAGACAGGTGTGTAAGTGTCACTAGGGATGCACTGATATTGCCATAGTTAGTTATGACACTCCATTAAAAGGGGCATCTGGTTAACAAAATGTTGGCTGATCAGTCATGACCAGGCTGATCAGGAGCGCCTCAAAATCAGATGGTGGGATCATTCCTTGTTTCCTGGTCTCCATAAAAATTACTTTTGTGGCGACGGGAGCAACAGATCCTCAACTAATGCAGATTGGTACAGCTCCATTGACAGCAATGGATTGACATAGAGTTACACTGTTTGTCTGCTAAGACAATAGTAAAACCCTTTGCATCTTAGTGAGATTTAATGGCAAGCCCAGCCCAGGACAATCCCTGCTGGTTCAGATTCCGCTGACATTTGTTGTTAGCCTTAGATAATTTTGCTAGTGGAGCCTTAAAAATAATGAGATTTTAAAAAAGTATATACACTGGGTTCTTTTTATTTGCCTTATGGTTTTGAGGACTTTACAATTTGTGTTTTTAGCTTTCTTCCATGATCACAAGAACTAGAAACCTACTGTTCATTTTTTTTTCTTAAATTGAAAGCTGAGATTCTGCTGTATTCACATGACTCCATGAGCTGGGGCTTTAACAAACATACCATACACCATGAGACTCGTGATAAAACAATGAGTGACATGGTAAAAATACATTTTAATTTTTGTGTTTCTCCCTGACTTTTAATAATCTGAGGAGTCCCACGTGTGAGTGTGTATGTATGTATCTATAGATATCTATAGAGATATAGGACCTCCTCCTACTATTACTAGTCAATTACAAAAAACCCATTAACTTCTAGCGGCTCAATCCTGTAAGACGTTGTGCCCTCCCTGTGTGGTGTTGAGTACTCTCAGTGGTTTAAATGGGATGCACCTCCTCAAAGGGTTGGTCCCATAATTCTTAATTTGATTGCGTCTCTTTAAAAGAAACAAATATTTAAAGGAGAAGGCATCATTCTAACAGTCCTGGTGGTGGAGTATTAAAGTATTTCCTATTGTCACACAGTAAATTCACAGCGATGTTGGATACAGGCCCACTTGGATCTATTTCAGACTAAAGCTTAGCAAGCTCCTATTCTACCACCTTCGCAAACCTCAGACAAATCCATCTTGCGGGTCCATGCAGTAGTCCCCCTGGTTGCCGAGTATCTATAAAGACAAATCCAAGCCTGTCCATCATTTACTATGGTTGGCTCATGCCTGCTGGAGGGTGGTACAGTCAATGTGGAGCAAGGATTATGCTTTTGCCCCAGGCACTTTCCCCGGAAGTGAGTTACTACAGAGAATTCTTTCCTGGGTGCTGGCTGGTGAGTCTTGCCCACACGTTCAGGGTTTAACTGATCGCCATATTTGGGGTTGGGAAGGAATTTTCCTCCAGGGTAGATTGGCAGGAGGTCAAACTAGGTGATCATAACGGTCCCTTCTGACCTTAAAGTCTATGAGTCTATGGCACCCTACACCGTCCCAATGGCTGTCTCACTGAACGACAGCAGAAAGGGTAGAGCCAACAGGGGGAAAGTGTACAGAGCCTGGCAGCATCCAAAGTGGACGGCCAGCACCGAGCACAAAGGGGCTCGAATCCCAAATTAGGATCTTCAGGTGTGACCACAGTACCAATAGAAACAAACCCATTTGTCCCCCAATCACTCTTAGAAAATACACTAGCTCTTTACCTGGCAACCTGCATGTCCTGCACTAGGTCTCTGGAAGGCTAGCAACTATGGACCAGACTCTCAGCTGATGTAAATTAGCATAGCTCCATTGACTTAAAGGGTGCAAAGCCGATATACAGCAAGGGAGAACATGTGGAGCAACTGAAAGGGAAAGAGAAGGAGGAGGAAGAAATGCAGAGAAGGGTTCAAATGAGAGAGAGGAGAAAGAATACAAAATACTCTGAATTATAAAAGCTTCCGTATTTGATTAATTGGGCTTTCTGTTTGATAAATGTTACTCAGGAATATAACTATGCAAAGCACTTAACAAGTTCACATTATTAAAAGAACTCAACTAACCAAATTAAAATTCCATTATATTAACCAAACCACTAAAGATCAACTTCTCCTTAATGCAATGTTTGGGGAACCAACCCAAGCAAATGATTGTGACACAGGCAATTTTACACAGTTAAAACAATCTGGGCATGTTTTTCCTCCAAATGATTACCACAAAAATTGAACTGCAAAGGGAGTAGGTTTGGTCCCAGTGGCCACGGAGAGTGTTACGGGGAGGTGATGTTAGAGTTAGGCCATGTTATCTAGTGGTTACAGCAGGGAAGTTGGAGCAAGAATTTTGGGGTGTTATTCAAAGCTCTGTCAATGGTTTGCTGTGTGACCTTGGACCAGATTGGCAACGGAGCCCAGGACCCAAAGTGCTGAGCTCTTCTGAAAATCTGGCAATTTATTCAGGTGCCTAAATAGGAGGTGAGCTCATCTGAGAATCTGGGCCCAACTGAGAGTGGTGGGACCATCAGAAAATTTAAGTCTTAGTTGCTACATGCCTCCGTTTCCCCCGCCATAAATATTTCTCTGCCACACAGTGGGGTTGTAAGTCTTCATTAATTAACGTTAGCAGAGCAGTTACAGATCCTTGGGTGGAAGGTGCTACCATAAGTACCATGCCCTGTTATTAGGGACATATCTATTTCTAAGCACAGTGTATCTGTGAGACAAGCCATTGCTCAGAGCTCTCAGGGATTAAAATGACACAGGCCCAACTCTGGGCGGTACTGAGTACCTCGTGTCTGAGTTCAGCAGAGGTTGAGAGAGGTTCAGCACCTCACAGGATTGAGATCTGGGTGATTTCATTCCTTCTTTTCCCTGAGGAACCTTCTCCCCCCAGGAATAGTAACATACCAGAGCAAGGAGTAACCTGGTGATAACTAAGAGCTGGTTATTCCTCCTCCCCTAGGGCCTCAGCAGTCTCATTCTCTGGCTAGGCAGAGGCCAGGGGAGGGAGGGTGGAGGAGTAGCTGCACCTGGCCTTTTAGCTCCCAGGTTCAGTCAGACTCGCTCCACCTGTTCTCCGCCTCCAGGGGCAAATACCAGACTGTGGAGAGAGGGAGCAATGAGCATGACATTTTGTGTGTGTGTGTCTTTTGTCTGGAGTGTCGGTGTGTTCTGACGTTGCTCGGTGCATTATGTGAGTCTCATTGGTTGGTGTGTCTGTGTTCTGCCATTGTCTAGTGTGTGTGTTCTCCCATTGTTTTGAGTCTCTCACTGTTTGGTGTGTCTGTGTTCTGCCATTGTCTAGTGTGTGTGTTCTCCCATTGTTTTGTGTCTCTCATTGTTTGGTGTCTGTGCTAATGGATTGTTTGGCATGCCTCATTGTTTGGTGTGTGGGTGTGTGCATTTTCTCATTGTTTGGTGCATCATCCATTGTGGGGTATGTTTCATTGTTGGCTCTGTGTGTGTGTGTGAGTGCGTGCATGTGTGTGGTTCTCATGTAGTTGTTTAGGGTGTTTGTCTGTCACTCACTAGCCATGCTGAGCTGTGCTTCAGGAAGTGCAACCCAGGTTAGAAGGCAACATGGAGGGAGAAAGTGACTTGAAGCCACTTTTGCACCTTCTGGATTCTGAGGCCAGCTCAGATAGGGAAACCGAGGCCCAGAAAGGGTAGGCCAACATTTTTAAACACTTTTACATTTTGGATGCCCCAGTTTTCAGGTGCCCAACTTGAGGCACATTGGGCCTCATCTTCAAAGCAAGCTCAGCTCCCCTTGACTTTAACCGGTGGTAGGGCAGCTGGGCAGCTTCTAAAAATTAGGCCCCAGGCGTCTCAAGAGGGGCACCTCAAAAACTTGAGTGCTCAAAATGAATAGCCACATTTGAAAATGTAGCCCTGCTGGCTTCACAGCAAGTCAGTGGCAAAACTGGGGGCTAGTACTTAGGAGTCCTGGCTCCCAGTCCTGTGCTCACCCAGTGCACCACCCTATCTCAGGGAACAGGCAAGAGAAAGACACACACTCATTTGTTCTTATATTCCGCTGTGTCCTCATCCCTTCCTTTTATAGCCTATAAATCACCAACTCCCAAATCCTCCTCGACCTCTCCTAAAAGGGAAATCTGTCTGGTATGGCCAGCAACTGAGAACTGCTTTCCTGTCCGCTGCTTAACGGTTCTGACAGGTCCCCATCTATCCCCTCAGACCTGGCTTACAAGGCTACAGTGTGTTTGCTAAGCAGTTTCCATGGCTCCCGGCACAATCCACTCCAGCCTGGGCACGGAGTCCAGCCTGGGATTTCTCTGCCACTCTCCCAGGTGAGCAGGGTTTGCAGGAGGCTGCAGTGCCCTCATGTCAGACAGGTAGAGGACTCCTTCAGGATTGCATTTTCGAGGAGAAAGGGGGAGGAAAACCTGGACAGGACTAGAGTCTGGCTGACTCCTGGCTCTCAGGAAGGAACACAGCTGAAAGCCTCAGCTGAGAAGTTTAAACATGAATCCTGAAAGCTTCCCTCGGTCCTAGCACCCACTCTCTTCCTCGGGGCCCGAAAGCGAGGGCTGTCTGAATTAGTATGTGCAGGGGAGAAGCGGAAAAGAGGGGGATTAACATGAAGTCACGCTGGGTCCCTAAGATGACAGAACTCCGGCACTACCCGGGGTCCAGGCTTGCCGTGCTGTGCAAAGCAGTCCAGAGTTTACTTGAAACTACAGGTTTATGGAACCGTGCTGTAGCCTTGATTAACCGCTCTTCTTTCTCCCACTCTCCCCTCTCACTGCCTGATGCTCTGTGCTTTAGGAACTGACTCTGCTGCTCACCGATCCAGAGTGCTGGATTTGTCCCTTTCTTGCAAAATCTGACAAAACTCTTTGCAGCTCAGCATCCTCTACTCTCAGCGAATGCAGGAGTGGAGGCCACTCAGGATCAGGCCCCAGAGAAGTATAAAGGGCAGAGAACTCTTGAAAGACAGAGACCAAATTCTGCACTGATTTATGCTGCATTACGGGGCCATCTGAGCCAACAGATCTGCAGCAGGTGTAAACCTGGCTGCATGGCTACGTTAAAGCTGTGCCGTGCTGCTATTCAGTCCCCTTTTCATTCTTCTCCCAGATTCTTCTCCCGAAGGTCACCAAACAGTTTGGTCAATTACCGCAAGTTACGTCAAGAAATGACAATCCAAGAAAAACATGCAGGAAACAATGAATCAAAGAATATCACCAAAAAATACAGCTCCTAATACAGGCATGCTCTTGGCAATCCCTCTTCCAGTCCCCATCTTCTCATGTGTCTCTCCAGGCACTTCTCCCACCCTTGCCATTTTCACTGGATCCCAGCTGAGTAGCCTGGAAGCTCCTCGGGGCAGAGATCCTTGGCCAAGCTCAGCCCTGAGGCACACAGGCGTCAATTCCTTTGATTTCAGCGCCCATTTCATATGTTTGCAAAGGACCAGTTAGGGACCGATCCAATGCCCACTGGAATGAACAAGAGACCCTGTGGCTCGGCTCGTAATCTCCCATCTCCAATCCCTTCCAGACAAAGAGCTCCAATCGCCTTGCAAACATTCAACCGTCTCCTCCCGGCCACCAGGGTCTGAGCCAAGGAACTAACCATTGAGGGTTAAATGTGCAAGACCTTGGCAGAACTGGGGCAGTACCCACTGACTCTGGGCTTTGCAGCGTTCATCCCAAACCGTGAAGGGCTACAACAGTCCAGGGAGAGGGGCAGTTTACCTTTGACCTTTGTTGTAGGTTTTGCCATGTGGTGTCAACCATCAATCTCCGTATAATAGTGTTTGCATTTGCACATATAAGGCATTTGCAACTGAGGGACAGAACACAACCCCCTCCCCGCCCCAGCGCTGCCTACATCTCCCTGATTAAAAAGGCATGCATACTGCCTAGGAAAGGGTTAACCCATTCCTTCTCTCTCCAGCCTGCTTGTTTACAATTCCGGCCCTGTCATGTGATGCCGGGCTGCACTCTGCATGCAATCCAGTCCCCTATAAATATCTAAGCCTTTCCCTGAGAGATCTCACAGCTGAGCCCCCAACATTATAGCCTGAACCTCTGAACTCTCCAGCACCCAGCGTGGAGACAAATGTCCAGCATCTCTCTATGCCACCACGCTGCAGAGATGCTGTCAAGGGTTGGGGGGAGTCTCAGTTGCTGCTTGCACCCTTCCCAGTGGCGACTGCTTTTAAAAAGCCCGGCAGCCCCATTAGGTCAGCGGTGAGATTAAAAGATCTGTCTCTATCCAAGCTTAAATGGGAGGAAATGAGCTGCCATTTGTCCTCTGCCAGAGCTAAGCGCTTAGCAGACGTGGGTATCCATGGGCCAGTCACTTACTCTGGCTTTAGCCCTGGCCTGGAAGGGGGTGAGGCAGGTGACCCTCACTGTCTCCCTCGATTGTTTCAGCCAAACAGGAAGTGAGTGGCTGCCCTCGAATGCCCACCGGGCACCCACAGCGAGGGGCTGGGCCGTTCCCCAGCTATCTGCACCAGCAGGACAGAATGTTACCACGGCACCTGGTGACTCAAGCTGAGCTCCAGAAAGGCTTTGGCTCCAGCCCAAGTCCCGACTGACTCAGCGCAAGAAGCCTCGTTTTTCTAGGTCACAAGCAAAGCCTCAATCCTTGCTCCAGTCGTTTTGTAATCCACAGACGCCGCCCGGCCCCATACAGGCTTGGCGCTTTCTTTTGCTTTGGGCAAGCGGCCGGCTGGCTAGCACCCGTGAAAGGAGGCAGGAGTGCAGGGAGTCTGCATCCCACTTCTCCTCTGTCTTCTCTAGCAGTTGGACTTTCTTGTCCAGAGAGTGGGCCATCTTCCTTTTCCACCATGCGTGCAAGGGCTTTGCAACAACCCGGAGAGTCCCGGGGCCAGATTAAAGCTTGGTGTAACTCAAATGAAGCCAAAGGACTTACACCAGAGAGGAGTCTGGCCCTTCGGTTAGTAACAGGCCTCAGGCTCATTCCCCCCTCTGTCCTCCACCACTCTCCAGCTCTGAGTATGACCGAGAGCATCTGTGCCATTGAAAGCTGCCAGCAAGAGTGCCCGGCGAGGGAAGTCCTTTGTCCACAGAGCGAGCGGGGCGCAAGGGGACCGTCCCAGCTTCCCTGTACCTCTTGGCCAACGTCCCTCTGCCCTGCCTTGGTGAGACAGGAGCTCGGGCCGAGAGGGAACCACAACCTCCAGGGCCATTTCTGTCTTTAGCACCTGCCAACAAGGAGCCAATTATTGCCAGTCATGGTTATGCTTCTTGGTGTATGTCTGTGTCTGTGTGCGCGCGCATGCAAACGCTGGATGAAGACCCACCAAACTCAATTCACATGCTGCAGAGGGCCCACACAGCCTTCAGAAGATAGTGATTTTCCGAGCTAGGGCAGGAGGCTTCCTGCTCTGTGGACTGGCCACAAAGAAGGGGAGCCAGACAGAGGGGAGTTGGGTGCAAGGAGGGATGTACACATACGTGACCATGTGAAGTGAGGGAGAAGGAGATGCGTGAAAGGGTCCGGAACATGAGATGGGGAGGATCTGTGCAGAAGGGGTGTGCAGTGTGAATGGGTACAGGACGTGAGCTGGAGAGGATCTGTGCAGAAGGGGTGTGCAGTGTGAATGGGTACAGGACGCGAGCTGAGGAGGATCTGTGCAGAAGAGGTGTGCAGTGTGAATGGGTGAAGGATGTGAGCTGGGGAGGATCTGTACAGAAGTGGTGTGCAGTGTGAATAGGTGAAGGACGAAAGCTGGGGAGGATCTGTGCACAAGGGGTGTGCAGTGTGAATGGGTACAGGACGTGAGCTGGGGAGGATCTGTGCAGAAGGGGTGTGCAGTGTGAATGGATGAAGGACGTGAGCTGGGGAGGATCTGTGCAGAAGGGGTGTGCAGTGTGAATGGGTACAGGACGTGAGCTGGAGAGGATCTGTGCAGAAGGGGTGTGCAGTGTGAATGGATGAAGGACGTGAGCTGGGGAGGATCTGTGCAGAAGGGGTGTGCAGTGTGAATGGGTACAGGACGTGAGCTGGAGAGGATCTGTGAAGAAGGGGTGTGCAGTGTGAATGGGTACGGGACGTGAGCTGGGGAGGATCTGTACAGAAGTGGTGTGCAGTGTGAATAGGTGAAGGACGCAAGCTGGGGAGGATCTGTGCAGAAGGGGTGTGCAGTGTGAATGGGTGAAGGACATGAGCTAGGGAGGATCTGTGCAGAAGGGGTGTGCAGTGTGAATGGGTTCAGGACGTGAGCTGGGGAGGATCTGTGCAGAAGGGGTGTGCAGTGTGAATGAGTACATGGGCACAATGCTGTGCGGGTGGGGATCCTTCACGTCTCAGGACACAAGACTCCAAAAGCTCTTGTCCAGCAGGACAGACAGTGGTACCCAGCTGGGCTCAGACCTTCCTGCAAACTACCCAGCTGCTAGCTACAGAAATGTCTCCTGTGGTGTATTGTGTTACATGTGCCTGGTAGTAACAATAGAGTAATAATCTAGCCCGGCTGCTCCATGGGTCTCTCTCTCTCTACATCTCATTTCCCCCTCTTTTGCCATCTTCTCCCTTTCTCGTCTTGTCTCACCTTCTCCACATCCCCATTTCATTTCCTTCCCTCTCTCCTCCACATTTCCCCACTCTTTACTCCTCCTTTTTATCTTCTTGGTTCTCCGCTCTCCAGGAGCTCCGCCAGCTTTTTTGGTGCCCTAGGCGGCGGAAGGTCCCGCCCCCGAAATGCCACCCCAACAGAGGCGGCAGAAGGTCCCACCCCCGAAATGCCACCCTGACAGAGGCGGCGGAAGGTCCCGCCCCCAAAATGCCACCCCGACAGAGGCGGCGGAAGGTCCCACCCCTGAAATGCCACCCCGACAGAAACGGCGGAAGGTCCCGCCCCCAAAATGCCACCCCGACAGAAACGGCGGAAGGTCTCACCCCCAAAATGCCACCCCCGACAGAGGTGGTAGAAGGTCCCGCCCCCGAAATGCCACCCCGGACACAGGCGATGGAAGGTCCCGCTCTCGAAATACCGCTGCCGACTGGGGAGGCTGAAGATTCAGACGCCGCGGTCGCCGCCCCCCAAATGTCAGTGCCCTAGGCGACCACCTAGGTCGCCTAATGGGTTGCATCAGCCCTGCTGCTCTCTTCCTTTCTTCTCCCTCCTCTCCTCCTCCTCTTGTTATCCATTCTTTCCAGGGTGATGATAATTACAGCAACCATCACAGCAGTGAATAAGCTCAAACACAGAGGCAAAGGTTGTTTATGGGGAAGAAAGTAGCTTGCCATGGCCCATGTATATTGGAAAAGGAATAGTCACCCATAATGGAGATGGGTTTTACAAACAGAAATCTTGACTATGCTTACACCACTAATAACCACACTAGGAAGAAACTTGCATGTGGTAATTCAGGACCAGAGTCTCATGGAGAAAAAAAAATAGATGAACATTTTTTCTTCTTTGACTCAACTCCCCTCAAACAGCAAACTATTTTCTGCCAAACTCAACAAGGCTGTTTACTTTCTAGCCTCTCTTAAAAAATCACTATGGTTACATTTGTCACGTAAAGTGGCAGCGAGTAGGGGATTGACTTTCTAGCTTTTCTTACAGGCTCTCTGTGGTCAGAATCATCACCGGGTGGGTGACATTGGTGGACTGAAGTGAAGCAAACCTGATTCAGAATGAACTTGCCAAAATGGCTCTGCCCTGAGCTCCCAATTTCAAATAATCCCTGTGAATCCAGGACCTAACACCTGTAGCTCAAGGTTATTTCATAATCAAAGCTAAGCTAACGATATGAGTTACAGTCCATCCTTTCTCCCTTAGTACTTGGCGCTGTTCCCCATATCTATTTTAGGAGAACAACACCTGCCATCCTTTACTGCCGAACAATCTTCTGCACTATGTTGAAGGGGTGCTGTCAGCATTAAAATCATGGGTCAAATTCTGCACTCAGCTACAGCCACACAATCCTCAAGGTACCCCTGGAGGTTAAACTGGTGAAAATGACACTACAATTTAGCTCCATAAATGTAAAGAAGGATTCCTTATACGCATTGCTCGCTAGAACGGGAGCAGGCACAACTGCTACAGTCCAGTGATTACTGCTTTTACATTAGCACCCAGAAGTCCCAACCGAGATCAGGGTGTTGCACAGACACACAGTGAAGAGTTAACGTTCTAAGTCCTAATGGATCTAAAACTCCCCTTTGACGTGATGCCTTCAAAAAAACTTGACGCTAGCTAGGAAGCTGGGGCACTCAGCTCTGCCAACCCGCCCATCCAATATTATCTCATAGTTCCCTTGTGTTCCCTCATCTGTCTCTACCTACTTGTTGGCTCTTGTCTGATCCTCAGACTGGAAGCTCTCTGGGGCAGGGCACCCATCGGCTTGTTCTGTGTTTGTACCGTGGCCTGCACAAGAGAGGTCTGGTCCATGCCTGGAGCTCTAGGTGCCACACCAATACAAATAAATAGCTAAAATAATTAACAAGCAGACAGAAGCTTGTAAGGGAAAGAGAGGCAAAGTGACTTGACCAATGTCACAGAGCAGGTGAATGGCAGAGCCAGGAATAGAAGCCAAGACTTTGGCATCCCAGACCATTCCCCTCTCAGCTGACAATACTGCCCTTATCCCCCAGGTTACTTCTGCAATTTCCATTCTAATCCCCTGACTGTTAGCAGCAAAGCTGGGTCCATTTGAACTCCTAACTGATGCTTTACCAACCGATGGTTTTTCAGTCGTTTCGGAAATGTTCACTTTGGAGGCCTGAAATTTCCCAGGCTTGGCCTCTGCCTGTAGATGAATTTGTCTGGAAAGTTTGAGCCAAAACCATTCAGGCAGTATAGAGAACGAGGCAAGGGGAAAACAAAATGGGAAAGGAACATCTTGTGAATTTTGTTTGCTTGCCTCTGCAGAAGCAGCAGCTGGGGGGAGAAAGTTAAAGTCACTCCGTATTATTTGAGAAGATGATACGGAGTCAAACAAAGACTGCGCCTCAACACACAGGCACCCGGACAGCATTAGGTGTGTGCGGGCATTTCCAGACTTCAGAGTTCTTAAATGAGCATATTTGATGTTCTGTTAGGGTTTGATTACACTTGTATTTTTAGACATGTTTTAACACCTGTTAACTAATGCAACTGTAAGACAGGACACAAACGTTCGTCTCCTGCAACGCACATTTGTGTAGTGTTGACACTAGAATCTACAGTCTTATTAACGCACATTAAAACTTTACTACAAATTAAAAAACCCAGTTTCTCATTTACACTGAGGCCAACTTGGACGCTGATCTGGCAATGCAAAAGGACTTTGAAGTGGGAGTAAAGAACATTTACACCAAATCTAAAACCTTTTTATACAGCCAGAGTGGTGTAAAGGGCATTGTATACAGGGGCGGCTCCAGACCCCAGCATGCCAAGCACGTGCCTGGGGCGACAAGCCGCGGGGGGCACTCTGCTGGTTGCTGGGAGGGCGGCAGGCATGCTGCCTTCGGCAGCTTGCCTGCGGAGGGTCCGCTGGTCCCGCGGCTTCGGTGGAGCAGCAGGACCAGCGGACCCTCCCCAGGCACGCCTGCGGGAGGTCCACTGGGGCTGCAGGACTGGCAACTGGCAGAGCGCCCTCTGCGGCATGCCGCTGTGCTTGGGGCAGCGAAATGTCTAGAGCTGCCCCTGGTTGTATAGTGAGAATCAGCCCTGTGCAGAGAGCCGGCATAAGGACACATGGGCTGGCTCTGTGCAGAGCAATGGATTTCACTTTGAATGAGATGATATTTTGGATTACCAAAGTTGCAAGATATTTTAAAATCTCATTTGGTTTTCACCACCTACATTATTTCTTTGCTTTTCACTTGGCTTGGAGTTATTAGTTTCACCTCCTGTTTATAAGCAATTTCCTTTCATACACGGGACACCCAGACAAGGCAGCACTGTACTAGTGCTAGATTCCCACTAGGAACGTGTTTAAATTATGTGTGTGTGTGTTTGTGTGTAAAGCTTCTATTAATTTTTGTTTAAATTCGCAAAAACATGTGAGTGATATTAATCACTGTGAAAGCCCCTGGCTGCTCCGACCCTAAATTTTGGCCTATATTACCCAGCAGCATCCCTTTAATTGAAAAGGTGACTGCTACTCAGGGCACCAGTTTGGTTAGCATGTGCATAGCTATTCTTGGAGATGTGAGGAAGATAAATGCACAGAAGGGGAGTAAAAGATATTGGAAATTACCCTATGTCAGCTGGGGCCTTTTCCCAGGGGGAATCCTATTGTTTTCATTTCTTCTTTATAGGCCTGGCTCACAACCCACTGAAAGCAACCATTGACTTCAATGGGCTTTAGATGAGGCTCTGTCTGAGGGTAGCAGCAAGCCCAGCATATCAGGACCACCAGGATCTCAGCCACTACTGTCATGGGGCAATGATTTGGAGATTAATCCCAAGGGATGCCAAGTCTTTTAGCTCCAATCATGAGCTGTGTGGAAGTTTGGGCTCCAGACAGACACACATGCACACACTTATGGGTGGGGAGGGATAAATAGTTCTAATTTCTGTCCCTTTCCTAAATGTCATTGACCCTGAGCCTCCGATAAGACTCGAATAAGCCAGGAACGACGAGTCTTGGCATATCACGGTAGGAACTCTATCATCTCTAGACTATGTGTATTTCTGGAGGACAGACATCCCTCTCTAGCTATGCAGTGCATGTGTGCAAAAAAAAAAAAAATGATACACGCAGAGCTCCCATGAGAGCTTGCCAGCTCCCCGATTGTTTGTCTGAGTAACTGCATCCAAGAAACCTGCTTCTTAAAGACTCCAAACCGAGTTCCTTGGCTCGCCATGGTAGGTTAGATAAAATTGTGCTGACTGTGTTCTCCAAGCCCCCGCTGACAAGCCTGCTGCTTATTGTTAGGGGAGGGCAGACGCCTCGCAGGCTGCTCTAAACCTTCCCTACTGCAGGCTGGGCTCTTCTCTCTCTCTCACTGCTATCCATAATCTCGACAGCCTGCTCTTCCCCTGTATTGATTAGCCACCTTGGACAGGAGTCCTGATCTGTAAGCACCGCGCTGCAGAGAGAGAGAGAGAAAGCTGCCTCCTGGGGGTTATGGATACAGCTGTGAGATATACAGCTGTGTCAATAGAGGCAGCGCAGGCCAGGAGGCGACTCAGGATTTATCGCAACACACTTTCCACTTGGGAAATCTCTTCCAGAGGGGAAGCGAGAGCTCCACTGCTAGCCTAGAAACCAACACCTCAGCAAGGAGAGATTTATTGGTATCGACCCTAAAATATCATCGGTCTCTTTAGGTGGAAACAGCACTGGGCACAAGGGTGGGTTGGACTTCCAATGTTTCTGTGAGTATGAAAGTTTTTATCAGCATGAGAGACATTGCCAACACCTCTCACGGGGAATAGGAGGCGACCCAAAAGAGGGGATTGTTTCCTGCCGCAGGGCTGGGAAAGTATCTGGGGGGTGATGTCTCAATAGGTCAGACACCTTAATAAATGGTCTTGCCACCCACACCTACCCGGAAATCAACGAAAAGCAGGAGTCTTATTTAGGTACCTAAACATGGTGCCTCATTTAGGCACCCAAGTTTGAAGATTTTTACCATCGTGCTTCATTCTCATGTCACTTCTTTTGGGTGATAATCTCAAAGCACTTTATAAACATGAACGAATTAGCCTCACTGCCCACTGGGAGGCGGGTAAATACCATAAGGCCCATTTCAAAGGGGGCTAAACTGAAGCACAGAGAGGTTAGATTAATTTATCCAAGATCACACAGCAAAATAATAGCGGAACCAAGAACTGACCCAGGAGCTCTAAATCCAAGAGCATCTGCTCTAATAGATCATATGCCTGAAGACGCCTCAGAGCTGGATTTCTCTGGGGAAGTCTAGGGACAGATTTTCAGGTTTGCAGCTCCCAGGGTGACATAGAGGTCCAGTTTTTCCGAAGAGCTCAGCACCCAATGTGCACCCAATATGCTGAGCTCTGTTGAAAATCCGGTCCCAAATTTGAGTGTAGAACTCTTTTGAAAATTTGGCCAAAGGCCCTGCTCCAAACCCTAGGAAGTCAATTGCAAGATTCCCCTAGATTTCAGTGGACTTTGGATGAGGACTAGAATGAAGGAATAATTTCCCAGTGAAAGTAAAGATCAAAAGAAAACGAAAACTGACCCAATAAAACTCAGATCTGTTAAACTGAATCCTTTCTGATTTACAAATCTGACATACATCTTTTTATGAAATGTGTATTTATCCAACTTTTGCTTAATCACAAAATGCCAGAGAGCATCAATATCCCTTTCACGCACAATGGTTCAAAAAAAGTTGAGTTATGAGTAAGGGGATACACCAGTTATGGAACCACTGAGTTACTCTTCACAAGGCAAAGTTTATTCATTCACTCTGATACCTAGTTCCGAGATGTAAAATTAAGGGGCTGATTCTGCTCTTCCCTCTCTCACTGATCTATCACTCCCTGGGATGGAGATAGAAAACAAGTGCATCTGCCTCTCAACAGATTCATCACCGTATATTTCCTTGGTAGCCAAGGCCTTTTCACCAGATGCCTATTAAGGATCTGACCCAATAAGTGTGGAAGTCAGTTGCAAAACTCCCATTAACTTCAGTGATAGCAAGCCATAAAACAATCAGTCCTGTTAATAGAACTATTTTGGTGCAACTTGCAGCAGGATAGTGAAGACACCAATGAGGGAGAGGAACGTTTAGGGTGTTTAAAAAAAAAAAAGGTGGAACTAGGAATAAAGGGATGAGATTAAGGAAGAGAACGTTTAGGATGAATATCAGCAAGAACCTCTTGCCAGGAAACATTGCAAAACTGCATGATCCCGACGTGCTGCAGTTAGTACTGTTGTCATTAAAAAAAAAAAGTGAGAAATTAAATACAAAAAGTTTCATTACGGTAAAGTTAAGGCTGCAGATTTATAGCAAACAAATCTCAGTGCTGCCAACATTCAGCACTTGTGATTTTGTCACAAGCCTCATGATAGTCCATGTTTTCTTTAAGCACCAGTCCCTGCTATTGCTGGAGAAGCTCAGCTTTCATTTAAAAGTAAAGTAAGTTTCTAGTCCTCTTGGTTATGGAGAAAAGCTTGAAAATTAGAATGGTAAGGACTCAAAAAGCATAAGGCAAATTCACGGGGAGGGGGGCATGGCTGGAAGATCAGCTCTTGCTATCCAGGATCCAGTAAGAGATCATAGGACTATGCAGTAGAGTGGTGGCAAAGAGCAGCCAGACAGACGTCTTCTACAGATGTCCCAAAATCTAGGAGATACCTGGGTTAAGGGCATGGGACTCCTGGCTTCTTTTGCAGGGGGCTTTTGGAATTTAGCAAACTATGTACTTAATGGAAGAATGAATAGGAAACTAAGCAACTTTTCAACTCACTGGCTTTCCTTTCCTCTGCCTGAGCTATTTCCATGGAGGTGAGAATAGACTCTATCCTGATAAAGGAAGGGATTTTTTAAATAGTATTGTTCCTCTGTATTCAGTGCTGACAATTGCTAGGTGCTGTGCAAGACATTAGAGTAAAGGAAGACTCAAGAAACCTGATTTCTCCCCCCAAATGTCAAAATTAGGATTACAGAAAGAAAAAAATGTGACTTTAAAAAATACTTCCACATGGCCACTGTAGTTCAGCAGTGTATTGATGACTATGGACCGCTTGCCAATTAAGAGGCCAGTGGCCCAAGTTTTTAATGCTGCCAGCCTGCTTGCAAATCTGTAGCCTCCTGCGGGCCACCAAGCACCCACTGCCATGGCCGTGGGCACCTGCCAGTACAGAAGTCCTGTTTGAAAAGTGACTTGGATCCTGAATAAAGCAACACAATGGAACCCGCAGCGAAGATGCAATTGACAATGCACCTCAACTCACTAGAGTCAGGAGTGAATTTTAATGGTTTTTTTTTAGCTCCTTGGAGAAATGAGCAAATTCCACATAAAATCAGGGAGAGAAGGGAAGAGAGAAAAATAACTCATTTTAGTTCTACAAATTAAAACTTAGGAGCCAAAATCTCATGATTTTGTCAATAGGGTTTTGGCTCGTAAGTGCCTAAATCCCTTCTGAAAATGAGACTTGGGCTCTTGCTGGTCAGGCATTGCAATGCTGAGCAAACACAGCAAAGCCTACGTACCTTTAAAAATCCGGGCCCATGCTTATGGACTTCGGCACATGCTTCAGAGCTCTGCTAAATTCTGGTTTAGAAGCAGAATCTAGCCTGGGAAGAAGGTGGAGATATGCCAATGAAGGTCTCCCTCTCTGTTTTAAAGGGACAGGGATGTTTTCTGAATGGCAGGCCCCCCTGCTCATCTGGAAGGGTGCAGGCACCGAGGGGGAAGCAGGCACAGTCTCAAGGCTCAGAGAGAATGACACTACGAACAGTTTATTGTCTATATTTGTAACACGCTGGTACCAAGCCTGCTTCCTACGCTGCAGGATCTCCATCCTTTTTCCCTGCTCCCTCACCTCTCTTTCTCTCTCTTTCTTCCCTTCGTTCTCCCCCCATTACCCTTCCTTAGCTTGCCCTTTCCCTATCCTTCTTTCTTTCTCATCTCAAACCGACTCTCTCTCTTTTCTCACCCTCCCTCCTTTCCCTGCTGCCAAGTCCACAGGTTTCCTGCTGTGACCTTGAGTTGATTGCTGGAGTTGGTGGTGGGTTTGTTAAAGGAGCCGCAAGGGCAGCTGTCACTGGGGCGATTTGTGTTCTCCCGCTGCCAGCCACAGCAAGGGGCCGAACTCCATTGGGCCAGGGCCCTTTGTGGGTGGGGTGGGGGCGCACAACTCTGGCAGCAAATGGGGGAGGACATGGGCAGCTGGCTCAAAGTTCTGCAAGCCAATGGGAGCGCTCGCTCGCTCCAAGCATGGCCATTGGTTGCCAGAGTTATGGACTGGTCATTCCCATCTGTGGCCGCTATGTTTCAGCCGCAGTAGCACAGTAGATGGAGGCTGTTTCTTGCCTCTGTATCTGGCACCTCCGCCTCTCTCCCTTGACTGGGCTTTAGTCCCCATTTAAGTCCTTCAAATTTTAAAGCCTTTGACCTAGCAGGCCGGGATGGGGATCTGCTCTCTAATAGGCTAGTGATCAGGTTCAAGTAGCACAAATTGCTCAGCCTGAGCAATGGCAGCTGCATCAATGGGAGCTCTGCACAGAGATTACAGGGAGAGCAGGGCCCTTTGCTTCAAAGGAAGATTCCACTTCCAAGCCCTGTCGGCAAACCATAGACTTGCAGGCACTGGCAACTTCCGGAGAGTTTTGAATTTCAGCCATACCTAGAGGGGAGAAGTCTCCCTTCCCCTCACCGTGCAAACCCCTCCGCCCCTAGCACGTCCAACTCATCACAAACACACTCACACACCAGCTAGTGTGTTCACACAAATATCCACACACTCAAACTAACAGTGCGTTCACTCACTCTCACACACACACACACAAAGGCACAGAGTTTAGTACACACAGTTACACACACGCTAACCTACCTTCACACTCCTACAAACACCACCATACCAAAACAGCAAAGAGGTGTGCTGGGGATTCAGGTAGCTGGCTCTCTGCCCTCTCTGCCAGTCATGAACCAATGACCCAGCCTGGTGCTAGGGGGCACTGTGCTGCAGGAGGTGCCACTTTTCAGAGACTCAAAAAACCTGTGGTCTCTAGATCTCAACACGCTTTTCACAAGTATAGTATAATTAGTCTTGATGCCCCGGCCAAATGCCAATTTGGGCAATTACGAACTGCCAGCCTCAATCTCCCCAGCAGTTTCAACTGGAGGCAGTACCTTCTGTCTTCAGTTCATGTATAGTTTGGCTGTATACTCTTAAACACTTGTTGCGTCCCAACCAAGAAGTGGCTGCATTTCAGTGGGGGACAAAGTTTATAAACGGTTTTGTAATGAAGAGAGATTTGGGATGTAATTAATTGTGATTATAACATACAAACACATGCTCTGGACTAAAACATGAAAGCTCATATTTCCATTCCCTCAGCAATTAGCTACTGCAGAAATTAAGCCAGCAATGCACAGGTATTGGCCCCATGTAGCTGGGTGTGTCAAACCTGAAGCCGTTAGCCTAGGGCAAGAAATTGTACTAGAGGGTAATTGTGTAAATGCTGGATTGTGAACTTTCTACTCATGCTGGTGAGCAGTTACTCATGAAAGCAGTTCTTTTGACTCCAATAGAACCACTAGTGGGTAGAATTGCTTACCAGTGTAAACGGTTCAAAATCTGCCCTCAGACACTGACGTTCATGGTTAATAAACTCAGCAAACATTAAATAACTTCAGGTTTGTGATTCCTAACCCAGACTCTTTCCGAGTTCTCGCTAGAGCTGGACAGACCATTTGCAGTGCAAAAATTGTGAAATTTGGGACCCTTTTCTGCTGCCAAATTGTGTGCAAACACATCATGACTCCTGTGAATTCATGGGCTACTACTTCTTCAATGGATGTTTTGTGCAAACACGAAATCCCATGAGCGTACCATATACCCCAAACCTGAAGCTGATTTTGAGTTGTATCAAGCCAAAGAAGTCAAATCAAGTAATACCATAGTGAGGGACTTTCTTTACATTCACCTTAGAGTTATTTCCATGATGAGTCAAGTATCAAATTATGCCTGTGAAATTGGCTTAGTCTTGGTGAATATAAAGCCCAAGTGAAAATTAGGCCTATCATGGAGAATCGAACATTTAAAAGTCATCTAAAGTGACTACAAACACTTTACAGCCCAATCAGGAAAAAAGACCCGTGTACTGATGAGACCTCTGATTGTTCAGAACTGCCTCCTACGAAGAGAACTGCGTGCTACCGTGAGTTCTGCAGTCATGGAGCAGTTATTAACGAACTGTTGTCACCGGCATTTTAAGAGGTAATTTGGATAAACCGAATGGCATGAGATTCCAACCTTGTTTGATGGTCCAGGACATGTAGAGGACCACAGTTATTAAGTGCCTTATAGGTGAGTAGAAACACTTAGAAATTTTGCAGGAGTCCATAGTTAGGGTGGAGCTGAATTAACATGGAAACTCATGGGGAACCAGTGAAAGGGGATCAGTTTACAACATGGGCTGCAGCATTCTTCAGTGACAGTAATACCAGTAGCCAAGCCTAGGGGAAATGGTAGCTTCCAAGCCTTTCTTCTCATTAAGCAACAGTCTCAGCCTGTATGTTCTGGAGATGGAAGATGTTCTAGTTACATTGACAATGCCCAAACTATAGGCCTGATCCAAAGCCCGTTGACTTCAGTGAGCTAACTACTCGTGCTAAACTATCAGTTCGCCCTCGTATTTAGCTGTGACACTTTTAGTATCTTTCCCACACCTGAAGAAGAGCTCTGTGTAAGCTCGAAAGCCTGTCTCTGTCACCAACCGAAGTTGGTCCAGTAAAAGATAGTACCTCACTCACCTTGTCTTTAACATCCTGGGACCACCACAGCTACAATACTGCATACTGCAGAACTCTTGTCTTCTTACATGTCTGTAAATGCCATGTGCATCAAAGGTGCTAGATGAACAATAAACACTACTGTACAGCACACAGGCTCAGGAAAATAGTATCAACAGGAATTATCAAGCTGGTTGAAGAAGCACATGAGCAATTAGCAAGATGTCTGTATGAGTGGGATTTAAGCAATGACCTTGTTTACCTTGGGATTCCAGCCACCAGTGTAGCTGCACCACTTTAAAACTGGAGTAAACTGCACCAGTGCAAGCTGTGTGTAAACTGCGTCGGCACCAAAGACCAGATTTTCAAAAGGGTTCAGGGTCTGATTTTCAGCAGCTTGTTGGCACCCACAGTTGGAGCCAGACTTTCAAAAGTGCTCAGCCCCCAGTGTGTCTGGAAATCTGGCTTTGGTGATGGGTGCTGAGCATTTTGGGAAATCTGGCTCTAAGGGTTAGCACTGCTCAAGACAAAATCTAACTAAATCATGTGATTATAAGGATGTGGAGTAAGCAGCTGGAGGAGAAATCACAGCCCAGGGGGTGTAGATCTGGGGGATGAACGGCCAGAAGAGCAAGCTAAAGGATCCTACCACTAAGCCCTAATGCAGGGCAATGCGCAAAGCTGAAAGCTTGGTTAAACGGACCCATGAGAGCTGTTGCTGATCGATGTTGTAAACAAAACTGAAGCCATCGTGACAGCCCAAGAGCACAGTGCAAATGGATCACACAGTCAGCGGTGCTGAGTGCTGCCAAAACAGCTAAAAACCCAAAGCAACACAGAATCCGAATCAAAAGGATCCAGTCAACAAGTCTATAAATAGGATAAATGGACACAAATCAGACATTAGGAATGGCAATATACAAAAACCTGTAGGAGAGCACTTCAACCTCCCTGGCCACACTATAGCAGACCTTAAGGTGGCCATCCTGCAGCAAAAAAACTTCAGGACCAGACTTCAAAGAGAAACTGCTGAGCTTCAGTTCATCTGCAAATTTGACACCATCAGCTCAGGATTGAACAAAGACTGTGAATGGCTTGCCAATTACAGAACCAGTTTCTCCTCTCTTGGTTTTCACACCTCAACTGCTAGAACAGGGCCTCATCCTCCCTGATTGAACTGACCTCGTTATCTCTAGCTTGCTTGCTAGCACACATATATATACCTGCCTCTGGATATTTCCATTACATGCATCTGAGGAAGTGGGTATTCACCCACGAAAGCTCATGCTCCAAAACGTCTGTTAGTCTATAAGGTGCCACAGGATTCTTTGCTGCTTTTACAAGTCTATAAATGTTATCAAATCCACAGCTCCTCAGGAACTTCCTGGGGCTTGTTTCATAGCACCAGCTGGAAGGGAATTCAGACCCTCCTGCCCCTATCGCATGAGATGAAGGCAAGTTGCCGTTAGCTCTTATCAGTCTAGGTTTTATGACATACAGTGGAGCATTCTGGGAAGGAGGGAGATATTGTTGCTAGAAGTAGGACAAATTTGCAAAATCTGGCTCCAGATTTCAAGCACATCACAGTTTGCCAGAGTTCGGATCCAAGGTTTTGGTTCAGTCCATTAAGGTGACTGGTACTGAAATTCAAATCCAGGCTTGGGGTGGGAGGCTCAGATCCAGAGTTTTGGTTCAGACCCATCTCTAATTATTATATCCACATAGTAATGGGGAAACTGAGGCAGAGTGGGGCCAAGGACCCCGAGGTATTCAATGGCACAGCCAGCAGAGAAACCCAGGAGGGCTGACTCCCTATTAACAGACCACAAATGCAAAATAAGAAGTGTACCTAAAGGAAGAACCCCCAGGCCCCCCAAAAGTAGGGTGGACTCCACACTGCTGGATGGCGGCTTGGGAGCTCTTATTCCATCTCCTGACCTGAGGTTTGGGACTCGCTGACCCTACGCTCAGGAGAGAAGAACTTTCCGAAAAAAGCAAACATGGGAGGAGGGGGGCGAAGGAGGAGAGGAAAGAAAAGGAGAAAAATGAGTTTTCCTGCTGCCCCAGTGGCGCTGTCGATTGATCGGGTGCAGGTTACGGTGGAGCGGTGGTGAGAGCTTCATTCCCAACTGCTAGCTTACAATTATTGGAAAAAAACCTGGGCTGCTGCTGCAGTGAAATTAGTTATTGATCTCTTGTCTGGGTGACGAGGCTCTGCTCTCCTCTCTCTGCCACTGCAGAGCCTCCCAGCTGCTCTGGCGCTCTATGCTAAGAAGCCCAGATCCCACCAGCCTCCCTCTCCCTGCCTCCCCTCTGATGTTGTGGGGGCCAGGGGTGGGGCAGGATCCATGGGGCACTGTAATTCAGCTGGAGATTTCCAGTGGTATGAGATGCCTGGAGGGAACGGAGTTCAGCACACAAGGCTGGGGAGCCCCTGATAACCACCCCCCTCGCACACCAGGAGCCCACCCCGGCTCTAAATGGAAGGGCGTCTCCTAGGGAAGTCATGACCCCTCTCTGCATGAGTCCAGGAGAGGGGAAGAAGGGGGCAGGTAAGAGGAACAGGAGCCAGTCAGAGAATCCTGCTGTGTAAGAGCAAGCCCGGGGCCTGAGGGCTGCACTGGAAGAGACTTGTGCCATATGCCAGGCTGGAGCAGCCGCCCCCCAGCACCCTATTCCGAATTGCTCACCCCAGCAGATCACCACCAAAGCAATGCTCGAGGGCCTGATCCTGTGCCCTCAAGTCCTGCTGACATCAGCGGGGGGGGGGGGGGGAGGATGCTCAGCATGTCTCAGGATCGGAGCCCATATGGCGCTTGCTCCCAAGATACTACAGTGCTTTTGTCCCCACCCCCAAGTTGTGTCTAATGCCCCCTTCTCCGCTCTTCCCCTCCCTCCTGCCCACAGGCTGGCATGTGGTAATGGCTACTCCTAGGCTGGCTGGCACGGCACGGCCCAGCTGCTTAATGTCTGCCAGCTGGCTACTCACATGGCATCTCTCACTTGCTCTACCTGCTTGCCAGGCTACCTCCAGAACTGGCCAGAGCCCTGTGTGCCAGCTGGTGAATATGGCCTGACCATGCTGCAGTACTGCATGCACAAGCAAATTGTGTGTGTGTGTGTGTGTGTGTGTGTGTGTGTGTGTGTGTGTGTGTGTGTGTACACAAATCCCCCCTTTGCTCATGTGTGTATGTTCCCTAGGGATCCTTCATCTCCACAGCCCACTACCGTTTGGTCTCCAAACTGCCGTGGGAGTGGGAACACAGTAGGGTCTTTCCTGAGGCTCTTTTAACCTCTGGATAAATGGTCAGGCTCTGCTTGGGGATCCAGGGTATGTGCACAGATAACAGCAGGAAATCAGGCAATCTAAGGGCCTTTTGTTGTCCTAAAAAAGGCTCTTTACATCACAGGGTGGGCTGCTGCAGGGGGAATCTGTAGGAAGGGAGCTTTGTTCCTCACTGCCTGAAATGTAAACACTCTCCCTCAAGCCCACCAGGGTCAGGCTGGCTGGGGGGTCCCCTCCCCACTGTCAGTTTTCTCTCAGCAGCAACAGCCTGTGGGAAGGAGATTTTAACATTGGATTTTATAGTCCGGGGGGCTAGCCCGGCTGAGGTCAAAGGAGACAATTACGAAAGACAGGATGACAGGTAGAGCTGGGCAGGGAATGGTTTTCCTATCCTGGGAAAATTTTCAAGATTCCAACAAATTTTTCCCAGCCTGAAATAGGACAAAAAGTCAAAAACTTTGAAGATCAAACATGCAAAGAAATATTTTTTTAAGTTTGGGTCATTTGCAATGCTTTGATTTCATAACTTCAAAATTTTTTGTTTCAATGTCGATCTTTTATTAAATTTTTTTAACCAAAGGTTAACTTCGATTTCAAAGTGAAAAGTTGTTTCAAACCAAAAAACCAAACGTTTTCATTTAGAAAATGTCGACATGGGACATTTCAACAATTTTGAAACTTTTTTTTTTAAACAATTTGTTGAAATGGGAATTTGTGTCCAAACTGACCATTCCCTTGAAAAGTTTCAGTTTTGACAAACTGGCATTTTCGGATGGAAAACTGTTTTGTCAATAAATTCCTAACCAGTTCTAGTCACATGGGGAAGGGCTCCTTGCCTATAAGAAATATGGAACCTTTTCCCTCACCTCATGAGGGCCCTTCCTTTCACACACTCAGTTGGGGAGATTTCAATCTCCCCAGAGCCTGCTGGGAACAGGGCATCACCATTTCCCCCTCCAGGGGATAAAATGGAGGAATAGCTTCTCCCTTCACCATAGAGAAGGGAAAACTCTGTGGAGAAGCACAGAGGAATGGATGAAAGAACCGATTGGGGGAATGTTACAAGGAGGGGAATTTGCATATTGCTATCCATCTGTCCCCAGGGTGAAATGGCCAAGAGCCTTGGTAACTGAACCATTTGGACACAGTCAAGGTCTTGTGCTAAACTGCAATGGATTGAAACTCTCTGCCTTGGCATGGAGACAGGAAACATGTGGGTGAAAACATACTCCCCTTTGGTGGTCATAAAAACCAACAGGGTACTTACTGGGGTTTAGAGCCTCTTTTATGGTACAGCACTTGGGAGGTAGAATTCCCAGCTCAAACATTCATGGAGTTCAAGCCCAGAAGGGACCACGGTGAACATCTAGTCTGAGCTCCTGCATCGCACAGGCCGCAGAACTTCCCCGAAATAATTCCTAGAGCAGATATTTTAGAAAAACATTTAATCTTGATTTAAAAACTGCCACTGATGGAGAACCCACCATGACCCTCGGTAAATTGCTCCAATGGTTAATTACTCTCCCCATTAAAAATGTACACTTTATTTCCAGTCTGAATGGGTTTCAGCTTCCAGCCATTGGATCACATTAGACCTTTCTCCGACAGATGGAAGAGCCCATTATTAAATATTTGTTCCCCATGTAGGATATTTACAGACTGTCATCATGTCACCTGTTAACCTTCTCTTTGTTATGCTAAATAGATTGAACTTTTTGAGTCTGTCACTATAGGGCTTGTTTCCTAATCCTTTAATCATTCTCGTGGCTCTTCTCTGAACCCTCTCCCATTTATCAACATCTTCCTGGAACTGTGCACACCAGAAATGGGCAGAGTATCCCAGCAGAAGTTGCACCAGCGTCAACCAGAGAGGGAAAATAACCATTCTACTCCTTTTCCAGATTCCCCTATTTATGCATCCCAGGATCACATTAGCTCCTATGGACACAGTGTCACATGATTTGCTGATTGTCTACCATGATGTCCAAACATTGGCACCGACTCCATGGGTGCAGGGAAAAAATGGTGGGTGCTGAGCACCCACCGTCAGCCCCCCCACATTCCCCAGTGCCTCCTGTCCCACCCGTCGGCAGGCCCCACGGATCAGCGCCTCCTCCTCCTTCCTCTCACCTCCCACCCACTGCAATCAGCTGTTCCGTGACATGCTGGAGGCTCTGGGAGAGAGGTGGAGGAGCGAGGACACTGCATGCTCGGGGGAAGGGGTGGAACTGGGAGGGAAGAGGCAGGGTAGGGTGGAGAGGGGACAGGAAGAGACAGGGCAGGGTGGGATCTTGGGGGAAAGGGTGGAGTTGGGGCAGGGCCGGGGCAGAGCCAGGGCTCGAGCCCCCTTCCTCCCCCCCGGCACTTTGGAAATTCGGTGCCTGTGCCCCCAAATCTTTTTCAGAGTCACTGCTTCCCAGGATAGAATCCCCATTTGGTAAGTGTGGCCTGCATTCTTTGTTCCCAGATGTACACATTTACCTGTAGCTATATTAATACTCACATTGTTTGCTTGCGCATGGTTTACCAAAGTGATCCAGATCACTCTGTCCTCTTCATTATTTACCACTCTCCCAGGTTTTGTGTCATCTGCAGGAAGACAGACATGCATCAGCTCTACTTGGGCTAGCATGCTAAAAATAGCAGAATGGCCGTGGTGGCATGAGCAGTGGCTCAGACTAGCTGCCCAAGGTCAATCCTGCTGGACCCCGTGAGGATGTATTCAGGTGGCTAGTCTACGTTGCTGCAGCCCTGCTGCTATTTTTAGCACACTAGCTTGAGCAGAGCTAGCACGTGCTGGGAATTACACTTCCAGCTCAGCCAGAGATACCCTAAGGGTATGTCTACATCTAAAATTTTGCAGCGCTGGTTGTTACAGCTGTATTAGTACAGCTGTATAGGGCCAGCGCTGCAGAGTGGCCACACTTACAGCAACCAGCGCTGCAAGTGGTGTTAGATGTGGCCATACTGCAGCGCTGTTGGGCGGCTTCAAGAGGGGTTCGGGGAACGCGAGAGCAAACCGGGGAAGGAGACCAGCTTTGCCGCGGTTTGCTCTCGCGTTCCCCAAACCCCCCTGCAAACCGCAGGGAAGGAGACCTGCTTGCACGGAGGTTCGGGGAACGCGAGAGCAAACCGGGGAAGGAGACCAGCTTTGCCGCAGTTTGCTCTCGCGTTCCCCGACCCCCCCTGCAAACCGCAGGGAAGGAGACCTGCTTGTTCGGGGAACGCGAGAGCAAACCGGGGAAGGAGACCAGCTTCGCCGCGGTTTGCTCTCGCGTTCCCCGAACCACCCTGCAAACCGCAGGGAAGGAGACCTGCTTGCACGGAGGTTCGGGGAATGCGAGAGCAAACCGGGGAAGGAGACCAGCTTTGCCGCGGTTTGCTCTCGCGTTCCCCGAACCACCCTGCAAACCGCAGGGAAGGAGACCTGCTTGCTCGGGGTTCGGGGAACGCGAGAGCAAACCGGGGAAGGAGACCAGCTTGATTACCAGAGGCTTCCTCAGGTATGCTGGGATACCTGCTTATTCCACGGAGGTCAAGAAAAGCGCTGGTAAGTGTCTACACTTGATTACCAGTGCTGGATCACCAGCGCTGGATCCTCTACACCCGAGACAAAACGGGAGTACGGCCAGCGCTGCAAACAGGGAGTTGCAGCGCTGGTGATGCCCTGCAGATGTGTACACCTCCTAAGTTGCAGCGCTGTAACCCCCTCACCAGCGCTGCAACTTTGTGATGTAGAGAAGCCCTAAGTGTCCGCTAGAAATTGCTCCCCAGCTCAGGCTTCCCCTGCAGTGCTCCAGGAGCTCCCGCTGGTTTTCTTCTCACTTTGATCGAATGTTACAAGTATCTGCCCACAATAAAATTCTGGGAATTTGACCCAAATTCCAGCTCAATGGCCCTGGAAGGAGTCGTGTCAGGGACGGCTGAGAAACAGGGCCTGGGAATGAATGCTGAGAGCCGGAGGCCCCAGAGTGGCCTTGATACATAATGGAAGGCCTGTGGGACGCTGCAGAGTGGAGGGGCTGGAACCAGAATCCCAGCTCTGTAAAACCCAACGCCTTCCTACATTCAGATCCAGGTTCGAACTTCACAGCCAGGGCCTCTCTGTATGTTGGGCCTGACCCCAAGCCTCAAATCCATCACCCTGGTACTTCTTGGTATGGGCCTACCTCACTTGCTGGGGAGTTTCCACCCTCCTCCTCCGTCTACTATCTGTTCTCATCCCTTGGCCATGTGTCCCCACAGCAGAGCAGGGCATGGAGAGGAAGAATTGGGCGCAGAGTGATCCTAGCCTGGGAGAGAATCCTGGAGAACGCGCGTGGTGAATACGTAGAGAGATCTCCATGCAGGCAAGGGATCGCTTGGGGCTGTGTCCCCAGCAGATGGGCAGTTCACAAGCTGATCCAGTCTCCCACAGCCACTTTCACCTCGAGCAGTGAGACCAGAGGCAGAGCCACGCCGGCCCGGTTTCCCTCTGGCACATGGGGTGTCCCAATGGGCAAGGCGGGCCTTGGAGTGGAGGCATAGAGACCCCCGGCCCACCCCCAACTTGGCAGCTCTAGGGGTGAATTCCTCAGGGCTGCAGCAGTGGCTGGAGGGGGGTGGACAGGATCGGTAACAGCCACCTGATCAGTCCTGGAGCCAAGCGAAGGCTGTTCACTGACAACCGCCTGGCCGTCCCCTTGTCCTGACCCAACAAAAGGCCAGTAGAACAATGGGCTGCTGGGTAGGAGGGGGAGACATCTCAGGGGAACAGGCTGGGGTGAGTATTTGTTTAGCCTGTGGAAGGGAGGAGGAGGAGAGGAAACCAACTTTCAAAGTATTTCACCCTTTGTTAACCCTTCCCAGCCCCCTCCTCCCCCCATGCATTCCACACACACAGACTCACAGGGGGGTCCTGGCCAGGGAGGAATCAAGAGCAGCTCGTGTTACAGAGCTGCCTTCCAAGAAGCTCAGAGAAGCCTGATCCTTCCAAGCTAAGTTCACCCTGGTGGGACACTGAATTCCCCACTGCCGCCCCCCACCCCGCTGCTGGCCTCTCCCAGGGCAGAGAGATGGAAAAGCATTAGTTCTAAGAGGGAAAGAAAAGATTACTTCTGTTATCGGGGCTTATCCATAACCCGAAAGGACGGAAGGACTTCACGGTACAACTTCAGGGAGTCAGCATACTGCTGTGTATTTGCCTCTCCTGGGGAACGAGCCTTGAGAATTGTGATTTAATTTTTTTAACCTGTTTGTTGGATCCATTTCCAAACTTGAGCCTTCCATGGCGAGAGAGGCAGGCAGCACAGGTCACAGCAGCTGTGCACTGCCAGGGCTGTGTGCGGGGGGCCCAGGGTTGGGACTGCAGGTGTTCTGGCAGGTGGGGTCCAGAACTTGAATAGTCAGTAGGGTTGCCTGTCTGGATGAGCGGACTGACTGACTGATCACACCACAGATCCTGAAATCTGTTGGCCACACAGCAGGTTTCGGGGCGTAATTCTCCATTCCCCAGCACGGTGTGTTGTCACACACCCCAGTGACTAGTGGAGGCAAAGGAGATGTAAGTTATCATGGCAGTGCTTTGTTACCATTTTGCAGTAGCATAAATGAGAGCACAGTGCTGGGCAGTGGAGACCGAGGCCTACTGTATTCACACGAGAGAATGACCAAGTCCAAATCTGGCTTGCTGCCCGACCCTAGGCATGTCATTTAAAAAACACACAACTCTGTGCCTCAGTTTCCCCCTCTGTAACATGGGGATAATAGTTGCCTGTCTCACAGGTGTTGATGTAAGTAGAATCAGATGAATGATATACAGCCTCTGCATGAGAAAGCCATGAATTTTAAACAAACATTGGTGACTGTTCACAGGAAGTGAACTTCCAATTCATGATTGCGACTATCCTCATTGGAAACCTGAGTCCAAGAGTTACGTTCACTACTCAGGGACATAGAAACATTCTGCATGATCTAAAAATACCAACAGAGCTCAAATGCTGAATCCCAGATACTCACAATGGGGAACAATGAATGGATCCAGAATGAGCACAGCAGGGCTAGCCCAGTGCTGCCACACCTGGCAGCTGCAAGGGGCTCCCATGTCAGTAGGAACCCAGCTCACAAGGGACAGGTGGAAAGCAGAGTGGGACATTTACCACTCAGACTTCCTGCCATGTGGCACAAGCTGCTTTGCGCTGATTGAGCACTCGGTGGAGATAAACCAGGGAGAATTCTCATACCAGCTTTGGGCTCATTCCCTACTGACCCCAATCTATAGTTCTCAAGCCTTCCCCATCTAGCTCCACAGAGCTGTTTGAAGTACCCCATACACTGAACACCAGGCTGGGCAGCTGGTATGGCCAACTGATGACTTTGTAGGGGGCCTCAAAGTTGTTTGAACCGTCCCTGACTGAGTGAGTCATTTCAAATAATGGAGCACTTAAGAAAATCACCATCTGCTCAAGGACAATTCGCAACCAGAGGAAGAGGTGAAGTTCAACAGATGCATTATTTGCCCAGCTCTGGCACTGAGCACTGGGTCACTGCTTGTACCGTGTTTTGGAGGCGATTTGAATGGGATAGGATGATCTGCGACAGGCGAACCTTACAAAGTCTAGAAGCATGTTTGGGGTAAGCATCCAGAAGTTCAGCTGCTCCTCAAAACTCTCTAAACCTTTTGCTTCTACTAAATGTGGCAGAAAAATAAAACCACACTAGAAATGGCTAGTGATCTGAGATTTCGGGTGCTTCCTGCTTCCAGCTAGAAACCCCATGAAACCAGGGCATGCCTTGCATTTTAGTGCTCAAAGACGTGGGAGGAAACCAAGAGCTGCTGCTGCAAAAATGAAAAACTAAGGTCAACAATTTCAAATATGGGCACTTAACTCCATAGCTGGGCACCTAACTCCGAGGAGACATTTTCAGAAGCATAATTCATAGAGTTTAAAGCCAGGAGAGAGATTAGATGATTTAGTCTGATCTCCTGTCTATCACAAGCCATTACATTTGCCCCAGTTACCGCAGCATTGAGCCCAAAAATTTGTGTTTGACTAAAGCTTATCTTCTAGGAAAGGCATCCAGTATTGATTTGAAGATGTTAAGACCTGGGGAATCCATCTGGGAGTTTGCTCCTCTGGTTAATCACCTTCACTGTTAAAAATCTGTGCCTAATTTCTCTTTTTGGTTTGTCTGGCTTCCAACCATTGGTTCTTGGTATTTCTTCCTCCGCTAGATTATAGAGCCCTTGGTACCCAATATTTTCTACCCATCCAGGGACTTCTATTTTGTAATCGAGTCACCTCCCACTTTTCTTTTTGATAAGCTAAACAGATTGAGCTCTGTGGGGTACCCAAAGAGCCAGTGGCAGCAGACTCCAACTCACGCTATTGCTAAGAACAGCTGTGCAGACAGTGCTTTTAAGCTGTGGCTCGGGCTGGAGCTCAGGGTCTGAAGCCCACCCCCTTCCTTAGGCTTCAGGGCATGAGCAGCAACGTCTATACAGCCCAAGCGTGTCAGCCCTGGGTTTGGAGACTTGCTGACCCAGGCTGTGTAGACATACCTTTAAAGTCTCTCACTGTCAGGCATTTTCTCCAGCTCTCAAAACTTAGTTTGTGGCTCTTGTCTGCACCCTCTCCAGTTTTTCAACATCCTTTTTTAAACGCGAGCCCCAGAGCTGGACACAGTATTCCAGTATCAATCTCACATGCTGTATCCAGCGGTAAAATCACCTCCCTACCCCCTCCTCCCTGTTTAAACAGCCAAGGATCACACTAGCCCTTTCGCCACAGCTTCAGTTGCTTGTCCATTAGGACCCCTAAATCTTTGCAGAGTCACTGCTTTCCAGGATCCTGGCCCCGTCCCCATTCTGTAGTCATGGCTTGGGCTCCTTGCTCATCAGCATTTAGCATTCCACCATCCTGTGTGTCATTCACAAATTTGATCAGCAGGGTTTTCTATTTACTTCCAGATCATGGATGAAAATGTTGAATAGCATGTGACCTAGTACCAATCTCCACGAAACCCCCCTCGAAACACCCCCATTCAATGATGATTCCCCACTGACACCTACTTTTTGAGATTTATAAGAGTTTTTAATCAATCTACCGTGCGCTGTATTGATACTGTATAGTGCTAATTTTTCAAGCAGATTGTTGTGCGGTGCTAAGACAAATGCCTTACAAAAGGCAACGCATATTACATCAATGCAGTTACCTTTATGAACCAAACTTGTAACCTCAACAAAGAATGAAATCCAGTTCATTTGAGAAAACCTATTTTCCATTAAACCATGTTGATTGGCATTATATTCCTATCCATTAATTTTTCATCAGTTGAATCCTGTACCAGCTTTTCCATTATTTTGTCCAGGACTGATGTCAGGTTAATTGGCCTGTAGTGAGCATGGTGTTCCCACTTGCCTGTTTTGAATATTGGCACAACATTAGCACTCTTCTAGTCTTTTGGAATTTCCCTGGTACTCCGAGATTTATTAAAAATTAACATGTCAGCAGGCCTGAGATCTCCTCAGCCAACTCTTTTAGGGCTCTTGGGTGCAAGCTATCCAGGCCTGCTGACTTATAAATGTTTATCAGTAATAGATGTTTTTAACATCCTCCTTAGTTAAAGAGCTGGAAAGTCCTTCATCACCCTCATGTGATACAAATACATCATCCTACTTCTTTCCAAATGCAAAAATATTTATTGAACTCTTTCGACTTTTCTGCCTCATTAACAACAATTTTAGCACCCACAACTGCCACGGACCACAGAGTGCTCAGCACCCCTAAAATCTGGCCTCGTCTTTAAGTGCTTAAGGTCCTGTCTAAACGATTGAAATTGGCACTGGTGTAACAAGTAGCTATATCTGTGCCAACCCCTAACATACACACACTGTGCTGATGCAAAATGGGACTTGCACAGGGTAATAGTCCATCTACACATTTACTCAGTACAGAACTTCCCGGTACAGATAAGTCCTTACTTCAGGCAGCAATGGCTTTTTCGAACCTCAGAAACAGGCCAACTTACAGTTTGTACTACGGCAGCACGTCCAGTTCTTCCCTCCCTCTCAGTTACATCCTTCTAGACAACTGTATGAGCCATGTGCTTTAGTAGCAGCTTCAATCCCAAACCAGCGCCTCCCATCCCCAATATACCTAAGAGCTCCTCAGCTGGGAAACCTCATGATGGTGTTCCCTATATGGGAGGTCAAAGGTCCCTAGTCTTACCTTGAGCCCACCATGGAGTCCACTGGAGTTGCACCAGGGATGAATCTGGCCCATTGTTTCTAACTGGGTTTTCCAGGATATGGCATGGCTCAGAGACCAGCCTTCATTACTCAAATGGACGGAAGGAATCAGTCTCCAATAGCTATTATCAGGCTGGAGTCTTCCCTTCCCGAGACGTGATCCCTCTGCTGGTTCCTGTGCTGTGTGTGTAAAAAAGGCAGTCCATGCCCTGGTTAGCAATGTATCTACCAGTGTTTGGATTTTACAGGATCTACAGGAAACAAGATACTGTAGCAAACTTCTCAGGCCAAATGGATCCATGGTATAAGCCCATGGAAGTCAATAGAGTTCCACTGGGGTGGGATTGTCTGACATGTTGATTGCTCTACCAAGTTTACTCCAACGGTCTGTTGTTATAAGCCTCTTAAAAACAGAGAGAGAAAGAAAGGCAGGTGATGGCAAAATGCGGGCACTCAAGGACCCCCTAATACAGTGACCCTGGGTGGTGTTATTCTGCAGCAGCCCCCGTATCCATCCTACGGCAGGGAACACCACATTGCTGTAACGCCAGGAGCTCACAGTGTGATTCGCTGAGGCCAGGATCCTTGTGAGCGGAGGCTCCAACCTGGCGTGAGCACCCACGCCATCATACGCCTATAGGCTGTGGCTTCATAGTATCCCCTTGGCATAGGATCCCCCGTGCACTGTGACTCCACACTATAGTGAGCACCGTGACACGGTACCCCCCATGCTGCAGTACCCCATCCCTATCGGCTCTGATGCATGGCCCGTTATCGCCATGGTTCCATGCCACAGTAACCACCCTCCCCCCCCCAGCCGTGCTGCACCACATCTCTGATGGGGAGGCCCTTTGCTGCAGCGGATTCAGGCTGCCGTGCCCTTCCAGCCAGGCGAAGCCCTGTTGCAGCAGCTTCGCGGCTTGTTGGCCCCGGGGAGCTCGGGAAGCAGGGTAATAATCTGCACCCCCAGCGAGGAAGGGACCCAGAGAGGAAGGATACAAAGAGAAAGTGTCCTGGGGAAATGCCCGAGCAGCAAACCCAGGCAGGCAGACAGCAGAAGGAGGAGGGAGAGAGGCAGAGGAAGGGAGCGAGGGATGGAAAGAGAGAAGTGAAGGGGAGATGGTGACAGAGGAAGGAATAGAAGCAGAAGAGAGCGAGGGAGCAGGAGCGCAAGCATGAGCAGAAATCTGTTGCCGGGGATGTGTGCTTTGCTGTCAGCCGTCTCTGATTAACAGGCTGCCTTCCAGCTCCAAACAGGCTGCGTTCCTGGCAAAAAAAAAAAAAAGCTCCCCCAGCCCCCCCCGGCTTCTTGATGTGGGCGGGGCTTGCTGAAAGGTTACATTTGCACAATGTGCCTCTGGAAAGCTGTGCCAGGGGTTGCGGGCGGGGGAGGGCGAGTGAGCACGAGAAAAGGCAGCTCCATTCTGCTGTGCCTGTGTAATGGAAAAAACCCTCCGGGGGACGCGCAGGAAAATATCAAGTTACACTCAACCAGCACCATGCCCACTTCCAAGCCGCTGGTTCTGCTGAGAGAGCGGGAAGAGAGAGCGGCTGCCCAGCCAGGGGTGCCAGGGGTCTGCAAGCAGGGGTGGGGGGGAAGGGTGCAGAAGAAAAAGGGGAGGGAGGGAACAGCCAGATAGGGGGAGGAAGTGGGGACAGTGGGAGATGAGTGGGCAAAGGGAAAGAGATGGGCTGTGGGTTGTAATACGTCAGTCTAATTTCGGTGGTTGGGTTTGATGAGCAGGTGCTGGGTGGTGCCGGTGGCCTGTAATGTACAGGAGGTCAGACCAGGTCAGCTGGGGGTCCCTTCTGGCCTCAAACTCTATCACTGTATGACTATGAATCTATGAGAGAGGGAGGAGAAAGAGTGAGGCACCCAAACAACCTTAACTCTGCCCTGCAGTGACACCAACAGAAAAAAAAGAAAAAAAAAGAACCCCACCTTCCACTTGCATCTCTAAAATTCAGTTTCCTCCCTGGTGGAAGCACAAACACTAAGATGCATTAGCCAGGACCACACAGCTACTGCATGAGGGGCAGTGTTAAGGGTGTGTGGATGCATTTCCGTATCTTGACGTGGCTGGGTTTCGTTTAAGCTTAACCTTCAAGCTGAAGTTTCTGGGTTTACGATGCTCGGTTTGGAGATAGTTACAAAACCCCACCATGCTTTTTACACTTAAAATTACTGCTAGATCCTCCTCTACCTTAATCCCAGTTGAATGTAATATTTGGTTTGGGAATAGTAAATAAAGTTCTTGAAGAAACAAACCTTTTCTCTTCTTGCACCAATGCCTGTAATGCTGGTAGAAGACACTGTGCCAGGAAAGTCCAGCTACTCCAATATCTACTAGCTCATGATATCAGCGCTCAGCCCCACTGCTTCAGTTAAAGAGGTTCAGTCACTTTTTCCACCATCGGCTTTACACAGAAACAGGGCAGGGTCCTGCAGTCATGGCCCAATTTGCTACCAAAGCAGCAGTTTGTGATGCAGCATGCTCTTTACAAGAGAACCCCAGACCTGCCACGTTTTATTCACTGCCAGGGAGACCACCCTGCTTTGGGCCAGCTTTCAAAGTATTTCTTCCCTTGCAGTGGACGATTTTACAATTCCAAACTACTGCAAATCTACCTGGCTGGTTTCTGAAATCTCCTTCATTAGAACTGTTAAACTTGACAGCCCTGCTGGACTGGAGGTGTTTAGACTGATTTTCACATAAAGAATGAACCCAATTTTTGTGGGTGAAGGGATTTTTAAACTTTCCCATCCATATCAAGTTCTCTCTGGCTGACACTTGGCATAAAGTTTAGTGGAGTTTGCTGGTGGGATTTTCAAAGGAGACCATGGGCTTTAGGAGCCCAACTACCATTGACTCATAATATGATTTAGGTGCCCAATTCCCAAAGTCTCCTTTGCAAATCCTCTCCTTAATCATTTATTGGATACCAAAAATAATCCATGTCCCATGTAAACCCAGAGTCACTCCACCAAAGCAAATGGCCTTACTCTGGATTGACACCAGGGAAACTGACAGCAGAATGTGTCCCATAACAAAGTTTCAAAAGCAGCATTTGGCTCACCAAGCTTCAACATCCCAGATGTTTTTTCTGCCAAACAGTAAGTCCGGGGAGAACTGCTTCCACCTCCCAAATGGGTGCATAGTCATAGCCTCATGCATAGGGCATCCTTAGTGGCAGTGCTTTCTGGAACCCAGAGAGCAATGCTGCTCTGGAACGGGATGCCAATGCTGCTGGTTTCCATGTACCACTGAGATGCTGGTGACTTAGCATCAGATATTAGCTCACTTTCTGTTCTTGCACATTTTTGCAGCTGTAGATAAATCCCTCTGCATTTTCCCCTGGCAATGAATAGCCAGTGCAAAATGTGGGTGCCATTATTTGCAGGTGCTAAACTGTGCCCACAAAAGAGGAAGGCCATTTGTTCAAATCAGGCCCTCAGAGTTCACAGACGGGGGAGAGACCCAGAGTGGATTATCTGGAAGAGCTAGAGTGAAGAGAATGCCAGCTGACCCCCTCTGCATGCATCACAATGGACACAGCTTTGATGAAAGATATCACCTGGGGGAGGGTGGGGGTCTGCATTCAGCACCAGAAGACATACAGCTGTACTGTGTGGGAGCCATTGGCCAGAGCATGTTCCTAGCATTTGCTCCTCTTTGGAGGAGCTCAGCGCTCTGCAGAATCAGGGCCATCCCCCTTCCATTCCTTCGCCGCATCCAGTGATTGCACTATGGGCATTCTACTCGCAAAGGCATTATCCCGAACTCATGGCTCCTGCATGCTACAGCTCTGCTATCATGTTGACTGCACCGCAATTCACAAAGCTCTCCAGTCCTATGGTCGCCATGGAGAGTGCAAGGGACTGACCAGAGATTGTCAAGCCATCTGATCAAGTGATATTTTTATTCACAATGGGCCATCTCCTGAGCTCCTTATTCCGTTATTCATTCAGTCCTTGATTTCAGTGGGAGTCTGGCTCAGCAATGGCTGATTAAAAAAGAAGGAAGACCCTCAAGATTTGACCCCAAGGTTTTGCTGGAAACGGTTTAACTCAAGGCCCCATGTACAGTATTCTTGCCCCTATACCACCCTGCAGCCGTACGTTCATTTCATATTATTCCACCTCTCGCTGTGCCATTGTCTATGAATACCACCTACAATAGTCCTTCTCCGAGATCCAGTTCTCCAGCCAGCCCTAGCAGACAAATGGAAAGCACACTCAATTTCAGTGGCTGACTCAAGTCCAAAGTTGCACGTGATTTTCTTCTCTACTCTCTTTGGGGGCATGTGGTGCAGTGTTCAGAGCAGTAGACTGAAAGTCATGTTTTGTGTTCTACGCCCAGCCATCCTCCTATCTCACTGGAAGCCACCTTGCTCGCTCTGTGCCAGAGTTTGCCCAGTCCAGGATAATATCACCTAACTTGAAGGTAGGTTGGGAAGATTAATTAACATTTGTGTGTTCGTTAATAGGTTATGTTACAAAATTGACAAACAGGCTGTTGTTCTGGAGAGCTTTCGTGTATTCATTTTTATTGCAAATGCACCAGGAGGCGACATTTGGTGCAACACGCAATTGTAAAAAAATGAATACACTATTAGTTACAGCTCTGTGGCCTATTGCTAGCTAGATGGCACCTTCCTTTACTACAGTCGCCTTGTGGACAAAACAGGAAGTCCTTTTCTTATTCACCATCTATTATCCCATCTATTGCATCTCCAGCTCTTCCTTGGTCTCAGGACACCCAGGCAGCTGTTGCTACTCTGACTTCAAGTAAGTCATGTGATAGAAGGTTATGTAATAAAATATCATCGTTTTTTCCTCGCATAAGGCAAAAATCACATTGGTGTGAATAAAAGATGTCATGTGAGTAAAAGTTGGAGAATGAAACTTACACCAGAGAAGAGCTTTGCTTCAAGCTTTTGAGTATCATGATGCTCTCTGGCTTGGCAGTAATTTCTTTGTTCTTGTTGTCCAGCACTGCAGGGAACTGTTGCATTTCAGTGTCTCCCTTCTCACCGTTTCCAAACATTTTCTTTCATGGTGGGTCTGGTTCCCCTTACTGATCACCTCTTATTATCCTTGTTCTTAGCGGATGGTTCCAAAGTACCTAAGGGATTTAGATGCTCAACTCATTGAAAATCAATGGGAGTTGGGTGCCCAATTCCTTTAAACACCTTTGAAAATTTCATCCATTGCCTCAGGGCCAAATCCTGACATCCTTACTCAGGGCTAGACTGTGCAATTCTGCCTCACTACAGTGGGAACTTCCTCACACTACTATCAATGGGGTTGCTTGTGTGAGTGCTAACCAGCAGGAATGAGGGTGGGCCAGTCACACTGTCACTATGTACTCTCCCCTTAAGCAAATTCCTATTATATTTCAGAGGAGGTTTCTTGAGTAACGGTTGAGCAAATGCTGAGTGACCCCTGGAACTGGTCTGTTGGCCTTCAATGGGAAATCTGTCCAAACAGGATCCTAGTATAAACAGAGCAAGAATTTCAGGATTTGGTTGGATGTTTACCAAGACTGTGCTTTCCTGTACATTTTGTACAGCCCCAAGCACACTGACAGCACCCAACGTATATGTGACAAAAGACATCATACTAAGATGTTTATTTTAAAGTTCAAATCTTGTCACCACTTTGTGTCATTTCCTCTTTAATAATCACACTAACAGTCAGCATGGTAATGCTCAAAGATGCCAGCCTCCTGGATTGGTGGGCACAGACATAGGGTGAGCGATGGCCCCTGTCCCAGACAGCTCATGATTTAATTGACTTGTTTGTAAGTCTTAAAGCCAGAGGTTCAAGTCTTGTCTGGCTTTTTCTTTGGATGGTAATTTTTTTCTGGACGTGGCACTGATGACGGATTATTTCTAGCTCTTTCCTTTGCAACATTCCTGGCTCCGCCAACTTCTGATATCTCTCCTTTTCCACATTCAGGTGATTACCAAACACAGGCGCTTCTTCCTGTACATCATCTCCAAAATCTCCTGTACTCTCTGTCCTTCTGCCTTATAATCCTTGCCCACACTCCAGCCATCTCTCCTCTAGACGTTGGAAACTCTCTCGATTCCCAGATTGCATCTCCGCAACCTGTCCAGATCCCTGCTACCAAAACCTTCTTTGCTTGCTGCTCCGAGCCCCTCTTTGAAGCCTCCAGTGGACCCCTCTCTGCTTCCAACTCAAATTTAAGCTCCTCACCCTGGCCTCTCAGGCCCTGCCCAACTCTGCTCCAGCTGAAGTGCTACCCTCATCTCTTCTTTCCTCTGTCCACTGATACTTTCAAACCATCCATATTGTGGCTATCCACTTGCTGTCTTTGGCTTTTTCCCGCTGTTGTATCTCTGCTTGCTTTGCTGCCTGTCAATGGGAATTAGGGTAATGTTTTGAAAAACACTTCATTGAGGGATGGATAGCTCAGTGGTTTGAGCATTAGCCTGCTAAATCCAGGGTTGTGAGTTCAGTCCTTGAGGGGGTCATTTTGGGAACTGGGGTAAAAATCTGGGGATTGGTCCTGCTTTGTACAAGGGGTTGGACTAGATGATCTCCTGAGTTCCCTTCCTATCCTGATACTCTATGACTTAGGAGCTAAGTCTCATCAAAAGTCGCTGGGATTTCAGGCCTCAAATCAAATAGGTGCTTTGGAAATGTTCCCTTTGTTCTATTAAGTGCCTCAGGTTCCCACCGGTACAATGGGGATAACAGCACTGCCCTGCCTCAAGGGTAGTAGTGAGGATAAACCCAGCACTGACTGTGAGGCACCATGGGGACAAGGATCAGAGGGGCAGAGTGAGACCCCAGGCCCTGCATGTAGGACCAGTGGGTAGCTGAACTCAGACTTACATCTTGGAAAGTCCAAGTCAAACATCGGGATTTGCCTGTGAGTTCTGGATATTCTGATTTTCATTTCAGGTGATAAAGAAACTCACATAAAATAGTAACAGAGTGAGTAGCAACTCCTGTCACATGGTGGGGTATTAACTCAGTGCCCACAACCCATGGTAGGGGAGTGGAACCAGCAAAGAACGTCTGGTCCCTTAGATACAGTATTCCTTTGCGCTGCACTTTTGTTCAGTAATTTCCCATGTTTATTCGGGAAAGTCCAGAAAGAACTGGACAAATCAGTTTTGTAGAAGTTCACATAAGATACATTAAGAGCCACAGAACAACTATTTTTAGCAATGGATGGAAATCACTGTGTATCTCAGGCATTGGACTGAGACTCCAGACACCTGGGTTCTGTTCCTAGCTCTACCACCAAGCTGCAGGGTGACTCTGGGCAAGTCACGTCCCCTCTCTTTGCCCATTTCCCCTCCAACCCTTTGTCTGTCTTGTCTATTTAGATTAGCTCTTTATTAAGTATTGGTATTTATTTGTATTGTGGTAAGAGCCAGAGATTAGGGCCCCATTGGCTAGGCACTGTGTCCCTTGCTGTGTATCTGTACAGCACCGAGCACAAAAGGACCCCGATTTCATTTAGGGCCTCCAGGCGCTACCATAATACAAACAAATAATAATATTTATAATACTGGGCCAAATTTATCCCTGGTACGACTCCACTGGAGTCAACAGGGTGACACCAAGGTTGAATTTGCCCCATTACAGTCTTAAGAACAACCTTTTCCAAATAACAATGCTTTTAAAAGTGACTCGTACCAGGTCGCAGAGTGACTCAGTGTCAGGGAGAGAACCCAGGAATCCTGGCTCCCAGTGTCCTGCTCTAAGCTCAAATCCTTGCTTCGTGAGGCTAGGATAGAGCTGTTCCGCACCTCACCAATGACCTGCAATGCCCAGGGCGTATGTTAGGGAAATGAGGACCAGCAGACTGGCCTTCACCAAGCCAGCTGCCCCGTGTTGCCAAGTAGTCAAAGCACCGGACGGCACAAGGTCCCAGCCAGACAAGCCGTCTGGCAGGTACATTTGGAGGGAGGCTCTGCCTGAACTGCCATGCGAACACACAAAGACAAGCGAAAGTAAGCGGTGGACTTGGCAACGAAAGCAGCAACGGCTCTCAGAGCAGCAGTGAGTGCGCTGGGCTCTCCAGCCCCATCATTCTCATTTATATGCAAAGACAAACGCAGCAGCGCCTCAGGGGCCTGGCCTGCCTAACCCCAAGGATGGAATGGCTGTGGGCGAACACCTGGTGCACCCTGGAACCAAGTCCCACCAATGATTCCACCAGCTGACGGAGCTGCAGAGGCAGAGGGAGATCTGCATCCCCAGGACAGAAATAACACCCCACTCCCCGTATTCCGTGGAGGCCGTATTCTGTTGGGAGTTCACACTACAACAGCCAAAAACGGGGGTGGGTGGGAGGGAGAGGTAAACAGGAAAGGGAAGGCAATAACAGCAAGCCTGAGCACCCAACCAGTTCAATAAGTGTCTGCTGAGAAAGCACAGCACTGCCAGGTCCCAGTCCTGCTCCTCACGCCCCAGAAACTCCAGGACCACTGCTGCTCCACTCAGCAACTGATTTACAAGAAGCTGAGCTGTCTGCTGCTGCTGGGAACTAGAGAGGCACTGTTCTGTTTGCATAGCGTGTGCACAAGTGCTGAATATATAAACCTCCTGTGCTCTGCTTCTCGCCCCAATACTTAGCTGTTAAAAAAAAAAAGGGTGGGGGGGGCAGCTCAGATACCTTCCCCTAGAGGGCTTTCCCACTGGGATGGGGCTGATTAGACTTTTTTTTTTTTTTTTTTTTTACAAATTTTCCCTAGACCTAGGGAACATGGTGGAATGACAGGAGGGACAGAGCTGAAACCTGACTGCAACTGATTTTCCTGAGATTACTCCAGATGTTCTAAGCACACATGAACCCCCGCCCCCAACCCCACTTTCCTAGCAAGCTCAGCTTGATCGCTGGGTTATTTTAATGGCATGCTACTGGAAATCAAATGGACAAATCTCCTGCCCCCACCGGCCCGGCAATACAAAAATAACATAACTCAATAATAGCAAAAATTTGCACGTCCTCCCCCAAGGATCTCCAAGCATGTTATCACACTACAATCCTTGTGAAGTAGACAGGGGAGATGTAAGGATCATTGCATCTCACCTCTGAAAGGCAGGCTGCTCTGGGGCGAGACACAGCAGCTGTTTAAGAGCTGTGCAGCTGAACCAAACAGTGGATTAGGCCACCAAGTGAAGAAGAAACCCTATATCCAACTGAACAGTCCAGCAGAATTTAGACACCTGGGTCAACACTCCCTAATCTCCCAGAGAAGTATTGTGAGAGCTGTAATGATGGTAAGTTGTCAGCACTTGGGTTTAATGTCTCCCATGAAACAACTCCATATTGCACTAACGTGCCAGGAAGGACCTATTTTGTTTGGTCAAGCTTAGCCCAAATGGCCAACTAGTCCTCTGCCACTTGAACTTAAGGAGTAATTCCATGACAGCAGCAGTAGGCTGTTACCTTCTTAGTACACTAGCCACCAGAGGGGAATGCAGCCTAATACATTTTATGACCATTTACATTTACATACAGTCTTTGATTGGACTGTATGGCTCTCCCAAAATGGAGAATTTTTCAGAGCATGTGGAACTTTGTTTTTATTGCATTTTGATCACCAGATTTCTTTCACCCAGAAGCTCCCGTTAGCAACAATCCTGGCACAGAATATTCAGTAAATCAGGCTGTTCTTGAGAACTAATCATGCAGAGCAGAACTGGGATGCAAAGTATATTGGGTAAGGAGATGCAAATTGCCAGCTAAGCAGTTATTGGAGTAAAGTTCCAACAACATGGTGTTTACATGGGTAAACCCAGCTGAGCTCCATGCAACTCACAAAGAAAACAATACCCAGTAATTTCACCTGCAATACCCTCTCAGTGAACCACAAATTCAGGGTCTTGCATGAGGGATCCTTAACAGCAAGATGAGCACAAGCCCCAGAATTCTACTCATTGCAGTATCTGAGCACCTGCCAGAAGTGCATTAAACAAGAATGGTGGGCATGAAATCCCAGGTGACTATTAGCACATTTTAGGCATCCTCTGTCCTGTGCCACCCATTTCAACCATTGGCTCATAGAAGGAGGGATTCAGTTCAGCACTTGGGATCTGGGATGACTACATGATGATGACAATTTATAACTTCAAGGGCTCCCACAGACGCATTGATTGGCTCTCTGGAAATGTCCGAGGAGCACAAGAAAAATTCAAGCGAGGGGCTGCTGGTTGCATCTCTCACCGTGGTGAAATATTACTTGCTACATTTTCAAATGCCTCACTTGGCCTGGCAAAATTTGCCCCCATATCCATCCCATCCACCCCTCTGCAGTTGCCTGTGGAAATAGGTTTTCCAATTTTCCAGTGCATAGACTGGGGAAATGCACTTGCCAGTGAGAACTTAGGTGCACAGATACCCAATTTGTGCGTAGTGAGGCATTACTAGGCACAGCAGGTGCCCGCCTTTCAAAATGTAGCCACGAGGGCAGCTTTTCATAAGAGGTATTTACAAGCATAAGTCATGCAATGGCCTTAGGGGGTGATTTTGTCATGTCTGACACTGCTGAGTTCTTTAGCCCTGTTACTGTGATCCAGTCAAGGACTGTTCTTTTACTCCATACAGTGTGTTATAAAGCTGTCTCAGATACAAGGCTGTTTGCTGCACACTCTTAGTTCAAGGTCTTCAATCATGTCGGTATACCAGAGTCATAGAGCCAAAGACGAGACCACCTGACATAGGCGGCGGGTATAGTAGGCCAGGAAAGGCAGAGTCTTCTCTGGCACAGCCACCCCGCGAGGGACACCTGGGCCAGGGTGGCCCCTCCCTTTCCCTGAGGCCCTACCCACCCACCGCCTACTGCTGCCACCTGCCAGTGCCTACTTGCACTCCACCTCCCACTCCGGACCCTGCTGCTCGCCAGGTCGCTTCTCCTTGGACACACGGGAGTGAGGAGGGACCCTGCAAGCAAGCAACAGGCACAGGGTCTGGCAGGGGAGTGAGGCAGCTCAGCCAGGCACTGGGGCTGCCAGCTCTGCCCAGCTCTCAAGCCGCGGGGGAGCGGCTCGGCTTGACGCTTAGGCGGGGCACTCGGGTGGGAGTGGCTTGGCCCAGCACTTGGGGGGTGGCTCGACTTAGGCTGGTGTTGGGGCTGGCCCAGCTCCTGAGGGGGGTTGTGGGGGAGCTGACCTGAGGGGGCAAACTGGGGCTTATTTGGTTATGGAGTGGGCACTCAGGGCTCCTCCTGTTGTGGGGGGCAGTTCGGGGCTCTGGCATCTGTGGGGCAGGGTCGGTGGGCAGAAGGGGTGGGGCCAGCAGGCTGGCCAGCAGGCTAACCTCTCCAAAATGGAGGTTCACCCGCCGCCCATGCCACCAGATCATCTAATCAGACCTCCTATATATCACAGGCCACCAAATACCACCTAGCCAACTCCACACAAAGTCAACAACCAGAATTAGATCAGTGTTACAGTCCCGAGGACACTAAACTACTGCACGTCACAGGCAGAAATCAGGAGGGACAGAGGTACATCAGTGCTTGAGGCCAATGCAATGGCAGGAAATGGACGGAGATATCAAGTGATCATAGCAAGTGACCCTGCACCCCATGCTGCAGAGGAAGATGAACCCCATCCCACCAGGGACATTGCCAACCTGACCAGGGTTGGGGGATTCCTTCATCATCTCGTATATGGCAATCAGTTAGACCCAGAGCAATGAGCAAGGCCCGCCAGCCATGCCATTAAGAAAGAGAATTCCCAGTACCCAACTATATCTGTGGTGTGGAGCACTAGCAGGAGCTGGCATTCCTCCTTGTTTCCACCTGCTAAATTGCCTTACAGACAATTAAAATACATCACATACCTTCCTAATGTGACTAGTCTGTGTCAGCCAGTGTTACAGTTGCCAGAAGGACATTATGTGATGGCATGGTGGGCTGGGGCGTCATGAAGTGCTCTGCATGATCATGAATGGGAAGGGAGGTGTCCAGGTAACATTCTCTGTCCTAAGGTGTGATCCCCGTTTGAGAACCCACAGGGGTTATTACACCCCCACTCAAATCCTTGTTTACCTAGAAACAAGGGGAGGCAATATGGCCTTGTGGACAGATCACTGGGTTGGGACTTAGAAGACCTAGGTTCTATTCCTAGTTCTGCTGCAGCCCTGCTGGGTGATCTCCAGCAAGTTGTTTCACCTCCCTGGGCCTCTGCGTCCCCATCTGTACAATGGGGATAATGATACTGATGCCCTTGATCAAGCGCTCTGCGATCTCCTGGTGAAAAGCATGTTCCAATTGGTCGGGTCCCTGATGTGTCTCTGCTGGATGCGCACGGCAGCCGCAATCCCAGCCTGGCTCCACTGGGCAGTCCATCAACATCCTCTTCCCCCACCCCAAGAGCTGCCCCTGCTAGGGGCAGAACTAGTACACTGGCCACCTGTGTGTACCAACGCACAGTGCAGATCAATCCCTCCCAGTCCAAAGCAAGCAAGACTTGAGAAAGGGATTAGAGTGGCTGGGGTGGAGCAGGAGAGGGAGGATTTCTCTTACAGGAAATAATGTTATTAAATTGGGAGTCTGGAGGGTTTTGTTCATCAACGCGGGTCTCCGTGATGTGCCGGGATTTTGGTCAGTCTGAAATGCGCTATAGATGAGCTATTAATTATCATTAGAGCCTTATGGGGAAAGGGCCTTTTGGCCAGAGATCAGTGGCTATTACAAGTCCATTGTCAAGCTAGGAAAACATCAGCTGATTGCATTAAATGAGAGAGTCAGATTCCACCGAGCTTCATTGAAACTGCCCGAGCAGGCTGCAGAGGGCGAATTCCAGTTCTATCGGGTTCCACAGTAACTCCACCTACCAACTCGCCTGGGCAGGATCTCAAGTTACAAGCATTACTTCATCGGATCACATTCTAACTGGATGATCTTACCCCCCAGGGCACAGGGCAGGCTGCTTGTGCAAGCAGCTGCCTCATACAAATTAACCCTTTCGTGAGTGTTGTGTGTGCCATGGAGCCCTGGCGCAAAGCCCAGACATGTCACCAGGTGGATGACCAGGGAATTATAGTCCCTCTGATTGGCTAGAAAGCTGGAATGGACGAACAGAGTCCCTGAGTGAAGCCTTTAGAGGGTAGATTCTATTAACGCTAGGGAGGTGTTTCCTCCACATTCAATTCCTAATGTGGGATTGAATCATAGAAATTGTAGGGCTGGACGGGACCTTGAGAGGTCACCTATCTAAGCTCCTGCACTGAGGCAGGATTAGGTACACCTAGATCATCCCTGACTGGTGTTAAAAACTCCTAACGAGGGGGATTCCAAGCCACCCTTGGAAACCTATTCCAGAGCTTAACTACCCTTAGAGTTAGAAAGTTTCTCCTAATATCTAACCTACATCTCCCATGCTGCAAGTTAAGCCCATTACTTCTTGTCCTTCCTTTAACGGCTATAGAGAGTAATTGATCACTATACTTTTTGTAATGCCCCCTAATATATTTGAAGATTGTCCTTGGGCCCCCCCTCAATCTTGACTAAACATGCCCTGTTTCTTTAGAAAACCTGATCTATGAGGAGAGGTTAAACTGTTCAGCATTTTTGTTGCTTTCCTCTGGACTTTCTCCAATTTGTTCACATCTTTGCCAAAGTGCAGCACCCAGAGTTGGATACAGTGTTCCAGCTGATCCCTCCGTACTGCCACCTAGAGCGGGGCGGTTATCTCTCGTGTCATACACACAACGCTCGGGTAAATCCATCCCAGAAAGAGATTTGCTTGTTGTGGTATGTGATCAATGTTATGTCAGCAGGCACATGCCAGGCTTGTGTTTGGGCATAGATCACCAAAAGACGCTGCACGACCACGGTGGTACATGCAGGGTGGGCTTGGAGAAGGGAAGTGCTGCCGGGAGGTGAGTGTGCTGGAGCGTGAGTGGCCCTGGCCTGAGCCGGCTGCTATCCCAGCAGTCTGGGAATGGATGTCAAACTGTTCACGAGTGTTTATTCTCTTTAACCAAAGGCTGTGTCAAGACGACGACCTGCAGCAGTCACGTGTGTCTGAAGGGGAGGCAGCCAATAGACTCTCTGAATCTTTGCTACTGTCTTAGCTTGTAATATCCTCACTGCAGTCAGAAAGGTAAAACACCAGTGGCCCGAAGCCAGTATCAGGTCCCACTCAGAAGCAGTCTATGGGAACTCCAGGCTTATTTGGAAGAGCAGGCAGGGATCTGAGTGGAATCCCAGGTACTGGGAACCACAGATGAGTAGCCAATAGGCCTAGGGTAACCCCCTATTGTCAAGGAGCTGAAGAATAATGATATGAAAAAGACAGAGCAAAGTTTATTTCTCAGGGACAGTGCCCTACAATGGTACATCATTATATGCCCTGTGTACGAGCACTGCTTGGGAATATACTTTGTTTGTCCGATAGGGTCATGGGACATTAGGCACCAAACCAGGAACGTCTCTTGAAATACAGGATGGGTGGCCATCCCAATTAAGCTGGGGTGCCCAATATTTGTGGAGATGAGGTCCTCACTGGCCACTTGGCAGGGTGTCACAGCCACCTCGGATACGCAACTACATGGTCCTCAGTGTTTCTAGCAAAGATAAATACACCTGGTGCTAAGATTTGACTGGACCTAGAGAACCCGCTAGTCATTTGAATTCACCAGATATAAACCCCTGCAGCTGATCAGATTTGTGCGCGATTTGCCATTTTGTTGGGCCCCCTGCCATTGGGCTGAAGGTCCCTAGATGGCTCTATCTCCTCCCACAATCTTATTCCAATAGCAATACCAGGTGGGAACGTCTGGTCTGAAGGAAGAGAGAATAACCCAGCCCCGGTGGGAGCTGGCAGAGTGGAGAGCTTAATGGCCAGATCTTGTGCACCAAGTGCTGGCTCTGCCTGCCGCAAACGATGGACTTGGCAGCTTTTTGACAACCGTGTCAAGAAACAAAGCGTGCTCAGGCTCGAGTCAGGTGGTGGAGGACAAAGAGTGAAAATTGAGCCAGCAAAGAAAGAGTTAAATCCCTTCCAAAAGAGAGAGCCTGACCCGCTCACTCTTGTCCTCCTGCAGAGTGAATCGGCGTCTCCACACAGGTCTGGGAAGTGAAGAACGTGAAGCAAAGGGTGGAAGAAAGAGAGAGAGAGAGAGCACAGAAGGGAACACAGGAGAGACAGACAGAGGAGGCAGGGCAAGAGACATTGCTGCAGTCTCTCCTCTGCCTATGTGAGAGGCAGATAGAGGGGTGCAAAAAAAAAGAGAGAGAGAGAGAGAGAGAGAGACCAAGAAAACATGCGAGAAAGGAGACCAACCAAGGGAGCATGTGTGAAAGTCACAGCGAGAGAAGGGGCCTCTTTGATTCTGTGTGCCTCATACCAGACACTGTCTAGACTGCAGCAATTATTGTCAGCTCAGAACAGCCAGGCATTGCCATTGCAGCTGAAAGGGAGCTTAACAAAGAGAGAAAAAAACGGAAGAAAAAATACCCTGCCAGCAGAGCGCTAGTCTCCTTCCAGCGCCAGGGTCTCTCTCAACCGCCCTTGCCTCCCCCAGCCCTCCAGGCAAATACCAGCACAACTTACCCTGTGGAGCGGGCAAGCAAAAACCACAGTAGAGCATACGCAGAAGAGCTTGCAGCCCAGCCAAGGTGATTGTTGGGCTGGGCTGAAAAGGGGGGTGGGCCCTGTCCAGGAGTGTGGGATAAAGCCCCATTTGCCAGAGTAGCGTTCAGCCACTTCCCTGTAATTCCCCCTGGCCAGCCCCAGAGGCGGGTGAACCAGCTGGAGCAGTGGCGATACTGGGGGATAACGGAGGCGGTGGAGGAGGAGATTCTCCAAAGACTGGCTGATGCCGACGTGCTGTGTTGGGCACAGGGCAGGGCGAGAGCAGGGGAGGCTCGGCACCATGGCCACCTGAGAACAAGGCCCAGGTCAGCTTCTTCCCAGCAACAAGCCCGATGGTCTGGCCAAACTCAGCCCTGGTGTCCTTATGGCAACTTGAGGCTCCACATAACCCATCAGGGACACAAAGAACAGCAACACTGGGCACAGCTGTGGTCTTTCATCCGAGGGCCTCACAGCACTCTTGGTAGCTTTAACCCGTTTACAGATGAGAAAACTGAGGCCACATAAGGAATAAGTGATAGAGTCAGGAAGACACACAGTCCAGGGTATATGGTGCCCGGTCCCCTGTCCCCATAACTAGACACTGTAACAGACTCTTTCCCCCGCATACTAGGTACCCTGTCCCTAGTTGCAGCGCCACTGTCAGCCCCAGGCAAGATCTAGGATTTCACACTGAGGGACACAGCTAGTCAGCCCCAGAACCTCTCTCCCCTCCTTGACCCAGAGGTCAAGTTTCCCCTGTGTGCAGCCTCCTTCCCCCTCCTTGAGCTCTGGATGGAAGGGACCAGCCTGTCTGTAAAATACTAGCCACCCAGAGAAGGGAAGGAATAAGACTGCCCAAGGGAAGTCGTGAGGAGTGAGGGCAGGAGAGAGAGGGCAAAAGGGGCAAGGAAAAAGGGAAAAGGGGAGAGAGTTGTTAAGAAAGAGGAGAATGGATGAAAAGAGAGTAGGAGATGACATACCCCATCTCTTCACTCCTCCTTACCTCTTCTCCCTGCTCCCTTCTAACATGCATCCAATCTCCCCTTTCTCTTCTCTGTCCTCCTTTCCACTCTCAGTTTGTCTCAGAAGAGTTTTCAGACCTTCCCCTTTCAGGGCTTCTGCCCTGAGGCCTTTCCCCGTCTCTGCTCTCCATAGGTCTGGAATGTGCAAGGCCCCAGGGTGGGATTTAAAGCAAAGAACAGGCTGAGAGTCACAGGAATGCCACCCCTCTATCAGAAATGGCCATAGAACTCCCAGTCTAGCTGTCCTGGTGGGAACCAAGTGCCAGCACCTCGTAGAGAGGATGGTCATCAAAAAAGATTTTTGCAGTGCAGTCTTTACTGCACTGATGTAACCATGGGGCTTCCCACTGGAGTCTGACTATCCGTAGACGCAAGTGACCCAGATAGATGCAAAACATGATCGCTACCACTGGCTCTGCAAGCAGCTACCAGTAGCTTCAGTAATTCTGTGAAGCACAGTGGGGAAGAAAATATGACAAAGGGGCAGAAAGAGGCCTCCCCGAACATGATGTAGAAACATTTGGGGAACCATCAGGCAGGTGCCCTACAAGTTGAAGCAATTGGTGCGACGGAGGGAGGGGCCATCCCAGAAGGTGGACCTCTTTCCTATGACCTTGAAACAGGCTTGCACGTCCGTTAAGAATTCAGATTCCAATGAGTCATGATGAGCAATTGGGAAATGAAGCAGGGACTGCTGAGATACAGGGAGGAGACGGAGAACAGGATGAAATGGCTCTGAGCGTCACATGTGTACAGGGTATTAGCAGCTCCCTAGTGCAGTCCTAAAAGGGAATTCGTCTTCCCCTCTAAGCAGCTGGGCTGGTTACCAAAAAGTCAACTCACTCTGATAAGACTGTCAGACTTGCTGAGAAGGAGAGACACCGGACAGCTGGGGGACACTCTAGTGGGGATGTCGCTGTCCTGTTCTGAATTTCCTAGTTTTCTCTGCTAGAGGTAAAGCAGCTACAGGAGGCTCTGGCACGCAATTGAAATTCTCCTCTGCCTACCTGCTGAATCTGCCTACTGGAGAGGGATACAGCCACGCTGCTACCCAACCACTCATATCGTAAAGCAGGAAGTGGCCAAACTGGGGTGCAGCCTCGTTTCACTCTACAGGGCCTATGTGAGCCAGCTCTTAAGGGCTTTTCCCCCATCCCCTGCTGTTCTGTGATGGGCCCCCCTCAATTGATGACTCCCTCGCCCTGGTGCTCTTCCTCTTGCTCCTTCTTTATCCTCTTCACACTGATCATTTTGGGGACATTTTAAAGAGCTACTGTCACTCACTGTGCTCCAGTGAGGTGAAAGTGACTCAGAATCCAATATAGGTCCCGATTACAGCGGATAAAAATCGTTTGTTCCAAACGTGTTTTCCTATGAAAATTGGCTTTTGGATCAAAATGAAAATGTCCATTTTTGACCAAAAGAATTCTGGGTTTCTGTCAAAAAGTTGTGGGTCCCCCCACCAGAATGAAAATATTTCAGACACACAATAGATTCCCCTCCTCCATTTCCAGCAAAACTTTTCATGGGAACAAAACTCCATTTCTGGACCAGTTCTGTCCGTGGCCAATGTAACGCTCGCTTGGGCAGAAGGCCACACCTGTGGAGGGCATTGTCCCCGAGAACTGTGCAAACATGGGAATATTGCTTTGGAACAAATGAACTGCTGTGATGGGTCAGGCCAGTGCCCCCATCAAATCCAGCATCCTGGCTCTGCTCGCAACCAATACAGAGGAAGGTGCAAAACAACCCATAATGGATTCTGAAGAATAATCTGCCCAATGAGGAAATATCTCCTTAATCCTAGGGAGTTTGTGGCTGGTTTATGCCCTTAAACTTGAAAGTTCATGGCCTGGGTAAATTTTTGTCCTGGTAAGCTTAACTTCCTTCACTGTTGGAGATAATACTTGTTTCTAGCCCAAGCAGAGACCCAAGGTGTAACTCAATGGGATGCGGGGAGCCCTCATCTTGAGACACTCCCCAAAACGTCTCCAGATTAGCTGCAGTTTGCTCCTTACTGCAGGCTGCTCTCCACTTAAACCTGCATCTTACTCACTGACTCAGCAGATCGCTTTCATAGAAACGTGGGACTGGAAGGGAGCTCAGGAGGTCATCTAGTCCAGTCCCCTGCACTCGAGGCAGGACTAAGATTATCTAGACCATCCCTGACAGGTGTTTGTCTAACCTGCTCTTAAAAATCTCCCATGATGAAGGTTCCACAACCTCCCAAAATATGACTCTGATGGGTCTTGAGCCCACAACCTTCAAATGGCCTCATCTGTCACTGATCTAGAAGTCCAATGCACTCTCCATTGCACCACAGAGCCAGTTGGAGCATGCTGAGCTCTGCAGTGTAAAACCTGGGACTGCTAGGATTCCCATTCCCAGCAGCCCTGGAGCACTTGGACAATGGCAACCTACTGCCGGCTTAACCTCTTGAGGGATTTGCCTCATATACTTCAAGTACCTTAGCCAGATTTCCATCTCACGGGCCTCAGGTTAGATCGCAGCTGAAACAGTGACCTGACCTTCCCCAGAAGGACTCCAGACTCCTAATGTAAATGACTCTGGGGTCACTTCTTGGTCATTCAGGTGCAAAGTGATCAAGACAACAAGCAGGGAGGTGGGGAGGAACGCTGAGCCAGCCTGCAGCGCAAGTGGTTTGCTTGGGGGCTTCAACACAGACTCAGCAACTTATGGGGCAGCTCAGTGGGACCAGGGAGAATGAGTCAGTTCCCAGCCTGATTTCCCCCCCCCGGGCAGCTGGAAGTCTTGTGAATAGATCAGGTCTGGAAGAGCAGCTCAGGAAACCTTAGCAAATATGGAGTTTTCTGATGAAGGGAAGAGATGTTTGAGGGGAGCCAGGGCTTGTAGCATTTGAATCTAATGTTACAAGTTTGACGGACAATGAACTGGCAGGTGTTTGTTTCATTCTCTTCACTGGGCTTTGCATCAGGCCCTACATACCCAGATGTGAATCTCTGGGTGGGCAAATCCATCAGCTGTTTAGTACAGCTGGTAACTCATCTCTCAGGGGCTCGTGGGTCAGGCAAACGTGAAGTCGTGGTCCCCTAGGGACACACCCTATGAGCCTGCAGCCTCCACGATGGTCCTCCACGCATCTTGAGAATTTCAGGCTAGAAGACTTTACATCTAGAACCAAATACAGCTGCTCTTCTACCCCAGCCGGTGGGACTGGATGGTTCCTTACAAAGATGCAATGGCTGGCACTTCTGGCACCCTTCTTCCTTCTAGTCAGTACAAAGAAACTCCCTATTTCCACCCGCTATGCGATACCCATTCTGTTGCACCATGTCCTTTCCCTGAGGACATAAGCACTGGCTTCCAGGGCACATTTGGGCGGGGGCTGGTGGCATGCAGTGCACAGGACTGGAATAGCATGAGATTACACATGGCATAAAGGGACTTTCCAAGTCCCAAAAGGGAGAAGGAAAAGACTGCTTTAGCCCAATTATCAGCAGGTGTTTTGCATGAAATGGGGCCTGGGCCTCCAAACACAGGTCCCATTGGCTTTCAGAAAGCAGCTGCTCCCTGGGAAAGGCTTTCCCAAGTGAGAGGGATACAAAAGACATGTGCTTTCAGGGTCCAGAACAAGCTTCTTGTTGGTGGAGGCGTGCCCTACCCCACCCCATCTCCTCTCCAAGGTCGGTCTGGAGGGAAGGTACAACATTCTGGGGATAGAGAACCTACTGAAGTCTTTTTTGTTCCATCAGGGAATCTGTGTCCCAGTCCCATCCAGAGACGGAAAGCAGCGATTCTCCCACTGCACGAAGGGGACCACGGGGCATTTCCCACCAGATCTGCTGGGGCACTTGCTGCTCTCTGCCCACCATCAGGGACCCAAGCGTTTGCCAGGCCAGGGAAGTGCCCCTGGTTAGCAGGGCAGGGCAGGCAGCTCTAGCATGTGTCTCCAGCAGAACTGCACCTACCATGCTCAGCTCTCTCCTTCCAAAGTTGCCTCCTCGCCTTCCCCGAAGCTTCTTCAACCCCAACAACTTGTTTGTCAGTCCTCCAGCTAGTGCCCCCCCCCCTTCTTCCTGGGTTAAAAATAATCAAGTTTCTGGGAAGCAGTAACTCCTGCCGAGCCTCCCTGCCTGCACTTCAGAGCCCCTGAGAATATCGCTCTGCAGTTCTCAACCCCAGCCCCTCCTCTCTCCTGCCCCCCCCCCCGCACTGTGATCTCACTAATATGCCAGGGCTCTGTTTGCCAGCTCAGCTGGAAAGGAATTTAACCACTTCAGGGCCAGGAGAGAGGGAAAGCAAAGACCTTCCCACGAGTGGGAGAGAGAGGGAGTGGAGTAACCTCCCCCCCGCCTACCACTCCCAATTTCCTAACATCAAAAAGTCTCCTGTCTCTCTTCCAGCCGAGACTCTAGCTGCCTGTAGGGCCCAGAGTGGACAGCGCTCACACAGAGCCAGATGGATTCCATGGGCTCGCCTGCCTGTGGCGGGGTGCATGAATTCTTCCTCCCCGGAAGTGTCCCCTCTACCCTGGTGATGGGCTTTGTCTCCATCTGTACCACCCAGCAAATACAGAAACCCTACAGAGCCACAAAAGCATCCAGGTACCTCCATTAGGAAGCAGGGGAAAGAAACCTAGAGCACCAGGCAGTCACCTCGGTTGATGAGATTTCAAATCCACTTGGCAGAGGCTGGGAGGTCGTGGAGAGCAGAGTTCCCTAGCTATGACCCAGTTGTCATCAGGGCCCTGCAGATTCTTGTCTGGTGGCTGCACCAGGATCTATCTGTATATTTTTAATACCAGGCTGTAGGGGACCAGGCTGTTGGGCCCACATGAGGGTCACTCCCTTACAAAGGAGGCCATAGCTTTAAAAAGGCTGGAGAACCACATGGCTAAAACCTACTGCAGTGCGGTGCTGGCAGGAGACAGCACAGGAATGCCTTCTGAGCTGCTGGCAAATTAGCAGTCTCCTCAAGCACTGTGGGTAAGAAGCAATGAGCACATAGCATGTCAAGGCTGGGTAAAACCACCAGGGGACATGGGAGGGGAACACCTCTCCCTCTCATTCCCAGTCATTAGGCCCAACGATCTATCCAAGCAAGTAGTTATATGGCCCCCCCACTACTGGAGCTGAGTACCTCACTACTGGATTTATCCTCACAACAGCCCTGTGAGATAGTGACGTATCTCCCCAGTTTAAAGCTGGGGCCTGAGGCACAGAGTAGATTAAGTGACTTGACTGAGGTCACCCAAGATGATCTGTGGCAGAGCCAGGAACTGAACCCAAATCAGCATTCCAGTTTAGTGCCTTAACCACTAGCCCACCTTTGCACCAGGCTTTGGCAAAACTCGCACTGAAACTGATGGCAGTTTCGCCCAAAAAAGGACTGCCAGGGTCAGGCTCATTATGTCCAGCCCGCAGCACCCGCTGGACAATTTTATCGTGCTGTGATGTTCTTTGCATATCACTTCTTTGCATCCCAACCCCCAGGATCTGATTGAGTTGACCTTATTGCCATAATGACAACTTGCCAACAAACACTAGGCAGACACGGGAGTATGTGGTGACCATATTGGTATACTGGCCAGGGAACTGGGGGAACAGTGTGTGGTGCCAACTGAAAATTTCTCTCTCTCAAAGCCAGAGGCAGTAGCAGTAAAGTGGGGTATGGAAGATGAAAAGGTACAAAAGCAGATGTCCGCAGGGGCATAGGAGTGGTCCTTCCAAGAGAGTATTCTTTACCTCCTAGGGTGATTCAAGTAGCAAGTTGGTGGATACGCGACACTGGGCTAGAAGCTCTGTGAGATCACATGGAACATTGCTTCACACTCAGCCTGTGGAACTCACCATTACAGGAGGCCCTAAAGACAAATGCTGTGTCTGGATAATGTCATGACCACAAATAACATCTGTAGCTTTGCAGCTAAGGCAATAACAATAACGTTCATGCTTTAGGAAGTAAACGGATCAAGAGCGACAGATCAGGAAGGAACCTGAAGTCTGCAGGGGTCTCTCACCTTCAAATCCCTCCTTAAAGGGCAGTTCTGCTCTGGAAAATGGCATCATTGGGGCTCAGGGTTTTTTCCCTTTACAGGACTCAAGAGCAAATTAACTACAAACTCAGCCTGGGATTTTTGACTCAGTCTGGGCTCTTTTTCCCTCTGATAATCTCACCAGGCTCTTCGGTCCAAATTTGGCCCTCAGTGACACCTCTGCAACCTCACCATCTTCAGATGATGCACCCTGTGACATCTGTGCAACCCCATTGCCTCACATAAGTTTGCACAGGTGTAAGTGGATGGGAATTGAGCAAATCATCCTGTTGATGATTCACCTGAAAGAACAGACTCCAGCAAGCTCCCTCTGAAATCTTATCTGCACAAGGAAACTTACCGGTTGCTGACAATGGGTGTCTGCTGTGGGAACAGCTGAACATGACATAGACAAAGGCAAAGCATGCTCAGCACTGTTTCAGCAAGTGTGTCAGCTTCTGAACTGGGGCAGAATGCAGTTTGACTTGTGCTGGCCGGAGCGTCTGTTCTGGATAAAGTATGCATCAATGACACTGTGTGAAAGCAAGGGTGGAGGGATCAGTGGTTCGATCTGGTGCGGCAAATGTACGGTAGGGGCTGATAGTATGTGATTTATTGTTTGTATTGCTGTAGCACCTAGAAGCCAGTCCTAGCCCAGGACCTTTCTGCCCTAGGTGAAATATACAACACAGCCCCTGCCCAAACATGTCTACAAGCCCATGGGGGAGCGCAAGGAAACAATGAGACAATTCCTAATACCAAGCGACTTTCCGAACACCCAGGCTGCTAGGTGGGAGCTCCACTCAACCCCATTATCACCTATTATTATTTAACATTTATTCTGCACTAATGTCTAGAAGCCAGGCAGGCCAGGCCCTATTGTGCTCAGTGCTGTACAACAAGGACAGACCCTGACAGTGTTGTATCCCACCCCCTGTAGTTTTCCCACTCTCATCTCCAGCCCTTCTTCCTTGCAGGTGCCCAGTATCTGAATCCCCCTTCCCTGACCCAGTCTGCAAAGTCTCCCTCTTCAAATTTCTCCTTCCAAGATGCCTGCACGCCCCCATGCTCCCACAGCAGAGAACACAAACCAGAGCGTTACAAATAAAGCCATCCAACCAAACAGCATTACCCGAACATGATCCACACGAAACTTCCCCACTGAATTCCTTTGCTTCTAATTTTATCTTATTCCCTGCCCCGCGTCTAAGAAGAAGGATGGTCCAGGACTGCCCAGAGGATTCAGGGGACCTGGGGCAAAGCAATTTCGGGGGCCCCTTCCATAAAAAAAAAGTTGCAATTCTATAGAATAGTATATGCTCGTGGGGGCCCCTGCAGGGCCTGGGGCAAACTGCCCCACTTGCCCCCTGCCACGGGAGGTCCTGCGATGGTCTGGTGGTTAATGCACTGGACCGGGACTCAGGAGAGCTGGGTTCAGTTTCTGCCTTTGCTGCTGGCTTCCTGTGTGACCTGAGGCAAGTCACTCAGGTCCTGATCTGAAGTGAACAGAATGACTCCGGTAGGCTTTGGAACAAGCCCTTGGTCTGTCTATGCTGCAGTTTTCCTATCTGTAAAATGGGGCTGAACCATCCCTACCTCACAGGAGCCTTGGGGATAAATGTACTAGTGTGCGTGAGCTGCTCAGGTACTAAGGCGATGGAAGGCCATGTGAGAACACAGACAATTGGTATCTCACCTATTGGCAATGTTCAGGGCATGGCCCTTGTGTTCACTCCTACTTACCTACCACGCGACAAACACCATCAGAAGGCATCTCGTTTAAAGCACCCCCCAAAAGAGAGGGGATGAATACAGGGAGATCCACAAACAAGTTCTCTTTAAAGCAAATGTCTTACTGGAAAGCATTTGCTCTACGATCCCAAGTTTCCAAGGGACTCATGAATCTCTCCTGAAGCTTAACCCTCAGGCCTCTGATTACTAAAACAAAAACCTCGCACCCGAAGCTGCCTGGCAGCCAAGAGAGGCATTGGGAAATGCTAGGTAACGGGATGAGACATGACTGCCGTGGGAGACGGATGTAACTAAAGGATGATGCCGATGCCATGGGCCGATGCCACGATGAACCCGACTCTGCTTTTGGCAGCGACAGACGCAGGGGCAGGGGTTGCGAAATCTAGAGACCTGGAACTTCATGGGAATGCAGTGTTCATTCAGTGGAGTTCACCCTGCCAGGCAGATTGAATGTAAAGGCTCTAGGACTGTATATGAAACTTGATACAGACAGCGGTGGGTCTGCCAGTGGAAGGCACCTGGCACTTTGCTACACTCAGCCAAACTATAATCATTGTCACATCCACTTTCCTCCGTCCTGATTCTACACACCACTCACATCTGCCGCATTCACAGGCGAGGGCAGCTTCACATGCCAGAAGGGAAACCCACCGCCCCAGGAAGACTTCACTGAACAGTCCAGCAGCCACAGCAGAGGAAAGAGAGGCACTTTCAAAGGTGTCTGGAATTAATGAGCACACAGGTATCTTAGGAGGGTGATAGAGCCTTGGCTAAAACTGGGACTGAGAATCACTAGTGGTTGGAACGTGCACGGCCCAGAACGGGTGTGCCGGGTACATGCGTACAAAAGGAGGCACACCAGTTTCTTATACACCAAGCTAAGCAACCAAAGACATGCAATCAGGTGGTTTGAGCGTGACCACACTAAACATCGGGTGAACATTAGGTATTAACATCACAAGTCAGCCACAGACAGTCACATTTTCATTTCAAAACCTAGAATATAGTAGCATCATTTTGGACCAATTAACTGCCAGTTATGAGTCTGTCATCACTATCCATGTTAGGGTTTCAGTGGTGTTGGGGTCCTGTTTCATGGACCACAAGTGGGTAATAATATGAGGATGATTCCGTGTTTCTAAAACTAAACTGGCTCTTTGCTAAGAGAACTATTTACAGAAATGCTATAACTGTAGCTAGCATTCCAGCCATGGGCACACAGACTGACTCTCTGGTGCCTCCTCCAAACTCTGTAGCTTGTGCTCCTCCTGCCAAGTTCCATGGAATTTGCTACTGAGCCCCTCACTGAAGTATCTGACCATTTATCAGGCTAACAGAGGAGCACCGCGAGGTTCCTAACAGGCTTCTCTAGATAGCTGGTTTTAAGAGCTGTTTTTTTTTTTAATTATTCTAAACTCCCCCACCCTTTTTTTAAGCTAACATTTTTCCATGCAAGAGCTGGTATTTTTCTGATTTTTCAACAGAAAACAAAGCCAAAATAAAAATAAATAAATAAATAAAATTTTCCTCCCCCCAGGCTTTGTTTTTTTCCTCCTTCCTTTCCCTTTGTTCCTGCTCTGTGCCCACTTTTTCAGTGGCAAAACGGAAAAAAAGTTTAAAAGGGGGGGAGAGGAAAACAAGAAGAAATAAAAACAAAACTAAATACCTACCAAAACTAAATTTCCATCCAAAAATTAGAAAATTTCCAAGTTTTTCACAAAACATAACTTTTCAAAACAACTGCATTGGTTTCGTCTAGACACCCAGCAGCCTTATGCTGCAACTTCCTCCCCGTTTTTGAGCTCTATCTCCACCCAGGGTTCAATTCCAGATAGCAAGCGTGAAAAATCAGGATGGGGGTAGTGATAATAAGTACCTATATAAGACAAAGGTCTGAATATCGGCACTGTGCCTATAAAATCAGGACATTTGGTCACACTAGCTCCACTTGTCCAGGAGAAACTACATATCTAGGCACTCAGTGTGCGGATGAGTGTGGGATGGAGAGATGGAGACTGAGCCAGAGACCCAGATACGGATAGTGACAAAACATGATGACTTCCCAAGTGCTTTAGAACATTCACCAAACAGAATTTTCTTTCGACAGCAAATGCACCAGAGTTACACTTAAAATATTTCTTGCCCTTTCTCTGCTCCCCACCCCCTTGCTCCTCCCCAGAGGCCTTTACAAGGGCAAAGAAACGTTCTGCCCAACCTAACGCAGCTGCCATGCTCCGCAGCCGTGCCATGTGCCAAACTGGAGGTTGACAGCTCCTTCCCAAGGATAGTGGACTGGGAGCTGGCACATACACCTCTGCAATCAGGAGCACAGACAATCATGCCCACCTCGTAGCTGTGAGGGAGATGCTCTGGTTATGGAGCAGGGGTGCTGGAAGGAGGGTGTAGGTCTGCGGAATAATTGGCTTTCCATAGAAGGGACTGCATGACTTGAGGAGAAGGAGCGACAGTCCAGGCAGCTTCCTGGTGGGTTCTGCACCAATTTCTTTAATGTTCTATCATGATCAGCCCTTATTAGGCCATATCTTAAGAAGGCTTCACCTCCCCAAGCCTTGTTTTCGTTTCTGCCCTCTCTCTTGCCTGTGACTATCTGCGGCTGTAGAACCTTCCTGATACCAGAGGAGGCTAGTGGTGGATCTTGGTAAACCACATTAATAACATCGTGCACAGCTGTAGCACCCTCCAGCCAAAGATTTCACAGAGACAAGGTGGGCAAGGCAATATCTTTTATTGGATCAACTTCCGTTGATGAGAGAGACAAGCTTTCGAGCCATGCAGAGTTCTTCTTCAGGTCTGGGAAAGGCACTCCCAGTGCCACAGCAAAACGCAAGGTGGAACAGATTGTTTAGCATAAGTAGTTAGCACATATTGTAAGGGACCATTCAAGGCAGAGCGGCCTATTAATACCTTTGCAGCCATAGGACAAAAAGAGAGGGGGGTTAGTGGGTTACAGAATAAATCCATAAATCCAGTGTTTCTGTTCACTCCATGATTTTTAGCGTCTAGCAGAGTTTAAGCTCCCAGGCTCGTCTTTTGAAAGCGTTGTGCAGGTTTCTTTTGAGGATGATGATTGATAGGTCAGATATAGAGTGATCGCTTTGTGAAGAGTGTTCACCCACAGGTGATAGGGTGTTTTTGTCTTTTATCATTGCCCTATGGGCAGGGGCGGCTCCAGGCATCAGAGCTCCAAGCGCGTGCCTGGGGCAGCAAGCCGCAGGGGAGCTCTGCCGGTCGCCGCTAGGGCGGCAGGCAGGGTGCCTTCGGCGGCTTGCCTGTGGGAGGTCCACCGAAGCCGTGGGACCAGCGGACCTTCCGTGCTTGGGGCGGCAAAATGTCTAGAGCTGCCCCTGCCTATGGGAGTTCATTCGAAAGCGCAGTGATTATCTGGTTTCACCCACACAGTTATTCCTGGGACATTTAGTGCACTGGATGAGGTACACCACATGTTGTGATAGGCATGTATAGGATCCAGGGATCTTGAAAGGTGTGTTGTGGAGGGTGTCGATCATTGTAACAATGGAGAGATGTCTGCAGGTTTTGCACCTGTTATTCTGGCAGGATCTGGTGCTGCTTTGAGTTGGTGTGTCCTGGTGAATGGGGAGCTTGCGTCTGATGATAGCTTGGAGAGGACGGGGGGTTGTCTGACGGCCAGAAGTTGGGGCTCAGGAAAGATTTATTTTAGGACTGTGTCCCCATCGAGTATGGGTTGTAGTTGTTTGATGATACCCCATATGGGTTACAGAGTGGGTGGTAGGTGAGAGCTAGGGGTGTGCAGTTGGAGGTTTTATTTCTGTACTGAAGCCTGTTCCATGATGACTGCTTCTCTGGTGGAGTGTCTTGTTTGGTGAAAGAGGTTTTAAGTGTATTAAGGTGTATATCCTGGACTTTTGCCTCGGAACATATTCTGTGGTATCGGAGTGCCTGGCTGTAGATAACACATTTCTTGGTTTGGGGTGGTCACTGGATCTATGAAGGTAGGTGTGGTGATCCAGGGGCTTTCTTGTATATAGTTGTCTCTAGGATTCCACTACTGAAGCTGACTGTGGTGTCCAGGAAGTTGAAGTTAGTGTGGTAGTGTTCCAGAGAGAGTTTAATGGACAGGTGGTGATTGTTGAAGTTGTAGTAGAAATCTATGAGGGGGTTTAACACGTCTGTCCAGAAGATGATAATCTCATTGATGTATCTCAGATATATCACTGGTTTCCAAGATGGGGAAAACTGAAGAGACAAGGACATAAAGCAAATTGCCCATGGCCACATAGTGAATCTGGGGCAGAACCAGGAACAAAACCAAGGCCTCCTAGTCTTGGGTTTTAAATACAATGGTGTTCTCCTCCTAAAAATGGAAGTGTGGCAGAGAGATGGGGCTTCCTCCCCTCCAGCTCCAATCTCCTCTCCCTGCTGCTATGCCACCTCTTTCAAATACACCAAGAGGACTGGTGGCAGGGGCCCCACCTTCCCACAAACAGGAGCCCAGAGAGTTCCTGCCATTGGGTCTCCAAGCTCCCTCATTCAAGTATTTGTTCTTTCCATGAACCAATGACAGAGCTGCTCTAACACACCTGGCACAGAGCCCCACAGACA